>NC_031977.2:10458130-11058130 GCF_001858045.2 Oreochromis niloticus | reverse complement strand
GAACCACAAAGCTCAAACTGAAACCACCAATACATTTAAAATGTCCAACCGACAGCCCTGTCACAGGGTAACCCGGTATGTCTCTAGAGGACTAAGGCTACATATAGCCCACAAAATGCTAGAATGGCAATTTCTATTGTTTTATTACATCTTGTCGGCAAAATAGAGTTATTGTTTTAGTTGTGAATGTGATGCTAATGCGGCTGTAGACCATTCCTTCTTCAGGTTTGTTTGAAGTCCTAAGTAGGTGAAATAAAATGAGTATTTCTGGTAATCCTCCTAAGCATTTCCTAAGTCATCATTTCATACTATAAAATAATTACACAATGGGCCCATGTATTTAGAATAATTTATTGCAAAGTTGGCTTATCAGTATTACCAGAATGCTTTAAGGTTGCTCTGTTTTATGTTGCTACCATCTTTGAGGTCCAGACTGCCATACAGGAAATAGTCTCTTTATACTAGGGGGGAATTAGGATCTTACCAAGTAGTTAGAAACACAGGAGAGTTTGATAGTCTTTTAATCACTGTCAATAAACTTCTGTATTTGTGATTTTTGTATAGAAGCCTCAGAAGTGATAAACAGAATATCTTTGTCATGTTTTGGGTAAGAGTGTATAGTATAAGCTAACTGATTAATGCTTTTTTTAACGGTTTTAAGTTTGTTTGTAGAAGCTCCTTTTTGGTTGTTCGTACCACCAACCTGTCCTGGCTATCAGTATTTCTTTTTTTATAAATAAATCACATGCAGGTGAAGAGAATCCTTGACTCCAACTGTGCTTCCTCCACCGCATTTGCAACCCAAAGCTCTAAATTAAAAGAATGATGAAATTTAAAAAACTGAAATAGGAAAAAGATAAAAAAAAAAAGGTTGAATGATACACAAACAACAAAGTAATTAATTGCACATTTTCTCAAAATGTTGTCATATTTTTCCATGTCTAAATCTATCCAAATTCAATGTAGTGACATCATTTTTTTTTCTTTTTAAGTATGTAATATAAATATGTGAATTTCTTTAAAAATATATTTAAAACAGGTCTTATGGCAATGAGAGTCTGTCCAGCTCCTCGACATTTAGAGGAGCTGGACTTCGATAAACCTGCTTCTTGAGCAGTGAAAATGTACCTCCTTGCAAAGTCTGCCTTTGTCTGCCTTTAGATGTGTTTGGCTGTTTAGTAAGTCAGAGTTAAAAACTTAATAATCAACCACAACAGAGAACAATGCCTCAACCAATCACAGTGTCCCTCCGTTTTATCCAGTCTACCACCAACAAATGGATGTTCACTTCAGCGGTTCTATAATGCAATGTTCCATGTTTTGTAGATGCAAAAGGAGCTGAGGGTAATGACACACAGTGACAATGATGTTGTTTTCTTGCTAAGTTTTTGCTAAAGCTCTGCAAGTATAAAGCTTGAAATGGCACGGTTAGCTTAGCATAAAAAATTATCCTAGCCATGTTCTGATTAAATATAAAAAAGTAAATGTGATTACAAGCAAGTCTAAATTTCACTAATTAATACATTTTATTTAGTTTAGTGAATGTTGAACTATTTTGTAAACTCCCACACACCCCCAAATCCCATTTATAAGTTTAACTTAGCGTGCAAAATTGTAACCTTGTAGTTCTTGCTATATGCGACATGCCATACTGATCAATCGTCCCTGTTCTTTGTACGGTAGCACACAGCTCCCCTGTGAATCTGACAGCCATCCCTAGCCCATTTACTGTCAAATGGGGTCTGCTCGCATTGCCTGAGCTCAGATGCAGATTTATGCCAGAGCAATGCCGGTTCTTGCATATTAGATGAAAGCCTTGTTTGCATATACCCGCTCTCGCCCTCCCCTCTCCTCCTACCCTCATCCCCCCTCTTTCTCTCTCTTCCTTTTTTCTGAGGCGTCACTTTAATATGTATGCAAATGGGCTGCGCTCCACGGGCAGATATGTGTGGAGTCCTGTCCTGCAGTCAGGAGGTGTAGGAGAGATTGTGTTTGTATTTATGAGGCATGGGCCCTGCCGCTCTTGGGAGAGAAAACGTTGCGAGTAGTGTGGTGGAGGCTCTGCAGTGCAGGCAGAATGCAGATATGCCAATAACAGAGGTCATGGTTGTCACTAATGATAAGAAGAGACAATTAGACAATAGCGTAGCTGTAATGCAACCTCCCCTTACACACTCTTATATGCACACACAAACAAACAAACACCTAGGTTTAGACATTGCCTTCTCTGGTAGGAGGCAAGCTCGCAGACCCTTCTTGAATGTTCGGTACATTGCAGCAGCTCTCCTCCTCCTCGGCGTTGCCTGAGCTGGATTGGGGAGAGATCTGGGTATTCGGTGTGGGTAAAAGACCAATCTATTGATCATGTGCATCCCTCACGGGGTCAGGGATCACTGTTGGGGGCTGAGGCAGAGGGAGACAAGGTCAGGTCACCTGTGAGGGAGGCACCTCTGACCATTTCATCAGCCCCATGCTTCTCAGACAGGCCTCAACAGAAGACGATCAATAAAGTCTCAGCAGACGCGGAAATAAGCGTGTGTTGTGTAAAATTTCCTGTTGCACGTGTGCCCCGCGAAATCAGAAGAAAGATCTGGTTTCAAAGAAAAAGAATCTCATTTCAGACGAGAGTTGTAAATTGCAGGAAAAAAAAACTGAATGAAAATAACAGTGAATGCCCAGTGTTGAAGACATAATAATATCTTGGCTTGGTGCCAATCAGTGATCTACTAAGGCAACACACACACACACACACACACACACACACACGACTGTGTGCAAATCAAATGTCGGTTTCCCCTCTCTCTCTCTCCCTCACACACACACACTCTCTCTCACACACACACCCTTCCTCCATCATGAATAAACCATACTGTGTCTATGAGTCATATACCACCCCCACATCCCTCTCTAACCCACTCCCCCTATTCGCTGCTGCAAGAGTAAAAAACGCTAATTAACGTGATGGCTAGCTCCAGCTCCTGTCAGCAGCTTGTGGGGGCCTCTCAACCAGCAGCCAGGCTCTGCTGGCCTCTGGTTTTAGCTGCTCTCTCCCCAGCCGCCATCTCTGGAGAACCAGGGGCCCCTCATTCATATTCAGACCCAGTCTCAGGCACCTGGAAGCTGCCAGCACCACCACCACCAGCACCGCACAACCAACCCCCATAGTGTCTATCACCAACCCCCTCTAGCCCAGCTCCTGTCAATACTGGATCAGCCCCCCCCATACTGTTGTTAGAAGACACCCACAGAATCCACCGACTGGCCCCACCCTTCACAGATATATAGGCACACCATTTATTATTATTAATATTATATATATGCATTTTTTTTCTTTTAATTAAAGAAGAATCAAATTGGAACAGGAGCACAAACCGAGCAACTCCCATTTAGGAGAAGTGAGGGCTACAAACTCCATCTAGGAGATGACACAACCCAACTGATGGGTTGAATCACCCAACAGTGGAGAGAAAGAGAGAGAGAGAGGGAGAGCAGTGGCGAACGAGCTCGGTTACCATGACAACGGAGCCGGGAGAGCAAGAAACAGGAACATACAGAATCTGTTTCTGCTGAGACTTGCACATGTGGCACAGAGCTGCCTTTCCTCTGAGAAGAAGTGAAGGGGAGGTGTGTGTGTGTGTGTGTGTGTATGCGCGCGCCCTTATGAAACATGCATGCCTGCCTCTCTGCAACTAAACTCACTTTTCTGCCCTAGTCGCAGAGTGAGTCACAAAATACAAGCCATTATGGCGAAACTGAAGCACACAACCCAGTGTTTAGTGGCAGGTTTTTCTTTTTTTATTTATTCCCATCTGCTGAACAGTGCGAGGAAAAAGCTGCTAAGCAGTTAAGATACGATATAAAATATATACAGGCAAGTAAAGGCAACATTTTCCCCTCTATTTTCCTTTCCCTGTGCCTCTCCGCCGCTCCCCTTCTGCCTTTCTTTTCTCTTTCCCTCTTGCTCCCTCTTTCTACAGGCTCAGTCTAACCTCCCCCTCCCCTTTCCTCAAGGGAATAAAGGTCGTAACGCAAATGATTACTCAAACCCGAGTTGCCATAGAAACGCAGTCATGTGACTGGAGCAGGCATGCATAGACCACAACAAAGAGGTGGATCAGGAACCAAGCGCTGGAAAGAGCTGGAGCTCGCCTTACTGGTGCCTCAGTGCATTTCACTCAAATTCGAGCCCCTTTAAAAATAATAATGATAAATAAATAAAAAAAAATGAAACGCACAGAGGGAGAAAAACGGCACTAAAAAGAGCTAGCAGCTAAAGGCTGCAGTGAATCTGGGCTGTAACACCGCAGTGTGCCATATATCGTACCATTCACTAGAATACCAAGGGTGTGTCCTATTCATCATGTCCTTCTTGGAGGCTGAGCTCAGGCGCCAGTAGTCTGGAATTTCTGTGAAATGGCGTCAGTTGTTGTAGAAATGCAGAGGGTGGTGGACTGGAGAGCTTCTAAAATAGGAGCTGGATTCTGAGGCTGAAAAGTTGTCCGCGTTATACACTTTCAATAACGGCTCTCCCTCAAAGAGGAAAACAAGTTTTGTGTCAGTGCTGCTCTGGTTACATGTCTGAGTTACTCTGTTTCCAAAGAGGAGGCTTTAAAAACCCTACTGGTGCACAAACAGATTTTGGAACAGTATCTATGAAAAAAAGGGGGGGGTGGGATCCATGGTAAAAGCTGAAAATAGATAAAATATTTGTTCATGATGGAAGGACACAAGTCAGAGTGTGCCGCTGTAAAGCAGGAACCAGCACCTGGAGCACAATGAGGAAGGTGGCTTGCCCCAACAGGATTCAGCTGTCCTACATCCAATCAAGCCCCATTGAGATTAAGTCCCACCAGCTCGATATGAACCCCATGGCCTGCAACCATCTCTCTCTCTCTCGCTCTGACCAACCAGCAGCCCCCTCCCCTCCATAAGAGTATGTGCACAAACACACGCACACAACATCCCAGCACCGAGTCAAAGCTACACGCTCAAGAGTCTTGTGTGGAGGCAAGAGATAAAGTATATACAGTCTGGAAGGCAGCGTGATTGCAAGAAATACGTTGGTATCCAAATTCGTCTTGGTGTTAGCAGCCATTAATTTCAGTGCACTTCAGCAGAGCGAGAAGAAGGGGTACATGTTTGTCTGATGAAGTCACCACATCTGTGGGTATGAGCGCTGTGTGTTTCGATGTCTACACTCTCTTTCCCTCTCCCACACTCTTCTTCTCACCAATTAAACACACACACAATATGAAGATGCCTGGGCAAAAAGATAAATAAAGCCAAAACAAAACACACAAACACCCAATCTAAAGGGGTGTGACTGCACGGTGTGAAACCCCCTCCAGCTCCCAACCCCTTCACTGACTGCTGGCCATTTCCCTCCAAAGTCCACCTCAACTCCCATGAGGCTTCAGGCAGCAGCTGAGTGTTCAGTGATGTCTGCAATTATCCCGCGTCTAGACATTGTCTAGTGGAAGACAAGGAGATCCTGCACAGGCTGCTCTCCACAGAGGAAAAGGCCCCGGATAGACCGGAACGTCTCTCAGCCGGTGATGTAGTGGTTAATGAAAAGGTTAAGGGCAAGCTGGGAACTCAGCCAGGGAGCACAGACATGAAGGGAAATATAAAGTAATATATGTAATTTTGATCACAATACCTTTATGTGGTCCTTACAGGCAAAAAAGAGTTTGTTCAGAAAATGCACCTTTATATGAATAAAATTAATTTCTTGAAGATTTCTGACATTTCCTTTCCTGGCATCAAATATTCAGGTATCCCTGTGTCCTTTAGTATTCTGTTAAAGAGTTCAAAAGAAACTGATGGGGTCCGTGAGTGTTTAAGGCTAAAAGAAATAAAGAATTGCAAAAGCAATTAGCAAAAAAATTTATCTTTGCATAAATATGTCAACATCCCAAGCATGAAATAAGAGAATTCAGATTTTTCTTTATTCCAACTTGCTGTGAGTCACTTTTTTTTAAATTTATAAAACATGCAGCTCTAATGGCACCAGCCCTCATAAATCCATTCTGATATTGAACTCTGTAGAATTGTTTTGGAAGCTCTTGTCTCTCAGACAGAGTGGTCTGAAGTGAATAAAGGAACTACAAAACAAGCAAAAAACACGCAGCAGTTCGCAGCAGAGGTTGAAGGATATAATGAGCTGTGGTGAAAGAAGGCTATGAGAGAATGAGCAGGTGTGGTGGGGAAAGACCCATGGGCTTCAGGGAGAGAATAGATCAATAACTAATTTCAGTACAGAGCTTCACTCGCACCGTTTTCCAATAAATGCTGGATGGAGAATGCTGCCTTAGCCCTCTCCCTCCCCGCCCCCTACTATCTCTATTCTATCACCTTCTACAAGCAAAAGGATTGGACTCTATGGAAGAAGCCTGTTCCTTTTATTTTTTTTTTTTAAACTCCCACCCCACCACTGTTGTCATTTTTGGTTGGGCAGATTATGTTCCTGCTGCCAGTGTATAGTATAAATTCAGCCTAATATTACCATTTCCATGTGTCCTCCATGATGACCGCTCTCACAACCATTCCACATATGGCGTCTCTGTATCTTTAATGTCTTTTTTTTCCCTCCACTGTTCTGCCTCCTGCATCTCCCTCCCACTCTTCCCCTCATTCGACCAGGGCCAGTGTTGAGGTTTTGTCAAGAGTGTGCAGGGAGATTCAGACAGACAGGAGAGTGAAGCGTGTGTCATGCAGGGCTGCTGCTGCTGCAGCTCTTCTCCTCAGAGGCTGTGACCTAGATAACCAAGAGGAGCTGGAGCGCCTGCAAGCCTTGGAGCCACTCCAGCTTCAGCAATGTCAGGAAGGGGTTAGTTGTATAACACAATGTCCTATTTAGTTTGCTACTCACACACACGCATGGATGCATACACATATGTAAGCAACGGTTCCCTGTACCATCATCGCTTGCTTCTTTACAGACTGTTTGCCTGTTACCAAAGCCATGGGTGGAAAGAATGGGTTTAGCACAAGTGCGACAGTGTAAAGGGGGGGTATACTGGGCCCTCAATTCATCAGAATTTAACCATAAGCATTCAAAAAAAAAAAAAAAAAAAAAAAAAAAAGCCAGGTAAAACTTTCCACCTCAGCAGCCACCAAAGCTACATTATGTCACATACACATCTAGGGGCGCGCTCCTTCTCCTGTGCCTTATTTTAGCATCCACTCGAATGATGCTTGCGGTTTGAGTGCATCCATGAGGAAAACGTGTACCACCAATTATCCTGTTATTTACCGGTACACTGTCACAGTCACATTCAGAGCTGCACTGCCACTACCTGGGCAATTAAAGGCACTAACGTGTAAACAAATGCAAAACAAAAACTGCTACACAAAGCAATCAGGTCGCAGCTGGTGGAAGGTTTTTTTTTATTGTTATTATTGTTGTCATTACATCTTCATATTAAGCTTGAAATTACACAAATTCTACAGTATATCACCGTCACGTTGAAGATCTAAAATATAGATGGACCCTACTGTGCTGGAACAACTTCAATAGGTTGCACTGTGAATAGTTAAATCTTCCAAAGTCTGAGCTAACTTTGAAAATGCAGGAGCAACATTGCCATCTGGTGGCTTTCATATTGTGCTGCATTTTCTTTTTTATAAACGCATCTGTTTCTCCTCTACAGTATTTCCCTGTGGCAGTGACAACTCAAAGACTAATCTGTACAAATGCAACATTGTAAGTAAAGTAAACATATACACAATTTTGTCTGTAAATTTGGCACAGGCAACACAGATTTGGAAATTAAACAAAGGCCTCAATGACATGTTAGACTTCGCTTCACTTATCACATCCTAAAATATTTTACACAAATTATTACAGAGTTTGTTCAGTCTTTCACTTCAGATTTTAAGCAACACAAATAGTAGTAAGCAGTTTATACCGTCAGCGCTGGCTCTGCTGGGGCTTGAAGCAGTCCCAGCCAGACTTTGGAGTGTACGTGTGCTCGGGAAGAAGAAAGTATTTGAGTCTGTCTGGTAGTGGTAAGGCTTTGACTCTGTCTTCCAGCGGCCAGGGCTTCAGGCGGTCCCTTATAAATACCCTACAGAGGCATCGCAGAGCAGGGGGGCTTGCTTCACGCTCTGCTACGTGCTTGTGCAGGTCTAGTAGAGCCTGAGCGTACGGGTGAGACTCCTGACCAGGCATGGGGAGCTGCAGCCCGCAAGAGAGATGCAGCGTGGGGCTGTGAACCTTCACCAGGTCGAGCAACATCTCTGCCTGCTCCAGGAGCTCGGCCGCGTGAGTTTGATCAGAGCACTGCTGCAGGGCTGTTTGGAGCCTCTGGAAAAGAAGGCTATAACCTGACCAACAGGAGTCACTGTGATTGGAGCAAACCAAAGATGCGCCGCTCTGAATTAAGAGCACAGCCAAGGGGAAGAGCAGGTCAAAGTACTCCAGGCTCGTCTGCGTCAGGGAGGGCTCTCCATCCTCATTCAGACAGCAGCTGGGGTCCACGCCGTGAGCCAGCAGTAGCTGTGTGGTTTTCAGGCAGAAGTTACCAATCTGAGCAGCATCCTCCACCGAAGCCTCCAGCGCCTCCTTCACCAGAAACACCAACGACGACTCGACTGTTTCACCGTCTACAGTCGCAGCACGAACGTCAGCACCTTCGGAAAAGGAAGCATCTCTCAGCACTTATCCAGATTACAACACAGGCTTAAATTTGTAACACTTCTGAAACTGAGACAACTCAGTATTTACTGGTTAATTTAGGGGTTATTTGAAAAGTCTTAGTAGAGTACTTCCTGTTATATCTATTTGCGCATGTTTAAAAAAAAAACAAAAACAAAAAAACCCATATTCTCATTTTTAGGCTTAGGCTCCAAAAACTAATCCCACATCTATTATCATGCAAATTGCCAGCATCAGATACAGGCCCTCCCTGGTGTTCAGAACGGTTTCAGATAACTTGAGAATCAAACAAAAAACATGAGCTGGCCTCTTTTGCTGTCTGTATTTGCACAGTTTCTCTTGCTGTGTAAATACCGTTTGGCTTTTGATCTTTATCCCTCCATTATTTGCAAATACGACTTTGCTCTTCCGGTGTTTAATAAGTGACAACAGGGCTTATGTTAACCTTGTGCAGCCAAAAAACTGACATCCTAATTTAGATCTTTCTCATGGGACTCTTCCAAAGTAACAGCTGATCTTTTAAATTAGCAACATTTTTAATAAAGGCTGAATACATTCTTAATTCAACTATATGTAAATAAATCTACTCAGAATGATTCTGATAATAACAATATTCTAATATATTATTATTATCATCATCATCATCATCATCATCATCATCATCATCATCATCATATTTTGATGTAAAATAAAAAGCAATGCGTGTCGAGTTTCCTAGTAACATTTACTGTTTACACACATTTTTTATATGAAGACTGTTTTATGATGACTCAGAGCTATACAGGGGACTGTGGTTAGATAAAAGATGAACAATGACTGCAGGGCTGAATGGGCCAGGGTGGGATACTGAGATGTGGAGCAGCAGAGAACCGTAGCTGAGTGAACAGAGTCCAGAGTGTGGAGAACTAATCCAAGCAAATAAAGAGTGAAATCTGGAGCAGAGCAGCTGAAACGTGTGGGTATCATGGCCCGGAGAGCAGAGCTGATGAGGTGAAAGGCTGCAGAGTTGAGACGGAGCAGTGTGGACGATGGATGAGAGAGAGACCGCAGGATGGGTGGAAGAGGAGGCTGAGGTGGACGGTGTGATAAACTTTGCTCTACTTTTACAAATTCTTAAAATAAAAATGACTCTCTTATTTTGTTCTGGACAGCAGTGCGGTTAATTTTAAAATGTAGGCAATCCATTTAGCAGTGAGCGGTCTGTCTTTTATACCTTCTTTATTTTAGCATAATAATACCAATACTGTATCTGAAATTCATTTTTAACTTTTCCATATTGTTTAGCCCTGCGACAGACTGGAGACCTGCCCCGTTCTCCTGTGACAGCTGCGATTTAAACACAGCGCAACTCTGAATTAGACAAGTGGAAGAAAACGGACGGATGCTTGGATTATGTTCTTCTTCTATAGTCATTAATTTATTTAGATGTCATAGGTATTGTTGTATCCTTTGTTTATTACATTATATGTATTTTATCCTTACAATTGTTTAAAGAACTAATAAACCCCCTGCAATGTAATCTTAAATAATAAATTCGTGAGATCTTATAATTAAAAAAATTAGATGGAAAATAACAATTTCACCTTTTCAAGAAATGACTGCTTTTCCAATACTGATATTACTGCATGACAAAGAGACATGAAAAGGACAGACAGAGGCTAAACACTCTGTTTCATGTGCAACTCTTTGTATGTTAGAACTTCGCTCTTCTCTGCAGCTGACTGATGGACCAATAACATCACCAGCAATAGTGGCTCACTGCAGGCAGACGGACCATGCCTGGGCTGGAGTGGACAGACACTACCTCTGCTGGACCATAAAAGAAGCTTTAGTGTTGATGTTGATGACTATGCATCCTGGAATGCTAGAAATTCCCATTTGTCTTTGAGAAGTAGATATCTAAAATCCACTCTTGAATTACACTTAAAGGAAAAAACGCTAAAACAGAATTGGCCACAGTGAAAATGTCAGTAATAGCTGGGGGCCACTTTAGAGCAAAAAAAAGCAAACAAAAAAACCCCAAAACATTCTCATGTGTAGGTTTTTTATATAATATAAAATTCATTGGTTTACACAAAAATGTCCAAGCCTTGTTTGGCCTTTTGGAGGACAAACTTAAGTGTTTATTACACCCGCTTCCAAACACCTGAACCAGACGAGATCAAAAAAGAGAAAAGAGAAAAGTCCCAACCCTATAGTCACTGTGCACATGAAAATACTTGTAAGTGTGTGAAGTTTAATAATAAATTTAAGCCTCGGCCTACAGAAGATGAAACCTTTTATGGCTTAAAAAAAAAAAAAAAAAAAAAGTCACTAGTCAGTTGCTTCATGCTGGGATCTCAGCACAAGCTGTGCTCCACTTTCAATTTTCTGTTAAGAATCAGATCCACGGTTTATTCCAGGTTCAAAATGAGCGCAGGTGGCAAAAAGCCTGTATGCAGCGTTTTAGCTGTGATGCTGCTTGAGGAAGAATTTGAATGACCAAAAGCAGATGAGAAGGAAAAGTGTTGCCTGGAGTGCGTTTTAGAGTCAGTACCTCTCTCAAGTAGCAGCTGGATGTTCTCCGTGTTGTGCACGGTGATTCCATCGCTGCTCGCCAAGGCATGGAGCAGAGGTGTTTTCCCTTTGAAGACAAGATCAAAGCAATCGCCTTTCAGAATGACTGAATAAGGGAATGAATGGAAATTTTACAATTAAGGTTGGCCATCGTAAACTCACCGTGTTTATCCCTTGCATTCACATCAGCACCCAGGTCCAGCAAGGCGAGCAGGCAGGGCAGTCTCTCTGACTCCTCACTGGCAAGGTCCAAGGGACTGCTCTCATGGATCTACAGAAATAACACACAGTTTACAGAGAATCCATCTACTGATAAAAAAAAAAAAAAAAAAAAAAAAAAGACTGAATCAATCAAAAGAGAAGTCATGGATTCCTGTTTACTCACTCTGTCCCTCTTTTCAATGTCTGCTCCATGCCCGGCCAGCAGCTTCACCATGTTTGGCCTGTTCCTCAAAACTGCTATGTGTAGTGGATTGTAGTATGAAACTGGGTCTTGAGAAATGAAAACAAATATTTTTGTGTATAAAACAAAGTCTTCATTACAGAGATGAAAAGTACCAGACAGGCGAGGATTTGACAATATAGCACTGTTCCTAAATGAGTGTGGGCAAAGCTATAAAAGTTACTGTACACTTACACACATATAGAGTATAAAACCGAACACAGAGAGCATGAGCAATAAAAGAAAAACTGTAACAGACAAGCAAAATGAGAGATCACAAAAAGACATGAAGAGACAGGAGTAAACACTTGAAAAACAGCTAAATGTGAGGCATACTGCACAGTATGTGGGAGCATTTGTTGCTGGCGAGAGGACTTTATGAAATGTGAGAGGTGAATGAAGCAGCCTCTGCAAGAATTCCCTAATTATACCCCTGGGAAAAACACATGCCTGAAACCAGCAGAGGTCACCACAGCATAGTTAGGCTTAGTCTGGAAGGTTTAATCACAGTAGAAAAACATGCTGCACTTCCCACTAGTATATATAGACGATAACTGGCTCATTATGCATGTGTTACTTGTTACGTGTAGAAGAATGGCAGTGGTCTCATGTTTGTATAAGTCATTAAACGTAATCTGTAATGAACTATCCCAGGAAGGAATGAGATGAATATTAGAAAGCCAAAAACAGTATTCAGCACTTTGAATATCATTTGCGACAGCTTGCAAAATTTCAGTTGCAAGAAACAAATGTGCTATTGGGCCGGGGGGGGCTGGCCACCCCCCAAAATTTGCGTATTTGTTTTTCATATTCACCCATTTTCAGGGATAACAACTTTAATAGCAGGAAATTACGTAGGCATATAATTCTTTTCTTTATCTCTTTTTTGCCATATTTTTCAAGTATCCAATATTTAACAACAGCATAATAAAAAAAAACGGGAAATTGTGTTTAGTGTGCCACCCATATGGCCATTCCTATGAAAGAATTTTTAAGGCGTCCCTGTCATTAATAACGTGATACAAATATGTTTGAAGGCAAATAACTGGCTATAGTTCATTGCCTAACAAACATTTCTGTTGCTTACCGGCACATTGGGAGTGTTGGATTTGGTTATTTTGTGTCAGCAACCAAATCAGTAGCACAGAAATGACACACACACTTTTTTTTCCCCAGGCTTTTGAAAACAGAAGGTAAACTATCCAGAGCAGTGGAGACTGCTGCAAAAATGCAGTTCTGCCAGCATCGTGACCTGGAGCTTGAACCACAGAGGCTGCTGCTAATGACATCTGCCATCTCCTAGTGATGTCCCTTCCTGCAGTCTGGGCCTACATCAGCTCACTTATGATGCTTGAACACACATCTTAGTAATACGCTCACTGACAAAAGACTGAGCGGACCTGAATCTGATGTTCTGAAGTACACGTATCATGATATGACATATCATGATCACTGAATGACACAGGAAATCATTCCTGCCCATGGCCATCTCCCTATACAACTCCTCCATCTAATACACTGTAAACACTGCAACAGTTACATTCTTTTTGCACACGCTCTTTCTACTCTGTAATATTCCTGTCAACATTTGTGATATTTATTTATAATCACCTCTGTCAATCCTTGATTTTTATTATTTAGTGATTTGTATATATTGTGCTATTTCTTAAATCCGTAACATACCGTATTGTTAAATAGTCTAGTCTGTTTCTGTTATTTATACTGGAGCAACTGTAACCCATATAATTTCCTTAGGGATTAATAAAGTATACCGATTCTGATTCTGATATTGGAACTGCTGCGGAAAATTTTGCTAGAATGGCAAGACACTGAATGAACTTTAAACTGCCAAGAAAACTATTCCAATTTGTTTTCTCATCCTACAGATTTTGTATTGTAGCAGCTTGCTTGCTCTTGTTGGTACATACGCTTGATTAGAGCCGGACCAACATAGGATTTTTAAGACCGATATTGATATATGATGATTTATGGTGACAACGCACTCATTGTTGTGTCTGTAGTGCTCTAAAAATGAAGTTGCAGAGTGCCCTCTGGTGGATAAGTGATTCAAAATCAACAATCACATCTTGGTTGAAGAGTGTTTCTTTCTCTGCTTTTTTAAATTTTTATTTATCAGCTATCATTATTGGCAATAAAGATACATGTGCAAATAGCCAACATCGGGCTTGTGTTTACTATCGTACTGTCTTTGTGCCAGTGAATGTGGAATCCTGTTTAAATGCACAATTCTCTAGCCTATAGCCAGCATAGATGTTATGATATTTTTGGGTAACCAGAATTTCACTGTGGTATGGGTGCTGGTAAAGTTGGGTTTTCGGGGAAAAAAAGCCATGAATCAGTCTCTTTCTGCCTTGCTCATTAAGTTGCATGTTGCTAAAATGCATGAGCAACTGTCACTTAAATGTTGTATGAACCAGACTGGCAACAAGACTGGCAACAAGACTACTGGATCATAGGAGGAAAAAAAATGACATTAAGCACAGTCATAAAATGATCTCTCTCTTTCTTTGGCAAGGTTTAATAAACAAATGTGTATACAGTGTCAAGTTAAAAACATTCACATTATCTAAAACACACCCCAAACTGTTACTAACCTTCAAAGTTGAGATCAGCTCCGTAGCGTAGGAGGATTTTTGCTGGCTGCACCAGACCCCGCTCTGCCATTTTGAACAAGGCATAGCTGATCCCCTCCACAAACACCTCTGACTGGGATTCTTGCTCCAGAAGCTCCACCAGAGACCTAGAAATTGCGGATTCTTCCTCAGAACTCCTGACAGGAGGAGAAAGAAGCACCTTATATGTAATGTTTTGTGTGTTATCTGATACACAATTAATTACGGCAGTGTAGCACTGCCAAAAGAGGACTGTAACCGAATAGCCAGGTTTACCTTTCCTCGCCAATGTCATCTCGTTCTTCCAGTCCAATAACACACATGACAGCATCTACCAGCGGCTGATACTCATAAATTATCCTGCGAAATCCATGGAGGAAAGGCATGGCTCTGCCTCGGTGATCCTAGGTTAGCTCCTAAAAGCATAAAAGAAATGCTGTGTGCTGAGGGTGTGTCAGTCTAACAGAGAACGCAACGCAGATATCAAAGTTTATCTCCTGAGTACAGCTGACAAAAGTATTCATATCGTGGGTGACACGTCACAGTAACAGGCTAACGCAGTGGTTTTAAAATCCTTCATATAAAATAATATTTACTCCTAATACCGATTAGTTAGCTGGACCCGTGCAGTTAACGTTAGCTGACCGTTTGTCTAACATACGCTAACCGCAACGACAGTTATGTTATAAAAATGGCGACAAAAGTGTCGCAGTCAATGACAGCATGACTTACCAAATGTATCACTTCTTAACTTGCTAAATTATAAATAAATGTCTTAGCGAAATTACTTTTATAAGAGAGGAAAGTCACTCAGAGCAGACTCCCTTCAAAACAGGAAGCTTTCCTCACGCCAGCATCCGTCCGACGCTGTTTTCATTCCCATTTAAAATACAAGCCTAAACAAGGTTCCTCTTTCGAGTCCGTGTCCTTCAATCAAAAATGAGTAACTAAGCAAACACACTGCACCACTTCAGTTATTGAAACATAGACATTTATTGAGAATTTAAATGCCAAATAGTGATTTCGGGTATTTAAAGGTTAATTAGTGTATAATCAGGCCTTCCCGCAATCTGAGGCGTTTTCATTATAATCAATTATAACTACATAGGAGCAGGCGCTGGTTTCTGGAAACCATCCATCTTTAATACAGCTGCAGACACGGACATGGCTTTTCCACCTAATAGCTTTTTATGTATGTGGCTAAAGATCAACCACATACATAGTATGTCTTATAAGTCACTTTTAAGTCACTTTTAATTTGATAATCACAAACTGTGTGATTTCAAACTGTGTATGATTATTTAACATTTATATTTTGCACATCTCCTCATTTATAATTTCCTCATCTCCTTATTACTGTCATTGTTTCTTCCACCATGCACCCTCATTTTTAATTCATCCTTTTCCTCCTCACCTCAAGCCTCATCTCCTGATATGGTTGCAATTACTTATTGTCAGCAGATTAGACATGCAACCCACCTGTCTCAGGACAAGCTGACTAAACAGTAAGAACAGCTGGTTAGCAATGTTCGAGCTATGGTTAGGCTTGAGTGTACTAAAAATCACAACTTTCCCTCTTATTATTAACAGCTTGATTAAATACTGACAGCATATAATCACTATAGATGTAACTGTAGCAAGTATTAAGCACTTGAACTTTGAGGGGTAAGAAAACAGAATTCAGTTGACTGCGGTCTCCAACATACTGACATCTATTGGTGATGATTTACACATTGTAGCTTTAAGTAAAATGCTTTTGTTGTTGACTTATGATCTGTCAAATATATTTTTCAAGAATGATATTGAGTTATTTTGTGGTAGAAATAACATTCCTGTCACAGGTAGAAACTGTAGATTTTTTTATGCCAATTTATCCGGTGTTATTGACATTAAAAATATCCTTTTCAAAAGGTATCTCGTGAAGAGGGCAACAAATACAACCAGTTACCACCAGTGGTATAAAACAATCAGCAAGTGCAAAAAATAAAAACATACAAGTATGACTGTAAGGAAGTCTGCTGGAAAACTAACAGAGATATTGGAAGGGAAAGACAGGCTGCTCAGTCCTAAAGAGAAAACTCTTGCAACAGCAGCCATTGTGACTGAAGCAGAACTTCCAAGAGGGACCTTCTTACTTTGGGTCAATATTAGCAACAATTTTTAATTAACTGTAACGGATCCAAAAATGTTTTTGTATCCCGGTGACTATTGTAATTATTTTGAATAATTCTTCAAAACTTTAGGGTCACTGCCAAGTAATGAGACTTTAAAAGTACCTCGTCTATGAGCTCTGATAAGCCACAGGCTCGGTTTTTGATTGTAGATTTAATTGATTGCAGCATGATGTTGATTTCTATTATCATTATTATTATTGTTATTTTCAATTATGGCTCCAAGTAGAATCAAAATGAGGATAAAGCATGCTGTGTTTTAGTGCAGACCTACCTTGTGATTGACAAGCCTGTATCATACGGACATGCACCTTCCTGCCATTTCTCAGTCAGTTAAACCCCTGCTTTTTAAAACAACGCTGGCAGTGCCCAAAATGCTCAGTTCATTAATTAATGAGTGATGGTGCATGGTGACTGTGTACACTTTTTTTATATGCACCCTTAAGACTCTGATAATAAACTTTAACTTTAGCAAAGGTTTACTTAGAAAGCTGCACAATTTCCTTTTTTTAACTCCTTTCCAAACAGACAATACTATTGGGAAAGATTCCAGGATTTTCCTCAAACATGTGTGTCCAGTTCAGTCTATTTGTTTATTATTTTATGTCACAAATCAGTCTTTGTTTCTGATGGTAACTGTCATGTATTTATCAAACCATACCAACTTCCATCCAACGATCAAGTGCCTGATTAGCATTAGCATATGTTTCCTTTGATATTCTTACTGACCAACATAATATTTCTCCCACCAACACGAGCAGTTCTAAAACACTTTCTTTTGTCCATATGGCACATTACTCCAGGACAGCAGCTTTCGCATTTGTGACAATTTCTCCATTATGCCGACAGCATCTGGTTGTTAACAGTTGCCTTCGTCCTGTTTAGCAAACAACCTCCTGCTGAGTCGGAGTTTGTTGACAGATGGCTCACTTTGAGAACCACAGAGGAAAGCCTTCTCTCTCACAGGATGTCATTTTTAGCGCATGTGTTTGTGTGTCTGACTTTAAACATCACCCGTCCCAACGACTGCACGTATGTTAATCCAGTTTTTGTTGCTGACACACTGTCTCAAACCATTACAAAATGGTGCAAAAAATGCTGAGGAAGACAAATTAGCTATACAAGCATATTCTTTTTGTAGTTTTAAATAAAAACAAACAAACAGGGAAAGTAAATATTTTTGATTAATATGTTAAAATTAATGAACAAATACACAGCTAAAAAAAATTAAATGAACAGTTTGAAATCACATTAGATCTCAGTGGGAAACAAATCATGCTGGATAGCTACACTGACATTGACTGGGTAGTCTGTTAGCGTTTGAGGGAAATGAAAATGATCAACCTACAGAGGGCTGAACTCAAACACAACCCAAAAAAAACCCAAAGCGAAAATTTCATTTTGCTGAATTTCATTGCAGCAACTCAAAATGGTACTCAGTAGTTTTTATGGCCCTCACATGCTTGGCAACATCTGAGCATGCTTCTAAAGAGATTGTGGATTGTGTCCTGGGGGATCTCCTCCCAGATCTGGACCAGATCATCACTGAGCTCCTGAACAGTCTGAGGTTCAACCTGGCAGTGTCAGACGGACCAGAGTATGAGAGGTGTTGTATGAGAGGTGTGACGGCCAGTCAGTGGTATCAGTTCCTTCATCCTCCAGAATATGCCTGCATACTCTTGTCACATGAGTCTGGGCATTGTCATGCACCAGGAGGAACCCAAGGCGCACTGCACCAATGCAGGGTCTGACAATGAGCCCAATCATGCTGAACGATGTCACAGGCAGCATAATGCTTTCCACAGCTTTTCCAGACCCTTACACATCTGTCACATGTGCTTAGGATGACACCGGTGGACCCGCCAGCTGGGCACCAGAGTTCCAGAAAGTGAGCACAGGGCCCACCAGAGGATGTTGAGATCTCAGGCCAACCTACATAAAGTCTGTTTCTGATTGTCTGGTAAGAGACATTCATAACACCGGACTTTTGGAGGTCATTTTGTAGCTTTGGCAGTGCTCTTCCTGCTCCTCCTTGCACAAAGCAGCACATACCGCTCCTGTTGATGGGTTAAGGACCTTCTATGACCCTGTCCAGCGCTCCCAGAGTAATAGCCTGTCTCCTGGAATATTCTCCACGCTCTCAATACTGTGCTGGGAGACACAGCAAACATTCTGGCAGTGGCATGTATTGATGTGCCACCCTGGAGGAGTTGGACCTCTGTAGGGTCCAGGTATCACCTTGTGTTATCAATAGTGACACTGATCCTCACCAAATGCAAAATTAGTGAAAAAACAGGCAGAAAAGATGAGAAGAGAAAAAATGTCCCTGACATCATCAGTAAAACTACTCATTTTTGGGGGGATGGTTCATTGTTGTCCTTCTAGTGCACCTGGTATTAATTTCATTAACACTAAAGCGGCTGAAACTGATTAACAACCCCCTATGCTACTTAACTGCCCAGATCAATATCCCAGCAGTTTAACTGACTCAATGCTTTACTCTGATTAAAAAGCGGTCCTTTCATTTTTTGAGCATTGTACATAACTCAAGGGTGACTTTATTATTTTGAAGATGTTTAGGTTTAGAGTACTGTTTGATTGCTGTCTAAATAACTGTTGATACAAATTCTGCCTTTAGGTGGCAGCAGAGCAGCATCGGCACACAAACTGCACCCTAGACCTGTTATTATACATCACATGCATGAGTGAATGGTTTTAAATGCGCATGAAAGCAAACACAACCTATCATGTAGATGTGGACTTGAGCAGAATCTCAAACAAGCATCACAGGGAGACTCTCTCCGGCATCCGGCGGGCTTGTCCTCTAGAGCGGAAACAGAATGCAATAGTTTAATCAAAGTTTGATTAATTCTAATTTTGTCACTTTCAAGACAATTACTGTTTTCACATCCAAGTAACCCGATCAATAAGGCGTTGTTCCCTGAACGGATGGCAGCCTGTTCATAATCTCTCTAATGAGGGTGAAGTCTCTTTTGCTGTTTTCCAGCCACACTTAATTTACTCTGGATTTTCAAGGCGTGCGCTCATGAATAAACTTCCTTTTACCTTTCCTTTCACAAAACTGCCGCTGACAAGTTAAGTCTTTGTGCGCACACCTGTCAGAGCTCCCCGGCGAAGCAGACAAGCTATTTTTCCAACTCTCACCATGTGGTCACGGGAGCATACTGCTTCTTGTTAGACGACAGTACAGGCAGGTGGCACAACGCACATCACGCATTAGACCGTGAAAAAAAAGCGTTTTTCAAACGCAGGACCCCCCTCCCAGGTATCAGGCTCAGCATTAATGCATGTTCTTGAGGAAGTTTACAAACCTCACTACGGCACCACCGATGTCACTGTTGTTCTCAAAGCACGGCATGTCAGGTCCCCACAGGTATCAACACATGACACTTGAAATAGCTTTAGGAGAACAGCTCTGAGCCACTTTCACAAGAACGCCGTAGGAGAAAAAATGAATTTGCAAAACACTCATTCACAGTGATACAGTCATTTAAGCACCCACGGTCCCGTGTGTGATGAAACGCCTCAGTGGGATTCCAGGTACTGAAGAGTAATGATCGTAGTTAAGAGCAAAGCTTTGTCAAAAATATCATCCTTTGTGCTGTTTGTCCTTTTCTTGACGTCTAATTTTGAGCTGGATTGGAGGGCGTGAGGCAAACCGGGAGGAAGAAAAGAGGGGAGATAACTGCAGTTCCATTCCTATACGAGTAAATTGGCTCTATATTAAATTTTGGCCTCATCTATCAAAACAAAGAACGGTATCGAAATTACTTTGTTGGCCACAAATCGTTGGCAGCAGATTGAGCCTCTCTTGAAACAAGGCCATCATTTATCTGGTTCACATTTCCTCTTGAGGTGAAAGGAAGCGGGACACAATAAGACTTTTATTTGTTCCCCGGGTGATAGATGTGACCCCCCTTGAACCCGTGATTACGAGATTACCGAGAGTAGAATAAGAATCTATTAAACATTTAGACCTGTTGGTTCCCTTTAGGTACACTTTCTTTTCATCAAATAGTGCTGTCAGGGGAGCTGTAGGCAGGGGAGTCTCCCAACACTGAGGAGATTTACACAGCTACGGCATTCTGGGCTACGCCAAGCATTGTAATTTGTCCCCGGAGGGTGATACATAAAGGAAAAGTTAATTAGCATGGATGCAAAGTACTTTTAAGATGTAATAAAACCGAGCGCGCAAAGAATTCCTCCAGAAAAAGTTGCACGCTCTGAGTTGAAAGGTGAGAGAATACCAGAGGTGAAGGTGACGATGAAGGCAGTGAAATGATAATAGAGTGGCAAAGCATTGTGGGTTTGGTTCCCTCTGTGCCACTGTGAGAGCTGGAATTATCAGACCAGCAGGTCTGGGCCTAATATCCTTTTGTGCTGGCAGCGTATTGCTGAGTGAAGATTGTGGGTGGAAATAATCAGCCCTTTTAAAGGTCAGAGGAAGTTAAGCGCACCCAAAGTAGACCATGACACATTCTGGCTGATAAGAAATGACTGTGTGTTAAGAAGAATGAGAGGAGTTCACCTTGTCTCATTTATGCTATCGTGATTGCTCAGCTGTCAGTCAAATATAATGGCACATTTGCAGCTAACCCAACAGCAACAATAGGAGCTGCTTAGCTCGGGCCAATGTACTTTGAGGCAAACAGTGTAATTCACTGAGGTATTAACGGTGGTGGTCACTACAGTTCAAAAGCACTGTAACTTTTGTCTTTTAGGTGTTACAGCATGACATTTAAAAACTTCAAAGCTGGTGGCGATAACGACGACACTTCTTTTAAAGGTACAGTGTGTAAAATATCACCACGAGATGTCACTAAATTGCAAATTGCAGTCAGATGAATTCTGTATTCTTACTCCAATTCAATTCAATTTAATTAAATTTAGTGTAATTTTTATAGCACCAAATCACAACAGCAGCCTTTACTGTAAAGTAAAAGGCTTGCAATAGTACAGAGAAAACCCCAATAATCAAATGCCTCCCTCTGGGCAAACACTTGGCTCTTGAAAAAGTCCTTTTAACAGGATGAAACCGCCAGCAGAACCAGGCTCACTGAGGGGTCATCTGTTGGTCATCTGTTGTGACCTGTTGGGGGTGAGGGGAGGAAGACAGGACAAAAGATGCTGTGGAGCAGAGCCAGAGATTAAAAATAAGAAAATATTAAATCCAGACAGGTATATAAACGCATAGTGAGTGACAAAGTAAGTGAAGAAGAAACACTCAGTGCATCGTTGGAAGACCCCAGCAGCCTAGACCTACAGCAGAAAAACTCAAGGGAGGATTCAGGGACACCTGATCCAGCCGGACTATAAGCTTTATCAAAAAGGAAAATTTCAAGCCTAATCTTAAAAGTAGAGAGGGTGTCTACCTCCTACAGCCAAACAGGAAGCTGGTTCCACAGAGTATTTAGTTTTAAATACTCTAAGAACCAAAAGTAAGCCAGTGGTCTGAGAGTGATGTGCTCAGTCTGGGTGACATGCTACTATGAGGTCTTTAAGATAAGACTGGGCCTGGTTTTTCAAGACCTTATATCTGAGGAGAAAGATTTTAAATTCGATTTTGGATTTAACAGTGAGACAGTGAAGAATGCCAAAATGGGGGAAACATGATCTCTCTTTCTAGTTCCTGTCAGTACTCTCTCTGCAGCATTTTGGATTGAATGAAGGCTTTTCGGGGAGCTTTTAGGACAACCTGATAATAGTGAATTACAAAATTCAAGCGCATAATCCTTCCTACGGTGGCTGCTGTAGGACAAACAACTCATTCATCTGTAGTGAGTGTATGCTCTCAGAATGTAATCAAACTGTTTATCGGAGGGAAAGTGTGATTTTAAGATACTTGAGCCTAACATTAGCTGGCACAGTGTTAGCTTATAACCAGCTGTTGTTAGCTGGCTCATTGTCAGCTGCAGAAACGGGAGGGTTGGATGTCTAATTTTCTAACAGTTGCAACAGTATCAGATATAAGTACACACGTTTATCTAAGTTTTGGTGTGTTAAAGCCTTGACTTCAGGCTAGGAGGAAGAGGATGAAAACACAGAAATGTCAAATGTCTACATATTGCTTGAAAGAGCTATTTGTGATTATTAAATTAAAAGTTACTTATAAGGCATAGTACATATGCTGCTGGTTTCTCAGCATAAAATTAGATGGAATGACGATGCTCATTTAGGCCACTGTATTCAAGATAGCAGGGCAACATGGTACCTTCCACAAACCGGTACCTGCTCCTATGTAATTTTAATAGACTAATGATGTGACTGAGAACCCCGGCACACTGAACTCTTATATGATGACTTGGTAGGACAGAGGATAGCCTGTTTTATTGTTTTGTTGTGTTTTTTTAACACCAGTTGGCCTTATAATTCACAAAAAGAATACTGCATTATATTAAATAAAACTTTAAACTAATGATTGAGACAGTAAAGTGCTTGGATAAGTATTTACTGAGGCTTTAAATGAAGTGAGAGGTCAGACAGACTTCTGTTCAGATTATATAGATTATTTTTCTGTGAATTCAAAGCTTTTCAATGGAAAAAAACAAAATGAGATCCACTCAGCCAAAACAGTAAAGTTCTGGCCCCCAAAATCAAATCATGCATTCACAGAAATAATTAAAATAAATGCTGTGACGTTTTTGACAGCCGGCCACCCAGACTTAAACTACTTCCCAGGAAGCAGTGTGGCACATAACCCCTGTAGTGTTTTAGTTTTTACACGTTCAAAGAGCAAGACATAAAACATTAGTGAGCTTTAAAGCTAATTGCAGGTAGATTTCTGAAGACACAACCATGCTTGCTGTATACCCATTATTTGCCATTCTTTGCAATCAGCAAGCCAGCAGAGCATGCACATATGAGTGGGATCAATAACGCTTCATTAGAAAGCAAATATGTCTATTACCTAAGTGTACAAGTGTAAAACTACTATAAATCTAAGTAATGTACATGAGAGGCATAAGGTTTTGTCTTCTTTGTTCTGTTTCCACTTACTGAATTCTTGAATTTATGTTATTGTGAGGCACAAACGTTGCTTTCAGGAGAGTTTAGGCAGCAAAATAAAGGACAAATGAGGCTAGTGACCTGTTCAGGACTGAAGGTCACTCTTTGCCTTCCCTTTGGGCATCAGTCTTGAAAACAGAGTGACAGCCCCAGAGAGGCTGATAAGTAAATACAGTTTTAATGGTCTGTGAATGGCTGGTGGTAATCTGTGCAGGCCACGAGTGGGCAAGGCACAGAGGGCGACGGGGCATTCTGCAGCGGTTATTATAAATGCTATCATAGATCAGATAGGCCAGAGGAGGAGAATGAAAGGTGGTGATGAATTTGGGCCTTCTGTCGACCAAATGACTAGAGGACAAGCTGCTGAGGTAGGTTAAGGTCATGAATGAAGGATATCACCCAAAAAGAAGACACAACGGACAATTCATTATGTATAATGCAGAGGACAGAATAGTACATATCTCAGGGGACCGGCTGCAGGTCACAGGGTGACAATGTCAAAAAAAGAAAAGAAAAAAAGGACACAGTCTGCTTCAACTTGTCCATTTGGTACAGTCCGCAAAAGTTTTAAGCACCGAAAGCAAAATGAGTCTACTATAATTAGTTTTATGTGTCAATTAAGTTAAAAGGAAGTGCTGCAGATAGAAAAAAACTGAAGGCAACCATTTGCCTTTAAAGCAGTTCTAGGTAAAGGTTTATGGTACTTGGCAGGAAGGTTTTTCTGCAGTTCTTCTGTGGATTTTGAGCTGTTTAATTTGCTTCTTTTTTGTGTGATTCCAGACTGACTTCATGACGTTATGGAGGTCATGCAATCTGTAATAAGCTTTTCCTTCTACTTCTTGCCTCACAACGATGGTTGTTTATGAATCTGGTGGTATTTTTGGGCCGTCATGCTGCAGAATGAATCTTATAGTGAGACTTGAATTGTATTGAGTGATGGATTAGAATATAAAATGTTTGCACAGTGCTGTATATTATATAGCCACAAGTATTTTTTCCCCCTTCTTCTTGGCAGAAAAGCCGTGCCATTACAGGAAACAAAACTGCTTAACATTCCAAAGTCAAATGCGTTGATAGGTAACTGAAAGTGGAAATATAGTTTGTTGTATCTAAACGTGTCTGGCATTTCAGTCTTGGGTCTGTTTCCAAGGCATGAAAGCTTACAGATCTTTTTTCAAGACATCAAAGGGTTGAGACCTTTTTTGCAGACATCAAAGTCTTAAGACCTGTCCTCGGAGAGGTCTAAACGGCACATCTGTCAAGACAAAATCGCTCGTATTTTTGCCTCTTAGACATCTCTTTAAACAATGCCTGCAATAGCGCTGCCTTGTTTGAAAACTCCAGTTTTCCAAATCAAATGTGCCTTATCGACTTTTGGAAAGAGATGGATAGTATGTGAGCTTTCACAGCAGTCAATGTTTTGGTCATTTTAGCTCAGGAAATGGACTTACCATGTGCAGAACCGAGAGGGGCTCTGCTTATTTAATGACTTGCACAGCTATATACGATGTAACCAAAGCCAGTCGGGGTCTGTCTGGTGCGCCCTGTGATTTCCAGCCGTCGAACAGACCTCAGCATATCGTGGTCTTCAAGGGATTTAAGTGAGTGTCAGGTCCTAGAAGGGGGTTACTTTTGGACAGCTACCAGCATTTGTGTGAGTGCTTTTCCAGCCCACCATTACAGCTACAGCTAGGGAAGTGACTGTTCTACATCAACACTTTTGTTCCCTGTACCTCTAATGCTTTTTGCAGCTGTACCAGAGTGAACTTTTTTTCCAGCATCAAATTGCATGCATTAAGAAGGAAGTAAAGTCTCAGTTCCTTAAGCAAAAATGGAATTTGAAGTGAACCAGAACGGGCGACTTAATACAGAAGCTTTAACGATGATTTAGTGCTGAAAGATGTTTCAAACTCTCTGGTACCTGCACAGAACACTCACAGCACTGAACCAGAATAACCAGGACTACAATAGGTATATGCTGTGTGTGAATGGAGGTATTGTGTAGTTTTCTTGTGCATTTAGACCTTGAACTTTAGACCTCAACTTAGTAGTTAACCTGAAATAAGTGGAGCTGAGATACAATGTCATAAACTTTAAAGTAAACTGCACCTGAGTAATGTTAGAGTTGACTGAATAATAAGTGTTGCTTCTCTTTGTTTCTTAAAAAAAATGCCAAAACTACGCTTTTCCCACAGTCGAAATGAAAACCAGTGTTATAGGTGATACTTTACAGCGATCACAGCACTTACAGGCAGGGACAGTGATGAAACGCATCTTGTGGAAACGAATGACTGCACTGTTGGTGAGTCATCTCATACATCTCTATTTAGTCTTCATGGATTTTTCTTTATCTTTCCTTCACAACACCGTCTAATCTGCTTAGAGAGGGAGGGAAAAAACTGCTGTGGGGTTCATGGTTTAATCAATTACCAGATTACAGTAATAATCCATATTTTAGTTCATTTTCTGGGTTGCAATTATGATGAATTCACTGGCAGCCGCAATTATGTCCCCATCAATGGAAGTGGAACAAAAGCAATGTCAAATAACACCAGCACTGTATACTGCTAAGTCAAATTGCATTGGAACTGATATGTCAACGCCGGCTTGTTTGCTGGACTGCTTGCAGGGAAATATATATATATATATATATATATATATATATATATATATATATATATAAATTTCTAATCTTTATTATATTAGATGGCTCTGCAGAAAAGGGCCATTTGTGGTGGAGCGGAATACATGTTCCTCGTGGCCCTGAATGGGAATAAGTATGGAAAATGGAATGAATAAATGAATGGAGATGGCTCAGTGGAAATTGTGTGAAAATGCAACAAAGGAGCGAGAAACTCGGTGAGCACTGCAGCCATATCTGAACCTACTGCGGTGATTGAGTGCATCTCTCTCAGGATGCAGACACCATACCACGAATGATGTCATCAGACTGGTGCTTTTTACTTTTCTTCACCCACTGTCATTTCTTTTTCCCCTAATTGTATTTAAATATTAATTACCCGCAGCGTTAAAGGTTTGCGTTGCCAAACACGAGCGGCACAAGTTTTTCAGTTCACTCGTCGTGCCGCACAGGGTCGCTGGTGCCTGACAAGTGGCGCAATCGTGCAATAAATTCGAAATGTCCGATGACAACTTTTAAAATCATTGTTTTTGCACGCGAAGGGCAGCGACGTCACCAGAGGGGGACGTGTTGGTTATTTAACACACGTGCAACTGTCTGATTTTGATTTAAAACGGACAGGGTGGACAGTTTAGTTTTTCGTTGTTGTTGTTGTTGTTGTTGTTATTTTTTAGGAAGATGCTTTAATGCAAACTCAGCTGGTCAAAAGTAATGAATTAAAATATGTTTACTCCCGGCATCAATGGAATATGATGTTCCTGGAGCGCCAAACGCCCCCGCTCTGTGTCTGTTATGTCTTTCCTTCTGGTCCCCTCGACGCGCATTGGACGGGGTGACAATGCGTAAGCTCCACAAACTGCAGTCTGTCTGCATAAACACAGAAGAACGATGACTTGAATCCGGACTTTCGCTGAATATACGAATCACCTGGTGCCAAAGTATCATTAGAAGTGGAAGCTGAAGGCTGAATACGGACCTCTTGCGCGCTCTCCTCTGGCTCATGTTGCGTGCAGCTGGAGTTGCGCTCAGGACTTCATGAAAGGCCGTCTGGGTGTGGATGTACGCTGATCTATGCCGGGACTTGAACTTTTGTACTTTTAGATAATTCGCCATAACACGAGGATGGACGGAAAGTATCGGACTTTACGCACTACAGCCAGCTTCAGGAGCCCGGTGATGCAGAAAGAAGGGAGCAGGAAAAACTGACCGGCTGAGGACAGAGGATTTCTGCGCTTCTTGGGATAAAAAAAAAATCGCTATAAAACAAACACAAAATCGTTGTGAAAATGTGTCACAACTGGTCTTTCGCCAGTAATCTAAGCGTTATCTCTTCTAAAAAGAAAAATGCTGGAGAGACCGAACCAAAGCTGAAGTTCCTTCTCTTCAGTTCTTGAATTTTCCTGACAAAAACAAGTACATTAGACTTTGAAAACTGCTCACTCGAACTATGATTGTTCAGCGTTTGGAAACTACCGATTGCAGCATGAAAAGACGTGTTTTCATTCTTCATTTTTAGAAACCACGCTGCACGTAGGATGCTCTTCTTTGAACTAACACGCATCGGCTTGCGCACTAATTTTGAGGGGAATTCGTGTTTTTTAACGGCTCAGAGAAACATGTTGCACATCCTTGCGCTTCAGTCGGTGGTGTTACTTTTGGGAGGTAAGCATTTTAAACCTTTTAGCCTATGTGTCTTGAAGCCCACTGTGCCGACTGAGGAGCCAGGCTTTAGTTAAACAAAGATTTCAAGTAAGTTTAATACGAACTGAGCCACGTAGCATGATTTTTGTCACACAGGGGACCGCGTGAGATACACGGGGATGCAGGGTAGCGAACATCCTGCTTGTCTCATCTGCGTGTACGCTTACATTCCCCAACAAGAATTACAGTTCAGATGTGTTCAGTCATATATTATGGATTCCGAAGACCTCGCTGCAGTGGCTCTGCACCTGTACGATGAACCCAGAGCAGCTCTGGCTTTAAATAACACTTATCTCATCAATATTTCAACATGACAAGGATTATCTTGTGCAACAGAAGCACTGGGGTTGTATTGACTCTTGACTTAAGTTATTACATAAAATTCATCTCCAAGCCCATATTTATTTCATGGGAAAACTTAGGAGAGTTGCACTGGCGAGAAATCTTCATATAGCTTCAAAGCACAACATCAGTCCCAATCTCTTTGAGGTGTCACTTAATATGTTTTTAGTAGGAATTTCTGCGTTTTATATGGATTCTCGGTGGCGGGGGGAGAGAAAAAGGTGATTTAAATGTCATTTTCCACATTGCATCAGTCAATTAGTGCCACTGGGAGGAGAACAGCAACATCCTTTTTGACTGCCTGGCGGCCAGGATATACAGATCTGAAGGCAGCTGGTGGTCTGGCTAATGAATCCCTTCTGTCTTGTGGGAAAAGGGTTTAAACTAAAATGCGATCTGGAAATTTTAACCGGTCCTCCAATGGGACTTTTTCTCCAGATGATGCCTGGCTCTAGCAGCTTTCCAGCATACCCAAAAGAAGAGTTTTTCACGGCATGTCTTTAATTAAAAGCAAAACTTTTTTTCCTCCCTTTTTTTTCTTGTGCAAATGAAAGAAACAACAACACATTTTTCAGTGAATGAATATGCAATCCTTGTTCACTGCAGTGAGACCTAGAATCACAATCTTATTGTAATTACATAGAATCTGCAGCCGGCAGTGTATCTGTTATGGTCTAAGAAACACTTGCGCTGATTCCCTGCAGAATTAAAGGTCATAGTTTCCAGAAACAATCTTTCCAAAATTGCATCTTACAAGTCCATTGTGCATGTGCGCCTCGGTGATACATCTTGGAGCTCATGAGGATTATTCTTATGTAACAGCACCTCTCTTTCCAGTGCTGGCTCACTGGCTTGAAGTATACTGTAATGATATTTGCCATGTGCTAAGGCCTTACACAGTGTGATCCTAATTGAGGATTGTGTGTCATAAACCTGCAGGACACAGCTTCTTACTGCGAATAGCGATGAAAATTGATAACACACTCCAGGAAATGAGAGGATCAGATCCGTGCTAGAAAAATGCCTGCGCAGCATAATAAGCCACGATTAGGGATGGAAACCTGGTGTTCTAGTGTGACTGTGATAAAAAAAACCTTTGTTTCAACAACTGCAAATGATATCAGGGTATAGAGTTTCCTGGCCCTAAAATATTCAAAGCAAATCTGCGGAATAAAATGTTATTATGATAAAAGGATGGAGACTTAACATTTTTTGTATGTTTTGTGAATATAAAAAACATACAAAACAAGTGTCCTGTCCTCTAATTGAAGCCACCAGGTGCGTTCCAGTGGGACACCTCAGTGGGATTCCTGAGAAGAATTTTCAATCTTCCCTCCTTTCGTTTTATCCTTGAGCTTAACAAGATCCAAAAGGAGATCAAGCAAGGATAGCCTTCGGTCTACATCCTTAAGCACTAAGCACACAGCCCATGCTGTCTCTTGTTGCTGCCATGTGTCTGTCCTCATGCCCCGGCATCTCCATCAAGAGGATTGAAGTCGTCCTGTAGAAATTTTATTTCAGAACATTTACTTACCCAGCCGAGATTCTTAAACTCTCTCTCAGTGGAGAGTTTTTATCTGTGATTGTCTTCAGAAACATCCACTGCTGTGGTTCCTCGCCCCAGTGCTGTGGCACACATCCAGCTCTACTTCTTTTGCCCCTGGCAGTCCTGTAAACCCTGCAATTCATGTCCTCGATCAAGAAAAAAAATGAGCCAGAGAGGTGAAATACAGTCTTTATGGAGAACAATTTTTAGCATTCGCGGTTTGATTGATGGACTGATTATGTTTGTCTTTAAGCTGTGCCGCTAAATTGTGAGTGGCATGTGTTTGTCTGGATCCTTTCATGTGTCTGTGTCTCATTTCGTTAGGCTCAACACTGTCTGATTGAAATTCAGCTGGAGTTTTGACGTGGAATTGAACACATTGTCCACTCAAGCAAAAGGTTTGATTTCATCAACAATCGGGTGGATATTTTCAAGTCAGCTTCGATTCCACTGCACTGAAAAATTTTTAGTTTTAGATCTTTGACAGCTTTTTAATTATATTTGTAACCAAAGCATATTGAAGTAAATGAGTCTGAGTCTTAAGTGGCCATGTGCTGGATAAACCCCCTAATGTCATTTCTTTTTCTTTTTTTGTTGCCATTCATCAGTTGTGGTGTTGATTTAGAGATCAGAAAGAAATGAAAGGAACAGTAGTGGCTTTTTTAATTTCTAATTTTTTGTATTTATTTTTTTATCAAGCCTATCTGTGCATCGCTCTCACTGTGGTGCACAAAGTCGGTTGAATTTTACAACAGAGGACACTGATAAAAAGAGCCGTCGCCCCCCAGCCCCCCACCCCTTCTCTCAAATCCAATTTGGCGTGGCTTGGGTGGTTTCCGTGGTTTCCCTTCATGGAAGGAGAAAGGAAAAGAAAATCACAGTAGTAGTTTGGCGTGAGCTGTGTTTAAACTCCGCCGTGGTTTTCATTTCCAGCACTCGCAAGTGATTTATACCATACGTTTGTGTGTCAAAATGTGCACCTTTGTTTGCTTAATGACTGTTTTATGAAGCACGCTGAGTAGGTGGACTGTCATCTAAATCCCTCGTACTGTTCTTTTACGCTCATTATACTTAAAGTGCGTGTGGGAGGCATGCAGCTTTCCAATCACTGAGTCGAAAGAGGGTGTTTGCCCCTGCAAGTTCAAAAACATCAGTCTAATGTCCTGTAATATTTCCACAAAGCACATCTGCCCTCCTTAATTGGCTCTTTGTAACTGCTGTGATCTCGCATTCAATCAATTTTCATAATTTGGGGAGGCGAATGGTGGAAACCTGTGTAAAAGCTTTTAAAAAGAGGGGATGTGAATGTGCGATGAACACGCTGATGCAGGGTTTGTGTTCTTTCATCGGTGAATAGTTGAATAGTGTCTCTGTTGGCTGAGGTCACGGTGAGACCGTGTGCTCGACACTAAGAGTGGTGAAAACGAGGGGAAACTGCAAACCGTTCCACTTATTTTTATTGTAAATAAAAGAATTTGTCATTATTGACGGGCTAAAGCTGCGTCGGTAACTAATTTAGGATCGAGCTCGTTGACATGCACATGACCTCGCTGACCCTTTGGGCTAAATGCTAACATTGGCATTTTGATAGCTCGCAGTGACAACAACTTTTGCACCAGTATATCAATGTGGATGTTGAGATATTTGACTGGGAAAGTATAAACTTTCTCCTCTTGCTAAAGGCGTTCTTGTATACTACTAAATCCAGAGGGTCATTAAATTCATCGGGATTCCTCCGCTGGGATGTATCGTCATGCATTTGTTTATAGAATGCCGCTGTAATCCATCCTCTAGACATATCAATCAAAGGGATTACGACCAGTTCATTAAGTACACCTTTTCAACTGCTTGTTAATGCAGCTACCTAATCAGCCAATCACATGAAAGCAACTCAGTGCATTAAGGTATGTAGATATGCGAAAGAGGACCTGCTGAAGTTCAAACCGAGCATCGGAATCGGGGAAGAAAAGTAATTTAAGTGGTTAGCCTGAGTATTTCAGAAACTGCTGATCTACAGGGATTTTCCCACACAACCGTGTCTAGGGGTTTATAGAAAGTGGTCTTGAAAAGAGAAATCGTCTAGCATTTCTCTGGGTGAAAATGCCTTCTTGATGCCTGAGGTCAGAGGGGAATAGCCAGACTGCTTCGAGCAGATAGTGAGGCACAGGAACTCAAACAGCCACTCATTAGAAGCAGGGTATACAGAAGAGCATCTCTGAACACAGATAGGCTACAGCAACAGAAGAATGCACCGGGTGTCGGTCATGACGGCTGAGAACAGAAAACTAAGGTTACAATTCACACAAGATCACCAAAGTTGGACCGTCCGGTCCGACAGGTCTCGATTTCTATTGCGACGTTTGGATGGTAGGGTCAGAATTTGGTGTAAATATCACGAACGCCTGGATCCGTCTTGTTTTCTATCAGCAGTTTAAGCTGCTGGTGGTGTAATGGTGTCGGGGATATTTTTGTTGCACACATCGGATCCCTTAATACCAACAGATCATTGTTTAAATGCCACAGCCTACCTGAGTATTGTTGTTGACCATGTATGACCACAGTGTACCTGTCTTCTGGTAATGGCAATGTATTATAAGAAAAATCAAACAATCTGAAACTGGTTTCTTGAACTTGACTCTGAGTTTAAGAGCACTCAGCCTCCACAGTCACCAGATCTCAATCCGATACAGCACCTTTGGGATGTGGTGGAACAGGAGACTCTTATCATGGAATCTGCAGCAACTGTGTGACGCTTTCACCTCAATATGGACCAAAATCTCTGAGGAATGTTTCCAGCACCTCGTTGAATCTGTGTCGTTAAGAAATAAGGAAGCTCTGAAGGCAAAAGGGAGTCCAACCTGGCATTAGCAAGGTGTAGCTAAGAGGCTGGTGAGTGCAGTCTCTATCCCTCCAAGAAGATACTTAACACATCCTCTAAAAATTTTCATTCATTTGCTTGGAAAAAGAAGAATTCAGTTCCTCTGTTCTCTAAAATGTTGTAAACAACAGCAAACATATGTCTCGATGTTGTAGGTTTACTCAGTGGGCTTTAATGCAAATGCAACAGGGTAATGTTACAAAACATTTTTAAACAATTTATGACTCTAAGGGTGCGAAGAAACTCCCCCACAAGATCTGCTCGAGCATCTTAACACTGTCGTGATAGGACGTTTTATTCCTTGCAGATACCATCCCTTAAAATTCACAGTCCATTTTCATTTTTCTACCGTAGCCCTGTCTCCTTACTGCAAATGCTGTTGCATCCTTTCATTGTAGGTGCATATTTTTATTCTACATGAAAGGGAAGGGGGAGAAAAAACCCCATTTGCACTATGTACGGTTATGTGAAAGCTCCTGAATCATGAGATATTCCGACACACCAGACCAAGAAGCAGATTATGTTATTATATTCAATGCATTAATAAAATTCCATCAGCCCAGGAGCTTTTGGGGGGAGACAGCATGACACAATATTAGATATTTGTGTAATATATCCTGCATTAAGGCTTAAACAATATGGACGTGTTCGACAACTTCTTTGCAAGTGCAAATGTGAAAATGGGGAAAAAAGCAGAGATTTGTTCAGTCACAAACTCAATATATATGTTTTCTATTATATTTCAATCCACCAGACATTTATTATATGTACTTTTTACTGTATCTTTTTTTCTTTGTCTGTGTAAAAGCACTTCTATAACTCTGGTTGGTTATTCATATTTGATTTGAATGCTCTCGGGCAGGTGGTGGGACAAAAGCCTGTCACCATGTCTGAGAGACTCTGGCTCTCGGTTGTACGCTGGGATGTCGCCGCCTATCAGATGCACCAGACCTTAATGCATTAGAGGCAATGATCTGACAGGTACATATTGTCAGGGCCCATTGACTTCTTTGTGGCGTGGCTGATTGATTGCTGAGATTATGTTAAAATAGGAGCCGGTGCGACTCTTTGTGATTCAGAGCGGTGCGCTCATGCAGCAGAATGCCGAACGGCGCTTTCCAAACTACCACAGAATTTTAATTTTAAAACATATTAGTTTTGTCCCTTGAGCAGTTCGTTCTGTTTTTGTATAATCACCGTAGTCTGTAGATATAACAACACACGGCAGCGAGTTTGTTGTGCGCTCTCATCTGTGACACAAAACCAATATAAAGCTGCATGATGAATGAATTATGGTGGGTGACAGCACCTTTCGTAATTTCAAACAAAAAGCCTAATATGAGCCTTTCTTTGGATAAATAACAAAATAAAATAAAAAATCAGCATATTTATTATCTGTGAAGTTGTTCCTGTTCCTCCTTTTCTCTTTAGCGTGACATTGGAGTGCAGCTCCATGGTGACTGACTTTGACTAAAATTTGTTTCTGTTCAAAATAATGATACCGACAGCACGGCTGTGACTCAAAGTTGCGCATATTTTCCTGTTTTCCCTTCTCATTACCGACAGTAGTGACTTATAGTTGCTAAATGGTTATTTATTGGCACAAAGGCGCTGTCGAGGGACTAAAAATGAGAAAATGCAGTTCAGAAATGTTAGAGACAGTAGCTCAATTACAAAGTCACCCACTAGAGAAATATTACATAAACAGTGTTCATAGTGTGCATTCAAATTGGGGCAACTGGGGTGAAAGAGAGTTTAAAGTCACTTTCAAATGTGTGGTGCTCATTAAATAAGTTGAATTTTTTTTTTTTGCTGCTTTTGATTTTGAAGACAATCTTTCCACAACGAAAAAAAAGAAAATTGCTCCACAGAATAATCATTTGTTCATGCACTGCAACTCAGTTAAATGCAAATGACTTGAAGTACACTTTGACCATTGCCTAGATGGTACTTGGTGTAATTGGAATGCCAACGTATGTGTGCGTCCCCAATCAGTCTTGACACAATCACTGCTTCCTAATCAGTGAAAAAGTAATGGCCACCTCGGAGTACAATCAGTGTACAAGTTAGTCTGGCAGGAGTGGCTGTAACTTAATGAAGCCCCTTGAGTGAACTGAGTCAGTGGAAGACAAGGAAAAGAAAAATTCCTCGACTTTATGGCTCTGGCAACGATATTGATGTTCGGAGGCAGATGTAGCAAAGATGTATTTTCACGTGACGGATTTCTCTTGCTGTCCAGAAGCCTGAGGTCTTCGTTTTTTGTCAGCCTAGGGCGTTCATGAGTGGACAGTGAGCTGATGACGGGTGAGGGTTAGAGATGTCCAGTCACGGCGTAGAATTTGTGGCAATAGTGAGTCATTGTTCCTTGTGGCACTCTGTGATGTCACCGCGGCCAACAGGGGCAAGGCTGGCTGTTGGCACATCCTGCAACGTGCTATCTGTGCCTGCAGATTCTCCTCTTAACCCCAAAGCCCTCAATTTCACACAAATTGGAAAGAGCCACACCAAGTGGAGACAGAATGACCCCAATGATAACGAAGGATTAGCCTATTTTCTTTTCAGTTTAATTCAAATTGGGAATACAAATGTATAGATTTATTAACGGACGACTGAACGCTGACTTTTCCAGCCGCTCAGAATTTTGATTAGTTGTCATATTATTTTATTAACCCTGCATTGCTTTATGGATGGCAGTGTTGGTTGAACTGAAATATCTCGCCACATTGTTGAACAGACATTTATGTTGCGCTTATGGCTGGACTTTCCATCTAACCCACAGCAGGTCACACTCTTTTTCTTGTTTGCTGAAACACAATTAGGTCCACAAGTATTTGGACAGATGTGACTGAAGTGCAGAGGGGTTGAACAAAATTATTCCATTAACTGTGTAGGAATTACAGACATGAATCTCTATAATATAGATTTTTTAGAGACTCAAAACTAATTGGATACTTGCATGGTGTTGCAGTTTCATGCCCATCCATGTGAGGCTTGTTCCCTTCAGTGTTTTCATTTGCAGATATTTACTGGAATTTTATAAGCTGCAACCACATTGGGAGCGATTTGCTTGCAAGCTAACAGCTATAGGTAACCCTTACTACCAGGTCATATGCCAAGCACTGGTATTTTTCTAGAAGTTACACAATGCCATTAAGTGGTTGAAGCAAGAATAACTTAAAGTTTCCTCCCTAAGAGACTTAGAGGTGAATTATGGTATGTGTAATGGGTTAGAAGTTTAAAAATGTAAGCTGGAGGCGCATTATTGACTGTGCTGAAGGTGAATAAAACTTTAGAATTGACCCTAAACTTTATTGGCAGGCCATGTAGAGAGGCTAATATTAGCTGTCTTTACCTCCTTTAAAAGCCCAGCAGCACTTTCTTTCTTTCTTTTCCTTTTTTTTACAGCAGTATAAGGATAAGTGTAACATGGATTTTAATTTATAACACCATCATGCCACCACAAATCTCCCCACCATTATGTGTGATCATTTTACAATGATCTTTTCAGTTTCTTGTGTTACAACAGTAGCAAGCGGCTGCCCTCTCACTTCAACCTCCTCCACTTCCTGGCTCTGATCCACTGACAATGATGCAGGCCTTGATATGATTCGTTCTGAGGACATGCTCACTATTGCTTTGTATGAGCCAGAGATAAGTGCGAACAAGCACTTTGCAAGTGTTTTTTTTTCCCCCTGCTGGGCTGCATTTGATTACTATTGCCGCCTTGTTTCATGCTGTTTTTGTGCATCCTCGCTGAACCTTGAAGATTGTAGTGTGAAGGCCCTGTAATTAGATGTTCTGGGAGTATGGCAACTGCTAAAATTCAGAGTGATGTAATCTGCACTCCATACTTAATTGCTCATGCCGTGTGTAGGATGGTTTGTTTAACCGGCAACAGTAAAGGAACCGCATGTTTTCTTTGCCAACGGATGCTTTCCAAAATCGGTCTAAATATGGAATTTCACTGTCTGGTTGTATTTCTTACAGAACGCCTGTACCTAACACTTATATTGCTGTTACAGAATAAATGTATGTTATTCTATGAAGTGTGTTAGCCTACTGGAAGCAACATTGCCTCTTCAATTATATGCATGCCAAAAAATTTATTGTAGATGATGTGGGCCCCTTTTAATTATGTGGTGGGAGTCTCTCATCATGCTTTATTGTGTGCACCATCAACTTATAGCAGAGAAAACTAATATTACAAGTACTCTTTGTTTAATATAGCAAAGGGATCTTGTTGACAAGTTGCGGGACAGTGGAGCAGGAGATTTACAGACAGATTGGTGCTGGTCTGTTGTGTTGAAGAGAGAGCTGAGTGTAAAGGTAAGCTTCAGATTTACTTCTGGATTTATGTTCCTATCTTCACCTATGTGCAACAGCTGTGGGTAGTGACCGAAAGAAGAAGATTGGGAATTAATGTAGCAGAAATGAGCTTCCTTCAAAGGGTATGTCGGGTCAGTTATAGAGATAGGGTGAGGAATCCGACCTTTTGGGATCGGCTTGGAGTAGAGTCGCTGCTCCTCAGCATCAAAAGGAGCGAGGTGATGTGGCTCGGGCATCTGTCTTCAAAGCCTCTTGGATACATCCAAAACACCTAGTAGGTGAGGTCCATTTACTACTGGGAGAGACAATACATCTGGGCTACCTTGTGAATACCTTGGTATTCCCTCTTGGATGAGCTGGAGGAAGTGGTTGGGGAAAGGGAAATTTGGGCTTCTTTTGCCAATGACATTACACACAGTACCGATTGGTGGCCGACATGAATAAAGTGGATAAAATGGGTTTCAAATGGAAACAGCCATAGCTAGAAGTAACCATCAGATGATGGGTAGACTGTGGTCATAAAGGGATGGAGATGGTCAGCAACAATACTCAGGTACTGGTGGTTAATCAATACTCAGTTGGTAGTAAAAAGGACCCAAAATGTGCCAAGAAAATATTTTTCACTCCAGTACCAGCATGAACCATTGATACAAGATGGATCCGTGCTTCTATGTCGCTCATCCTATCATCATTGATCATCATCAATGTCGTAACAAAACTCGAGACTCATCACAGCAGGCAGATTTTTCTAATCTTCTACTGTCCAGTTTTGGTGAGCTGATGTGCATTGGAGCCTTCGTTTCCTGACAGGAGTGGCACCCACTGTGTTCTTCTGCCGCTTCAAGGTTTGACATGTTGTGCATCCAGAGACGCTTTGCTACCTTGGCTGTAACGAGTGTTTTTTTTTCCTGTCGGCTGAAAGTCTGACCAGTCTCCTCGGATCTCTGGCATCAACAATCCCTCCCGCTTACTCGATATTTTGTCTTTTTGGACCATCCTCTGTAAACCGTAGAGATGGTTTTGTGGGAAGATCCCAGCAGATCGATAGTTTCTGAAATACTGAGACCAGCCTGGCCTCTTGCAAAACCACTTAAATCACTTTTCTGTCAGCTTCTCATGCTTGAGTTGATCTTCAGCAGGTAGTCTTGGCCATGTCTATTTGCCTGATGCATTGAGCTGCTGCCATATGATTGGTTGATTATTTCATTACACCAATGGGGAGTTGAAAAGGTGTACCTAATGAAGGTACGTCTGGGTGTATGTGCCATGATGGTTCGCCATCTTGACGGCAACCAGGTAGTTTTGAAACAAAAGTAAAAAGTAGCTGGAAAAGTACAACATAAAACAACTGCACACGGCAGGTCTTGTACTATCTAGCTTTTTTTTTTTCATAGCTGGAAACCAACGTCAAAAGAAATTTTCAGGATATGGCCTGCAGATCGACAAAGGCAAGTCGAGTGAGAAATATGTCAGAAAGTATATGGTGAGCTGACCAGCAGATAGGTGGGCTGATCTCTGAGACATAAGCCTCTTGTGAATAAAGATAGATGAGAATTGAAGAATCATTCTGTCTTGCTGCAATATAACACAGTAAACTAAGCCCTAAGACAAACACTAAGAAAGTGAAAAGCTAAGTCGAGCTCCTTTCTCACTCAAAAGCATACAGAGGACATAAAACCTGAAAGCATAAGGAGAATTCCATCAATTATTTGATAAGGGATCTAGAGTCGCAGACAATTTCACAGAAGAAACTGGGAAGTGAACTTGTGATTTATTTTTGCTATATCGCTTCATGTTCTAAGAAATAGAGCCATGCTCTAACGACTGGATGGCGGCAATACATAAAGCACCAGGAACCCAGTGCAGAAGCTGGGTTTAATCATATTAATGGCATTGGTATGACCGAATCAAGTGTGCACGTTTACATGCACCCTGGTTAGGGATTCTCCTACATGTCTGCTTTTATCTGCTGATAGCACTCTTTCCTGAATCCACAATAAAAGCAGCGACATCCCAGCCTGCTCTGAGGCTGCCGTCTATTTAATTAGGTAATAATCATTTTGTCTGAACGAGACCCAGCGTAAACAATTACAACTACAGGTGAAACCAAGTCTTGATTCATTATTCGACAAACCGAGTCATGATGTACAGTATGAACAACTTAATGAAAAACAACCCAAAACCTCAAAAAAAGGCCACAGCACGCCAGCACAACACCATTGTTCCAAAACCAATATTTGCTTGTGGTGTTTTGACTGCCCAGATTGTTTTACTCCTATAGTGATCTGGCAACCGCGAAAGCCAGAAAATAACCCAGTCAGTTTGTTAGCCAGGGGACTGTTGCTTATGTTCCATTCGGGGCTTTGTTTTGCTTTGTTTTCTTTCCTTTGCGTTCGCTCTCTGCTTGTTGCTCAAGAAAGGTTTGTGGTTAGGGGTAAAATATAGCCCTTCACAACCTTAAACCTGCAAGTTAAAAAAATTACACTCACCTAAGGGATTTAAATTCAATGCCAAAGGACTCTTTGCTTCCTGATAAAACCTGTGCATAGCAGCGCTGCTAAATAGCATGTTTTTTGGTTGGTTTTTTAAGTGAACAACTTAATTCATGAAGGGGAAACAGGTGTGTCAAAAGGATGCAGTTAGACAGCCTGTTTTCGCCCTGCAAGTGCTCTAACCTCAACTGTCTTATAGTAGATGAGCGACTCCGGAGAAGTAACCCAGAAAGTTGATAAGGAATAGGTGATAACATGCTCCTCTACTTCCAAAGAGGATGCAGCTTGTGAAATGCTGTTTATGCATTTTCTATGTCACAATGAATCACAGGTATGATATTTCTGTTTATAGATATATACAAATGCGTCCTGGTTAATTCTGAGCTTAATGAGTCAGCCAGCTGTCCAGAGCCAAAGGACAAAACGTTCAGAGCGCATGTTGGCTTAATGACAAATCTAAATGGCACAGAAAGGTCTCTTTAGAGAATATGGTCACATTGTAGATGACTGCCATTCTCATGCATGATTCATCGCCCCAAAAGAATAGCTTGGATGAACTAGATAAGTAAAGTATGTGTAATAATTTCGAGGATTAATTGAATATGCTGAGGGCCACCTTTTGCTTTACGTTCCTTTTTTCAGTAACAGTGTTTCATAAAATGCTGGCTGCCTAACAATGAAAAAACCCCATAAAATAAAATAAATAACAACAACAAAAAGCGGCACTTTTGCTCAGACCATTGAGGATTAATTCAAAGCGACTTTTAGTTTTGCCTCTAGAGCAACTCTGCATCCGAGAAATGTTTGTAGAATTAAAATTATAATTAGTTTCTATTTCTCCGACACATTAGAAAGCCCACTTTTTTTGTAGCTGGCTTAAGAGGAATCGTCTAGTCTTCCTGGATTCCTGCACACTAGCCGGGAGGTGCAGACTGGGTTGATGTCAATCACTGAAATAAAGTTTAGCTTGGCAGCTCTACGGGGAGGCTTTGAAAACAAAATGTACCCCGTGTTGCTGATTTCGAAATATTTCTTTAAAACAAACAGATTTTTTTCCCCACTGGTGTGAAAAGCCTCCGCTTTTCCCTCTGATCTTGTCTGAAATAGAAACATTTCTCTCTCCCCCCCAGTCACTTTAATGGCTTTCTTTCCCTGGTCCCAAATAGAGCAATTTGTTCATGGAGTTAGTTCCTGCTTTGACAGGTTTTAGGTTAAACTGCAGATTTAAAGCCAGTCCATCTGAGGCTGCAATAAAAGCTCTTTTGAAAAGGGAATGAGGCAGTTTGGGGTGAATGGACACTTCTTATAAAGAAAAAAAGAGAACATGGATTAACAGTTTCAGAGCTAATGCAATATAACACACTCTAGCACTGACCTTGCTGTATGTATAGTACAGCAATTTGCACACTTCACTGCATAGGAAAAAAAAGTGATATTCAGAGAAATATAACAGAGGTGTAAATGAAGGAAGTGTACTTACCGCCATAATTCATTGTTATTTAGGTGGCTTTGTCTCTGACCCTCCGTATGGCTTAACATAGCTTGTGCAGCACTGAGATAGGCAGAAACGAGGGACCTTGAGCAGTTTCCAGAGGTGGAAAGGCAAAGATAGAGAGTCACATGGCATCTGTGCAGAGTGGAGCATGAACCACTGCTGCAGCTGTGCCATCCTGAACTAACCAGGACAGATGATTAGTCATCACTACATCGCATACGTTTCTCTGCGTTAAACACTCACAAGTCAGAATAAATATGTAGAGTAACTGTTCAGCAGTTAAAACAAACATTGGATTTTTCTGTGCATGTATCTGTGTAGTTGTTTAATAGACAGCGGCGTGACGTTGGAGCTAGGCTGTGTTTTCAGCATAGCGTTAGTTCTTGGCCTCGGAATCAGTTTCAGGCAGCAATCTAGGCAGATCAGCTGATCTCAAAGCCAGCCCGCATCATTTGAGGGCTCAGCTGATATACCTTTGCTCATCCTGCCATATGGTAGGATGAACTGCTTCTGCCTCGGTGTTTTGGCCATCACCCATGCTGGTTTTTGAAGGCAAAAGTCATCATATTTGGAAGAGAGAGTGGGGGTTAACTATGGTTAGTTAGCTGCAATCACAAACTCTACAGGTGCAGCACACATCGCTGCTAATTAATATTAAGATAAAAAATGATAGATAAAAGATAAAGTAATCAAATTTCACTAAAACAGAAGTAAATAGCTCATGGTCAGAGGTCCAGTTAAATTGCTTGAATTAGCCAAAGTGACGTCTAGGAGAAAGTGACTGGTTATCCCAGCAGCTGGACACTTATTTTAAATCTTACTAGTGTGCAAATGAGAGCCAGTACTGTGCAAAAATCTTGACTCACCCTTCATTTCTTTATGTTTTGATAGGAAATTTGGTAGGAGATGTAGTGATTTATTGAAGCATGCAAACATACATGGAAATACAGTAAACAGAGTGTTTCATTGTGGCTGGATTTTCTTTTAAATAAATGCAACCTTGTCGGAAAATCTAAATGTACTATTTTTCAAGTTTGAGAGGAAGCTGTGTTGTATGAGGAGAAGCCTAAACATTCACAGGCGCTAGGCTATGAAACTCTTTCAATGAAGGGATTTTGGAAGAAAACCTTCTGTCTGTATTGATTTAATTAACTTATGGATTTTCGTATCATCTTTAGGTTCCTGAGCAAACATTTAAAGCCCTGAGGTTTTGGCTTCAACAAATTTTAAGTATCAACAGTTCACCGTGAGATCTTTTTGCAGTGGACCGTGGTTGAGCTTTAAAGTTATGCTTGCTGGGTTTTTTAAACTTTTTATTGATATATCTTAACCCTGAGAGCTGAAAAGTGTGTTTTGGCTTGATTCTCACCAACGTTCATTTTCCTTTTTTTAAACAGAGGCAGCCTCTCATTCCTCCCACTCATCAAAGAGGCATAGTACTTCATTTTCATACTGCAGTATCACAGACAGGCGTCAACACCCATAATCAATCACCGTTGCTTGTGTGGAAAATTCCATTAATTGGCTTTTCTTTGCTCTCCTGATTTGGTGCAGTGTTAACATGATCACACTTTGAGAGGAAATTCTGCCTAGAGTACAAAACTCGCTCGGCTAATTGTGCCCAGTCCTATTTGCTGTGTAATTGCTGTATCACTTTTACCCTCGCTGTGCTATCTTCAGTTGGTGGCCAGAAAGTCTTTGTTGGATTTGTATCTGCTTGTTTTTCTACCTCAACATTACACGTTCCTCCGCACTCACAAAGAGGCCGACTGACTCTTCCCTGTGAGTGCCTCTGTAGTTAGCCTGATTTACGATATCGCTCCGCAATAAAGGCCCGTGTGAGGGGGAAAGATTCATTAAGGAGCCCAGTTTATGTTTCGGAGAACTCCGGAGGGACCGTGGGAATACTGATTGGCACACAGATGTGCGCTTGTCTCATCCTCCCAACCAAAGCCAAAAGCTCTCAGCCCCTTTCCCCTTGCACCGTGTGCACTGGATTGCACAAAGGAGGTGCTGTTTGCTGCCTGCAGGATGCCTGGGATACTCAGAGTTCTTGCCACTCAAATTTGCACTCTCCTGCTGTGATAAGACTATTCCAGACGTATCAGACCTGCTCGCAGCACCTGGAGGCCTTTCTCAGCATCCTTTAATGACATCCCCACTGACCTTCCCAGCCACTAGCAGCACGACCTATTTGGGTTCATCTCTTCCATCCACAACTTTACCAAATAGGCCAGCGGGCACGGCATTGCAGTGTTTACTCTTCATCGGTCAATACTCTTTAATCCCCAAGATGAGGCTTTCTCTCATGAACTCAAAATAGCTCATCCTCCTCCCCAGTGAAGCCACAGGCCCATTACTCTTTATTAGCTCTTAGCGTCTTAAATGTGGCCATCCATTAGAGGAGTGGCAACAAACATCCCCAACTGATCAAGCTCAGTAAGCTGGCAGGACACACACAGACCGATACGCATTCGCTAATTTAAACTGACCCTTAATCAGGAATAATTATTGTGGAATGAAACAGCTTGTGTCCGAGATAAAGAAGACTCACCTGCACAGCATCGTCCCTGTGAAGATTCCCAAACTTTCCGCGGTCTCCATACCTCCCTCCCCCATGACTCTTGCTTACCAGCTCGGTAGTCTCCACAGACCTCTGCCTGAATGATTTCTTTTCTATGGAGGCTGACATGGACTAATACCATACTGTGTCATATATTGATTCTTCTTCCAGTCCCTCTTTCTTGAATTTCTTAGCGGCTCAAAAGCATAAATCATCTGCAAATGATCCTCGAAGGAAATATTGTATTTATTATTCTTGACACATGGTCACAAATTCAATAAGCCTTATTAATTGAACATGGTGAGAAATATGATGTGGGTAATTCAATGGGACCAGAGAGCTTTCTCTCATCCCTCATATTTAAGACTGTCCTGTTTGGCATTCAGGGCAAAGTCCAGGAATGATTCAGGGTCACAGCGAGGGTCAGGGAGAGTGTAATCGTAAGCCTCGACAACCGCTCGTTTTCGCGATGTGATTGACTGTTTTTTGTTTGTTTGTTTTTTTGTGGAAAACCACATAAAGGCCGCCAGCACCAGAAACCCTTTTGTATTTCACTCTTGTGTGAGGGATGATTAAAACGCAAGCGCAGTAACACCAACCTCTCTGTTGCTCTATTCACTGTTGTTCAGTATTTCTGAAGCTTTCTGTCCTTGCTTCTTATTTCTTTTTCTTCTTGACATGTTTGACGAAGCCGAAATACAAGCAAGGCCAGGCAACCAGGCAGCCATTCACTGCTATGTCCACCCATATTATTACAGCCAGAAGTGGGCAGCAGGGACGTGGCCTCACCTATTGTGGCTCTTCATTTTCTCAGTCTCTGTGAGTGTGAAAGCTGCTCTCCGCTCCGCTTCTCCTATTCCAGCTCTACATATCCTAGCATGAGCCCCAGTGGAAGGATGAGTGAGTTTGTATGAGGCTAGGTATAGGCAGGGTGCTGCTTGGCTAGTTAGAGCTCATCTGGGACCTGGCTTTCTTACCTCTGCACAGCCATGCAGAAAGAAAAACCCTTTCCACCGGTCACCTTAGAAACTAGAAACGTAAGGTGACTGTACGTGCAAGAGTGGCATCAGATAAGTGACAGCCAAAGCAACTGGAACTAAAGGTTTTTTTGGAAAGCTACCACATGCTGCATGTCGCACACTGCCTCAGAAACTAGTTTGTACAGGAAGTAAACCAGTTCAAAGATGATTAATCATTTTCCTACGAGTGAATTAAGGATTTTCTTCCAACATTAAGTTTATACCAAGCTTATTTTCCTTGAGGATTCATTAATTAAATAAATAAATCTTCAATTTTATGGATTTTTAGTTGCATTTTACCCAAAATTATTGCTAAAGTTTGTTTTTAAAAATCCAGGCAGGATGAAAGAGGTTAACTAACTCACATACAGAGGAGGATTGTCATCACCTCGCGTGGCTTAGAAATGAATCACCTACTTACGAGCAGACAAAAGGCGCTTTTATAATTTCCAATTAAAAACTCGAAGAGAAAAAAGTGATTCAGACATTTGAATTTAGAAGGCACTCTGTCTCAGCATAATGTGGGCAATCCTTTTACAATTTAATGCCACACAATGGGGAAATTTAATTATAAATGATGTGGATCATGAAGTGTGTGCTGAAATAGACATTTTTCTCAGTTGAATTATCTTGATTTGTCTTTGTCTTTGCATTTTTTCCACCCGCTGAAACTTCTCTCTCTTACCTCCAACCTGGAGAAAGAAGAAAGAAAGATGATTTGCAAATTTTATGCCTTTAACTTTCTGCATTGACATAACAATTCCAGGAGCACAGTTACAGTACTGATACTCTAATAGCGAGAGCACACTGTAATTAATGTGTGAAGCTTTTACTGTAATGTTTTACAACATTATTTCCATTCAGTTTTTTTTTTTCTTCTGACCAAAAGCTGGAAAATGTGGAAATTGCTCTTTCTGTGGCCTACGCACCGAGTCAGGATTATGGTATTACTCCGCCTCATGACATAAAAACAATTAAAGAAGACCTCACTGGAATCTTCTTTTTTAAAGGTTTATTAAAGTTCATTTGTAGTGCTTCCTGAGACTGTCACAAAATAGAGGAAGAATAATAGAAGTTTTAAAAGCTGAAGCCAGAATCCAGCGGGGGAATTAAACTTCTAAAAAAAACCTAAGATATTAATCCTGCTGTCACGTCGACACTGATTTCCTGTCCTTAATAGAGGGAGAATTAAGTTTTCTGATGCTGCTTAAGGGTTTATTTCCATCAGCAAAACTCATCAAAACAGTGAGGAAAACCAATCATTTTTTAAAAAGTTACTTGAGAATGATTGCGCATGATAAGCATCTTAAAATTGTAATATTGTGCAATTCTTATTTTGCGTAGCGTTGAAAATAACGGTTGCACTTTATGAGCTCGGCTGGTCTGAAATGTTGGTGATGATCCTCCAATTCATGGTCAGCATTTACCAGCAAGCTAAATGGTTACACTTGTCCGTTAGAAGCGTCTCTTTTAAATGAGCTGATTACTGCAAAGTTAGCCCGACATCCTCACAATCAACATCAGTGTAGTTTGACACTTATGGACTGTTTTCATCTGTGTGACTGCAAAAGTGGACTGAGCCAGTAACCTTTGAAAGGCAGCAGGCTGTTAGATACAACCAGCTCAGTTATGCAGTTGTCTTTTCAGTAAAAGTTGGCATGCTGTTCTAATAATTATGAATGATTTTTAAATTAAAGGGTTTTTGAAGCTCCTGCTCTTGAAGGGGTCTCAGAGATTTAGCTGATAAAAAGTTTGCTAAAAGATTTCCTCTGAATTTTGAATGTGGAACGTTTACTCCACTGGAACTGCAGTACCTGCTACACTATATATTGCTGTATCAAGTCTAGCCTCTGTTGCAAAGTGGGGGAAATAGTGGGTGGAAAGTTGGTGACAGAAGGAGCTGCAGCTTGGAGAGGGCCCACACAGACTCCAAAAGAATTACTTTGTTTAAAAGGCAGTGCCTTAAGCAATGTTCTCTCAGAGTCCAGATATCTGAGTCAAATCCCTGCTGCACAAAACAGCAAAGCACTACTAGAGTTTGAGTAGGGTTGTACTCTGTTCAATTTCTCCTCCCTGGAACAAAGGAGCGAGTGATTCATCTTAAAATAGCTTTGTATGATTTATTAATTCCGATCCATGACACAGGCTTGCTGATTCTCATTATTTTGGATTTGGGTTAGAGATTTACAGACTTTATTTGGCTTGAGGTAGAATTATTTTCCAGTTTATGAATTCATTGTCAGTTTTCAGGCACCGGTCCTAAACAAGGTTTGCATGCTTATGTTTACACAGGGTGAAATAGCATAAGCACTGCAAACAGTCGTGGTTTAACAAAGAAGTTACCCTACACGTGGCACGCAACTGATCTCGAGTGTTTGATGCAGATATACAAAGGTCCTAGATTTTATTACATTTCCATATTTTTTGTCTTATTTCATCCTCCCCACCAGACTAACTAATTTAGTTAAGGAGAAGTCTTTGTTTTTAATCATACAGAATACTTGGTAAGCTTGCTCAGCTTTCTTTTTTAAAGCGTTATATCATTTTATTCAGAAGCTCCTTTACTTGTAATTTGCTTGTAATAATGATCCATCTTGTCTGGTTCTTGTATTACCAAGAGCAGCCTTACTGAAGATTAACTGAATCACTTAACCTTTAGTACCCTTTTTCCCAAAAGACCTGCAGTGCTATATTAAATGTAAATAAAACCAAATTCAATATTTTTCAAATGAAACCCTGTATTTAACTAAAATAAAAGAAGAACAAAGAAAATAGATCAATTTTTGAAACTGGGACATTTTATTGTCATGCTTTAAAGAAAGTCGACCCTTTTTCAAATGTCTTTTTTATGTATCAGGAAATTTAAAAAAAACAAAAAACAAAAAAAACAATCTGGTGCTTTTTTGAAATAGGTAAAGACAATCTCAGAAGAACAACACACACTTACTGCTTCCATATGAATTAAGAGGGGAAGTAGCATCCAGATTCTGATAAATGCACTTAATTAACAAGCATGAATATTGATTAGTTAAAGTTTTGACATTTTGCTGATCTGAAGCGTTCAGGTGTGTGTTAAAACAGTCCCAAGACGGAAAGACTTCAGCAGCAATTGTTGCTGCCCATCAATTTGGGAACTGTTTTAAGGCCATTTCCAAACAATTTAAAGTCCATCATCCTACAGTGATAAAGATTATTCACAAGTGGAACGCATTCAAGACAGCTGCCAGTCTGTCCCAGGAGGGGACATCCCAGCAAATTCACCGGAAGGTCAGACTGTGCAATACTCAGAGAAACTGTCAAAAAACCAAGAGCCACATCTCAGGCTCTACGTGCCTCAGGTAAACGTTACATTTATCAGAGTGCGATTAGAAAAAGACTGACTAATTATAGCTTGTTTGTAAGGGTTACAGAAGAAAGCCCAGCAGCATGGTTTAGGCTAACAAAGCCGCATCTGATCCAACCATTAGACAATGTCCTTTGGACAGACAAAATGAAAATGGAGATGTTTGGCCATGATGCACAGCATCATGTTTGGATAAAACCAAACACAGCATGTCGGCATAAACACCTCATAGCAGCTGTCAGCACTGTGGTGGGGGGGTGATGATCAGCCACCAGGCCCGGGCAGCTTGCAGTCATTGAGTTGACCATGTAATCGTCTGTATACCAAAGTATTCTAGAGCCAAATGTGAGGCCATATGTTTGACAACTAACATTTGAGGAGATTTGGATGTTATTGTAGAAACACAATAAAGATTTCTGGCACAACTTCACCTACCTCCAAGGGGCATAGAGAAGAGTCAATGTCTAAAGAAGCTCCAGCAACACTTGTGGTATGAAGAAGAACAAGGTTATTACTTGATAAATTAGTTTTAACCAACAGTCCTGATCAGAGCCATCACCATAATCGGACATGAGACAGAACAACGATCCCAGCACAGCAGCAAATCTACACCAAAATGACTGGAACATAAAATAATTAAGGTTAGAAGTCAACACAGTTGAAATGCTGTTGGAGGACTTTAAGAGAGCTGTGCATAAATGCCTGCAAACGTCAATGAGCTGAAGTAAGGTTGTAAAGAAGAGTGGACAGAGACGTCTGTATAATCATCTGAGAGACTGACTGAGGTCGTACAGAAAGCAAACGCTTCAAGTGAAGTTTCTAAATGTAGTTCTACAAGCAATTGAATCATGGGGTGTACAGTCACGGCCAACAGTCATTTTTTTATTTATATGACAATAAAAGTTTTTGAAGCATATGAAGTCCTTATCATTGCTCTTCATTGATAGAAGTAAAAATGTATAATTTAATTAAAAACTGAACTCATGACTGTGCTTAGGTTCTCACACACTGCCTCTGCATTTTGACTTAGGTTTAAAGTAATATTGTTGGTCATCTGGGCTGTATGTAATATTTTTATTATGTGGTGTAAACCCATGTGTAACAGAGCCGATGACATTCCAATGCTATTCAGCATATTTTATGTACACTTATCACACGGTTGCTGTATACATACAACTCAGTCGGCTGCAGCTCACAGCCCAACAGGACAGGACCCAGTACAGATTTTAAAGCCGGCGGGGCATGATTGCGGATGCCGTGCAGGTGCGTCCGCCCTCCCCGCTGACCCCGCCTCACCATGTAAACCTTGAATCTAACAGGTACACCTTCTTTTGACTATGACTGGGTGGCTGTTGCAGAATAACTTTTGCTGCTATTAAGATGATGACTTTTCCAGAGAACGCTGTGCTTATTTAAGCATTCAAAAATTAAAAAGGAGGTTAGGGGGACTACCCAGCTCCTAAACCTCATAAAAGAAGAAATAATGCAAGATATGATTATAAAATGATCATTTTAAAAAATGAAGTAGATAAAAACATCAAATCTTTCCACATTTGAGGCTTTATTTTGTATTTAATACAGTTTATACAGCATGTTTTGGAAAATTTTAAATGAATGTAAATTTTTGGCTGGAAATAGTTTCTGAATAATGGACCACTATTGTTGTTATTATTATTATTTAACTTGCTTGAAGACAGATTTTTTTTCTTCATTCGTATATAAAAGCACACACATGAGTCGCCTGCATTTCTTTGTGCCAACAGTGAAAGCATTAAGTCACATTTCAACATGGTGCGAGGAGAGGTGCTCAATGCAGAGAGCTCTTTGCTCTCACCTTCTCTGACACATGAGGGCTCAGTCAGGAGAGTGAGAGTAATGTTGCTTCCCAGGAACCAGAGAATGAATCGGTCACTGACTGGGCTATAAAGCTTTTCTTCTGCCAGCAGTGTGATGGCACGTATACAACAACGCTTCATGCCAGCAGTTGACACAAAGCTCCCGCTTGGTCAGGAAAAACACAAATTGCCCAATGTTGTTCTGCAGCTCAGAAATCTGTGTTTCCTGCTGTAAAGACCGAGTCTTTACAAAGTGATTCTTTAAGTGGGACCATTTCTGCACGCTTTGAGGTTTGGACACCGCCTGCTTCTCTCCATCCCACGGTAGGAGAGCAGCATTAAGGCCGACAGGAGCACCGTGAAGTCCAAATCCTTGTCTGATTTGTAACCTGCTGGGACGTTTGATTTACAAGGGTGATCAGAGGAAAGAAATCCTCCAGCAGCCAGCATGAGGATGAAAGTGTGCTAAGGAAGAGTAATCATGTAGCCGATTGCTCTGGAGAAGAAGGTCAAAGCACACGCTTGTTGTCATTAAAACCTTCTTTATGTGTTCTGTGAAGTTCCTCGGGTTATAAGAATAGTATTGTCAGTCTCTATGGACTTCTTGTGATTTAGAAAGCTGGTTTTAATTGTAATTATAATTACTTTTTAACTGATTTTATATTGAACCTCATAGGCTATGGTATACTGATAAATGGATAATTCGATGCTGCACATTCCTAATTAAAGCGCACAGATAATGTGGGGTTTCTAGTGGTATAATTGCAGCAAAATTCAGGAATATAAATATATAAATGTAGTGCATACATTTAGAGGTTGGGGGCCAGAATGGTATACTTATTAATTAACTGCAAAAATTGTGCCTCATTATTATTTCTCATTACTGGTTAATTGCTTCATTGTTTCACCACTAATTCTAACATGTTGCAGAGAAAATCTCTGTCTCGATAATCTTCTCAGATGTCTAAATCTCCTTGTCCTTTTTCAGGCTTTTTAAAATACAATTACAGCACACAAGCATTTAATTCTTACAGCAATCTAAAGTCATTCCACTGCCAAATGCCAACAATACACACTAGGGAGACGACTGAGAGACTTTAAATGGCACGAAAACTCACGCTCGGTCATACAAAAAATACAGCACTGTAAAACACAGAAATTCAATTAAGTCATCTTTTTGTATTAATCTAAATCTGTTTTTATTCATATAAAAGCCTTTTCTCTTTAAATGCCAATTCAGAGGATTCAGACCCTTTAAAACACGTGAATATGAACCACCCACGAGTCTTTAGAGTCAAAATAATGAATCTAATGAAATAAATGTGAAGATTTCTTACACCTCACTAAATGAACAGTACTCCTAGCGTCCATTTTTTTCTATCAAAACTCTCCTGAGACATCCTTGCTTTATAGTATGAAGAAAATATTTAGAGTCTTAGCTTACAGTGAGGATTTTATACGTATTAAGTGTACTAAAAACAAGGAAAAGAAACATGTAAGGAGGTAACTGATGCTGTCCTTTTACAATAAATGCATTCATTCAGTGTCTGCTGCCTGTGATACATGCTCTTTGTGTCAGTCGAAGAATTAACAGCTCTGACTTATTTAGTAGAAAGAAACACATCTTTTTTTAATTTACTGAAATTCACTTATTCAGCTAAATCGTGTTTTCAGAAGTCAAATAACAATACTGGACTAATGAGTCGATCAAGCTTCATTCATTCAGAAGACCTCGAATCCTTACTTACTCTATGTGATCTATCAGAGATATATGTAGTTACAACACTTTTCTTGCACGTTCAAAATGCTCCTTCTAGTTTCTGCTTTGGCTTTATTTGTGTCTTTCTACATCATCTTGGCAAAATAGGTTATGAAATCAGTTCTATTATAAGGCTACACTGACTGGCTTCTCTCTTCTGTCTTTTAGTAACCGACTGTCGTGTCTTAGAGGGGTTGCAGAGATATTCCTCTATCCCAACGTACCTGCCTGTCAACTATCAGCTCCTCAATGCTGACTTGGGATTTTTCCTGAAGGAGGCCAACCAGGACTTCATGAGGAACTCTAGCCTGGTGTCTCGGACCGAGCCCTTCTTCATCTACCAGGCCAGAAGTTTGCCCTCTGTGAACGCCAGCTATGGGCCCCTCTCTGTGGAGCAGCCTGTCCCCTTAGAGCTCCTGCAGAGCCCGGGGACCTTTCCTGCCTCTTCTCTTTTTACCTTTAACTGGAAGGTGCAGACCTTTATCATGAATTCCCGAATTCACTTGACCAAGCCCAAAGTCCAGGTGTTGTTCTATGTCGCAGGCAGGGACTGGGATGACTACAGTGCCATCGACAAGCTGCCCTGTGTGCACATGTTTGCTTTCCATGAAACCCAGGAGGTACGTGGTACTTGCCAGCTGAGGGGGGAGCTGGGACTGTGTGTGGCTGAGCTGGAGCCACTGGCCAGCTGGTTCAGCCCACCTAGCGTCGTGCCAGGACGCCAGAGGAATCACGAAGTGTCCGAGGGCACCCCAGTGGAGCTCTACTACGTGCTGCAGTCCACAGACGCAGGGTGCCACTCAGATGAATCCAGAAAGGACAATTTCATCCGCACAAGTCAGGAAGGGCTGTTTGGTTCCTATACTTCAACGCCTTTGAGGAGGATTGGCGGTGTGAGGCTCTACCAGAACCCCACTGAGCCACCTCTTGCTGAACACAGGCTGGATAATAACTTTATGGTCTTGGTGCCAGCCACACCCATGAGGCAGAGGGAAACTGGCTCTGCTTTTATCACCGTGTCAGCCTACTCTCCTGTGGAGATGTTTACTCTCAGGTAAGAACATATTTCTTTCTGTTGTTCAATAAAATGTCTTACTGAAGAGTTTTTTCTGTCAGTCTCAGATAGTGGGGTTCTGCAGCCAGTGTCTCCTGACTCCCGTGTTATTCTTTCAGTATATTCCTTCTTAAAAATGTGGACATTATTCTTAAAAAACATTAATAAGGCCTGGTGTCACCTCACTGAAACACTGGAACAGCTGTAACATAGCAGAATCGGTTTTCCTTTCTCCTCCCTCCCTGCTCGTTTCATCTGTTCTTCTCGCCCTCCACGGTCCCCCGTGTCGGGTTTCATTGCAATATAGCTGTTCTCCATTTTTTGTAATTTTCTTAAGTCAAAAATAAAATAATGATTGATCTCAGCTTATCAACGCCACCTGTTAACCGAGGTAAGCAGTAATTGCTCTGCTGCTGTACTCAACTGATCAAATCATTATTGATTGCGAAGTCAGCTGGCAACATTAATGTAGCACACAGCCTAATGACGACGACTTCATTTCGTGATTGGCTGCACTGGGATACAGAATCAATGACTGGAAAGAGTTTGAGGAGAGTTGTCCTCTTTCATGAAGGTATTTTTGCAAGAAAAGGTGTCAGGTAGCTAACAGCTCCTTGACATTTGTGGTAAAATGATTTCATTGACCGTTTTTTGTGGCCATGTAAGAAATGTAATGTAATTTAACCCTTTTGGGGGTGAAACCTGTCACCAAGAAAACCAAAGGAGTTTGTGGTCCAGGCCAGGAAACAAGCGATACCAGGCTGTCACATTACGTTTTTTATTGTTGTTTTTTTTTTACCGTGACTAGATGAATTCATGCTCACATTGTTACTCAAAATTAATGTAATTATTACACATTATTCATTATTTTTCCTTAAAATAAACCATTACATTGCTTAATTCACTCCCAGAGCAGCTCACTACACTACTCCTTATATTATTTTTGCATTGCTCTGTAAAATGACCTGAAATGCAGTCACATAATTGTCAACAATATAAACTTGAGGCTACAGTCCCAAATGCCGACACATAATCCTATCCTAATGAGGGCATACATACAGTCTTTTTTTTATGTTTATGCATGAACACCAAAAACAACGTAAAGCAAAGATGAAATCAGGACCAAAGAGACTTTAAGGTCATCGTACAATGATTGCACGTCAGTGCTGCAAGTCAGACTGCTCATCATAGCTTTTGTTACTGCTGAAGATCAGGATCTGGGTGCTGAGCTGGGGTCAGCTTTAGCATCACTCTGGGTTGTTGGCTAGCTTTGTGTTAGCATGTTGTCTAACACAAGACATTATCTTCAGCATTAATGTGTGTTCGTCTGATGAATATTGTTAGGATCAGTATGTTGTCTTGTCCATAATTTTGTTGCCTTTTCTTTTTCTTTTAAACGATTAAACAGTAAAATATCGTCTGTGAACATTAGATGGACCAAACTTCATAGCAGGGATACACAATACCAGAAATAATACAATATTAACAGACATAGATTTACAGAATTCTCAGTTCCTTTGTTAAAAAGTTGTTTTAACTACCGACATGCTGTTTATTAAAAATGTTTACATTTTATTTTGTTGAGAGCTCACAGACCAAAATGTTAGCATGGTTGTTGATTGCACATTACTGTTAATATGAGGCATAAGGTTCATTTGTGCTAGTATTTTTGCAATGTTAGTCATTACAAACGTTTTTGCCCATGAAACATGGCTGATTTTTGGCAGTGCCAGCTTTCACAAAAAGTATATTTTTAGGTAACATGTAATTTAGGACATAATGAGGTGGATAATTTATAACGATATTGCTTCATGAAGAACAGATTTGGATGCTGGTCTTTTAGGTGCTTTGCTGAATTTAATCCCTTGGTCTGAAAACCACGACAGCATTGCTTGCATATCACCTCAATTTATCAATGATCATCCCTTGGTCACCCACATCATCCCTCCATGCCTGACTCTGCCTTTCTTACCCACGTCAAGGACAGAGCTACTGCGAGAGTTGACTAGAATGGACTAGAAAACTTGTAGGTGTATGCTGCCTCTCCCTGTTCAGAAGAATTGTAACCTTCACTGCCTACAGTACTGAAAAACACAAGTGCCATTGTGTTTTCAGAATTCTGATTAAAAAAAAGTTAAATTAAGGTAAATACCAGTTCTGGTGACATCCCAATTCATCCTGGTGTCATCTAAATTTCTTCAAGAAAGCAAAAAAAGTTTATTTCCTAAAATGTTTTTCACATTTGTTGTGAGTCTGTGCACTGCAACACAATACCAGACTTGTTATATACGGTGCCCTTCCAGAGCAGACTGAAATTTTAGCTGCGGGAAGCTTTGAGATCAAATCGAGACAATGAGCCCCTCTCTGAGCTGTCGTTTCAAGATATTTATATGAGAACAGCACATAAACCAAACTGAAAAGAAAGCAAGCAAAAACAGTTGTGTGTTAGCGTACCTTTAGACTGTGCACTTCATAGCCTATACAAGGTATAAATTATATGCTTTGTAAAATCGACTTCTATGTTATAATAACTATATTATAGCTGTTTTTATTTCGTCTTACCACAACCTCATAACTTTTTTCTAGCTAACCACATATATCTTCAGTAAGTACAGGAAGAGCCGGGTTATCTCTCAGAAATGCAGTGATTCAGTGAAGCTGCTGATAGGTACTAATTACAGTGAACAGATGAGACAAAATGATTTAGATAATTAACATGTGATGCAAATGAGGATGCCATTAATTAAAATGCATGTCCATTAGTGTAATGACTGAAGGCGATCTTAATCACACTGGTTTAGAACATTTATAAACCTCCAGAGATGCTCTAACAAGGGGTCAAACCAATTCATCAAACTATGTAAAAAGGAAAACAGAACATGTTTTAGGGACAGGATTGGAGCTGAGGTAAACAAGTTAACGGGAGCTTGTATTGTTTAGTTTTAACAAGCCAAAGAAAATTTCCAGACTTGCCCTTCTCGTGCTTCGTTTAATCGCCTACTAGTTGTCCCGAAGTGATAAGCACTGATAACTTTCTTTTTCCAAACTGCGAAAGTCTGAATGAGTTCTTTCATCAGTCAAATGAACAGGCCAGGCTGGCCGCAGAGGCAGTGCCTGTGGTGTTTTTTTTATTTGGCAGCGTTACGCATGGCAGGCGCAGGTTGGCCATCTGAGAGCGACAGATATGAAAAGGCCTCTGTGTGGTCCTAGGTGATAAGGCTGTCCTCATACATGCATTTGTTAGGACACTTAATCACCAGAGCGAGAAGACTTTGATCTCTATATTCACAACATCATTATCATTTGTGTACTACGCACTTCTATGTCAGCCATTGTTGGCTGTATCCACGAATGCAGAATGAGCTTATGATCGTGTGAAATCAGTCAAACAGACCCTCGGCTCTATGTTAGTTTAAAATGTTTATTAGATCCCTGCTCTTTAAAAGCAAAATCCGGGGGTTAGTTCTGCATGCTCATAAATTGATGCACACTATTTGCACAAAAATCCTCTTCTTCTCAATGGACATGATGAAAAAGATCAAATTTAAATGAAAGTTGAAATGGTCATTGAGCCCTTCAGTCATTCTTTCCTCTTCTCCAATTCAGTTTTCACCTTACTGTGCTCCATTATGCTGAAAGGTTCACGCTGTGATAGATATTATGCAATGAAAGCTAATTTGGAATATTCTTAATAGCCAATCATCCGGCCAATTTATTGCATTGTGAATGCACAGCAGGGTATGGCTTGCTGGGGCATTTCTCTGTTGACATGCTACTTTTAATTTGATGGGTTCTGATTTGATTCGACCTCCTCTGTGTTAATAGGCTCTGTCACTCAGGAACTGGAAAGTTTTGCTTATTTTTATTGTAGCTTACTTTCCTCAAACGCGGACAGATTTTGGTGTGGAGCATATCGTCGCTGCTTGTAGTTACTATCATCAGTCATCCTGACGTGAGCACATTTCTATTTCCTGTCCCCTCTCCCTTTGATAAGCCATCATCCACTGGAAAAAAACAAAATGGTTTAAATGTCAAATGAAAGAGAAAATGGCCTGAATTATTCTAGAAAAAGACCATTATGGCTAACATTTTAAACTCCATTATCACCATCTTACATGCACAAGGTGGAGGTATCTAGTTTGGAGGGCACCATGTTTGAAATATTCCAGGGGCAGTGCAATTTACATTGGAATAGAAGAGTCTTTACCAAATGCTCCTTTTAATTTGATGAACTGTTGAATTATTGAAAAAATGCATCATCCGAGGAAAAAAAGAAATGGAAAAATTGGAAACTACCCGTCCTTGGACAGCCGACATTTTTGTGAAAATATTTAACCACATAAGATTCAGTTAGTACCATACAAGTGCTCCTTTTAAAATTTCGAGTAATGTACAAGAGACTTGAAAAAAGGATGTTAAAGCAGAGGAAGCACAAAACTGCAGTTTTGTTGTGGCCACTTGAACCAGGCTCCAAATGCATGTCAGCGCCTATAGACTCCCAAATTTAGTGCCTTAAAATCATGTTTACAGTCTATTGTTTCGATCTCTATGAATAGTTCATGACATTTACGAGGGATGAATTTTTAATTTATAGCTCATCCACCTGGATACTAGAGGTAGGGGCATGGCCACTTTAATTAACAGTTCCTCTAGATGTCTGCTAGACCCCAACCGTCATGTAATGCAGAGATTGGGGACTCAAATGTGTGGAGGCACACTTAAAGAACAAAAAAACAGCCCTTTATTAGATGTCCAAAACATAAATCAGCCTGTAAAACCCAAACTATTAAAAAAACAAACACGAGGTGAAGCAACAGGATGAAAGATTAACATACCCTGAGATACTGAACAAAGGAACAACAGGACTATATAAACTCACACACTGAGGGCTAATTGGGTTTACACACAGCCGGGGGAAACAAGACACAGTGGCATCATCTCAATCACAGGGGAGGAAGTAAAAGTAGATACAAGACACAGAAGACAACTAACCAGCAGTTAGTTAAACAGGAAGCAAGAAATGATAACTATCAGGGAAACTCAGACAGAAAAGTCAACTTAAAAAGGGACAAAAACATAAAGAAAACACAGATGGGAAAAACAAAATGAAGAAACTATTAAACTGTAAAATAAACAGTAACTGGAACTAACACACGAAGACAAGCAAGCAGAAATGTAACTCTGAAAACTCAAAAGTCTCTCTGGGTGTAAGGCCCAGGACCACCACAGGACAGGACCCCCAATAAATGAAGGTACTGAACATAATATTTCTGACATATTTGTAATGTTGATGCATTTTTATTTGAGTCATCCAACAAACATATTTAACTGTGGGCTGTGTGGTGCAAGTTTGGTGAAATTTCAGTATGTTATCAAACAGTTATTTAGCTCTAATGTGTGTTAGCAGACATGTGCATCTCTGCTGAGCACCAATACGGTTTATGGATGCAACTTGCTAGCTAAGCGTGCTCATCCAAATGTTGTAAACTGTGGCACCGAACAGCTAACATGACAGTGGCAAAAATGCTTAAAATGTTGGGTCCAAAACAGTGGGTGACATCACAGTGGCTACAATCTCTTCTTAAAAGTTTATATAGTGTACACAAATTTAAATGAAATTTAAACATCTCAAACCACATCAGTTCTCCCAGCTCGGTTTCAAAATATTGAAATACTCCCTGGTGAAATTTTCTGTCTGTAGTACGATTTTTGGGAGAATAATAAAGAAGAAGAAGCAACAGCGGCTAAAACAAAAACTACCTACTTAATTGTTAACATGCTTCAAAAAACATTTTGAATGTCAATATTTTAGAGGTGCTTTAATATAGATAAATGGCATAAGACATGTAGCTGACACAGCATTGACTTTATTGTGTTCAAACAAAGATTGAGGTAAAAAAAAATGTAATTGAAAGTAACAGGCAGTAATTAGAGACCGCGGAAAGAAATCTGACAAAAGAAAGTAGAAGCACTATAAACACAATTACAGGGAGACAGGTCTGACTGCTGCTGAACAGTTTTCTGGGTGAAACTCTAAGTGGCAGTCGTGCTGCTGTATCTCATCAGACGTTGTAAGTCGTCATCCAGCAGAAAGCTATTATTCCACAAACACATTCGAGTAAATGTTAGATTGCTTTTTCATTACACCATAAACCATTATTTACACCAAGCTTAAAAGTTTACTCTACATGCAGCTACTTCATTACCAGATGATATAAAGATAGAGATTTTAAACTCCTCAACGGGGTTTAAGATGTGTTGTGGATGTTAATTGATATAATCAAAGAATAGGTTGTTGTGAACAAAGCTGGATTAAGCAGGATTAACTATTTGATTGCTATGGATTGCATAGCTGTACGCCTGCTTTAGCGCGCCCCCACTTTGTTAGGTTTGGGAGAGAAACTGTTTCAAATCATATTCCTTTCTCATGAGGCTGTTTTATCATGAACAGCAGTCGCTCTTTGCAGTGTCTTAAAGACATTTGTGCAAACTAGCAGCCTTTTGCAAAGGAGAGCCAAATGAAAGAAAAGACATTGAAAAGGCACTTTAAACTCATTAAATTTAACATGCCAGTAATGTATAAGATGAAGTCATTATCATAATATGTTTTCTGGCATCACTGTGCAAGCTACTTAGTTTGTTAGGTGTCACTGATAATTCATCATTATCTCCCAGTATTATATGCTTCATATGCAAATCAAATGCAATGAAGGAAATTATTTTAAAGGATATTTTCCTGCTGCAGTCTCCAGCGATATAAAGTGAGAACCCAGAGCACAAAAGGAAATTGCTCTATTTTCTGTCTTGGTGCAATGCTGCCGTGCAGCATGAGTCACTGTATGGTGAGGGCTATTACATGTACATCGTCCTCCCTGCTGGACTTTGCTATTATTTTACCAAAAGATTTCGTCTATTTAAGTGACACATTTCCAGAGCAGAGCTTCTTCGGCACATATACACTCATTCTCATTTCTTTCCATGTAGACAGACAAAAAGTAACATACTGCTGTAATTCGGGAACAAAGGATCACACACAGACACAACTGGTGATGGATTGGAGATGTATTATTAACACTGGAGTGGAGATTGGGGCTTGTCTGCTCATTTCGCGCAGCGTTTACTGCAAAGTAAGCAACGACTGAGCGTGACTGCATGTTGACCAATGCAAGACGTAGCCTCACTTCTTCCGAAAGTAACAACTGCCATTTTTCTTCTCCTTCTCAAACTTGCAGTCTTCAACCTCCGGTGACATAGAGTCAAGCGGATCGAGGCACTCACTTGAGGCAATTATAAATTTTTAGTGCACCTTTCTCCGGGCTTTGTACAACTTTTTTTCAAACAGGCACTAGTACTTCATAACACGTGTAAGATGTGTAAAATGGGGAGAAGTTCCCATTTAATACAAAGAGAAAAACACCTATTTCATGAATATCTAAAAATAAAACAGCAGTGGTACAATGTGGTTTGAAATTAATATTTAAAGGAGGCAAAGAGTTCAGAAGGGCGTGCCTCACATAAAATCTTAGCTTGATAGATGAACTATATTTTTCATGGAGACACCACAGAAGAAATCAGACAGGAATTAGTGTCATAGCAAATTTATTAGACACCACGCAGACAACTGATGCTGAGTGTAGACTTTAAATAATCAAAGATAAGCAAATGTTACTAGTTTGTTCTAAGAGAATCATTATTACAGTTTTGTCCAATCAAGAACTTAAATCTGTCAAAGTTAATATGAAATGTTTCAACTTGAGGAAGAGGTTCCCCTAAAAACTGATACCCAAAAACCTTCTTTGGGTATCGATGCTGTTAAATTGGAGACTTGTGCAAAACCAGTAGATGAGACACGAATTGTCATCTGTGCAACCACAAATATTGTTGCATTTGTTACATTTGTTACCCGTGCTTTCTCTGCGTGGCAGCTGGACTACAAAAGGGTGTTGTGACTGCTTCGTGTGCGCCTGTGCGTGTTGCACAGATGTGCAGGTGTGTACACTTGACTGAGTACACACGGCTGAATGTCTCAGCTGTGTGCCAGGCAGATAAACACCGCTGATCTTCTGCATGCAGTTTGTTTAATAGTGTGCCTCCCGTGGAGAACATCCTACCAAACATTTGTTTTCGAACAGATTTCAATAAAGCTGTCAGCGAATTTGCAATAACACTGGGCATCCATTTGTGCGTCTGTGTGTGAACAGGAGTGCCTCGGTGCGCGTTTGTGCTAGTAGGCGAGTGCTCGTGCCTGCAGAGACGTGTTTGCGCGCGAGCACCCTGCTATGCTCGCACCCTGCTATGCTCGCACCGTTAATACCGAAAGCTCCACGAGTGGCTGTGATGGAATCAATTTGCATCTTCTTTAAAAGGCAGTGCATCAGTGAACAAATTACCTACCATCACGCTTCATTATGTGTACTGATGGACAACAGTGACTAATGTATGCAAGAACCAGTGGCCTAAAATATCAGCTGTGGTGGGATTGAGTGTACAAAATCATTATGCCAAAAAGGGTTAAAAACCTGACCTGAGGTAGGCTATTATCCAAAATACTATCTTTGAAAGAGTGGAAGGTAGGATTTAATTTTCCAAAAGGCACAGTTTCCTTGTATTACATTTTCTACTACAAAATTTTAAGAGTAAGTGCAATCTTTCTGGAAATAAAAGAGAAACATGCAGTACAAGTCCAGTAAGTCGCTCACAATTAATCAGTCAGAAATAAGGCCCCAAAACAGCCCATGAGATACATAAACATAATAAAGCTATGAAGAAGTGATAAGAACAAAGACAATATGGCAAAAGACAGTCACATATTACACATATTATTACATTATTATGCATATTAATATTATTTGGTCAATATGACTGGAGAACAGCTATGGTATTAATAAAGGTTAGACTATTTGAAACATTTGAAAGCTGGAAAAATGTCAACTGTGCCATTAAGATATGGGAGAATGTGATGGATTATTCTGCAATGAGTGCTTTTTCTTCGCTCTCCTCTTTTCACTCTCTGTGTTTACTCTGTATTTAATAATTAGTTATTAATCTCTGTTCCACAGTGTGTGTTTTGTCCCATCTCCCTCCACTCACACCCTACCAGTCTGATGACTTGCTGAGTGTGGTTCTGCTGGAGGTTTCTTCCGTGCTTGTTTGTAGGGGCTTGTCTGATTGTTGAGGTTTTCTCCATATTATTATATTACAGTATAAAGCACCTTGAGGCGACTGTTGCTGTTACTTATATAAATAGCACTGAATTGAAATCATTCATTCTATCAGCCGTAGTGGCCTTTAATGATCTGAGAGCAAGTACAGAAGAAATATGAAAATAGAATTCAAATACAGGCTTAGATTAGGCTCAGTGTGAATTTGATATGAAGCCCACAAGTACAAAAATTTGATCTGTTTTAGGATCATATTGAAGCTTGAAGAATAATAAAGTTATAAAACTGTAACCAACAGGAAACAAGAAATCAAAGAATGAGGTCATGTACAGGAGTCTGCCTTTATTACTGATGCTCACTGGGGGAAACACAAGGACTTTAGATGTTATTAAAAACTTTATGCCCTCTTACTTATCTTCCAGGAATAGTGACACTGTTGAGATGTGATGCTCACAGTGTTGTCTGTGATGTGATATGCGATGACCCCGATGGAGGTCGCGGGCTAAAATGAGTGTCTCAAGGAATAAAGTTGTTCTTTATAATACAAGTACTGCTGTAGCTTTAACCTCTTTGGGCCACAACTACTGTCAGAACTAGGACGCAAAGCATTGTTTCTAATTACGATTTTGTATTTCAATTATTGCACCAGTTATTTTTCCAGTGAATTTCTTCAGATTGTTAGAGCGTTAAAAACAGTTTCAAAAACATCACAATTTCTGAAATCCCAAGGTTTGCATCTAAGAAAAACTGTCTCTCATATTAATTTACAAGGATATAAAAAGTGAAAAAAGAAGCAGTCGCTAATACTTGAGGGGCCGGGACCATGGAAATTAATTTTCTGTAAGCCCGCCTTCACTTTATCAAGCGGTTCACATGGGACAAAAGTGTCAGGATATTTGCTTCTAAATGTCTCTGTATATTAATTTGCACATTAACAGAGTCACTGATTCTCTTAAATCTTCATACTACAAACAATACACTCTGGAGTAAAGACAGATCGAATCGCAAGTCAGGTCCTCTTAAATCATGCTGTATCAGCTCCAGGCTTGTAGCTGCAGACCACTAATGGCTGAAGAGAAAAGTCTCAATAAAACAGAAATAAATGAGCCTTTACTGAGGTTGAGAAATAAAAAAGCAGCGGGAGGCCTCCCTCTTTTCGCATAAGACCCCAACGTGCAGACCAAGGCACTGGTCACATCCTCATATCAGATTCATTATAGTCCAATCTCATTTGAAAGCCATCATCCCCAGCTATAAACAGGCACTGAATCAGCAGCTGCTGGGGTGCTTCTGCAGGGGAGAGCATGTGATGAAAGAATAAGAAAATGCCTTGTCATTTGTTGGCAGGCATTGAAGCCGTAAGCCATTTTCCTAAAACAGCTTATCCATTTGAAAGTGGAAGAAAGAATTACTCTGGGGAACAGATATAGGTGATTAAGACGAAACGTATCTGAGAAAAGGACTTCAAACATGCATTAAATAAATCTTGTCAGACGTCTCCGCGTTGTTATGAGTAATTTCTTTGTAGTTTGTTTATATTTAGCCTGTGAGAGGTTTCGGTGTGATTTGGCAGCCGACTACAGGTAACGTTCGCGTTTCCAGTCGGCTAATAGCATCAGCAGCAGAGTCCTCGTTGGAGGCGATGATACGCGAAAAAAGTAGAAATAAAATAAAGAAAGAATGTTAACAAAAAAAAAGAATAAACTACCCCGGTGTACAGCTCTTGTGAATTTCAAAGAGCTGATTTATTTTTATGTAGTAAAGAGTCTCCTCGTGTGTTCAGTATGCGTCGCGGCGGGTGCTACAAGGTGTCAAACATCGCCCCATCTTGTGCTGAGTTTGCTGATTTAAAATTTGGCTCATTAAGTTTGTTAGATTTTTATTAGCTTGTAGAGAGTCTGGCCTTGGCTCGGTGAGGTTCTGTTAACAAACACAGCTGCCAAAAGCTGGGTACACCGAGAGGCAGCAGCAGAGCAGAGGGATACTAAACTCCAGCATATACACCCCATTGTTCCCACACTGCTCCGTGGGGGGGCTCCTATTATCTGTCTGGGATCCTTGTGACGGCTCCCTTAGTGAAAATACAGGGTTGTAAACCCACGAATGGCTTTCATATATTGACCGTATACCACTGGATGTGTGATGGGATTACATCATATAGTTTTTTTACACTGCATGTGTTTATTGCCCAGTAAAACTTGTTTAGAAGGAAACATAAATGTATAGTAAAGAAACAGCAGCTTTTTTAAAGACACAGTATTTATAAGCTCTAAGCTATAGAAATCTATACAGCATCTTCTCTGCCGGCGTGCGCACAGTTCCACTTTCAACCTTATAGTGTCCTCTGTGGACAAATCCGTGGCCAGCACAGGTCCGGATGGAAGAAAGGAGTTTCTCTCGATTTATCATTATCTGATTGTTGGTATATTTTGCGAGGAGGTAGCGGTTATTGGGTTGGGAGTCACATAATCCAACAACCTGTTTTTTCCACAGGGAGCATCAATCCTGTGTAGCTGCGTGTGGCCAGACAAATACTCTGAGACTGCGTAATTGCAGGGCTTTGCTGGTTGCCTCAGGTGTTTGTGGAGCCCATGCAAGAATCATATAATGGGCTTTGAGATGTCTCTCCGGTGTGCATTCGAGATCCTATCACAACATAAGCCTCGATATGCTGCTGCCTGTACTATAGACAGTCATTGCCGGCTATAAATAAGCAAATTTGTCTTGTTTAGTTACATTTGTCCTAATAAAAGTAGGGCAAATATAGCGAATAAACAGAAGAAAGAACCAAAGGATTCAGGAAATAGCCTACTGACAATTAAGACATAAAGATCACACCCTAGACTTTATGTTAGACTCTGTTAGCGAATCATTTTATGCTTGTGTCTCTTTCTGTTCAAATCAGTGGTTACATTTGTAACCGCCTTGTACAAATGTTACTCATAAGACTAGCATGTTATTTGGATGTCGATGAATACGAAATACATTAAACCTCACAGTAAAATATCCTGCTGGAAGGCTAATAGAGGCCAAGCTCTCACTACTGATGAATATATTGACAAGAACAGAGCCTCAGAGATCACAATACATTTCCCGCTCCCTACATTATACATGCAGCGGTAATTATGTCTTTGTAGAATGACTGAATTAAATTACAATTATTCCTTCTATCTGTTATTCAGTCCTAATTAACTGGTAGGTTTTATTCAATCCACTGCCTTTTACTTAGACTTTCCTTTGCCCCTCACACTTTTATTCCCTTCTAAGCGCAAACATGATCAAAGCAGTTTTCTTATAATTAATTACAGTCTCTAAGCTAGGGCCCCACTTTAGCCTGTAGTTTCATGTTTAATTTAGGGTCAGTAATTCGTAGATTCTTCCAAGCGCACAGTAACAGTTATCTATATTCAATTCTGACTTTAATCTTGTTGTAAACTAAATTATATTGATATTATTAAGAAGGATTTAAATGGCATCGAGAGGCACACTCACCTCTGACCACATCCCTTACATAGCACACTTATTGTAATAAGATTCGACTAAAAGATCGTGCATTCATTGCCCTCATGATGACCCCAGAAATATAGCATATAACACCCAAACCTTATCTCTTTGGCTCAGTTTGACTGTATTGTCCATTAAATTGTGAATGATGCTCAGCTTATTAGCGGTCGGGAAGTACAGAGATATGATTTAATGGTGTTTCTTGGAGGGAACACAATAAGACTAAATTGAATGGTTTCCTTATTCACTTTCACGGACTTTAATGTGCCCTTAAAACTCTATAATTGGCACTGTAACTGGTCATATTATATCCTCCCTGACACTTGTAGCCACTTGTTCGTTGACAGTGGCTAATTATCTCACATAGTTGCATTCTGGAGGTTGTGGGATGTAAATAAAAAGTAGTCAGCAGTTAAAAACGTGGTGATTCTCAAGGGCTGTCTCACTCCTCTGTAGTTCAGACTTCCAGATAAGAAGAGACACCAGTAAAATTATAGGACTATCCTTCCACTGTGTATAAGGAGTAATTTAATCACTATTAGTAGTCAGAAATTGGAAAGACTTAAGGCCATATTTTTGTGTGTGGATGCTTTAATAAATTATTTAAAAGCCTTAATTCGAAATAGCTCCATGACAGTATTTTCTTAAAGGATTTTTTAAAGTAAGTGAGATGAGAAGATCAATAAGACTTTCATGTCTTTCCACCAAATCTGATGCCAGATATCTTAGCTTAGCTCAGCACGGGTGGAAAGTGTTAGCTCATCTCTGCTCAGAGATAACAAAACACTTGAGCTCATTAATTAGGAGAGTATCCTGTTCATGTAATCCTCATAAAAACAACACATTGTGTTTCAAGCATCGTCCTGTATATCACTATATCCATGGTCTGCATCGAGTCTTGCTTTGGGCTTTTATTTAATCATTATCTTCACAGATGACCTTGAGTTCAGGTTCAGTGGTTTAAGCATTGAACTGATGACACTTTACAACAGATTTATGTATTGCAATGGTGTTACTGCTCAAGCCGCAAACTGAGCATTTTGTACACCCTAATGTGCAAAACTATCCTAAGAAAAACACAGAACCAAATGTCCCAAACAATGCAAGTAATTTTAAAGCTAACTCTTAGAATCAGCTTAAGACATAAATGTACCCAATTGCACGGTTTAGATTTCTTTGTCATGGATGGCCTGTTGTATAAATTCTTAGTGATTTGGCCTTTCGGGAGGCATCATGCTGTGCAATGTATGAAAAGCCCAAGGACACTAGCTCTTCTGGGACTGAAATAATCAGCGTCTGCTGTTTTTTTTTTTTTTTTTTTTGATGTGTTAATTTAAATTCCAGAAAGCACTTGAAGTCCAGCCAAAAGGCAAACAGGGACACTTTACATTTATTTTGTGTTGATTTTTCTATACTTGTGACAGTAAAACCTGCACCGTTTTTGCTGCCTGCTGCATTTTGTTGTAAAACTTTGCATGACTTACCTGGTTTTATCTAGCTCGGGCAGAAGCGTCACGGTATTTAGGGTGGATGTGCCTCCATTACCCTTTTTATGATCTTCATATTGGATTTCTTTAGGTCAAAAAAAATAAAAAATACGGTTTGCACATAATGTCTGTCCCAATTCTGATGACTGCTGTGCAAAATCGTGCTGCCGGAAAGCACTTCATATGTATTATTTACACAGTTCGCCCCCACAATGTGCCGTAATTAGTGTGTATCTGGTTGATCCAGAGATCAGGAAAGTCAAATGTAGCAGCAGCTCTGCTCTGTACAGATAGAAGCGCAGCCCCCTGTGATCACAACCCCCTGTCACAGGGCACGGGCCCTCCTCCTCAGATCCGCATCAAATCAATGGTGTCAGACACAGTGCCATTATACTTCCATACAGTAGACAGATTTTCCCCTCTTCCTTTCTTGCTTATAGCTGCTTTGCAGTGGGAGTACCAAGCATGTTTTGAATGCCTAATACTAATGTGTCCTGACATTCAAATTATAAGATCAGTTTCTATATGTATGCGTGTGCTATACAACACCATGCAGTTGTTCTGACACCATGCACTCAAACCACCACTCAGACTCATGCACTGTAGTCCTGTCTTAATTAGGATGCCAGAAACCCTTTGTGTTAAAATGCAGTTCACATGTTTTAATTAAAAATGAATCAGAAACACTTGCAAATCCAGACTAATTGTCTAGTTTTTCCATGTTTCCATAGCTACCAAGTCATCTCCAACCAGGAAGTCAAATGGGATTCAGAGCTATTCTTTTTTTTGTGACCACTGACTAACCCATCCGTTCAAAAAGCAGCTCCACAATGAAAGTGAATAAAGAACATATTCAGGTAAAATTACCTGTAAGCACAATGCCACCCACATTCATAGGCAACAGTTAGCAAACTCCCCATCCGGCGGATATGTGAGCATCCTGGGATTTGTGCTCATCTTTTCATTCATGTTGTATATTTCAACTATTTCTCCTAAATATATTTTTGTCACAAATCTGTTGCTAAAATTAGGACTGTGTCTCAAAATTCTGCTCATTTTCACTTCAAAAGGGCGAATAGACCAGATAAAACCTTCAGCCTCTTGTTGAGCCTGACTTGAAAGAATCTGGAGTATATCAAATGTCAGGAGGGGGGCACGAACGTCTGAATAAAATGTCAGAACAATCCTTCCAGATCTTGTTGAGACGTTTCATTGTAGTATCCCTCCATAGAGCCATGACTGTACTGTAGAATGACTTCAATTATTTCTTCTGCTCCAATATTAGTGAAGGAATTGGTCCCCATCATGGGAAGCTCCGTGCTGACTTATTTTAAACGTGACAAAGCTCCTGCTCAGAGGGCCACATCAGCTGCATGATAAAGGAAATCTGCAATACGTCTTTATCTCCTCAAATCAACAGCAGTGTTGCTGGAGAGCAGCGGTGACTGAAAAAAAATGTCATCAAGGAAGACGAGTGTTCATACAGGCTGCCTCAGTGATTAAAATGACAATCTGTTTGTGCTCACAGCTTGATTGCTGGCAGTCTGTAGCTTCAGGGAGCTTCGCCCAATCTTTAGTTATCTGTGAATTCTCCACAGTGAAATTTGTCATCAAGTCTATATTTCATTAGAGCAGCTCAGGTCCTTAAAAAGGCCTTACATTTAAATTGTCATTCTTGTTTTGCTGTTGGTAATTTGTCAGGTAAAGCTGGGTTTGTGACCTTGCATTATGTGCTTAATATGCTTAATTTACTATAAAGCTTGGTAACATTTACAATAATAATTCTTAATAAATGGTAGGTGCATAGTTAATAACATTTTATTCTTAACAATCAATTTGTTATAGAAGTTAGCTGGTTTGTAAACCACTCTATAAATATGATTTAGTTGTTATTATAAACTTAAAACTGATATTTTTAAGACTTTGCAAATGGTTAATAAATTGATGCAGTGCATCTATAAGCAGGATGTGAACTATATGTTATATGGGTGTGTGGGTATGGGTATGTGTTTTATCAGGGATTCCAGATGAAATGTAGTCTCTGTGACTAAATTTACATGCAGCATCCCTTTTAAATCAGCATAAACATAAAATGATCAGTAATCTCTGACAAGTAATTACCAAATATGGTATATAAAATGTGACGTGTGATATAGTTCAGAAACATTAGCATTAATATTAATTATTTAGTAAACATTGGCAAAATTGTTTACAATAAAATAACTATTTAATAGTTTATGTAACGTGATCTTCAGACCTTGTTTGCTGTTTCTGGAGGACATGAAGTTTCAGACTTTGTAGGAGGCAGATTACATGATATCCAGTAACAAAAAACAAGGTGGATGTCCATCCATCCATTGTCTTACATTTGTCCTTATCTAGGTTGTGGGGTGGGTGGACTGGAGCTCAGGAGGCAGAGCCGGTCATCTACTGATCGGAAGGTTGGTGGTTCGATTCCTGGCTCCTCCAGCATGCATATAAATATGCACACTGTGTAAATACATCCCAAATATCCCTGGGAAAGATACTAACCCAAGTTACTCTCTGATGAAAAGAGCAGGCAGATGAATGTGTGTGAATGCTTAAATAGAAGGCACTTTTTTAAAAAAGCATAGAAGAAAGTGTGAAAGAAAGAATAGGTAATAAGGTAATGATAAGGCCATAACAATCAGTCCGTTTACCATACGCCAGCTACAATACCAGTGAGAGGTGGGATACACCCTGGACACGTTGCCAGTCTATCACAGGGCTACCACAGAGAGACAGACAACAATTCACACCTATGGGCAATTTAGAATCAGCAATTAACCTAATCCCACCAACTGCATGTCTTTGGACTGTGGGAGAAAGCCAGAGTGCATGGAGAGAACCCACGCAAACACAGGGAGAACATGCAAACTCCACACAGAAAGGCCCAGCCAGTTGATGGAGTCGAACTCAGGACCTTCTTGCAATGAGGCAAACCACTAGTGCCAACCACCGCGATAAATTGCATTGCCACAAAACTGTTGCTTCACATCCTGCTTACTTGACTAACTTCTAATCTGAGTTTATATACAGGTGGTTATTATAAAGTCTTATCCACTTACAAAGGAGATGTAAGTGTGTGTGTGTATGTGTGTGTCAAATATACTATTTTAATCAGCCATTTCCTCATTCGCTCACTCCCCTGATGGAAATGGAGCAGAAATCTACATTATCAAAATGCAAGCTCCCTTCCTTACATTTCATCCTCTTCCTCCTGTAATAACCTTTGGAAGAAACTGTTATTAACCTGAAGAGCCCCTGTTCTTGTAAAAGGAATATGGAGGTAGAATGTGAAATGACTTAAAGATTAGATATGCCAGGAAGTCACACAGGGATAATGTAATATTTGGCTTGAACTTGCAGTGTAGTGCTTGGGCTTCTTGTTTAAATGAGTGATTTGATGGAGATGTTGTGCCTCGCCTTTGCTGAACAGTATATCTTGATAATGCAAACATGCTTCCCGAGTATAAATTAAATGCTCTTCTTCTTGCATCTCAGTGCGCTGGATCTACATCTGCCTCGGTGTTTACAGCCTCTGCCCCAACACCTCGGGATTTGACCACTCAGATGCTGAACTCTGGCATTTTACATGCACTTCTAGATTTGGTTATGTTATTCAACTGTCTGGCATTTCCAAAGGTCACAACCTTTACTTGTTCATTTGGTGCTTTTGATGTCAATGTTTCTGTGTTCAACATGAGTTTTCCCGGGACAGATGTCAGAGGTCTGGGCCTTGTTAGGGCAGCAGAAGGGGCTGATCGGTACGATTGATCAATCCTCAGCAGGTCCTGTGTGATCTTTTCTGCCTCTCACTCCCTCCTTTAACTGCCAAGCCTAATCAATACACCAGTGGTTCATCCAAGACAGAAGTAGAGAATTAAAGGTCCAACTGTGGCAAGATGTGCAAATCAGGGGCCATAAGAAGAGAAAACACCAAATCCCTGATCCCAGTCTTCTCCCTCAAAAATTCAAAATTCTGCGCCTCGGATCTTTACACCGTACGCTACAATGTGCGCCTTTCCTATAGAGAGCAGACCTGTCCTGTATGGTGTGTATTTTCCATAGAGAGACACTGAGAATATGACAGGTCCTCCTGTAGCATTAGGCATTATCTGACAGTGGGGAAAGAAAAGCAGAGCAAAGTGGTTGGTCTGAGTGGCTAAAGACTGAGAGTGATGAACCACGGTGGCCTCTTTCTCTCCTGTGAAAGGAGGCTGGGCTCATCCTGCAGCAGGAAGGTTAAGGATTTATCATTGACCAGAAAATTCAAGTGTGTGTGTGATCAGGGTGGCTGGCCCAGCTCTGGGCTAAATGGAAGACTAATGGATAGAGGGAGCGAGCCTGACGGGCTCTGAGGAGCCCTGTTCGCTCTCCCTCCACCTGTCATCCATCACATTTCCAGCTGATACTGGGAGATAGCTGTGCCACACTGGTGGGGGGGGGCAAAAAGAGCAGGCAGAATGAGGGACAGCACCAGCTGGACGAGGACAGGGACACAGATGTGGCTACTACATGTCTTTAGGAGCAGTCGGTGTTTAGCAGCCATTTTCATCCCCAGATGGAGGAAGAGAGAAGCCTGTCTGTTTGGGGAAGGATGATACCACAGGCTGTGCTCAAACTACAAGTACTCTAACAAGACTAAGTTGACAATCAGTGCACTCAAACAGCATTCAGAGTACATCTTCAGGGCTAATTAGATTTTCCAAAATATCAATGAGCTGTTTGTATTATCCCGCAACACCTAAATGGATGAAAGAGGCTAAAATGAATGGAAGAGAAGGAGGCGAATGGCTTAGTGACTATTAATATTGAAGCTTATGTAAGTAAATTAGAGCTCTTTGTGTTTTTATCAGTACAAAGGATATAATGCCATTCATACAACGGGGTCAAGGTTCAGCTGTTTTCTCCCAGCGAGGAAGCTTTATAGGAACCTTTTCACATATCACTGGCTGTCCTTTCTCTTTGGGAGACAGTGACACACACGTGCACACACACACACACACACACACACACACACACACACACGCACAAAAGCCAGTGAAATGGCTTTTTAAAGTCCTTTTATATCAGCTCAGATTAGAGTTCTTTTAAAACAGATGTCACCTTGAGGGCAAAGAAAAGAGATTATAAATTATTTGATCACCTCTCTACCACGAATCTTTTACCATGGTCGTGCCACAGTCCTTAGATTTAACGTCAGAAATAGTATCCCTTCAAAGTTAATGCTTAGCTTGGCTTTTCAAATAAAACAGGGAACAAGTGATTAAAAATCTAGATGAAAAGGAAATGATTTGATCATGAAATGCAGTCCCATTGTGCAGTGGACTGGAAACTAAAGCATTCTATTGTTTGGTAATTTAAGAGAATGGTATCTGCCACCGAGCACAAATCAGGGAATGTCCATCCATACATGCATCCATTTTCTTCCACTTATCCAATTCTGGGTTGTAGGGAGGCTGAAGCCTAGCCTGGCTGCTGTCGGGCCATGGGCAGGATATACCCTCGACTGGTCACACTCACACCTACGGGCAATTTAGAATAATCAGTTAACGTACATCAGAGTACACAAAAAGAACAAGCTCACACAGAAATGCTTCGGCTAGATGGTAGATTCATACCCATGACCTTCTTGCTGTAATACAACTGTGCGACCCTACCATGGCATGTGCTGATTTTTATTGTATAATATATTTAGTTAGGTGATCTAGCTGTCCATAAAAGTTTCAAAAGCTATGGCAGAATTTCTATAGGCAATCCAGATGATTTTTTATATCTTTACCTGCTTCTTAAAATACAGTTTTCTCCTCTCCTTAAAAACAGAAACTTTGCTCCTCCTCCTCGTGAGTCTTTGGGGAATTTAATCAAGCCTGATTAATTTGGAGGAGCAGGTCTGACTGGTTCTTCATCCAATCAGAAAATCTACATATTTTCACATCAAAGGCTGCTATGACAACACACAAGTGTCGGGTTAATTAGGTTAATTAGCCTAACACTTCAGGTTGATTATTGGTCTCACCTTTGATACCTTGACTAGGCAATCAAAGGAGGATCCGAAATCCTCAAAATGAAGCAATTTCTATATGCAGTCTGAATATAAATCCAGACTAATGCTTGTAATTTAGAGACTGACATTTATCAAGTCTTCTGTGCACTTTCAGTTTATTGCACAATTAAAAAAATATTTCAGAAAATCTGTGGGGAAAAAAAATAAAACATAATTATTGTCTATTTTTGGTTTTGCTTCAAGTACAGCTTCGGCAGACTCTGATGAGAAAAGGAAGTTGAAGAGCTGATGTAAAACTGCCAACTCAGATATTAAAAATGTTTCTTCATGTAATTTCTGCCGCCCACCGGTTTGGACCAAAGTCAGTCTCCCTTCTCGTATTCTCTCCCTCACCTTTTCTGGTTTTTAGTGTATCATCTTGTATGGCGGTGGCTCTTGACACTTTTGTGTACTGTGGCTGTTAAAATGCAAATTTCACAGGATTCAGCTTTCCTGTTCTGTCGGCAATTTACAGTATGACGTCCCCATCTCCTTGCCGCTGAGCAGAGATGTGAGTGTCAGCTATATCCATCCTCCTGAGCCTCTGTAAAATACCTTTTTGCACAGACTGCAGCACTGTTCCTTTCAGGCTCTGAGCCACGGCAACCAGCGCTTGTTACAAGCACCTTACTCTTGGGTCTCGAATGTTTTAGGCCCTGACATTGTTTGCACATCTGCTGTATGTGTTTTAAGGTGATGGTAGTTCAGGGAAAACCTTAAGCTGTGCTGTTTCCTAGATGCATTCAGATAGCTGTGATAGCTCATCTCCTGTGTAAACACTGGGAGACTTCAAGACCCTTTACAGCAAGAATAAATCTCAGACAAAACAAGCCCCTGAAAGACAGTGGCATGATAGTATATTCACGTCACACTCTTTTGTAATGCCAAAATGAACATTATGCAGGGCACCTTGCCACCTTTAGATTGCATACAACAAGGGCAGGGCGCTATCTGGCTGATGTAAAGTTTTTAATGCGGACCTGCTGCATTTATTAGCCGTGTGGTGATCGGAGACATGTCTGCCCATTGCAGATGTTCTGATAGAATTGGTCCTTTCCCAAGAGGAAAGTGTCTCCTCAGCGGTAGTTTGTTATTTGCGGCGCTAAAATATGCACAGAAGCGCTAAGAATACATCTCTTTCTTTGTGGAGTTCCCTGTTGCCGCTGTGTAGAGTTTCATCAAAGATGCTGGAACAACATTGGCATTTTGTAAACACGTGGGATTAATTGTCACAGTCTCATTAACTCACAGTATGTAGAGTAAACAGCCTTAGCTAAGGTGAAATGAAGCGTACTGCAAATAATGTGCACTTAGCAAGTGGAAACACTGTGCATCTGTGTGTGTGTGGGTGGGGGGGCGCCGGCTGGCTCAAGGTTGCTTACAGATAATAAGTGGAAATGACAATTGAATGTCAGGAACAGGACAGGATTAACAATTTAGAGACTGAGAGGAACACTTCCTTTTCTCTCCTTTCAGCCCTATCGTGACACCGACTCATACAGATGAAAGAATGAAATAACTAGCCATGAAATAAATATCAATGCATGTGCATCCCTACGTCTCATAGAGTATCAGGTTGTTACACATTCTTGACAACCTTGTGCATTAAATCCTCTCTTCAGTAAGTACAAGAAGGTGTAGCTGTGTTTCAGCATATGCAGCTTATCTGGATAGCTTTTTGGTTATCTCTCCCACATGCTCCACCCTTTTCTGTCCTCTGCCACGTCGGACTACAGATTGTGTCTTTAATATGAGCCGAGCAAAGGCACTGAATAATTCATGCTTCATATTGTCACCTCATACTAATGTGTGTATGGTGTAGTAATGAGAAGGGAAATTGTAGCACTTACAAGTCGATAAACACGGCTTCTTTTTAAGTACTCTAAGCGTAGCCCAGCATTGCAATAGCCACTTCTTTTTAACTTCCTCTTGTTGAGGTCTTCAGAGCCACTGAAGCTGTGTTGTACCATTCATTTTTATTCAAAGCCATAGGAGATACTTTATTTCCATCAGAGAGTTAGATAAGAAAACCCAAGATTGGAGACTGATCCTTTGTGATCAGCGCTGTTTGTCCCGAGTGGTCGTTGTTGTTGTCAGCGTCACATCGCTGAGGTTCTTACAATGCTACTCGGGCTTCTCTCAGGCTCACGGATGAACAATCGCCGTGCCACTTTTTGGTGTGCTTAGGGATTTCATTGTGAGTTATGCTGACATGCTTTGACATGTAATTTACTTCAACCTGCAATAACTGATTGTATTTTAGCCAACTGGGGGCTGTGGAAACAAGCTGAGCAGAGCACTGATGTATTACCCTAGAAAGTTAATATGGCAAAATTGTTAGCAAACAGCTGTTTAGTTACACATTCAGCAGTTACAGAGCAACATTAGCATTTATTCAGGATTCCTGTTTCTGGTCACCGGAAAAATCCTATTATTCACTGTCTGTCTGTTTTCCGTCTCCTCTCGCTCCTGAGAAATGTCTGATACTTTAGCTTCTAATGGTCCATGAGCTACACACCAAATTTGACTGTCTGCTGTTTTCAAGCAGTCACAGTTCCTCTTTAGTAAGAAAACTAAGACTGATCTAACGTAGTAATGCTAATGCCCATATAACCAAATCAGTGAGCTGAAAGATGCTGAAAGACTGTGCAGAGATGAGAGGAGCTGTAGAGGCTGGCGATAATTATCCACGGGTTCATCACTGCAAGCAGCGCCTCATTTGAGTCTGTGCTTATGCAAAAATATTGATTATAGCGGCTTTAACAATAAGTACTTTGATGTAGTCTGTGTATTATCTGTCATGTTGATTTGTCTGGAGTCTTTTCAGACAGTGTTGCCAAAATGCCTCGCAAAAAAACCCAACAACCCTCTAATCTCTTAAGAAAAGTAGCGCGCATGCACATTCCTGAAAAGTGTTCCAGGGCCTCTGCTGTTGGAAAAGAAACTGGTCTAAGTCTGTCTCAACCCCTTTCATGGTATAATTCTCTGTGTAGGGGCCTAGCAGAAGCTCTTGTTCTTTGATTCTGTCAGGCTTTTATGTAAAATATGTGAGATCTTAAATGCTTGGGGGAAGATGTTCCTTTTAAAGGCATTCAAAAACCAGGAAACCGTTATTATCTTTGTCTCGGCTGTAGCTTTCAAGACTTGTGCTGTTTGCTTCAGTCAGTTCAAACAAAGCTGGTGTGGATGCACGTCAGCAGTGCTGATTTTGATGTCAAAACCTGATGTTTGCACGCGCAGGTGAAACACACCGGTAAACACGAGAGGTTCGTCGCCTATCTTTTGATTTCGTTGCGTGTGTGTTTGTGTGCGTGTGTGAGTCAGAGTGAGAATCCTGAAGGACACTCATCTGCCCCGGTGGGGTGGGAGAGAGCTTTTGTGCCTTAAGCGCTTTAAGGGCTGCTGCTCTGTCAGGTGAGTCTATCGGGTGTCCTCAGCTGTCGACCACATACACAGGACAAGGACACAAGCGTTGCTGCCCACTTCAACGCAGCTCCTCCTGGGTTTGTCATAGGCTGTGTCACCTGTCAGTCACGGCTGTGTAATATATTGTCAAGTGCACAGGGCAAGGGCACAGCAAGCTGTGCTTATAATTAACTCTGCAGAAGACCTTTGAGTCATATAATGGGGGTCAGCGCACCCCACTGTAATTTTGGCATTGGCGAAGAATTGTCCTCCATGTGGAGCCGTGTGATTAAAATGACATACTGTGGGTTTCCAGGCAGCAGCGGTGGAGGGGGTGGAGCGAGGTGTTCCATCACCACTTATTAGGAAAGGTCATCTAGAATAGCTGTTTGTGATTTGGGAAAATAGCCCAAAACTGCAAACTGAGAGGACGTTTTGGATGTCCCATTTGGAAAGCTTTGTGGTCCTGGTGTTGACCCAACGTGCCTGCACAGTCAGAATCACATGCGCTACAATAAAGTCGGAAAACTGAATGGTTATCGCTAGGCGACTAAGTGGGACACATTGTGACTGTATTAGTGTGTATATGTCACCATGGCATTTTTATTTTCGGTCGTCATCATGTGTAGAAAAGTCTAAGCTACAACGAGGATGAAGACAACAGGGAAAACTAGAAAGGACACAGTGCTGGGGTTCCTTCTGAAGCCAAAAGTGAACACACTATTGCTCCTTCACATCTTCAAATACAGCTCAAGTGGCCGAAGTGATTATGATTACTTTGATAACCCGGGGGCCAAGTGGGTAATATTTCAGCATTAGGCTACATTCATCTCCATGACAACTGATCAAGTGTCCCCTGATGAAACCACAATATGTCATTACAAGCTTCAGGAATAATTAATAAATGGGGCAAATAAGCATAAAAATGAGTTAAAGTGAGTTATATCAACTACATATGATGTGGCACTGTAGTGTCACTCTTAAGTAAAAGAGAATTTCACCAAACTTGGGACGTTTTCCTGAGTGATTTTATTGCCTCGTCGCTGTTTTCGCTTTATGGCCGGTGACTTTACTACAGCTGCAGCAGGTAGCTACTTAAATTCATAGAAAGGAAAGAAAAATTCAGTTTAACCCGATGTATGATATAAGGGCTATTGGGGCATTAAAGCTATTTTTTTTATTACTTTTGAGGTCAGGATATTTAGTAGCGTCTTTCTTTATGTTTTAAGCCTTTTTCAGTTTTGATGATTATGGCTTATAGCTTATGAAAATCAGAACCCATATTTCCTTAGATTCATGTTTTTAATAAAGGGATTTACAGTACAGAAACGTGTGTTCATTTCTACACTCATTACTTGGTTGGAGCTCCTTTACCATGAACTACCTACGCCATCACAGTGATGTGGCTGCAATTAGGTCGTGGCACACCCGAGGTGTTGCTGAAGCCCAGGTTGCGCTCATAGTGGCCTTCAGCTCATCTGTGTTGTTGGGTCAGGTGTTTCTCATCTTCTTCTTGACAGTCCCCATGGATCCTCCTTTCGGGTGAAATCAGGCGAGCTGGCTGTCCAATCAAGTACTGCAATAACATGGTCAGCAAACCAGTTGGTTTTGGCGCTGTGGGCAGGTGCTAAGTCCTGTTAGAAACTGATGAAGGGCATTAAAACCTCCTGGTGTACAGCTGTGTTGACTTTGGACATGATAAAACACACTGAACCAACCACCACCACCACAACCAGCAGATGACAGGGCAACCCAAATCCTCATAGACTGAGGCAGCCTCACACTGGACTTCAAACACCTTGGATTATGTACTTGTCTGCTCTAGGACTTTGATTTCCCAGTGCAGTAAAAAATTTACTTTCATATGAAAAGTATGGACTTGAACTGCTGCGTAACAGTCCAGTTCTTCTTTTTTTCTTTCCTGAGCCCAGGTAAGACACGTCTGACATTGTCTCTGGCTCAGGAGTGGTTGATATTAGGAATGTGGCAGCTGCAGCCCTTTTCCCGAAGACGTCTGTGAGCGGTGATTCTTGATGCACTGACACCAGCCTCGGTCCTTTCCTTTGAAGCTCTCTCCCTTTTCCTATCACACTTTTCCCTTCCAGCCAACTTTCTATTAATATGCTTCAATAGAGCACTCGGCGAACAGCCGGCCTTTGCAGCCCTGACCTTCTGTGGCTTATATATCAACAATGGATCCTCGTGAATGGCTGATCGTCACCTGGACAACTGTCAAGTCAGCAGTGCTCCCCGTGATTGTGGTTGCCTGTACTGTTCTAGACTGAGACATAAACAGCATTTATACTGTCCGAATTATAGTTATAACTCAAATTTGAAATGAAATAGTCTAATAAATTAAGATATTGGATTTTTGATCTTCTTGAGCTAAAAGCCATAATCATTAAAATTATAACAAAAAAGCCCTATTTCAGTTTGCATGTCATGAAGGTCTAGATACCCATTTGGCAAAGAAAGAAAAAAATATAGCATTCTTATTAACCTTCCTAGACATTTTTCTCATGCGTCATTAATCAAATTAAGCATATGAATATATAATAGAAAATAAATAATGAAGGAAAAATTTAAATTAAATTAAAAAATCCATATGATATAGAGATCTGACAGCAAAATGTGATGTCGTGTCTAAAGTGTTTTGCTCACGCAGGTAATTTCCTGGTGGCAAGAGTAGTCAGCTTACACTGCATGGACTAGTAGCAGTTGGATGACAGCGATACAGCAGCTTAGGTGCCAACTGTGCAGTATGAATTGAGTCTTTAATAGACTGCAATGCCTTCTCTCCGTGGTGTAGTATGCTGTTAGTGGCTCTGTCGTTTTGCATGATTTGAAAAGTTCTGTCGTTACATTAGCGGCCAGTGTCTCCTTCTAATCCCATTTGCATGGTGGTAACAAACAAGGCGCCGGCAGAGCTGCTCAGCTGAAAGAACAGGGAATCCATGCTTTATACGAAGCACCCCTAATTCAATTGACATTACTGGCTGGCTTTAATGGATTTTACCTGGTGAGCCCGAAAATTGAATATTTTAAAGCATATCAACTCCTTTGGAGTAACTGAAGAGAAGAAGTGCAATTTTCATTTCGTGAGCATTCGGTAATGAGAGGGCGACATAACTGAGATTGTAATCTATTCCTCAGGTTTGATTTGATTCATTTGATTTGTCTTCTGTAATGCGGTGTCCCTCTCACCTGCAGTTTGGGCTTTTATCTCCCTCAAGTCATTTGATGTTTTTCACCACTGCGTTTTATCCCCGGAGCACAGCCTTACGCAGACACAAAGATAAATACTTACCGCATGCACAGCACTCCAACCTTTTATACACCTCGGCTCTAGCTTCAGTCACGTCTTTCCGTGATGAGTCAAACTTTTTTTTTTCGGTGTCATCTCATTGAGCGTCTGAGGTTGTTATTGTTTTGTCTCTCACTGTGTTGATCTCTGTGTGAGGTGGGCGGCCGTCCTTCCCCTGCTCTCTCTGTAAAGGTCAGTGAGCTGTAGATGAAGTTGTGTCGATCAGATGAGTGTCATAGGCTGACAGCTAATTTTCATCAAAGCAACTATGGGTGAGGCGGGTGAATCACAAAGTCTGTTGTCTCTCTCTAAGGATTCTCCACTACTTATCAAGCTTACTGACTCACTGTGTGGTCCTGCATCTGCTCACATCTTCAGTTTATTGCCCCTATAAAAGGTTGTAATGCACCTGTAACACCACTTTATAGGCGATAGAGGCTACAGGGGAAGCAGGAAAGGAAATGTAAATTTTTCATTTCTAGAGCAACCTTGTCTGATAATCTGCACACTCCAGCCTTTGTTCCTCTCTGTGGTTTTTTTTGCCCTCTTTCCTCTTCTCTTCCTCTTTGCTTGTTCTCCAAACATAGTTTGCATTGATTTATTCTCTTTCACCAATTAAAAGCAATTTTGCAAGCATTAGAGTAAGCCATGCCGGGGGCCGTTTACTGCGGCAGGCTGTTCATTACCTCATTGTGTGTGTGCCTGTCTGCTCCTCTGTGAAAACTCCTGGGTGCCTCTGTTATGCTTATTCACTCGCTGAATGTGTCTGCACAAGCATTAGCCTACGAGTGTGTGAGTGCAAACATGTGCACTTGCATGCGTGTTTAGCTCTACATGAGCAGATGGGTGCAGGTTCGTATCAGAGATTCCCTGCACGCGCGGGGCATTAGCTTTCTGCTTGCAGGCTAAATCCTCGTGTTGTTGAAGCGGTGTCAGTTGCCTCTGCCGCAACACAAAGCTTATCTTTTACCAACTCCCGTACCCCTTGGGAAGGGGAGACCTGGCGACAGGGTGGGGAATCAGGGAATATGAGAAAGCGGGCAGGAAGCCACGGGTTGGTGTAAATAACCCCGGGCTCTAGGGGAAGGTTAAGGAGCTGACTCTATGCTGAATACTAAGCATTAGCCCTGAAGGACCGAGTGCCCCTGCACCTCTCCTGTCTTCTTCACGCTGACAGAGCTCTGTACCACCATGCCAGTCATCAAATCACTGTGTCACTGCGTACAGGTTTAATTTGAAGTGCCGCACAATCTGGTGTCACTGCCTCGATGGTGTTCCTGCTGCATAATAAGTGGCGCTGCTCCAGGGTCATCATGCAACTGATCAATTACATTTTAGTGATGTCATAGCTTTGTGACCCCATTCAGGTGAATTCTGCTCTCATTCCCTTTCTTCCAGTTAATATTCTTTGCCTGGTCGTTCACACATGCACGGTTGGCTTTTTTGGAGGACAGCACACGACTGTGTTTCCATACACTGTACATTAGCTGTATTCCCACAATCCCTCCCTCTGCAAAGCCAAAGAGCTATGCAAATGGACATCAATGACTCCCACATTACCCCTGTGAGGATTTTGTTACTCTACCCTGTAACTACCCTCCCCGATTTTCTCCCAGAACGGCTGCCAAAGGCCAGCAAACGTCTCCCACTACTCTTTGTATTTTCCCTCAAGTCACAAAGCTGTCACATCACAGCTACATAATTGTCAGCTGCAGTGTTGGTCCTGGAGCGACATCAATTCTGGTGTTGTTGAAATAACTCCAGCATGGCAATATCAGATCAACTGCCAGTAACCCTTTTGGAGGACATTTGCAATTTTACCACATTGGTGTACCTGTGTTTTTTGTTTGTGTTTTTAAATGAAATTCTGCGTTTCTCAGTGTGCTCGTCCAGTTGGGAAGACAAAACATTTTTTTGGACCAATTCAGTTAATTTTGTCGCTCTTTGGCTTTAGATATACTTTGCCTTGTTCAGCACTTGATCATTTGCAGGATGAAACATTTAGTAGCACTTGCGAAATAAACGGTTGCTACACTTAAATAGGACACACACGCACACACACAAAAATGCAGTGCCAAGATATGATACTAATTTCTGTTCTTAATCACAATCTTAATTTTCTCAGCCAGACTTCAGCAGCTGGAGTTCATAAGAGCTGCTTGACTTTACTTATCATGCACTTAGGTGTGCACACATACTTGGAAATAAAGTATGCATATCTGTTTTGAAATTAGTTTTTAGTAGTCGGTACAACGCTGGAGCCAAGTAACAAGTCTGAGTGATAAACTGTGAGCTTTTCTAAGTTACCTTTGGAAGTCTGCCATGTTTTCTTGTATTTAGCACTGACATAAATGTGCACCTACAGTTGCAGCTTGTTTAGGGCTATTGTCCAAAAAGACAGAAGTAATTTTCTTGACGACTCACACACTTTGCATAGTGAGTTTCAGTTTCTTCCTACATTCTGGTCCCAAAGTGCAGAACAACAAGATTTAAAAACAACTCCAGCGGCCATCACTCAGATGAACAAATTATAGCTTTGTTACATTGTGGGTTTTATGACGCTCAAAATTATTACTTGTTCTTCTTTAGTTTGTACTTTGCTTATTTGTCATCTGTTGTGTCTGTATTCAGAGTGTAAATGTCAGGATCACGACTGTAGAAGGCGTGACTGCTGTATCTACAGGTACAAATAATTGGAAATAAAGTATCTGAATTTCACGACCTCGCCTCCAAACACGCTCCTTCCAGTTCTTGTCTATATATGATCCCCCAGTTCTACAAGCTGTTCATTCTTGTTTATGTGCCCCACCTTCCCTCCCCTTTTCAGTTCTTTTGCTTCTTCACTTCTGTTTAGTACATGGGGATCTGCCAGGCCCAGGAGCCGCTGCCAGTCCCCTTTGAGGCCTTCCCCAAACCGTAGCTCATTTCATGTTTAAGCCATTCACCTTTATCTACTAAAACACTGTCAAACCTAAAATGAGGACGTGGGCCCAGCGAGTGAAAGTAAGCTGAACATGAACCTGATCTGAAAGATCTAAAATCTACTTACGTAAACCAAAGTTAGGATCCTTACCCTTATGTCTGATTTAGACTTCTGTCTTTATATACTTCTATAAATAAGTATTATAAATAAGTAGCCGATGTTATTGTCCACATTTATGCTTGTGTGTGGTTACGTTTTATTACCGTGTGGTCATGTACTGATTTGTCATGTACTTTGTTGTATTCATGTTTTGTCAGAGGCTGACATATTTGTCCCTCATGTCTGTGTAGGTTCTCAGTCATCCAGGGCCATGGTAATCTAAGGAGCTTGGAAAGAAAAGCGACTGAACTTCTTTAAGTTTCTTGAAGCTGTTTCACCTCTCCTCCGAGAAGCTTTTTCAATTCTAAGACCAAATGGTGGAGAGTCCCAGGTATTTAAGCCCTAGTGGGAGTTGTCCCTTAAGAGAGTCGTTGCCCCACTATTGATCATGTGTCTCGTCAGAGCCAAGCTGTGAAAGAGGGTGTTTGCCATTATCAGCAGAGGTTTTGGGTGAAACTGAGACCTTGCCTCACCCGATCATGTGACTTATTAGCCCTATCTTGACTTATTGAGATTCAACTGACGCAAGATGCGAGTGGGTGTTAAGGCGTCTGGGAAGGGATCTCAAAACTGGACTGTAGGTGGAAGACAGCTGGTGCCATAAGCTGCCACCTACAGTCCAAGGATGGTCGTTCACAGCGACATACATGGCTTTTTTCACTCCTCTTTCAAACCATCAGTCTTCTCTGTCTGAAAAGTGAACACTGGCATCCTCGAAAGAGTGACCTTGATCCTATAGATGCAGATGTACAGCTGAGTCTTGTCCTCTCAAGTTTTTCCACTTCTTCGTACATTCCCTTATGTCCATTTTGTTAGTTACAACAATCTCCCTCAAGATAGCTGCTGACATTTGCATTTACGTTATAATTGGTATTCTTTATGCTGAGATGATGACCGTTACTCTCTCAGCGATGAATTCAAAAACTGAGGTGAAAAAGTGGCTCGAAACACGCAGGAGGAATCAACTGGCCAATCACAATAGTTGCGGGCTCCTACGACGTGACGTGTAGTTACATTTCTCAGTTATGTGAAAGGTTACGGCTTAGGGTTAAAAGGGGTTTCGGGTTACATCATAAGTTACGGCGCAGGTTTCCTTCTGAAGCATAAATCAGGCATTACTCATCCTTTGGACCGTTTGGCTCTCTCCCATCTGCTGCATGAAGCCAGAGGTGAGACATCAATATGTGAGCAACAGAGCCCAAAACCATCAGTACTGCTTCCCATTTACTAGTCGTGTGTGGGCATTGTTCTTTTTATTTCCCCAATTTTTAAAAACTGGAAATAAAATGAAAATGAGCTAAAAAGGTAAAAAGTGTGCAGTTCAGTCTCTTGCCAAGGGTACCACTGTGATTATCTCTTTGTCACAGGCCCGGCCTGTGAGTGTGCACACGTTCAAGCCATACACGCATGAGTACACGTGTGCTCGTGTGCACGCACGTTTTCAGTGCCAATCTTGCTTTTTTTGCTCAAAATGAAAGGCATCATGTTTGTCTACACGCGTTCATCTGCAGATTAGCCCGTGGCTGCCTGCTTGGCCCCATGCAGGAGAGAGTGGAAATACACACTTTCCAGCAGCCTTTGTTGTGCCACACTACCGGCTCGCAAAAACATCAACCCCTCTACCTTAATATTTTTCAACAAGGGGATGATACTCCAATTCACAGAGCTGTTTCACAAGCTTTCAGGCTGAGTCAAGTGATATTATTGAATGAGATTAGTTCCAATTTATTCTGGCTTTATAGAAAACCTTGTATCCAATGAAACCGGAGGAAAATGTGTGCAAATATAAGTCCTAAAGTATCTGAGTAAACACATCCAAGTATTTTTGAATCTATTGCTCGGTTCTGCTTTTTCCCCCCCTGCATGTGTTTTTTTTTCTCTTGCTGTGCACTTGGATGTCATGAAAATCCAATTAGGTGGACTCATTCTGTGAGAACACCACAAAACCACACTCCATGATGGCCATCATATGAATTCTTCATATGGGATTTTAGATGCTCCCCTCTCTTTGCACACACCGTGTCTACACAAAAGATAGAGTAATTGGCAAACAGATCTCCATACAAAATGCTTTTCCCCTCTCCTTTATGGGCTCTCAGCATAACAATGGGCACTTCTGTAATCTCTGCTGTGTGATTCTGAAATGAAAAACCAATCAAATGTGTCTCCTGTTGGGCGAATACTACTGTATGTAGAGCAGGTTGCAGGCATTTAGTGGCTCCCCCATTGACACATGAGCCAAAGAAACATAATAGTCTAATGTATTTGATTGTTTTAGACTTTTTAGAGGGGTTTTTTCAGCCTTTTGTTCACAGTCCTTTTGTAAATCAAATAAAAGCTCAAATATTTCTTGTACGTTCATTGGCCACTTTATTATGTATGACCATTCAACTGTGATTGTTTCAGCCAATCACGTGGCAGCAAGTCAGTGCATTTCTGCACGGAGACATGTTCACGACAACCTGCTGGAGCATCAAACTAAGCATCAGAAAAAGGGTGATTTAATTTTTGGTACTAGATGGGCTGATCTCAGTATTTCAAAAACCAGTGATTTACTGGGATTTTCTGCACAACCATCTCTAGAGTTTACAGAGAATGGTTTGAAAACGGGAAAATAATCCAGTGAACGGCAGATCTCTGGACAAAAAGGTCTTCTTGATGTGACTACTCATTACAACAAAGGCGTGCAGAAGAGCATCATGGGCAACAGCAGCAGAAGACCACACCATGTGTAACTGAGGCTACAATGAAAGCACTGATCCATCCAGCCTTGTATCAACACTCCAGGTAATGGTGTGGGGGTTATTTTCTTGGCCCACTTTGAAGCCTTTAGTACCGGTTGAGCATTCTTTAACCACCACAGTCTACATGGGTACTGTGGTTGGTCATGTCCATCGCTTTATGTTAGCTAGATAGCAGACAGAGAAAAGTGCTTGTATGAATGTGTGTGTGAATGGATGACTGAGACATGTTGTATAAAGTACTTTAAATGCTTATAACCACAGTTTTCCCATCTTCTGAGGGCTGCTTCAAGCAAACTGGTTTCTTGAACATGACATTGGGTTGCGGTCAAAAGGCCTCCACAGTCACCAGATCTCAACCCAGTAGTGCACCTTTTGGGATACAGTGCATCATGGATGTGGTGCTATCAAATCTGCAGCAACTGTGATGCTATCGTGTCAATGTGGACCCAAATGAATGAGCACAGCGCATTGTTTTAACAATACCATGAAGAACTTCGGAGTTCTGAAGCCAATCCAGGTGTAACTAATGTGTGTGTGTGTATGTTCCTCGGAGGGGGCTCTCTGCACCGGGGCTGTGATCGACCGTGGCTGCTGGGGCTCTGTGGGTCTTCTCAGCCTGGCTGGGGGGCTTCTTTGCCTCCCTCCTGCTGTGTGCCCAGCCTGGAGGCTGCGGTCTGTGACCGGCTCCCGGTGCAGACGGCTCCCTGTGATAGTGTTTCCTCACCTGGCTAGTGTGTGTGTGTGTGTGTGGGGGGGGGGGGGGGGGGGGGGGGGGGGGGAATGTGTGTATTCATGATCGTTTATGTTAATGAGAGTGTGGGGAGTGAGTGGTGGTGGTGGTGGGGGGCTGCTTTTAACCATGTAAAGCACTTTGTGCTACTTTTTTTTTTTTTTTGTATGAAAAGTGCTTTATAAATAAAGATTGATTGATTGATTGATAGGTGGGGAATCCTTTTATGCTGACATCATGGTGCTCTCAAGAAGAGCAAAGTAATTGTTCTTATTATATTTTTATTGACTTAAAAAAAGGTTGACAGTGAGAGTTAAGGTCTGTGTCATTAAATTAGTTATGAACATTTTGATTTTATCACTGTTAATCTCTGAGTCTGCGTACATCACAGGACATTTTCAATAACGAGTGTTAGGATTATTTGTAATCCACGCTATCAGAAGATCTTTTTTCTTTGCTGTTGAGAAGCCAGGAGCAGCGCCACGGGATAGTGCAGTCATGCTCTGTGGCTTCTGATGTATTGACTCAGTCGCTCTGCTGCTTCTTTTACCCTTTATCTTTGTCACTGTTTTTGTACTTACCCAAACAGTGTTTCTTTCCTTGAAGAGTGAATTAAAAGAAACAAGACTTAAAGTCTATACAACAAAACTCTGATATTGCACAGCGGCGCTTTGACTTTAAAAGAACCAGTCCATCCTCCTGAATACCCCTGACCGACGCCCCCTTTTCAAAGATCTGGGAGAACTCATCTAAACATCTGAAAACATTTCTACTTAAAGATGATTGTACAAATTGTTTTAAAAAATGAAGACAAAATTCAATTTTTCTGTTAAATATACCCAACTCTTTGAAGGATCTAGCTAAGAAGCTAACATTAGCGTGCTAAAATGCTAAAAATCACAGTATTATCATAAAGATGCTAACCAGAGCCCTGCAATATAAAGCAAGTTCAGCACACCCAGAATATCTTTCTGTTGCCTTGCTTCTCTGACCCTAACACTTGACAGTCAGGTTATGCAGTCACACAAAGCTGGTTATGAACTTCCTAAGTTTATCCAGGATTTGGATGCAGCGCATTTCCATGAAATTCCATCACAATTACTGATAATTATACTGGTAACAGAGTGACTGATTTTATACAGGAACATTAAACTACATGATAGAGTGGGGCAAGGTCTAACAATGAGTTCACCTGAAACCTTGGTATAATTGTGACCCTCACCTGTTTTCACACCTTGGCTCGTGTGATTAGGCAGAGGATCAATAGGAGGTCCATGACGCTCTTAGGGACACTCCTAATAGGGCTTAAAAATCTTGGACTCTTCACCAGTTGCTCTTAAAAGTGAAGAAGCTTCTCGGATGAGACGTGAAAAACCTCCAAGAAACTTAAAGAAAACCAGATGCTGTTCTTTCCAAGCTCCTTAGACAAGTTTTGTCATAATGTTGCCAGTTTTTGGACCCAAGCAGCAGACTCAGACCCCTACTAAAAATGTTTAATTACAGTGGGCAAATGATTAAAGCCAATGATTAAGGTTATTTGGTGGAGAGTAGGCAGACAGGTGAGGTACAGGCAAATCTGTAGATCCCCAGAGAATGGTTTGCTACATGAATAGCGAAGGCTGGTGAATAGCCATGAGCGCTTGACTCTCCACAGAAACATAGATAGCCTACACAGTGAACTCCAGATGAGGAACTTGGAGACAAACAGGGGCCCAAGGTCATTGGACAAATTTCTTAGAAATAAGCGCTAAACCATGGTGGATTGCGGAGAATTGTAGCCACAGACCAGTCTGCCTCTCCATCTGAGACAATAGAAAGTGAAAGAGAGCAAGAGAGATAGAAAGCAAAGGCAAAACGCCCCCATGCATCCCCAGACCCTGAAAGGTTAAATATGTAATACGTACTTAAAGAAACACTGCTGCTGCAGACAAAGCAGGGGGATGTGTGTGTGTGTGAGAGGAACAGTACTGTAGACTAGAACAGCACCCAAGTGTGCAGCTTTAACAGCTTTGGTCAGTGAGATTGGGAACAAGCTACCATATTAATAAAGTTTAGCCTGTTTGAAGCCTGGGAAGAAAAAAGTGCAGACTGTGTAAGTTAACAGTATCAAAATATCACAACTCTATCATTAAGCAACGGGAGAATCTGCTGTACTGTAATCAAGTAATTCATTAATTTAACATTTAAACGACAGTTTAAATGTTAAATTAATGAATGTTTGTAAACTCTCAGCTGCAGCCTCGGTGATGTTTAACAGTCAGAAGGCACCTGCTGATCTCTAACCTGGAAGTTACCATAGCGATATACCCAGGTAAGATGTGAACCACATTGGTAGTACAGACAACCCAGAGGTAACCCTGAAGTTACCTGGATAAGACAACAATGAGCCTGGTTGTGATGGAGGTTTGTTATTTAAAAAGGGAGTTTTTCTTCCCACTGTTGCCAGGTGTTTGCTCAAAGGGGGTCATTTGATTTTTGGGATTTTCTCTGTATTTCTCTTTAGAGTCTTTACCTTATGATATAAAGCACATTAAGGCATCTGCTGCTGTGATTTGGAGTTATATAAATAACATTTAATTAAACTGATACTTGGACTTGGTTTGCTGTGCTTGCTGAGCTAGACAAATATAACCTGTGTCCTCTTCTCCATGCTAACAATAAAGTTCTCAACAAACACAGGACAGGGGCTTTCCTCAGAGCAACTTGGGCACATTGCATAGCAAACATGATTCTGCATGGCAGTCTGATAGCTGCTAAGATATTTTGCAGAATAAGTAAAAACTCTGACCTGATGGCTAAACAAAAGGCCTCTAGGTGTCTTGGTAGTCTTGAGCAATCCGTTCATTGGATGCCAAGCTAGCTATTATGACATAAAAGGATGGTAGCTAACATCAATAAGCAAAGCAAACTAACAGAGGGAGAGGTTCTGATGTTAATTCCACTATATAAGCATTTACACTACATCACCCCTACATGAACTCTGTGTCACATACGCAAACAAAAAATCAGCAAAAAGCATAAAAATAAAAACCATTTTTTTGTTTTTGTTAAGAATCAGCAAAAGTTTTAAAGCCTTACTGTGCCTTTGTGAAACAGAATCCGTGTGTTTCGATATGTCGCTTTGGGATTTACGTGTGGGTGTTTGGCCTGATTTTTCTATTTTTTTTTGCATTATTATTATCATTGTTTTAGTTTTGGTTTTTCAATTCCTTGGCATGTTGTATATGCGTGTGTGTTCGTTCCAATCTCTGCTCTTGCAGCAGTTATGTTCTACGAAGCAGCAAACTCATAGATGAGGCAACGCTTTTTACTGTTCAACCATTACAAAGTACTGTCCTCCTGCTGTCTCTCTGCCATTCCCTCACACTGCAGCTTCCCTCTTTTCTATATTTCCCACTGAGCTCTTGCATTCCCTCCACACTGTTTATGTAGGCGGGATGGCACAATAAAACAGGGAAAGCTTCCTTGGGGAGCTGCTGATTGCGGATGCATATGGTTCTCAGAGGAGTCAGTGGAGTGAAATGGTCAGAATAGGTCACCAAGCCCTGTGATGCAAGTGAGCCAAGAGCAGCCCAGCAGAGACTGATGGAAACAGGCCACGGAGGTAAGAGGAGTGCAGCCTCAGTTGTGGGACACAGAACGCTGCATAGGGACTATCGTCAGTCTCAACCTTATTGGATTTCCCCCGGAAATGTTTATTTCTCTCACTGCCCTGCTGAGAAGTAGCTCTCCTACTTAGCTCATCACTATTTATTAAAGGAGCCCCTGAGGAGTCTGAGCATATAATCAGGTCTGAGGGAAAATGGCTGGCAGAGAGAGCAACGGATTCTAGGCAGAAATAAGAGGCTAGAATTTACAGTACCTGCAGCTCCTTCGCTTTATCTGAGAAAGAGTGATGATTGTATGTGTGTCGGAAAGGAATGAGTCACAACTCACAGCGTTAACTAATTAGATTACAGGTTAAATGTAAACTTTAATCCTTTATAATGTTTACAAAGAGGTTACATCAAACATTGTTTGGTAAAAAAATATATAGTCGAGCATTTATTCTGTTGCTTACAGGAAAGGTTAAAAATGTCTGAATTGTCATTTTACACTTTTCACTGCAAGCACAAATAGTTTGAATAGTTCTCTGTTCTCTCATAAAAGGATTGGTTTCTAAAATTCACACCGTCGCAGTGCTTTCTTTGTCCGATCATATAGTTATCGAAGTAACTGAGAGACAGACAGCATTTCAAAGCGCTCGTGTTTTACTCCCTCTGCCAGTCTTCCATAGTCAGGTGAATGATTGAACCACAGACAGTATTAAACATAGGTGTGTTGTTTTCAAGTCATAAATAGTAAGCCAATGTGGAAGCACCTTAAACCTGCATTCTGTGTGAAGGCCATCAGATGGCGATAGCTGTGGTTAAAAAAAAGAAAATTTTTTGCTCATATTGAACAAAAAATAAAAATAAAAAGTATTTTTGAAACCTTGGCTGTGTGTTTCAAAGTGGAGGGCTATTTGTGCCACAACATGCGTTGTTAGCCAATCTGTGTGTGGATATCTTGCAGCCAAAATGGTCACGGTGGAAACGCTCATTCATAAGTCTTTAAAACATGACTTCAGAAACCAGTGGGTGGTGTCACGCTAGCTACATCCATCTTTTATGCTGTGTGTGGATTTGACAGATATAGCTAACAACATAAGGTCAGTATGTCCCTCTGCTTGATCAAATCTAGCCTCAAACTTGTCATATATTCTCAGATTTCCTGACAGTGCCAATCAGCAAAGCCTTCGGGATGAGGCTTGGGTTGAAAAGCGCCTCTTAGCTGATTTGATTTTTTTTTCTTCCTTTTTGAATTTGCACTCACTCATCTGCCATTTAAATCAGTGCCTACAGTCAACAGACTACCAAATGTGTGGCTGCTTGACTCTCAGCTGTATTTTTGGCTTTTTCTGGTTTAAATATGTGTTTTAGGACTTTTCGGCTTTACTGCCCATTTCAAAAGTGGTAAAAAAAAAATAATAAATTACAATCATTTTTTCATCACTAGCTTGATGAAAAAATGCAAATACCTTACTTATAGCTATGTTACTTATTTCCTTTTTTCAGCATAAATAGCAGGCTGTGATTTGAAAACTACAAATCACAGCCTGCATCCATTACTCTCATTACTCAGTCCTTTTGGCTCTGACTTACAGTACTGTGGTATAAATGAAGACTTGTCAGGGTCTCTTAGAGTCGCTGACACTTTGAAGAAGTTGCATCTTACGTCACTTTAAACTGCCAGCTAAACGCTCTTTTCCTCTGTTCTCTTTCTTCCCACTGTGGGCTGTTGTCTCTTTCCTCCCCCTGTAGTTGTGTAATATTTAATATTCAGAACATTCAGTCACAGTTCAGTGCTGTGGCTGCACAGGAGACATATTTAGTGACTGAGGAGAGCCCAGATGCATTGATATAAAGTGTTCTCTCCTTCACTTTTGAGGGGAGTGTCAGCTTGTCAAACTTTGAGAAGGATTGCTTTCTGACTTGTACTTCATTCTTTACCAGAGTCCTGTCATACAGCTGTGTGATTAAGTTTAGCTTGAAATTTGTAATGCAAGCAAAAAAAAACACATAAAAAATAACGCAAGCATAAAGATGACTCATGCATTTGTACAGCAGCCTATATATATATTAGTGTTTATTTTCAACTATGTTTATGTCACCGCTCTGTAGGGATGGGAATATTGCTGCATAGATTTTTAAACCCTTTTCATGCCAACTTATGTTGCAATTTCCTGACTGTTCCTCTAATATCCACTGCAGAGTCACGCTCTGGGCTTTTCTGAGATGACTTGACAAGTATTGAATGGATTAACATGGCATTTTAGTATTGATTTCCATGCATTTCTATTTTGATTTTATTTCCTGCATTACAATTAGCAGATTAGAACACCCACACCTAGTAAACAACAAACTGGCACCAATTCTTTACACCACATCTGACTTTGGCTGTAGCATAAGTTTGGTATGTTTATAATTGTCCTGCCATAATGAAACTATCCTGTACTGTTCTTTCTTTTAGTTTAAATTAGTAATGTTAGCATTATGTTTTTTAAAAAAGTGCATTTTGATGAGTATTATTTACATGGAGAATGCCTGACTGAGGTTTCAGCATAAATCCAGAAGTCACTAAGATTGAATGTGAGCTATTTAACCTGCAGGTGACTCTTACACTGACTGGTTCAAGCCCAAAGTGATCATTAAGTCAATAAAAGACACTTCAACCGCACTCCAACAACTGCTCTGTGAGCTCGGATATGGTCTGCGGAGTAATGACTGGTTCCCCTCTGGGACTAAAAACATTGTGAGACCTCACTAGAAGCCACTGATAGACATCCTGATCACTCAAGTGTAAAGAAACCAGATACAAGACCCTGCTGCACCCACTGGGACCTGTGGAGGACTGTACACGAGCTTTTTGTGTTGTGTTACCACTGCCTGAAAGTTTTACCACAGCATTGTCTTTCTCTGTGGTCTAAGCAGTGAATCTAGTTTTAATGGGAAAAAAACCTAGTGTATGATTAATCCTTTAAGAGCGGCATCAAGCTTTTATTTTGGGATGTTCTCTGTGATTGCATAACAACATGCAGTGGTAAATCTTTTTTTTTTGATGTAGCTACTTTCCCTCCATCTGTGATTTCACACTGTTTCCGAGTATTTCAACAACCGGGATCTTTTTGTATTCCCTCAAAGGAAATACATAATAGCCTTGTAGCCAACATTGTGGACAAATATATTGTATCATGGCCACTTTTTGTTATGAGCTATTACTCACTCTTACTGCAGTGGTACACAAACATGAGTATGAATTTTATTATTCTACAAAAGCCTGATGATAATATAACAAGCAGCAGAGCTGGTACCGTAGGGCCAGTACAGTTTGTATTTATCTATTTTTTGTGCAGTTTGTAGCTTGAACGCCTGCAAGTAAAATAAATACTGTGAGAATTACATTCCTCACCGGATTTCTGAGAAGAGCAGCACTTTTCAGGGGCACCTTGGTGATTTTTAGTGCTGAATCGATCTCTGCCAGTTTACAGATTTAACAAATAATGTTCAAATCAATTAGGGGCAAAAATATCCAGAAGAAAAAGGATTCTTAGGCTTTTCTTTCTTGTCAGTGTTGCCAGTTTCTCACAGAGGATGCCACACAACTGCTGTAAACAGACTGATTATTAAAGTTTCACTAGTTTTCCTTTAAGTGTAAGTGCATTAGAGTAGCCTTATGCTCCTATTTAGAGTATTGGTATTCCTGTAGTATTAATTCACTAATCTTCAGTCGTCTTTCCTTTGCTTGATAAAGGCTGCAGAGCATCAGCTGAATAATGGCGTGACACCAACACATGCATTTTGTCAACGTGTTGCGTCCTATTAAGATGACCCACAGGAGACTGCTCCTCATGTATGGATGCTCACTAAAATGCTACACAACAATCACTAAAACAATGGAGAAGTTGAAATCACAAAACAATAAGAGAAAATAATTAAAAATATAGAACTTGATTAAAACATAATTCTAAATATCTAAAGCTAACATCTTATACTGTTGACAGAATGACACTGGTGAAAAGGCTAAAGAGCAAAGGTGAGCTTTGAAAGCTATTAGAGAAGCAAACAACCTGACCTGAAGTGTTTTAGTGTTTCAGAGCTGCAGCTGCGAGGGGCTGACTGGCTGTAGAAACCAGTCTGGGACCATTAACAGCTGCTGATCAGCTGGTCTAAGTATTCAACAAGGGGTATAAAACTGTAATTTCTCTGCAAATACTCAAGGAAAAGCCTATGCAAGCATTTATATGTGAACAAAAGGCATTTAAAGTGAATCCTTTACCTCACAGGTAGCCAAAATAGGCAAAATATATGTTTGCCAGATACTTAGGAGTTCACTCTGTTGCAGCTGACTGTGTGACGACTGCCTTTTATTCACAAACCTGCAATCTGTCAGCGGATCTCACGATTCACTGTACTCTGAGCACGGTCTGAAAGATGGCAACCTATCACTGCATCGTCCAAAAATTGGATAGTCTGATCGAGACTAAACATGCGACTTTGTCGAAAACGCTGTAAATGTTCTATATGATCTCATCTATATGCGCACATCTCAAAAGGGAAGCAGCTGGCAGAAAGACATCAAATTATCTCGGAAACACAGCGACACAAAGAAATATTATTTCACACACGCGCGCACAAACACACGGAGTATGCGCACTCTCACAGAGCTGCCTTAAGTGTGTTTATCTTTGTTCCTATAGAGAGTTGAAGAATACCATCTGTCATATTACCCATTTCACTTCTCACATATAACCGCTCTCACAACATGAGACGATATTACATCAAAGAAAGAGGCTTGACTTGGGAGGGCCGCTATATTCATTGGCATGGAGACATGCAATTGCATTTTAAAGTGCAGTAACAAATTCAGGATGAAAGCAAAGCCCTATCTTTGGTCTCATCTGCCAACCTGGTATGGATTGGATGGGGAAAGTGATTGGACCTTCTGTTATAATTTAGTCTTCTCTTCAATCTTGGAACTTTGCTGCCACTATCCGATAAAATCGTACGGGGCCGGGGCCATGTTATTGATTGAAACATTAGCCTAAACATATTTTATGTCAGCACTTTTACCTTTAAATCAGTCTCTGTTCAGAGGATGTGCTTTATAATCTGGGTTATGTTCAACAAAGACTTTGATTTATTTTATGTTCTTTTATTTCCTTTGGACTTTTTTTTTTTGTTCTTTGTAGCCCGCTAAGCCAAGGACATTGATGCTGTAATTTTGCCACAGTCAAAAAAACCTTTTTATAAATTTTCTTTCAGACTGCAAGGGAGTGAATCTATTACTGATGGAGGCGAGGAACGGAGAGGAATAGCATAATGATACAGTCACATCCCACTTGATGTCATGGCAAACAGCACATTTACCACAGATGGCACATCCCGGCGAGGCTTTGCTTTGTTCGTTTTGATACATTTTCAATCAAATCCTGGTGAGAGTGTAGAAAAACGCGCACACGAAGGATGCACAAATATGAAATAACACACATTTTTACAACCAACTGAAGGCACGCTGGTGATGAACAGAACAGAATGACCCAAAAAAAAAATTCATCTTGTGACTCGTAGATGTACAACAACATATGCAATCACTGTGCATGTTTTTCTTTGCTTTCTCCGCAGAGTGAAGTTAAAAGAAGGCGTGGCATTCCTCGGCGCTCGCCCCAGCAACCCCACTCAGTGGATAGTCAGTCAAGATGTGAGGAGCGAAGGCCACCGAGTGGTGACTCTCCACTGCCGCAGGAAGGAGTCCAGCTATGATCAGCAAAGGTCAGCCCATAAAGTGCTTTTCTTTGAATGACTATATCGAGTTTGGGAGAACGGCCTCTTACTGACTTGTAAACATCTTCATGACCTTCAATTACAAGACGTTAAAGTAAGTTCCTCACTGACGACAGCTTTCAGTGTGTGTGTTTTTTTTTTAATGTGTTCATAACTACTGAAATCAACAGCCTGACTTCACATTAGCCGCTAAAAAGGTAGTTGTCACTTTTCGGATGTGCACAATTTGAGTTGGTAGCATCGGTTAGATGGCTTCAGTGGGCTTATCTCCAGAGCGATTTTTACTGTCGAATTAAAAAGTTGCTGATCATTCACATTTGGAAGGAGACACACACGCACTCACAGGCACCGTGTGAATGGTTATTTAAGCGATGTTCTCTTTGCTCAAATGACACACTTGACTTGACATAAAGGCCACGTCTGTTGACACAACTGTGGAGAGAGAAAAGTTAATCGACTATTGCAGCATCCCCTCTTCCGTCTCTCTCTCGTTCCCTCGTGCTGTCGTTTTTATTTGCGTACTTACTTTCTCCACTAGCAGGCCTCAAAGTTGTTTTGGTCATTTCCCATCTGCATTCACATCCTTAAACTAATCTGGCAGATAGGAACGTGATCGCCAGCACAAGAGGAGGGGGGGTAGAAAAAAGGTTGCAGCGTTAATTAAGTGCTGATTGAAGGCCTTTGTGCGTTTTAATGGTTTTTCCTTCTCGGATCAGGAAGTAGTTTTAATAAATCTAACTTTTCTAGTGACAGGTGTAATTTTATGGATTAGAGGCAGATGTGAAGCTGGGGAAGGCTTACTTATTCGCTCTTAAGCTTTCGTTCCACTTAGCAAATTCTAAACCACTCCCTTAAGAAAACAAGACTCCTGACATTGCAACTGCAACTTTATAATCAAAGTTGTGCAGGGGTTATTTAAGTGTAGAGCAGCCTGTGAAACATGTGTAATTTAAAGCTGCTGGTCCAGTGATTTTTTTTTAGACATGTTACTATTAGTGGATCATTACAAGGAGTGATTGTAGGCTAACTGCAGTGTTACAGCACATAAAACAAAGACAGCTGCGCGTGCCGTTGAATAGCTGCGCGTCTAAAATTAGTGGCATGTAATAAATATTTTCTTTAATAGATGTGTCGTTGTGAATCTGCACAGCCACATATAGGCCAGGAGCTGAGTCATGCTGTGTCTGTTGCAGATGCTTATGCTCAGATTTCAGTGGCCTTTTTATGTGAGGATTTAATATTTTTACTTCTCAGAACAGACAGTACATTTTTGGACTTTATTAACAGCCAGTTTCAAACATGAACTGCCCCGAGAACTCAAAGTCGCCTCCGCACTGAAAAGAACTTTTCAGACGCTCCATTCAGTCGCATAATAAGGTTTGACAGCTCAGTCTTATCATTATGTTTGCGTCTGTCTCTTCCAGCCTATTTTTACTCACATAGAAATAATGGTGAGAATATCTTAGGCTAACATGTTTGTTATCATGACTGAATAAGATATTAAATGCACTTTGAGGCAGCCGAAAGCTGAAATTGATTTCTGTTTGGGAAGTTTTTTGCTGCTTTAAAGCTTGTGAGATTTTAAAGGACTAGAGTTGATCTTATATCGTATTTTGTTACAAACCTGAATACTAAAATGCATTTTGGATCTCTGTAGTACAGTTGTGATCAGACGTTTACATACGCTCATCACAGGCATGAGTGCTTTGCTAATTTGGGGCTTTTAATGATTTTTTTGAACTGTTTTTTTCCAGGATGGAATGATTGCACAGCATACATCTTCAGTGACTTTAAAAATCAAGAATTAGGTGGAACCGTTTAGAATTTGTTTTGAATTTTCTCTGATCCACACAGGATGTGGTTAAATGTCCTTTCCTAAGTTGCAACTCAACCACCACCATGCTTAGGCTTAAAATCCTCACCTTTACTCCTTTAAACATACCTCTTGTCATTGTCTTGTCTGACCATAAAACTTATCACTAAAAGACATTTGGCTTCCCCATGTGTGGAAAGCTATAAGTTTCAGTCGAGCTTCAAGGTGTCAGTTTAGGAGTAGATGCCTCCTTCTTGGTTGGCCTCTCTCAGTCTACTGTGACTGGCTTCACTGTGGACAGTGATGCTGTTGTCCAACATGGTAGGCTTGAGCCTTGATGGTTATTCCTGAACACTCTAACCAGTTTCCTCTCATCAGAGGGGTCTTCTTCACGACCTTGGCAAAGTACTTTACCTTCAGCTTTTTGAAAGGATGTGTTGGAATCAGAAGTTATTCAGAAATAGATTCCAGATGGTTTGTGTAAATCTATGATTCTCCTTCTTAGATCTTCACTGAGGTTTTTGGACTTTTCCATTGTTCTGAGTATCAGTCAATCCTGTCAAAGCGCTGTCAAACAAATCCTTTATGTGCCGGCAGAGAGAAACTATGAGCTGTAGTCAATCATGATTGCTAATGAGAAGCTAAGATTTAAATGAGTTTGAGTATGCGTTTGTCCCTGTGCAGAAAAGAGAAAATTCAAAATAAAGTCAAACATGCGAACATATAGATTTGTTTTCTGCTCTTGGCTCTGCTTGATGAGCATGAGAGCAAATATCCTTAATATGGTAACATGTGAGCACAGAGGCCCACCAAGCTAGTGTTCAAATCTTCTGTTTGGAAGGGGCAACCAATCAGAGTAAAGTTGGCTTGATGCGTCTTCTTTCATATGGTGGATGAACGGAGCGACTTCACCAGTGGTCAGTATAAGAAAAGCAAGTATTTTGGACTTTGAGTCATACAAAGCTACTTTAGACGTCTCCAAGAATAAGGAAGCTTTTAAAGGTAGCATGGGTACCAGATGAAACTCGGAGGTCATGTTTCATTTGTTTTAGCTGAATTCATCTGGACTCCTTCCAGTTTACACAAATGTCCTCACAGCACTGCCTACAGATGCCACATGTTTTTTAAGATGACTTTTTATAGGTCTAATTATTGTAGGTCCAGTAAGCATTTTGGTCTAAGGCTGTGGATGACACCCTTTAGAAGTCAAAACTGACCTGAGAGCCTGCACACTAATCTGCATTTGTGCATTTGTCTCGTCATATGAGGCTAGCTCAAAGGTGTTTTCCTTCAAGGTCACTTCTCAACTTGAATTTCAACAAGTCTGTCAAAGTTTATCCAACTGCATGCTTCGCCTTAGAAACTTATATTTTCATGCACCATATATACTTTGCTTTACTTATGGGTCTAAGCAGAGCTACAACAACAGCCTAAGTAGGACTGAGCAGCAACACTTGGCAGCTGGCTCCTCCTTCCCTCCGGAGCTATTTTCCTCCTTTATGCAGGTTTCATTCTCTTCACACTATTCCGCAACCTCACCGTCTCTCTCACCCACACATACACATGCTCCATTACAGTAGTAAAATCATGTTTTATTGATTTACTAAGTGAAGAAGCCAGAGACAAGAGTGAGCATATCTAGTCTAATCCCAGCTGTTTGGGCCATGTACATTGGGCTGCTCCTTAATCTCCACAGCTGTCAAAGTCACTTCACAGAGAAGACCAAAGAGGCCCCATGATGGCTATACAATGCACAATGCTCCAATTTTTCTTTCGTCTGGTCCTCCCCGCTCAGAGTGTTTTCAATGAAGCTCTTTTAAAAGGGGATTAAACATTGCTATCTCATCTGTTGAGCTGTCATTCAGTCTGCTTTGGTCTCTCCTCCGCTGCTTCCGTGCGGAGGGGAGGATGAGGGATGTGAATGGTACAGGTCAAACAAGTGAGGATCCCATTTGCATTTTAAAGTTGTTTTTGAACAACAGGATGTATACACCATTATCCAAATATGAGTTAAGCACTCACTTGAGCATTTAGTTATACTTCTTCACTGCGACTCTGGAAAGCCTTTCTTCTGTAAGAATAGAGTCTGTTTTCAATTGAAAATTTTCCTCATCTTTTAAAAGAAAATGTCCGTATCCCTGCGTAGGTTACAGTTAACGATGGAGCAAATTAGACCCGTACTAATCAAAAATATGTTCCATTTACTACCAAAGTGCTTAGACCAGTCTTACATCTCAAAGGTGTGGATTTCATTGTACCCACAAGTTCACTGTACATGTACAATTACAATAAAGGGTCATTCTATTCTATTTTATTCTATTCTATTCTTGTTTGCTACTACATTATACTGCTGCACACTCAAAAGTCAGCAGAAAATTGTCCTGTGCAATTTCCTGGACATTTTGAGTCATTCCTCTTTCCTGTACCTTGTGTCTGATTACACGTGTTGTTTAACCATTAGGATGCAGCCCTGAAGTCACGTTTCTCATGACGATGTGTGGAAAACAGAATCATTTCTGAATAGAAGATAAATCTGAAAAAAATCTAATGATTGACCAATTACTATGTTTGTGCACTCTCAAACATTTATGACAAGCATTCGAATTTTCCATTGAATATAAAGGATTTATTTAGAAATTTAGAAGAGTGTGCTCACCTGGCTCTGCAGCTCTTATTTAAATCAGTGCATTATGCTAACAAATACACAAGTTGTTAGTAAAATGCTCTCATGATTTTACCAATGTCGGGTTGTTGACTTCACAAACAGGCTGCAAAGGGACAAGGCAGGAACACAGACTTTTAATCATCGTTTTACATGCCATTTTTACAAATGAATAATTTGCACTGTCACCCTACCTTGGACTGCTTCCTAGACTTGAGTGTCTTTGAATAACGTCCGTGGAGCTGCTAATTGAAGCCTGTACGTATGTTTGCCGTGACGGGGGTCCAGATCCGATGCGTGCATGAAAGCACGACATTACAGACGGTGTGTCAGGTGTACACTATGTGCCGGTTCAGCCACTCGCTTTAAGCGGCTCGCCCTGGCCAGCTGAGTCCCTACTTTGTACACGTTCCCACCTGATGCTCTGACCACACCTGACTCCCTGTGACTACACGTGTAGCAAATACATGAAAAAGACTGCTTTCACTCAACCTTCATTTTTTTGTATTACCATCTGATTTACAACTACAAATCTAATTTAAAATAGATAGATAATATGGTTTTTGAACTTCTTCTCCTAAGCTCAGACATGGGTTTACTGGTTTACACACTAATAAGCCCAATAAATTATCCCTAGTTTGATCCCGGGAGGAGGCGTAAATCCCTTCGGGGGTTGTGTCAAGAAGGGCATCTGGTGCAAAAATCTGCCAAATCAAATCTGCAGGGTTACCTGCTGTGGTGAACCCTTGTGAATAAGGGAGCAGCTGAAAGTAGCTATTCTTCTTAGAAGTTGTTGAATTTGATCAAGATGAACAGCTGAATCTGTTCCTCAGCTTTGCAGACTGAATTTTCCTATGGAAATGCAAACCTGTGCACTTTTCCCTGATCGGCAGCATCTCTACCAATAAAAGCAATAGCGAGGTGACAGCTGTTCATCAACGGTTGCTACAGTGAGAAGATGCGGTGTGCTTTTAACTGGAAACAACGGAGCTGAATTCTCCCTAAAGCCACCAAAGGAAAAGCTGACGGCAGGTCTTTCCAATTCAATGCAAAGAAACAAAAACAACAAAAACACCACAGTGAGATAAGAGCTGTTCACATTATTGTTATGAAAAAAGTCAAATCAGATCTGCCCCAGCTGTGCTGTGTCACATAACACATTACCTTATAACTCAGTTCCTAAAGAGTTTGTACGTTAGTGGTTTTCTATTTCTATGGTTGCTATTTTGAAGCCAACAAAAAAGCAAAAGGGTAAAAAAAAATGAATGAACTCGCCTTGTCATAGTCAAGACTTCAGCTATCAAAACCAATGTATTTTGACCTGAAATGAGAAGCGTGCTTTTTCTCTCTGCACAAAGACAAGGATGCAAATTTTTGGGGTAGAAAAATATGTCACTTTTCTCTCTGCATACCTTCAATGTGCCAAGCAGCAGCACCAAGAACAGGCTTGGCCCCTTTTCCATATTTCTCTGCTCTTTGTTGTTTGTCATCCTGTGTTCTTAATGAATAATTGATATACTGTAAGAAGAATGATTTTTCTCTTATAGACACTTCCTGTTGTGTTTATGTGATGGGAGATGACAGTCTTGGATCTTAAGTGGGCATTTATGGCCTCATTTATATGTAAATTATTATTTAACCTTACATCCACCGCCCTTTCTTTGACAGGTTGAGATTCTTAGTGATGGGGCTACAAAGACAAAAATGCCCATGTGGAGTGCACATGTTACTGGGTGAAATGCACTAGATTGAACGCTTTCCTTTGTCTTCATTAAAGGTGAGCTCATTCAAAACGAAAGCAGTCCTGCTTCTTCAGCATGTCACAAGGCATAAGTGGAGACCTCGGTAAAAGTGCCATGTCCAGCCCTTGGTTGTTCATTATGACTGTCTGGGTGCAGATGTAGCTCTCTTGAGAGCCACCACTTCATTAATCGCCCACACCACACCCAGTCGAGGGTCGGCAGGCAGTTCACTCATTACAGCCATTTCACGAGGGAGCCAGTCCAAGTAGGAGCGGGAGGGGGGGGGGGAATATAGTATATATCTCAAAATCTTGTTTAATTTAATAACGGTCTCATCGCAGCCTGTTTTATATTGTCTGAATCACATTTGCATAGAGTTTGGATTAATATAATTAAATTCGGCATTCATCCATTTTGCTATAAAGACACGTGACTTTTCCACTAAAGCAGCAGCTTGTAAATCTCATCAGTGTGAATACTTAGGATCCCAGAAGGAAAGAAATCACACAGCTGTGTAATAACGGGTGAGATTTTGTAGCGACCCCACAATTTATCTCCATTTCAAAGTTTAGAAAACCTTTAAAACAGGATTATTTATTGTTTGTGTCATTTATTGCAAAACTGAAATGAAACAAAGGCCTCGAGATAGCTGTTATAGTCTTCAAGGCCCCCTGGAAGAACATTAAGCATGTGTGGTCCTTGTCATCCTTGGGGCTTCAAAGAAATTCATACTTATATGTGTGTGTTTCTCTAGATAGATAGATAGATAGATAGATAAATAATCTGACTTACATGTGAAAGAATTGTCTGAACAAATGAAGTTTTGTTAGGGTTCAGCAGTCCTGAGAATGAGCCACATGTTATAGACTTTATGCTGTATAATACTGCATAAATCGAGGCTGAAATGAAATTGCCTAATTACATTAGGGGCAAACGGGAACTTGACAGTCCTTATGCTAACACCCTTAATAATGACTCAGCCCCGTTCTCAGTGGCTTCCATTTACCATAAATATACTCCGTCACTGAAGCCTCATTGATAGCATTTACCAAAATACACTAGTCCAAATTTTGGTTAATCTCTTAATTATATAATTGGCATGTGATCAGTACTCATCTGTGTCAGCCAAATTGTGATTTTTTTAATGAGTCCTTTTTTTTTATTTTACTGTAAGACTGGTGGAGAAACATTCAAAATGCTTTTAGTGGGAGACGTGTTTTCCTTTATCAGTACTGGAGCAGAGATTTGGCATATACTATGCCCCCTCACTCCCAACACACAACCACACACACACACACACACACCAGGACAGCCAGATGATTACAATAGACAGCCTAGATTACATTTGACTGTTCGTGCTGGCCCCCTGCTCAACTGCCAGGGAAACAATATTGGGAAAGTATGCCCCAATGTGCCTCATTGCACTTTCTCCTAGTTCACCAATAGCCAGTAATAAAACTCAGCGGAGAACATTTTGTCAGTACTGCATACATCTACACCAAATGGCCATGAAACTTTTCAGGTAAGCTTTGTGAAAATGTGGAACTTCTTCATCCAGTACATTTCACTGGCTTTATGTGGAATCATGAAAAGCTTTAGAGAAGTGTGGGAATGCAGCTTGGTAGTTCAGATTCACTCATGTCATGCCACAGTGCATGCCACCTATCAAAATGTTTTTGGCCAGCACCATGTGGTAGACTGTGTACATGCAGACAAGAGAGAGATTGAGGTTTGTATTTGAGAATTATGAAGGTTTATCAGTGGATATCCTGCTCTTAGAGATTAATCCCCAGGAGGATTAGAATGTGGTCTCTAGTATTTGGAGGGTTGCATCGCTTTTTTGTCTTGCTGTGGTTATGTGGATTAAAGCTATTAATAATGCTTTCTTAATATAACAAGCAAAAGTACCTTTTTAATGGAGATAAACACATTTTTATTATTTTCACTTTTTCCAGCGCTTTTTCAAATTAATAGAAATTTGTACTGGAAATGTAACTGTTTTGGTCAACCTTTTCTTTATTTTTTAATTGTTCGTGTTTCCCTATTAAAATAAACAGCTGCACATTGCCTGATTATTTTCAGATTTCCATTATTCCTTTATTTTGTTCAAAAGATTTGACTAAGCCAGAAAATAGGGTTTTTCACAACACGATTTTTTTTTTTTTTTTTAAAGGTTGAAAAAAATCAGGAACATACCACGCAGCATGAGATTGCTTATAAAAATGCATCATCATCATTATTATCATTATTATCATTATTATTATTATTATTAATAATAATAATAATAATAATAATAATAATAATAATAATAACAATAACAATAATAATAATAACAATAATAATAATAAAATGTGTGCAGCTCTATGATGCTTTTTATTTACCAGTGATTCACGGGGTTGGTCAACATGACAATCAAAGAGAATAGGGATTATTCTAATTATAATAAATGAAAGCATGTGTGACGATGTTCATGCAAAGTTTCAGATTCACCCTCCCGTTAAGGAGAAGAAATCCTCAACTCAAGGCTTTAAAATAGGGCAGATCGCCTCCTTTGCATTTAACCCCCCCAATAATCTATTAAGACCTTTCATCTTTGTTTTCAGTGTGAAACAAAGACCAGAAACAAGCACGCTTTTATTGTGTAAGTGATGATGCTTTTCATTCATTTGCATATGGCTTTAAAATGATTTAGTAATTAAATTTGACAAAATATCTTAAAGTCTAACGCTCCCAAATTCCACTCAGATTCAGGAAAGACAATCTGTGGGAGGAAGGCCGAATGGCTAGTCTGTAATCAGATTGTGGTCTGTAAAACATGGTCCCCTGATCTAAGAGCAGTTGTAATGGCATCCCCCTCCTAGCTATTAATGCACTTCAAAGCTGAAGAGCATCACTTTGGAGAATAGAAAGTATATCATTATGCATGGCTCTGGTGTTTGAGCATTTAAATAGTACCCCAATCCTCAGAGCATTTCTCACTTTTTTAACCCAAAAGCAGCCTTTGCCTGTGAAGAAGACGGCTGGCTTATGCAGACGTAACCTTGTGGAGGGGAAAGTCAGCCATCATGGGAACTTGCAGCCTGGTGCACAGTCTCTGACACTCTGCACAATGATAAAGATGCTGGTGGTTAACCTCTCACCCACAGGGGATCCAGCATTTGCATCGTATCCCAGAAAAGACCCTTTTCGGGGCAAGATGATGTAGCTGTTCATCAAAGTCTTAAATATTCAATAATATGATGGAATATTTTGCATCCAGCACAACTGGGTGCATGGGCTCCAGACCAGGTTGGATACTGTGGTGTGGGCGGCAGCATACATGGATGAGATCATCTATCCAGTTGAATTCTGCATTGAGTACAGCCGGTGGAATCAGATGTTCTTCCTCCATAAACATATTTATGCTGATTACATTTTCTGGGCACGCAGGCACCGTTTTGGCAAAATTAAACCTGTGGTGAGATTGAAACTGTTCCTGGTGTTGCAGTGCTCACTTCAGTAGCACTCAGCCAGGGAGACAAAGTGAGCTAAGGTGTAAACATGTAATTGTCTACAAACACACTGGTTGCTTCTCTTCTAATTACATCTCTGTAGTGTCTGCTGAAGAAGTACTAAGTTTGGACTGAATTGCAATGAGATTTAGCTCATTCAGCACTCCGGCTCTGTTGAACAGCAGCTGAGTGCGGAGAATAAGTCCACTTGTCTTTAATATTTCCATTCAGATTTAACTCGGAAACTCCCTCCCTACAAACGTGTCTAACTGAACGGGCAAAAGAAACCCTGGCCCTCAGTTGGCTCTAATTAACCTCAGTTTATCTTGGCCTTCAAAATGACTGGCTTTATACTGAAACCCATTTCATTTAAAGAAATGCCTGGCCCGGCACCAACACTGTCTCATTTATCTAACCTGCACAGGAAAAATATTTAAATGAGCCCATTAAAAGAGGCCCTGGGCTGTTGAGAAAGGTATAGAAATGGTATTTGAAAAAACAATGACCAAAGTTCCACGTGTGTGGGGGGGGGGGGACTGAGGACAGGGAAGAGAAATGGGCAGCGAAACAAACAGAAAAGGTACCAGTCACATCCTCTCATCTGCACTACAGCACTTGCGGTGCTAACACTGACAAGCAATCTTTTGCTGTCCTCTGTTATCATTCCCGGTTTAACAGGTTGAAAGCAGAGCTCTGTCTTAAGGATAACATGCAGGGAAAAGTAAAATGTCACTAAAGGCACTCTCTTCCTGCAGCCTTAGTGCCAGTTTAGCAGGACTGACCACCCCTGACATGTAATCAGGCAGCGTGTACAGCTGAGTGCTAGGGCTGGACAACACATACATTTGGAATTGAAGCTGTAATTTATTTAACTCAGCACAGTTATCGCTTTTAAAATAGCTGATCTGGAATTTGTATCTCAGTATTTTGACGAGATCTCGCGTGGTAAAGATTTGTCATGACTGCACGTCTTAAAAAATGACAACACAAATAGAATTTGCCACAAAAACAATCAAAATGTGACTTTTTTTTACCAAACTGTTCATTCTTATTCAGTGAGCAAATCAAGGCTGGACCAGCGAACACGTTCATGCCACGCTCTGTGCGTGTCACCTCTTCCCACATAAACACTCAGCACAGTTTTAGAAGTGCAGATTTTCCCACTTTCTCACAAAGGCAGACTCACGAGTGCTGTTGGAGTGATTCGAGTTGTAACCTCAGGTGATGATGAAGCATCTAAAGCGGTCCTTGACTTGTGGGAAGAGACACTGAAAAGACACCCACAAAAGCTCCTCGGCAAAGCGATGACTTCACTACATAACTTCACTACATCGACGGCCACTTGCGCTCAGAACAAATGCATAATTCACAATTATTAGAACACCTTGACAGGTGTCTACACGCCTTTTACTGATGCTCCTGTTAGCGGTGGCAAAAAACCCCCACGATCTCAGTCTGATGCCGATGCAGTCAGATGTTTCCTGTGCGATCTAACTCAACTCTTCACAGCCTCTGGATCAGTCCTCCATCTCTCACAGGCCATAAGTCAGCGAGCAGCACTGAATCACTATGTTGAATATGTAAATGGATGCCATTAAAGCTCTCTTTCTTTAATTAGTCTTTTGATTTCATGACTGAGTGCTTCCAATTATGGATCAATGTCTCATTTCTGCGCACGGACCCCTGAGTGTGCGGAGGCACTTTTTTCCGTTACAAAATGCTTTATAATTTCTCCTCTGCCAACACGGCCGTTCACATCACACTTCCCGACTGCTGATCAATGAAAAATCTTGCTGCTGTAAGCCCGCTGATATATGTGCACCAGTAATATTTTTTTATAAACAGGATCAAATTTCAACATATTAATGGAATGGCCAAAATTTGTGCTGCGAGTGGGAAATGTAGGGGGTACGTCCGTGTACTTACTCTGGTAGTAATTTTGCACCAAGCACTTTAAGTGGTACATAAGAGGGGCCTGAATAGAGCGTAATATCGAATTTCTGACTGGGAGCCGCGAGTACGCTTAGGAAGAGGTGCTGACGTAGCGTTTTCAAACGGTATCGTGCTACTCGTGTTCTGCAAAAATAGCGTATAGGTGAATGGATTGGAGCAGATGTTAGCTACTCAAGGGTTTTATCAATCTAAAAAGATAGACATCTCACAGTATGTGTGCTATACTAATGCTTGCGTATGCTGGGAACATTATTTCCGATATAGGTTGGCTCTTGAGAGTCTTTCTTTTAAAGCCTAAAGCATACAAGATCATTTTTCTTTTCTTTTTTTCTTCTTCTTTTTTATATACAGAATGAAATATAGAAACGCATCCTCTTCATTTAGTCTGCATTAGTTAGGTGGGAAGTAACAAAATTACCTTAAAATTACCTTAAAATTACTATACTTGTGTATTTAGTTTTTACTTTTAACACAAATATCGGTACTTTCTACTCCTCACATTTTCAGTCTCGTTAGGGAAATTATTAAATCCCAGCAATGCGCAGCTTATGACATCAAAGTGAGTTGAGCCTAAATGGAGAGACTAACAACACACAACACAGGCTTATTGCATACAAAGAGATGAAAAAGGCAAAAAGCATAGAATTTATGTAGCATATATGTACCTTCATAGTATTATACTTAAGTAGGAGGAGAAGGAGTTAAAGCAGGATGGAATCATCCAGAACATTCTTTTTTTTTCTGGTGCAGATGTCCATAAGTTGTGGTTTCAGTTATTAGTTGGTGATGCTACAAATTTTGGTATTGATCCAATATTAAGTATATATAGGGCCGGTATTGCCAATGCCAATATCAATACTCATACTTTTAACTTATAAAGGCAGCTTGTGTCATGATTCATCAAAAGAATCATCATCAATCTGCAATTTCTGAACACATTTAAATGACAACTAAATTACTTTTATTTTTACTTTCCACAATAATTAGTTCATCCAACAAAGCACACCACCCAGTTTTTCATTTATTTAGAAATTGGGGTCTTTGGAGACCTGAAATGTAAATGTGTGCTTTTAGGTGATTTTCTGTTTGTTAACCCTTATCCACCTGCCTAGTCACACGATAGGCCTTAACTCCTTTTTCTTTTTAGGTGTGAAGGCAAAGTAAAAACAAAATACAGTTTGTATTTTCAGGTACTGATATTTTCTTATTATCATATTAATATAGTGCAAGGTTCAGTTAGCTTTGCAACTTTTTAGACCCTCTACTGTATCACTTTTACTTCAGTACAGAAGTTGAATCAGTACTTTTGCTTTTGCCTCTGGTTATAACAATTAAATATAGCAATTTCATTTTTTATTGAAATCCTCGTTACATCCTTCAAAGCAGGCCCAAACTGACCTTTTTCGATCAGTGGGGGGGCCTGTCCACACGCACAACACAGATTTATTGACGTACATAATCAATTATTGATTTGCAGTAAAAATCTGAGGGGAGCATTTGTTTGAAACTCGTGTTTGAGCACCAGTCCGAATGCCATATGTACACAGAAGCTAATGTATGCTAAAAGGAAATTGATTTTAGTTTAACAAGAACAATCTGCCCTTTGCAGGTAGAGTAACAATTTATTTCCTTCCTGTGTTTCCTCGACATTCCCTTGACCCCTAAAACCTCTGATTCTCTGATTCTGAAGCCCAGCTAATCTCCAGTGCTTTTATGCTAAGTCTCACTTAATCTCTCTCGAGACTCTCTTCCTGTCCCCATAGGAAATTTTCTCCTACATTTCACATTTAAGTCACAGAAAACATTAAAATTAAGTCCCATACCCCGATCCCTGCTGGCAAAAAGCTTTCGCCTGTTAGCACATGGACATGCGACCTGAGCCTAATCTCATATTAATGGATAAGTAGACTGATGATTTATATCGTTTTTTATTTGTATATGTGACTGAGCTTCAAAAAAAAGTTTTCCTAGTTTAGTAGTAGGATGTGAAACAGTGCAGTCAGTAAGTGGGTGTCAAGATTATACGAGCCTCCGAATTAAAATTGAGCTCTCGTGGACTTTTGAGACGGGAGGCTATGCGCAGAACTTGACTCTTCATCACTAACTCTGACCTCCCAGATCCATTAGACACTACATTAAGACTTGAAGGCAATCACGCTCACGCAGCCTCCGCATCACTTCCTCAGCGACACTGTAATTATCGCAAACAAAGCAGTTCAGTTTACACATTTATGTTTGTGTTTCTGCAACTTGTACATTTAAGCAAGCATGTCCTTGTGCACACAAGTATTTGCTGTTCGCGGATTAGTTAATGCGACTAGGCCTGCGCGTTTTCGATGTTTGTCCACATGCATAATTCTTTGCATAGATTTTAAAGGTCTCGTCTGTAGATCAGCGGGGTTGAAATCCCCTCCATTTGGATCTATTTTTTTCATAAGATGCTGGCACTTATCTCGCTCTGCTGTTACAGCAAATTCAACATCTGGCCCTGCTGTCCTTATCTACCGCTGACCTGTTTGCAAAACACATGCTGCGATATGATATTGAGCCGATTCTTTCCGCGGCTCTTTCTCTGACACACTTTTTCATGTTTCACAGAGCGGGAGCTTAACCTTGTGCAGACAAGCCTCGGGGCTGCCTGTGTTTGTGTGTGTGTCAGGGGGGGGGATGCCTAGGTTGCAATAGGGTATCATTGATCTGATAGTCTGGGCCTCTCTGGTCAATGACTCCTGTGTGCTCTCCAGGTTCTGTTGCCATGCCAACAGTGGCAGAGCTAAAAGGTTTGGTGGGTTTTTAAGGACTTTCCCGAGAAGGACAGGCACCGTCAGTGTCGGAGCACCTGCAGGTGCTGGTGCAGGCCCGCACGGTCACATGATGTCGCCCACAGATCAACCAGGGGAAGCCTGTAAGGAGGGGGAGGTTTCAGTTTATCTGCACAAACACTTGTATCATCACCCCAGGGCACAGTGTCTGCTGCCCCCTAGTGTGTGTGTGTGTATGTATGCGTGTGTTTGTGTGTTTCTAAGAGCTGTCAGGAGCTTTGGTGGTCGTTCCCAGTGGCTAATGTCTGTTGAGACGAGCGTTTAGATGTGGGGAAAATTGAGTTTGACTATCAGGACAAGTAGCAATTTATTATATTGCAATTTGCCATTTAGATAGCTTTCCCACGAATTAGACAGATATAGAGTGTAACTGACTGAGAACTGATGCCTGATGCAATAAGGTCTGAGGTCACCGGTGGTGATGAGTGCCATCATTAGGGATCCATTACACTACGGAGCCTACTTCAGCTGATGGACTCTAATGATGCTGCAGTGCAGAAAAGCATTTGGTTTTGATTAGACATCGGTGGAATGGTGCATTTCATTAACTCCAGGATGAGCTTTTGTTGTCTGGGAGTTGATATGCCACTGTTTGAGCTCAGGCTAACGCGCCGACTGTGCTCATGGAGCAATTTAAGAAACAAATGTAATGAAAGAGTATTTCCCTCCTAACAGTCTAATGCCTTTTACGTACACTGTCCTTCCCCTCTTTATGCCACACAAAACAAACTGATTAGGCCTCACCTGGCCCTAACTTTCTTGACACGATATATTGTTGCACTATTAAAATGCTTATGTGTAAAATGTGTCTTTGTACCTTTGGAATCTAAAAGACAAACGTTCCCACATGATTTAAGCAACCAAAAAACCCTCGTGTATCCAAATAAAGGCCACATATGGCAGTTAGGTACGGTGCAAGCCGAATCCCTAATTTTTACATCTTGTGTCTCACAGTTTGCATGACTTACAGACGCAGCTTAGCAAGCAGAGAAAGAAAGCGTTGAGTGAGTGAGTGTGTGGGAGTTGAATTTTTTAGCAGCTGAATGCAGCAGAACACTGTTAAAGTAATTAGAAATATGATCCCCTTATTGGGTTTGATGCACACAAGCCAGAAGCCCTCAGTTTGCGTCTATGCTTCATTATAATTGTATAATTAATAGTACTCAGCCCTTTTGTCTGTGTCGATGTTAGAAAGGGCTAAAGAATAAGCGATTAAATTAAAGGGAATCTGATGCTTAGTAAAAGTGGGTTTTAATTTAAGCACTGTAGGTTGTTTGAAATATAACAGCCCGATCTTTTTGTATGCACCCCGTGAGAATACGATCAATGGAAAGTACATTTCCAGAAGTATTTCTTTCCTGTCGGCTAGAACAACATGAGCATACATGCAGTACTTTCGGTTAGCCTTTTAAGCCTTTACTGGATAGTTCAATGAGGAGCGATAGCGGGAAGTGGCATGAAAGCGTTGCAGACAGATGTGAACCAGCGACACTGGACTTCATGTTTAGTGGCCTTAATCCGAGGCCATCTGGGCACCCCACTGAACACTAAGCAGTCGAGAAGCAGTATTAAGAAAATTGAAAATGGAAATGAGTGCAAAATGTAAAAAAAATTAAACACTTAAGTTTACTTACTTAACTTGTATGCATTTATATGTTTCCAGAGAGCGGTGGGGGATTCATAAATTTGACCAACAACCTAGACCATGTCATTAGGATGAGCATGCACTCACAAATCTGAAAGCAAAAATCTTGCATGTGTAGTTTGTTAGTTGCTGCTAACATGACACACTGAATGCCTGAATCTCAGGTGCACTGTGGTGAAACTACAATGGGCCAAAGATGCAGCACAAAAAACAATATCTTTCATCCTTTTGCCTGTGTGTTCTGTGTAAAAGCAAACCGAGAATAACATTTTTTTTAAAATGAAGGGAAAAAATGGTTGTATTGAGACTGGTCACTATGCACTGAAGTCATTCATTCCTTCTGCTGAGGAGATCATGTAGATTCTAACTTTCGCCTTTCTTAGCGCGCAGGCTTTCAGCGTCTTTCATTGAAGTAAGATTAATTAAAGACTGGTAATGCAGCAACACTTAAATAAGGACACAGCTAATGCAACAAGGTTAACCTCACCGTGATTATCCATGGTCGTCACGTAGATAATTCCAGGTCACTTCATTTAGTTAAGGACCTTCCTGAGCAATAGGAGACTATTGAGCCTTTACCGCAGAGGAAACTAACAGCAGGAGTGTTCAAAGAGTGTGTTTAATAAGACAGTAACTCTGGTTGTAAATTGAAGAAAGAGGCCAGCATATTCACAGTGAGACTGCCAATTTTTACGCGATTTAATTTAAAAAGATGTGAAAAAGCTGAATGCGGGGCTGCATTTACCTCTTTTTTTTAAAAATGTTTTTTGTTTTAATTTCCAGGTTCATTTCCTAAAAATAATTGTCAAACAGATAAGATGGTTGTTTTTACCATAGAGGAAAAGCTTTCTGTAATTTATTTTAGCATCCATGTCTTCTTAGCAAAGGAAATTATTTTATGGCATGACTGTGTGGATTGTACTCAAGAGGAATTTGTGTGCCAAAACAGAGATGTGTTAAAGGATTTATGCTTCCTGCCGTCAATTTTTATAAGACTATTACCAGCATGTTTTATTTATTCCATATCCCCTAACAACCCTTAAAACAGAGACTTTCTTATAACAGCCCCAGCTCGGTATTTCCTCTATTTTTGTTCTGCCAGTATAGAGAGGTATAAATGAATGTCAGTTGACGCACCATAAATCAAAGCTATTGGTTTAGTATCTTGGAGGAAATTATAGCAACATGAGTGATGCTCCGACTCGTGTGATTGTATCGCCAGCCATTCATTGCAGCCTCGGTGTAGGAGGCACTTCGACATGGTTGAGACGGAGGAATCTCGGCGGCGCGCGCATGCAAATACGCGCACGAGCGCATCCTTACGCAGGCGCAAGTGTCCCGCAGATATCCAAACGTTCAGTGAAGCTCGGTGTTAAAAAATGTTTTTTATTACATGTAGAACTGGAAATATTTTGAATGTCATATTGACGAGTTAATGTTGGGTACCAGGGGTTCCTGTCAGCAGCCACTCAGTACAGATGGATTTTTATAGCTCAAGTCGTGGTGATGATGGAACGAGCACTCACCAACTGGAGAAAAGTTTCTGTCAGGTAAAAGGAAAGAAAGGCTCTTTGAATTGAATGTTCTTTTCTTGATGTTTTTTTAAATGACTCATAGCAAACGTAACAGTTTGTTCACCTTTTCACACATAAACCACTTTTTACTTTCATGCAATGTGCAGATTTCTCCAAAAAAATAAATCAGAGGAAGCGATAAAGTATGTTTATTGCTTTTTTCCCGCACATTTGCATTAAATCATCACATAAATGCACTTTATTTGGTACTCTATATCTTCTATCGTCTATATTCTTGTACTATTATATCCTCTTCTAACTGAATTTAATGCTCTTGTGGCCACCGCATACAATATGTCACTGCATAACCATGAACCTCCAAAGCCAGAGAGGCAGCTACACCTTGGTGACATTTATCACTATTATAGTCATTCTTATCTTCCCTTTATTTGACAGTGTTTTGGGGGGAGTTTACACCTTTTTCTCCTCCTGTCACTATCTCATAGTCTGGACGAGGCTGAATTGAAAAGGTCTGCTGGGTATAAGCGTCTGAGGATGCTTTCTCCTACACCTCTTCCCCTCTTCCTGCCCTCAAACACATCGTGTATTTGACTGGGGGGGAATAAAAGATATATCTGTATTATAGAATTCAAAACTTTAGCATTCCTTGTATTTGTTGTTATTAGTAAACCTTTAGTAAGTATTTTTGTTGCATCCCTTATATGCTACCGGATTTATTATCAGTAGCCAAGTTGTGCCACACTGTGTACTCTAGTTATCTGGTCTGTTATGTTATTGGTGTTCTTCTGTGTAACTGTGTTGACAATGTTATTTCAGTCCTTAAATGCTACAGTACATCTTATTAGCCCTTGTTTTAGCCATCTAGAGCCATTTTATACTGAAATAAGGTGTCTGACCAGAAGATGAATTGCTAAATATTTCTTAAAGTCAACTGGGTTGAATTAAAAACAAATCTAGAAATACTGTGGGTTTGTCGAAAAATTAGAATGAAAAACCCAAGAGAGGATCATTATTTTGTAACCAGACTCTGTATACATTCTCCCAGCTAGTCTGGAAGCACCTGAGGGAGCAATTTGAGCAAGTTGCTCTGGAAATGTCATCTGGTCTGCTCGGCTCTATCTTTTCATACCCCAGCAGTATGGTATGGTTCGTGGTATGAAACTATTTACTGTCAAGATTGCACACATTTACTAAATGGGGATTATAAAAACGAAAAATTTCTTTTTGCAAGAAATGTTATTAAAAGCCATTTTAGCACTAAAGTTATTGCATTTTCCAATGAGAATAAGATTATTTATTTTTCCCGTTTTCACAGAAAGAAGCGTGACCATTGTGTGACATGAACACAATTTAATCAGAAAAAGAAAAAAAAATCTAGACCGTTATTTTCAAGCCTCATTTTGGGAAAAAAACCCCATATTTTTTACACCGTGATCCAGTTTAGCCTTAGCACGTGTTTAATGTGAGGCTGAGCTGTTCCTTCAGTGTAGCCTTCTAGCTCTACGCTCAAACTCTAATAATAAATATTACATTAATAATAAGTATCCATGGAGACTCCGCTCCATAGACACTGTTTGTTCTCTTAACTTCCCAAATTGAAGCTGTGTAGTTTTAAGCTTTTGTCTGCGCTGACATTTGCCTTTTGAATGTATCCATGACTACAGTACATTCAGGCACGGAGTAATTTGCTTTGATTGCAGAGAGGCTAATCAGAGGGCAGCGAAAATGTGACTGGGCTCCGGTTAGGGCTCCCTCGGCAGAGAGATTACGCTTCATGCTGGGATCATCGGAGTCCTTTCTCAGAAATCAGGCCTTAAAAGAGGCTCTGACCTCTGAGGTGAATGCTCGTTGGAATTAGCCTGCGGTAAATCACTTCTAATGGGCTTCCCGCAGACTAATAAATTTAATTCACCTACAGCTTAAAGAAATTAGACAGTTGTGTGTCTTCCTATTTATGTGCTATTACTGCTGAAAAACCAAATATTTGTGCGTCTTCCCATTGTTTTTACTCCCATGTGTTTTGCATGTTTTATGCAGCCAGTGTAATGAGCAAAATCACCAACTTAATACACAATAAATGTTGAAAACAATGATTTTAAAGCATTTTTTGGTCACATAGCCAACCTACAGTTATGTGAAAATGAAAGTTTTCACAGGACTCTGTGCAGTCATGTAAAAAACTACTTGAAACGCCTTTTGATTCAGTAGCATGCAGAGCCACCTTTAGAAGCAATAACTTGAAGTAATCATTTTCTGGAGGACTTTTCAATTTTTCAAATAGTTGAGGAGGAATTTCGGCCCGCTCTTCTTTACAACGTTGCTTCAATTCATTGAGGTTTGTGGGTATTCGTTCATGCACAGCTCTCTTAAGATTCCACCAAAGCATTTCAGTCAGGTTGAGGTCTGGACTTTGGGTCATTGGAGAGCCTTGACTCTTTTCTTTTTTGCTGTTGAAGATTTGCTAGTGTGCCTTTTCACATGACTGTATATATATTCTTCAACAGCAGCAACAGTTTTACATGCATAACAAGTGTACTACATGCATCATAATAATGCAGAAAATCAAGCAGTCCACAAAATCTGGTCGTAGCAATTTGATTAATCAATCGACAGAAAAATAATCTGTTTGAATTTGGCTCCTTTTTCCTTTCTTCTCATGGGCTAACCCTCACAGAGAGATGATTTTAAGAGCAGGTAGGTGGTGTTTCTGGACTTAGAGCCAGAGCTGTGTGCCGGAAACGACCGTGTTAGGGATACCCACTCTCTCTCTCTGACATCATGAAGAGCTTAGAGAAGATAAGTCTGAAAGGATTACTTTTACGTTCCCTCATCTCATCATTTGAAACACTTTAATATGAGCATCAACAAATGATAGACAATAAGAAAATCCATAATCAGTGATTGGGGTGCACAGTGGTGCAGTGTGCAGTGTTGTCAGGCTCCTAGTTGGGTGCAGGACCAGAGAGGCCTGCTTGGGATCTCCTCAGAGTGCTCGAGTTTCCTCCCACAGTCCATGGTTGGAGTATTAGCGTACGGTAGTTTAACTGTTATTTCTGAACCGGATATAGATGTGGATGTGAGATTGTGTTGTTGTTGTTGTCTGTCTCTCTCTGTTAGCCCTGTGAGCAACTGGTGACCAGTTCAGGGTATACTCTTGCCCTCCAGCAGTTAGACAGACTCCTGTTCCCTGCAACCCTAATATGGGTAAGGACAGCAGAGTGTATGCTTAAGTCCCCTTGAATCAACAAATTCTGCACTCCCAGCCTCTCATTTGGGTGTTTTTTATTTGTAAAGACAAAATTTTACATTTGCACTAATCTTGTATCATTGATCTTGATCTATCTTGATTATCTTGATCAGATAAATAAGATATCTGAAGACACATCACAGTTTCATTAATAATGGCTAGAACTTGTAAGTTACAGCACTGAAGTCAAGCTCTGTTAAAAGACATTCATTTTTAACTATATTTTTTGCCTTTTAAAGAGGCAAGGGACTCCTTGGAGCAGACGGTCGTAATTATTATTTCTAATTTTTTTTGTTAACTCAGTAGTGTTTAAAATAAACAGATTAATGCAGTCTTCAGTGAACACACTGTAGTTTTTGCCTGTCGCAGAAGCTTTTGTGAAAATGTAAACACATAGCAGATTATTAAATATTAGATCCTGGGACAATAGTAAAGAATGTGTGCTGCATACTGTAGTTGTATACGGTATGTTTAGATTTAGATGTTTGGCTTTAGGGAATTAATCTCATACAGATTGGTAGTTGAACTAGAGCAATGATGCTGGAGAGGACTAGCTGTTAGCGTCTGTGTTTACCTGTGCTGTTAGACAAGCAGAAGGAGAATAATCTCAAGAATAAAACTGGGTCGGATTTCATTTTAAGCACACTACCACACTTCCTGTATGCTTTGTGTGTACATCAGAGTTAGCTAATCACTCCACATTGTTTAGGATTGAATAAATATTTCCCAGTGGTTTTTCCATATTTGGCTTTGGTTATATGAAAAGCAGGGAAAGCACTTTGAAATAAAAATGCTAAAACACACTTTTGAGATACATACACTACCCGTCAAAAGTTTTAGAACACCACAATTTATCCTTTAAAAAAAAAAAAAAAAATGATGCAGTCTGTCTCTTTGCACTCTGAAATGAAAGCATAGTACAAATAAGTAATTGGAGTTAAAAAAAGAAATCACAGAATTAATTTATAGACCAAGTGTTTGCTACATTTTTGACTCATCAAATTAGCCACCTTTGGCAGATATAACAGCTGAACCCACACATGGCTTTCTTTCTACAATCGAAATCAATGTTGTTCCCATATCTGTTGCAAAAGTTCCAATAAATGTGTAGCACTTGTAGTTTGCTTTACTTTCACTCTTCTGTCCAGTACATCCCAAACCAGCTCGATGGAGTTTATGTCTGGAGACGGTGCTGGCCACTCTATGATTTCAAGTTTACCATTTTGTTCTTTTTTCCTAAAGTCTTTCTGGCATAGCTTGGACCTGTGTTTTGGGTCATTATCTTGCTGTAGGATCAACCCCTAACCAACTAGGCGCATACCAGAGGGTATTGCATGGCGCTGCAGAATGCTGTGGTAGCCATTTCGGTCCATAATGCCTTTTTCCAGTCTTCAGTAGTCCAGTGGCTGTGTGTGTTTCATGGCCCGGACAAGCCTCCTTTGTCTCATCCTGTCAAACCTGTAGCTCGAAGTCTTCTCTTCACAGTTGAAATTGAGACTTGCTTACTACGAACACTATGAAGCTGTAGCCAAAATGCCAAAATATACACTAGATGACAAGCTCTCTTTTCATTGTTCTTGCTAGAATCTTACCAAATAGACATTAAGCCTTGGTTGCTAATTAACCAAATGCCATTATACCTGAATTAATTTAGCATAGCGTTAGTAAAACTTTCCGAAGATCATGAAATGATGAAATGATGAGGCATAAAGTCCATGCTCCTTGTTTTGTGAAAATTCTGTAACTTATTTGAAACAATTATGTGTCTGAGTTTGACAAACGCAGTGAAAATCTTCTGAAGTCTTAGTGTTCCCCTGTGTGTTGACACAGACCATGTGGCCCTACTGAGCTGCAGCAGAGGATCAATAACACATGAATTTTATACAGTATGTAATATATACCTTATATGCAGTATTTTATTTATTTTTTGTTTGTTTTGTTTTTTGAACTACATTAGATCAAATCAAAATAGTGTTTTCAAAATGGACAGTAGTGTGGTTATTTTTGTTATTTGTGTTGTAATCTTTAATTTGAAAAAAAAAACCAAAGTGTGAAGACCCAAGTTTGTGAATGCAACAACTCCAGAATGAGGCTAATTGTTGTATAATTGGCCTCAGTTCTCTTATGGGGAGATCCTGGTGATTCCGATCCTCTATGTAGTCCCACAAACTTTGATCAAGCAGTTCAAAATTTATGCAGATACGCTCTCCATCTAGGAAATAGCCATTCCACTTAATAATGTTGCAGGTATCTGTATCCACACGTCGCAGTTTCTCTAGGATGAAAATTTCTAATTTTGCCTGTTGCAAAATTTCAGGTTTGCTCTTATTGATTTTGATAGCCATGGCTTTTTTGTTTTTTAACATTTGGTTACAACACCAAAGGTGCCTTCTCCAAGGAAAGCCTCAACCTTGTGGTCTTTTCCCAAAATGCTCCCAACAAATATTTCACATGACATGGTGAAATGTGTTTATTTGCTCATAAATCGGTGAGAAACGTTTTGGTTGCTGTTGTAAAATTCTCGCTGTCAGGTCAAAGTTTTTTAAGCACTAAACTACATCAGATCTAGGTTCCACTTTATGGACTCCCCATCAAAGCAAGGTTAGTGTGTGTGTGTGTGTGTGTGTGTGTGTGTGTGTGTGTGTGTGTGTACGGGTTCGTACTATCCTGGTGGGGACCAAAATCTGACATTTACTATACTGGTGGGGACTTTCTGCACCGTGGGGACCAAAATCCAGGTCCCCTCGGGGTTGAAAGCAATTTTCACACTGAAAATGGGGTTTTAGTGTCAGGGTTACAATTAGGTTATGGTTAGGTTTAGGGTAAGGGTTAGGGTTAGGCATTCATTTTTAATGGTTAGGGTTAGGGTAAGGGGCTAGGGAAACCATTATGTCAATGGGATGTCCCCACCAGGATAGCAAACCAGACATGTGTGTGTGTGTGTGTGTGCGTGTGTGTGTGTGTGTGTGTGTGTGTACGGGTTTCTACTATCCTGGTGGGGACCGCAACCTGACATTTACTATACTGGTGGGGACTTTCTGGACCGTGGGGACCCAAGTCCAGGTCCCCACGGGGTTGAAAGCAATTTTCACACTCAAAGTGTGGTTTTAGTGTCAGGGTTACAATTAGGTTATGGTTAGGTTTAGGGTAAGGGTCAGGGTTAGGCATTCATTTTTGATGGTTAGGGTTAGGGTAAGCGGCTAGGGAAAGCATTATGTCAATGGGATGTCCCCACGAGGATAGCAAACCCGCACATGTGTGTTATTGTTCAAACTAAATTTGACTCCTGTCAATTTATAATGAGTCAATCAAAGAATATGTTGGTTTTGGAGAATTAGTAAATTATGAAACTGACAATTATGAAACTTTTTGTTTGTTTATTTATTTGTTTTTTCTTTTGCATAGCGTTTTAAGCTTTCCTGTACATAGTCATGTCCTAGATTTTGGAGGAAAAAAAGAAATCGATTAAAATGTTCTATTTTATTTTAACAATCACCAACTTCATATGTTTATATTTATACAAGCAGTGTTTATAATTGTGTGTGTGTGTGTGTGTGTGTGTGTGTATGTGTGTGTGTGTGTGTGTGTGTGTGTGTGTGTGTGTGTGTTCAGCGACAGATTCCCACACTGATGCACCGGTGCAGAGCATGTATTGTGTTTGTACATACTTACACGGACAACTATTTGTGTGTGTGTATGTGTGTGTGTCTGTGTGGGGGTACGTGTGTGTCCTAGCTCCATTCTGCTGACTGGTTTATTGCAGTTCCAGGTGACGGAGCATGAGAACAGCAGAGATTCAGGGTGCTGTTTTCAAGCACCACTGAAGCCACAAATTTCATTATTTTCACCCACAAGAAGTTTGGTGTTCCATGCATGAGCCCCCCCCCCCCCCAAACACACACACACACACACACACACACAGACGCTGTCTTAGAGTGTTCTGGACAGCATCTCCTCTGGTCCCATCAGCCTGCATTATGCATATTCATTCTGACATTCTGTTCAACAGCCCTTGTTGCATGTATCTGCAATGTTTCTTCAGTTTCTCTGCTGCTGTTTATTGTGAGCCTTTGTAGTGTCGTTTACACCTTATCCTGCGCATCCCATGGCATACAGTTAGAAAAGACGAGTCTTGCTTTAACTACAGATGTGCAGCTGGGCGTGAGGATGTTATTCTACTATAACTATAATACGACGGGATGTCTAAGAATACTTGACCTACAAGTTGAAGAAATGAAGAAATTGGACCTGAAAATGTCACTTTACTTATTCCACAAAAGCTCCCTGTCTATCTCCCTCTCTTATTCTCCAAATCCCACGAGGCAGTGGACACAATGATCCTATCACATCAGAGGGAGATTAAACAAGGAGTGTCACAATGACACAGTGAGTTTGATAATGGCACAATAGAAGCACTTTCAATTATAGCTCCTTCTCTGGAGATGTCTGCTAAAAAGGAAATTCTTCCAATAACTTTGTCCTGTGTCTTTTTATTCATTTTGACATTTAAATCTATCTTTCTTTAACCTTCTCGCAGCCTCAATTCAATAGCTCTCTAGTATGCTGCTAACAAGATAAGATTGAGCTGAATAACCTGTGCAAGGCGCTTTTTAGACTGTGTAATTAGTGAAGACAGAAGTTTGAGTTTGTTGATAACGTGCTTTTGAAAGGGCATATGGAAGAATATTAGCTAAATATACTAGGGTATTTGTTTTAACCTTAAACCTACGTGCTGCACCTTTGGTAATTTGTTCTTTTTATATTTGCAAAACAGAGCTGACAATACGAGCTAATTAACTTATTTCACTGGCAAAACCCCCCCAAGAATCAGGTACTTTTGGATTCACGCTTTTTGTCATCCAAAGCATTTTTTTAAAAGAAATAAAAAACAATTCTCAGTCGTGCTTCCTTTTCAGTGTGATACATGGCAGTAAGCTGAACACACTCTTTTAAGAGTGTTTACAGGCCATTTTAGATGCTTGTTGCTTTTTAGATTGCAGCATGTGCTTGAGAATGTGAAAAAAATGCTTTTTATCTTAGAGTTATGTGAAGGCTGATATTACTCCTTTATTTGTCTGTTAAATGTAATGGAATAGACAGCAGCTCTTTGTCTAGACTCAGCAGTGAGTCACCAAACTCCACCAACCCACATTCCTAATGTGCTTAAATAATACAGAAAATAAAGAGGTATTTTTTTCTTTTTTACAGTTGGCTTCTAACTCTAACTGGGAGTTAACTGTCTCCTAGCCGAATGTGTTCAGCTACTGGATACTGTGGATTTAGGCATTTATAAAACATTTTTAAAAGTCCCCTCCTAAGACATGCAAGCCTGTGTCTTAGGAGGGGGTTTGCAGGTGTGAACATGAGCATGAGTTGCTGTCTTTAAGTGTCAGCTCAGTGAGTGACTGGTGATGAGCCTGCCTGAGGTGTACCCTGCCTCTAACCCAATGTAAGCTGGAATCAGTTCTAGCACTCCATGACAGTCTAAAGGATAAGCCGATATATGGGTGGGTACGACGGAGCTGATGGATGGTATATAGCACACGGCAGTGGAAAACTTTAGAAAAGTAAAGGCAGTCTGCATTTCTTTAACCTGTAGGGATACCACCGCGCATGCAAATCCTGTGAAAGGGTGCCGTTATCATAATCACATCCGTTAACGGCAATGATTGACTTTACATTGTCATTTTGATGCATTCCCAAGCTTCATATAGCATTTTAAACACATTATGATGTTAGGGTGTTCACTTATGTTTCATTGTGCGTGTCTGACAGATCTGCTGGTGTCATTGTGATTTATGGGCAACCTGAATGCGCCCAAACACCATCCTCTCAGAGATCTCTGTGCTATTCTCAGTGAGTTGGTTGTCAACCGTCACCGACAGCACCTTGTCAAGTCTGATTTCCTCTCCAGTCCGGTCCCTAAAACCAAAGGGCCAGCTGCTTCCAACTTTTGGGCCTGTTATCTCTCTCTTGCCTTTGGCTGCCCTCTGGTCGTTTGTCTGCTCTCAGATTTAGTCAAACCATGGCTAGCTTACAGATAATTATCAGACCGAGGCCAGCTGTGTGGCAAGCATCCACAGCCCCCTTTTGTTGCTAATTGAATTAGACCCCATGCTGGAAGTGACAGAGAAATGAACAGTTTCCCCCAGCGAGCCATGTGATTAGCAGACTTGCAGAAAAGAGGTCAACTCAGGATGACATGCTGGTGTATATGGTTGATGTCACTGACTCAACAACTGTGACCACAGTCAGCCTCACACCGATGTTTCTGTCAGATTTCATTTTATGATGTGTGTCAATGGGGGTCAAGTACAGAGGACAGTCAGTGGAGCGGTGCCAGGGCTGCTATGTGACTTTAAGAGGCAGGAACGTGTCGTTGTATTTCTTCTTTTTGCCATCTGTTTTTCACTTTATTGGTTAGCAATTCATGTGAGCAGGAGCTTTGGTTTTTAAGTGTCATTATTTTAAAAAAGAAGTTTAGTCAGACACGGGCAATTACACACGTTTGATTTTTGCAATCGCATGCACAAATGCATTATAAATTAGCCATTTGTCAAATGTTGAGAGTCATTCACATATTAATGTAGATATTTTTTTACCCATTCTTTCTCGCAGGTCACTTTATTATGTTCATGTAAGCATAAGCATACCACTTCTCAGAGATATTCAGCAATGCCCAGGAGACAGTGAGAGCTACTCTTAAAGCTTTTAGTTTATTCTGGAGGTGTCCTTTGGATCATTGTTGCCTATTGTTGTAGAAACTTTCTTTCAGTGTCACTAAAGCATCCATTCTTCCTGTAATGTAAGCGGACAACAGATGTTAGGGTGTGCAGGTCCAAACATTTTTAATATGTAATTTTCCGTTACATTTTGTTGAATATAAGAGACAGCCGCATTTATGTATGTAATAAAATGAACTATCTGTCAATTAATGATTTTCCCAGTTGCAAGTATTCATAAGTAATCCTTAAGTAGTTTTGAATCTACAGTGCATTTAGATATGGAATGCAATGCTTCTGCCATAAGGTGGTGCTAAGTGTGGCACGTTTTTAGGCAGAAGTGGCAGAAGAAGAACTGAGTTTAATATGTGCTGTCAGCACAAGTGAGGTTTTCGGGGCACCAGAGGAAGCTCTGGGCAGATTGGGAGCCAGTAATGTTGCTTTAATGTGCGGATTTAAATGATGATGGAAAAGCCTCACAGCAGTACATATTGATCCCCACAGAGCTTTGACATTCTTATTTTTGTCAAAGCAAAATCTCCTAAAAATATGTGTGCAGTCAAAAACTCAGTTTAACTTTTTAATTCAGTTGTTCATGTCATTGTTTCCAAAATGAGTGTAGCTTATCAAAATGTCTCCTAGCATACGTTAGATATTGTAATTTCTGTAACGTCTCCTTAAGATGTCTCTTCCCTGCAGATCCTGCCTGGGCATCAATGCTGTTAATAGGACTAGCACATTATTTGTCCCTTGTTAATCTTTCCTGTAGGTCTCAAACTACAAACTCTGGAGCTGAAAAATGAATTGAGTGAAAAAAAATGGATTTCCTTACATCCAAAGGTCAATCCCTGTGGACTCGCACGTAAAAAGGTCGAACGTTTCCAACAAAGAGCAGGCAGTTTACAGCCTTGTGCAACAAAATGATTGTGATCCCTGCAGCTATATTTGTCCATTATAACAGAGGTTCCCAAAGTGTGGGGCCCGCCCCTAGGGGGGGCGCAGAGCCATTGCGGGGGGGGCGCGTATGAAAAGAAAAGGAAAAAAAAAAGAAAGCTTGGACCCTGCTAGCATAATGGACAGGTTTTTGACGGGGCTCCCACACAAACGCAAAGCAGGAGATGAAGCATCGCCAAATATGTTTCCAAACCAATTTCCTTCCAAGCCAAAGACTAGAAAATATGGTGAAGCATATCTTCCCTTTGGCTTCACCTGCACAAGTGCCAAGGTAGGTCTGCCCTGCATAATTAGTTTTCCCTTCGTCGGGAGCAGCGCTGGGCTCTCCAAATCACGGACAAACAGTATCCCACAGCTGTTTTTGTTTTTGAAACCATTTTGCACAGAGAGGCATTTTTTGAAAAATGTATTGATAACAATGTTGAACATTATTACACAGGAAAAAAAAACAACCACACGTAAAATAATCACACCGTGACGCCTCTGCCTTTCTAAATGGAGGGACAGTAACTGCGTGTGTGTATGCGTGTAAAACCTGCAGATAGAGACAAAATACTGTTACTGTTAATCTGACTATCTGCCATTCTGCAATTCATCTCATGTAAACAATAACGTGGCGCACAGCGTGACGTGAAAAGAGGCACATACCTTTGACGTTGCGTGACGAACTCTGTGTTCCTCGTCCACACGTAAACGCAGAAAAGGAGTTTTAAATAATCTCCGTTTTCGGTGAATCACAACGCCGTTTACGTGTGGACGAAAGACCCAAACGCATAGAAACAGCTGCGTTTTCAAAAATACCCGTGTAGGTGTGGAAGCAGCCTAAAAGAGTTAGTAGTTTATTTTATTACTACCTGTAATTTATTGCCGTTTACTTGTATTTGCTTAATTGTTTACTAAATGTTTGAGGTGTGAAATAAACCGCAATGGAGCAAAATATGGGTGTGTGTGTGTTTGGAGGATGTGTTTGTGCGGGGGGGGGCGAACATTTTTCTTGTAAAACAAAGGGGGGCCTGGCAAAAAAAGTTTGGGAACCACTGCATTATAACAACTCTCTGGGCTGAATTTTCTTTATAACTAAGCCTTTCAGGGTGTTTTTAAACCTTAAAGTTTCGGTTTTTAAGGATATCGCATTAACTGATAGCTGGTTGCTAACTAGACTGATAGATTTGTGCTAGGACTTACCTCGATATTCTGAACTAGATCACTCGACCATGTTTGTTTCATTTATGTTTTTTTTTTATTTTTATAGCACGTTTAATTACAACAGCAACACTGACCAAAGTGCTGTACAGAAATACAAAATAACTTGTATTAACTTATAATATTAGTACCAAATACCAAATAACTCTCATACTGTATTAAAAGCCTGTGAATACAAATGTGTTTTAGATGAGATTTAAAAAGGAGCCTGTCTGATGTGTAGGGGTAGATTATTCCACAGTTTAGGCGCTATGACTCCAAATGCTCGATCCCCTCTGTGAACCAGCCTAGACCTTGGTATGGCTAAAAGCAAAAGATCATTTGATCTAAGAGATCTAGAGAGTGCATAAGGCTGCAAGAGGTCAGGAAAATACCCGGGAGCCTGTCCATCCAGTGCTTTGTAAGTCAACAATAAAAATTTAAAACCAATTCTGGAGTGATCAGGGAGCCAGTGAAGAGAGACAAGCACCGGGGAAATATGTTCAGAAGACGAGCTGCAGCATTCTGGACCAACTGCAGTCTTGCAAGGCTGGTCCGACAAAACTCCAACATATAAGGAGTTACAATAGTCCAGCTGGGATGTAATAAAAGTATGGATTGCCTGTTTTTAAAACATAAAAATGATTTCACCTTAGATAAAAGCCTCAGTTTGAAAAAAGACCGCTGTACAGGGAGTGCAGAATTATTAGGCAAATGAGTATTTTGTCCACATCATCCTCTTCATGCATGTTGTCTTACTCCAAGCTGTATAGGCTCGAAAGCCTACTACCAATTAAGCATATTAGGTGATGTGCATCTCTGTAATGAGAAGGGGTGTGGTCTAATGACATCAACACCCTATATCAGGTGTGCATAATTATTAGGCAACTTCCTTTCCTTTGGCAAAATGGGTCAAAAGAAGGACTTGACAGGCTCAGAAAAGTCAAAAATAGTGAGATATCTTGCAGAGGGATGCAGCAGCCTTAAAATTGCAAAGCTTCTGAAGCGTGATCATCGAACAATCAAGCGTTTCATTCAAAATAGTCAACAGGGTCGCAAGAAGCGTGTGGAAAAACCAAGGCGCAAAATAACTGCCCATGAACTGAGAAAAGTCAAGCGTGCAGCTGCCAAGATGCCACTTGCCACCAGTTTGGCCATATTTCAGAGCTGCAACATCACTGGAGTGCCCAAAAGCACAAGGTGTGCAATACTCAAAGACATGGCCAAGGTAAGAAAGGCTGAAAGACGACCACCACTGAACAAGACACACAAGCTGAAACGTCAAGACTGGGCCAAGAAATATCTCAAGACTGATTTTTCTAAGGTTTTATGGACTGATGAAATGAGAGTGAGTCTTGATGGGCCAGATGGATGGGCCCGTGGCTGGATTGGTAAAGGGCAGAGAGCTCCAGTCCGACTCAGACGCCAGCAAGGTGGAGGTGGAGTACTGGTTTGGGCTGGTATCATCAAAGATGAGCTTGTGGGGCCTTTTCGGGTTGAGGATGGAGTCAAGCTCAACTCCCAGTCCTACTGCCAGTTTCTGGAAGACACCTTCTTCAAGCAGTGGTACAGGAAGAAGTCTGCATCCTTCAAGAAAAACATGATTTTCATGCAGGACAATGCTCCATCACACGCGTCCAAGTACTCCACAGCGTGGCTGGCAAGAAAGGGTATAAAAGAAGAAAAACTAATGACATGGCCTCCTTGTTCACCTGATCTGAACCCCATTGAGAACCTGTGGTCCATCATCAAATGTGAGATTTACAAGGAGGGAAAACAGTACACCTCTCTGAACAGTGTCTGGGAGGCTGTGGTTGCTGCTGCACGCAATGTTGATGGTGAACAGATCAAAACACTGACAGGATCCATGGATGGCAGGCTTTTGAGTGTCCTTGCAAAGAAAGGTGGCTATATTGGTCGCTGATTTGTTTTTGTTTTGTTTTTGAATGTCAGAAATGTATATTTGTGAATGTGGAGATGTTATATTGGTTTCACTGGTAAAAATAAATGATTGAAATGGGTATATATTTGTTTTTTGTTAAGTTGCCTAATAATTATGCACAGTAATAGTCACCTGCACACACAGATATCCCCCTAAAATAGCTAAAACTAAAAACAAACTAAAAACTACTTCCAAAAACATTCAGCTTTGATATTAATGAGTTTTTTGGGTTCATTGAGAACATGGTTGTTGTTCAATAATAAAATTATTCCTCAAAAATACAACTTGCCTAATAATTCTGCTCTCCCTGTAGAACTGAGCTAATCCGTTTTTCAAAGGTAAAATTGGTGTCAAATTTAACCCCTGAATTTTTGCGTGTGACTTAATAAAAGTCTCAAGGCTGTGCAGGTTTAAATGAGAAGTGCTGGGATTGCCACTTGGTCCTAACATTATCACTTCAGTTTTGTTCTCATTAAAGTTAAGGAAGTTAGAGGCCATCCAGGATTTAACTTCACCAAGACACTAAGGCCATGTCCACACTCATACATCTTCGCTTGAAAACGCATCTTTTTGTCTCCGTTTTGGCCTCCCGTCCACACTGAGACGGCGTTTTCGTTCAAGGAAAACGCAGCATTTTCAAAACGCTCTCCAAAGCGGATACATTTCCGTCGCAGTGTAGACAGCGAACCTGGAGACTTTTCGAAAACTATGACACATTTTAGTCATGTGATGCAGTCATGTGACCAGTTAACCTAAGATAGTGGAGGGCATTACACAGCAGTTGTTCTGTTTGCTCTCAATTTTGACAGCCCTATTAAAGATGAATATCAGTCTGCACATGCTCTCTTTTTTTCAAATTCTTTAATTCTCACTAGCTTTCGCAACCTTATACTTTTGTGTTACTCGCAGCAACAACTCCACCTCATTGTTAGTCCATTTAAAAAACTCGGTGCTTTTCCTCAACATTTTCTCCTCAACACAACGTTTCAAAGAGCCGGAAAGTAAATAAACGGCAGACAGAAATGAGGCAGGTCGAATCTTCTTGCGTTTCACGCATGCGCAGGACTGGAACGTAAGCGTTTTCGTCCGTTTCAATGTGGACGCACAACTCTGTGAAAACAACTGAAAATGCTAGTGTGGACGCGGAGCATTTTCAGGCGAAAACGCCGTTTTCAAATCTATCCGGGCTAGTGTGGACATAACCTAAAGTAAGAGTTCTAGTGGAGCAGGACAGCTTCTCTTCAGTTTGTGGTGTCGGACGACTATTTTAGTCCAATTACTTGACAAAAGAGATGACCAGTGTGATATTTTGTACTAACAGCTTATCTAAAAAGCTGGTGCTCAGGTGTGTTTGAATGATATTCTAGCTTGTTACTTAGGATTAATTAGCAGGAATCAGTGTCTTTGTGATGTACCGCTATTGTCTATGGACACAGCTTTCTAGCAAAATTTACTGGCATTAGCTGGCAGCTTTGCAGTCCACTCTCTCGCATATGGTCACTTCTGGCTCAAGGAAAACCAAAATGGCAGTGGCCAGAATGCTAAAACAATGGCTTCAAATGCGACTTCCACAATTTCATTAAACTTCAAAAGGAAGCTGTCCTTTGAAGTTCAGGAAACTGAACAAGTGGAGGACAAAGAAGAAGTGGCTGTGCTAAAAGTGAACTATAGCAAGTGAGTATCTGAAGTTCATGTCCTCAAGAAATAGGGGGGAAAAATCCAGCAAATATCTGACACAGGACCTGAGAGAGGCACCTGCCCCTTCAGTTTATCCATCTACTGTTCACTGAAGCCTCAACAGAAATGGTCTCAGTGGAAAGGTGGCTGTCAAGAAGCCACTCTTAAGGAAGGGAAATAGGGGGGAAAGTCTGAGGTATGCCAGATTACACAAAATCTCTACTGAAAGTCAGTGACAACATGTGTTCTCAAGTGATGTATCCAAATTTGACATTTTTAGTTTAAGTAGTCATTATTATGTATGTGGAAAGTCAACAATGAATGTCTACGGCCATCATCAAACATTTTGGAGGCTGTGTCATGGTTTAGGGTTGTATTTCAGCCAGTGGTGTTGGTCTCATCAAAATTTATGGAATTATGAATGCACCAAAGTACAGTCAGATTGTGACCCACCATGTATCACCATCTGGAAAGCATGTGATTGTCAACAGCTTCTTTATTCCTAAAGGCAATGATCCCAAAACATGAAACTGTGAAAACCATACCCAGATAGAAAAACATACAATGGCACAGTCGTGGACTGGCCTCCTCAGATCTCAACCCTCAACATTATTGAAGCAGTGCAGGATCATCTGACAGAGAACAGACCAAAAAGCAGCCAACATCCAAAGAAGATCTTTGAATGTCCCTCAAGAATCCTGAGGAACTATTCCTTAAAACTACTGAAAGAAATGACAAGAAAGTTTGCCTAAGAGAGTTCAGGCTGTGCTGAAGAATAAAGGTGATCAAACCAAATACTGACTTTTAAGCTCATTAGAATTATACAGATCTTATATACTCTATTCCCTTGCGTGTTTTGCACATGTTTCCAATTTCACTGGTAAAATATTGGGTAATCTTATAGCTCACAATTTTTTTGTACCGTACTGAATTCCAGACCTTTGCATAGAGCTGCGTTTGTCACACTCTAACTTATTCCCATTAGTCCCCAGCAAAGGTGAGGTCAAATAAACACCAAGCTATGACTAACATTGTGCATTCTCATGTCTGTGTTTATCCTTCTCTTGCACTTGTTATTATATTGCTGTCATATGCTGTCTGCTTTTGAAGGAAATGCATTTCTCTCACAAAACTGCAAAATTAGCAGCATGTCTGCATCCTAAAATGAGAGTCCTGTTTGTACACTGTACAATCTCATAACCTCAACATTTTGTTGACACTGTTATTATAAGGAGAAATACGGTAACCTCATAAAAGTCGTAGCATTTACGGCAGCTATTAAACTCTGCCAAGTGGATCACGCAAGGAGGGAAATAATTGACATGTTTCAAGGAGAGAGGGGGGAAAAAACTAATAATACATTGTGTCTGTCTTTTCTGGAGGCCCTTTGACTTTCCCATACCTGGCAGTGTATGTTAAGTATAATCAAACCTTTCTGCTGTGCAGTCGCTTTCATTCTTTTGCCTGTCTTTCTTGTTGGCTGCCTAAAATGTGTGATGTTTTTCCAGAACAACCCTTTTAAAAAAGAAGAGAAAAAGCCTGTTCTAAGAAAAGTAGGCCATTTGGACAGATGACTGACACGGGTTTTGTGTGACACTGAAGCACTTTATTTCGGGACGTTTAGTGCATCATCTGTTGAATTTCTTCGCCTGCTGAAATTTGTGACTTTGCTCGTCTTTAAACGGTTATTAGTATCTGTGTTTTTTCCACAGCGATGTGGAGCGGTTATGTAAGTCCACGCTGTCGTTCTGTGTTTTCAGCGAGTCGTACACTCTGATTAGAAAAATAATATGAAATGTGACACAAGTTGTTTGGTTGTCATCTTAATTATTTATACACACCTCTGTTGGATGTGAAAATTGGGTTGTTGTGCTCTGCTGCGTGACAAATCTTTCATTCTTTCAGTGTCAGACGCAAGAATATGAGACCGATGTGAAAGATGTGTCCTCTCTGAATATTTCTATTATTTATTTTGCCACTGTTTTTAGTCTTCTATTTATAATTTAGGATGTTATACATGTGCGTGTGCTGTCTTTCCACGAGTTAAATTTATCCTCTCTCCTCATGGCCTTGTATTATTTGCTTTTTTCAGCTTCATGCCTGACACTATTCCCCACATGTTGTATACACACAGGCTCTTCTCTCCAAACAAAGAACCATGTGACTTTCTTCACCCCTGCTTTGCTCTGTCTCTCCCCCACACCATGCTCAAATTACATGATGCTGTTTTGCGCCGGTGTGCCACAGAGACCGTGCATGAAATTTATTGGGCCCGAGTCCTGCCATTTGACACGCAAGATGTGGCTAACAGATCTTGTGCCATTTCCCATCTCCTCCGGCTCCCGTGTAATGCTGACCTTTCCTGCCTCGGGGCTATATTTAAACCGTGAGCACCGGAGACTTATGGCGGCATGGGAAATTTTATTATCGACGCTCTCCATTTGTCTGACTTAATTCAGGCCTACTGTAGATCGAGCTGAGGCATGCCGTATATTTATACTCCTGCAAGGCAAACAAGGGCACCGGTGACAAACCCAGCCATCAACAACTTAGTGGGGGTTACTCTTGGTGAAATATTCCTTTGAATTGCTCTTTGGAGTGTCGGGGAGATTATGCCGTAGGTTGTGTTTACATTGCACATCACCTACTGTAAAGCGTGAGAGGAATATAGAGCGGGCGGGATGATATTCCACAAAGCAGAGAGTTGAACAGAGAGTCATACACAAAGGGACTTGGCATTTTGGAGAATCTCAGCTGGTAAAATGTCATAGATATCAACCTCAGACACATTCATCAGCCTTTACCGTTTGTCGTCATTAGACCAGAAACCGGGTTGAATGAACTCACCGACACACGAGTCACGACATCCGCACGCTCTTTTTTTTTTCAAGCCACCTGCTTAACCATTCACTCACGCTCTCTTTTTTTCCTGCATGCTGATAGGCCTGAGGTGGGAGTTCAGAGGGTGCTCCAGGTGGATCTGAAAATGGAAAGCTTCCCAGAGCCGATGGGCAGCCGCTGGATGGCCTGGCAGGTGGAATACCCGGCCAGTCGCGCCGCCACTCAAGAGGTGGAGACAGAGATCCGCCTGGCTCAGGAGGACGTGGCGGGCATCGTGCCCCTGGCCATGGTGAGTGATGCCTCTTCCAGCTCAGTGCAGTGCCCTAAACATATAAATGGCTGGACTCATTACCCTGGATGGGTGTAGTAGATGCTGCTAATATGGAGCACCATATTGTAAATTCACACCAAGAATCAACATTTGCATGTGTTTGCACGAAAAGAAAGAAATGCATTGCAAAGACTTTTTGCTCTATTAGTTATAACCAGGATATCAGTATAATTATGACTGGGTCAGATTTAAAAAAAAAAGAAAAAAAGATTGGATTCAAAGTATTAATAAAAGATTGGTGCAGCAAGGAGAATGCATTCGCATTATACAGAGTGACATTAATTTAGCTGATGCTGAATAATCTTTGATAATAGTATGTTTATATCAGTGATGCCATCCCAGGGGGAAGAGCACGTGAAATTATTCAAAATCTTTTCTCTGTCCAGTCTGTTGCTCTCAGACATGACAGAATTTAATTTTAACATGAGAGTTTGCTTAAATTCAGCTTTTGAGGAATGGCCTTCCTCTCATCTCAGTGCGATCCCTATTTAAGATCCTAAAAAATACTCATTTTCTCTCACTGCTCCCTCACTCTTTATTTGACTGTAATAATCAGCTTTTGAGATAACGGTGAGAACGAAAGGAAAACTTGATTGGTTTATAAATGGGCTTGTGAAATGTAAGAACTTTGTTTCATTGATCCAAATTGAGGCTTTACCTCCCTGTTTTTCTTGTGCTTCTCCTGTTTTTTTCATCAAACTGGACAGGATGATTAATCCTAGACTGATTTCATTCGTTTTGCTCTTTATTTCTCCAAAGGGGAAGCTTGGGAGAAACAGCTTAGAAATTAGTAATCTCCATATATATGAAGATGATTTGTTTTGTAATGAGACAGAAAAACCAGGCTATAGTGAGCAGGATTTTTTTCTTTTTCCTCTGGGATGCTTCAAATAATGCGTCACAGACAGTTGCTCCTCAGCTGGGGTGGAAATTAACAGTATTATTGAAGCGTTTTATTTTCTTTTTCCAGCTTTATATTTGACGCTTCATTACATTTCACAGAGAATTATTACGCTTTCTAATCAACTGCATGTATCCGACAACAGTAGCTTAGTTCTCTGTTTCAGGTTTTTGTATATACAAAAAGTTAAACACGTTTCAATAAAAAACCTTTATATTTAATAAGCTATTAAGCTATTCTGCATAATAGGCACTTTAACTTTTAATTCTTTAAATATATTTGAGTGATAATACAGATAACTGCATTTACTCGATTCTGCTTTTTAACTTTTTCTTTGTAGTGTACCTGCTTTAACTTTGCTAAAGGATTTCTAAACTTCTTCTATGACTGTTGTTTTGACAGAGAAAGCAGAGGCAATGATGTTTGCTCTGTGCTCACAAAGTGTGTTTAGGAGCAGGGCAAGAAGAGAGCATCTGTAGCTCCCAGCAGGCCTCGGTTGGAGTCTCGAGGCTGGCTCTGGCCCGAGGGTTCGCCCGGAGCTGCGTGTCTCCCTCAGCGAGGCGCAGGTAGTCGGCTGTGTTGCTCCTCCCTCGTCGAGGTTCATGCAAGGAGCATTTCGTGCATCTTTGTAGCTTTGTTCAGCGACCCGGAGAACACGGTTTCTGATTTAGATCAAGAGCGTTCAAGTGAATAAATGAGTGAAATCAGTTGTGTTGACAAAAGGGAAAGACATAGTGTCACAACGGTGCTGATTACTAAAGCAGAGATTGCGTTTGTTTCTGATTCGGTGCTTCTGATCTGCATGATACAGACCTGACTGCTTTGTCATTGTTATTCTGTAAGTATTGCCTGTAGCTGCGTAGATGATAGATGCCTGTGGGTGGCTGTTCCAAGATTCAGAGGAATTCGAGGCATCCTCACTCCCAGATCCAGTCTTGGGATAATTGAAGTTATGTTTTTAATGCTTCAGTATTGCTCGAGTTCCCTCTCTCGCGCCCTTTTTTCATGTCGCTGATGAATGAACAGTGCATCTTCCTTACTCTAGGAAAACATGACTTCTAGTGACATAAACTACAAAGATGATTTGCATGATTACTTTGCAAAAGCCTGTGCTTGTAAAAAAAGAGACCCAAGCAGAGATTTTGCACCCGCTAGCTCGGTGAACGCACTGTAAATAAAATCTTTATTTGTATTATCTGATTGTATTTAGCTGTTGTGCAAGGTCGTATTCTTGGCAGCATTGCCTTTATTGTTTTTGTAAAATGAAGTATGTGAATGAGTGCACAAGCCTGCAGACACGTCCCTGCATTTTCACTCCACCCATTGCACCACACAGAGGAAGGTTTTCACTGCTAAGTATAAATCACACAACATTTTATCACCGTGACAAAATGCTTCTCAATTAACCAAATATTGCAATTATTTGCTGAACTTATAGACCGAAGCCTTAAAGATCGCTAAGATGTTATGTGTCCCATAAAAAAGATGATGCACTGTCTCTTCATTTGTGTGTGTGTGGCCTGTATGCACTGAAAGGCTTGATTTTCGTTTTCCTTACCTTGATTTTCTAATCTGCTCAGAGGGCTTGTCAGTGAGTCAGTGAAGCAGCTGCTATCATGTGTGAGTGTGTGGATACAGTATATAAAAAAGGACTGGGTTCACTGATCAGCCTATACCTTTGATACTAACATTTCTAACGTTTTCATCATCAGAAATTAATTTTAAAGTTTCTTTTGAGGACTTTTTTTTTCTTCAAAATTTCATTTTATTTGGGTTCAGCACAAGACTGCACACATATTCTCTTTGCTTTGCTATTTCATTTTCCTGCATGACAACAGCCAAAGGTGCACATTGACTCCAGCCACCCCAGTGGTGCAGTACTTAACACATAACGCAAATAGATGGAGATACATTCAGAACTCATTAACTCTCATTAACTATATTTCTCTGTCCCCCTTTTTTCCTCCACCTGCACACCCACACATACACACAGGCACGTAAGGCTTTTTGCAATCTGCATGCACCAGTATGAGAAAAGCACACAAGCGAGAAAGAGGAAGGCTGAATTAGATTACTTGGGATCACTGTGGCATGAAAAAGCCCAGAGATAAGTTCCTCACCCTCCTCCCTGCTACACTCTTCGCTGATAGAAAAGAGGAAGTAAGGTAATGTAAGAGCAATGCCGTCAAGCCCCCTTTACACACGCACACACCTGCAGGTGTGTCGCCATCACCATCTTGCCTCCAAAAGGGAAAACAAAATCTAATATCAAAACAAAACTGGTCTCTGCACATGGAACTGAAATTGCCATTTTCACAAAAATGGAAAACGTGGAGCAGAAGTAGACTTTAATGGTATGTGGGTTGCCCTAATGCTGCCAAAGCAGCATGGGCAAGGAATATCTGAGAGGGTATTATGATGTTCAGGAGGCCTCTATGGATTATGCCTAATTCTGGGGCTTTCCGCTCCTTTCCAATCTACTGCCCACTACCCCTCTGCTTGATCCCGAGTTTTCAGCTGCTAGCCGGCTGCCTGCTAGCTTGCTCTCTAATCTAGCCAACCAACACCCCATGTGTTAGGTTCGGTCTGCTTCATCTTTAGCCAGGTACTCCTAAGCTACTCTTAGTACTAGCCACATCCACCCTTTCACACACACTTTTATTCTGTGCCTTGAAGTGTGTGTTTGTTTGTGTCTTTTTCCTAACACTTGTGCATGCACTCAGACTCACACTGCATCTGGGGCAATTTGGGGTTCAGTACTCGACTGGTAGATGACCTCTACCTCCTGACCCGCAGCTGGGCCTTACTTTTTCATCTCAGATTCCTGGGAGTCATATTTTTTGGGACTGAGCTTACTTTCAAGATGATTTCTCAATAAAAAGTAAATGTCAGAACTCTCTTTGCCAGAAGTAAGATCGGCTTCCTGGTCTTACTTCTGGTCAGAAACACAGAACAGTTTGTTTGATCACCTTTATGGATGACATTCCTAGATCAGCTGATGCCAAGTTGAGCCTGAGTTACTCACTTCTATCCCTGTTGCTAATCTTGTTCCTGGTTCAGTCAATGTCTCTTCTGTTCATTCACTGTTCTTTCCTGTCTCTTCCTGGTTTGGGTGAAACCTCCTGTTTTTTGACTGATGTCACATATAGTCCCAAGTCTTTATTCAGGTCAGTCAATCCAGCCTTCTTTAGGCTCATGTTAAAACTGTCCTGTGTGTACAGGTCTGTTGGCCCTGCCAGTCTGACCTCTTCGGTTGCTTCTTACTATAATAGTGATACAGAAGCTCTTCTAAGAATTGGGACCACAGGGTGCAGTTTTGCTCGATAAAAACATCCATAATCCCACCAGTTATCCTTCTTTTGACTGCTTTTATTAAGCCGCAGCATCTCAGGAACATCACACTGTTTTGCAGATGTTCTGATCCAGTCACCTAGCCATCACAATTTGTAACTTGTCCAATTTGCAACCTTTCCTATTGCCTAAAATATCCCATGTACTGTCTTCTGTTCTGGCATTAAATTGTTCTTTTCTCCTTCTCTGAGCACACAGCATCAACTAAAGGATACTTGGGTGAATTTATCAAGGAGTTTAACAGTTTAAATTATCAGTCAGAAAGATTATGGTAGGCTTATTCAATTTCTCATTTGTCTCAAAACTAATTGTTAATGTTTATACACTTACATGCTCTTACATCTATCAGAAACAATGATACTCCTTCACAGTACAAACCTGACGACTGACCAAATTTAATATATAGTTGCGTTTTTAAAAGCACAGCCAGAATTTTTTTTTAGGTTATTTAATAGAAAATGCAAGCTGTACAAAAATACACATAGAATAGTGTTTCATTACATCTTCTAATAAACTGATGCATTCTCATAAACCCATAATTAATCTATTAAAAATACACAGAAGATTGTTTGCTGTTTGTGTAAGCTGCCATGATCCCCCACCATATTTGAGTACAGGACTTCTCCGTAATCACATTTATAATACGTCAAAGGCAAAGAAAAACAAAGTCATAGGCTTCCACGTGCTGCAAAGGGATATTTATATTCATACCAGTCTTAACATATGAAGGATCATACTGTGCTTTTGTTTTATCATCACAGAAGGGGTTCGCTTCACCAAAGAAGCTAAAATCCGAAGGAATGCAACGATGCCGGTGCCATCTTAGTAAAATATCATCCACTTCCTCCCCACCTAAAACCTCATCTGTTAAACTGAAATCATGACTCTAACACACAAAAACATACATAAACATGCTCATTTATTCCTGTTTTTGCCGCAGTTACCTGTCGTGTCCCTGTCATCACAAAAAGAGCTGGCTACCCAACGACACCTGAACATAAGCTAGCATTATGCTAGCTAATGTAGGCTAAAAGAATCTGACTTTTCCTTCTACAAACAGTTTGATTACATTCTCACACTGTTTGAGAGTTTATTTGCTAAGCATCACAGTCTAGTGCTAGACTGTGGGTGCAATGGCCCACTTTAAAGAAAGTTTTACTAATGCTGGCAAACAGCCGCTAACAGAGGCTAACAGTAGCTAACGGCACAAAAACAGCAACATTTGCCGACAGTTGAGCATCTCCTCAGCTGAACTGAAATGAGCTTCTCCTACTCACTGACTCATATCGGACTCCTTTCACAGAGTCTTACAGTCTCTTCCAGAATAAATAAAAGTGGGTGCTTTTCACCTGGCATTGACAGCTGAGATAAACAGTGGACTGACAGCCGTCCACTGATAGGGGAAAGCTCCGGGACGGATCCAGATCCCACCAGTAGTAGAAACACGCCTGTCAACTTATAAACTACATACTAAAATTAACTTTTTTTATACTCTTGGGTGACTTAAACATGTTTTTCCTATAACAGCTATGGTATGCACTTGATAGTAAACAGAACTCAGTTGACTGCAGTGAAAATTTTACACCCTGCAAATTTAGGGTATATAAAATTTTGTGTCACAGAAATATAAAAATGTGACTTGCTGGAGCTCCATGTAGCCAAACCACTAGCTTTTTATTCGCTTATTTATTTGCATTTTTCTTTCTCTATTATGGCTATTGTATTATTTTTTTAAGGTAATCGTGCTTAATGATCAGTAATGTTGACATCACATCAAAGTTATAGATAATATGGAAAAACAACTGCATAGAAGAGCAGAAGCAGCGGATGGTAGACAAACGCAATCACAGAGGGCAATTTTCCAAACTTCATAGAGCATGCTGAAGGCATCTGTTGACACAACAGCTTCTCTAGAAAGTGTTTTTCATCTGTAATTAGCTCTAATTAGTCTAATAAGCTAGAGTGAATTTTGTCACTCGTACTTTAAAAACTGCTCTAATTGTGTTTTGAGCAGAAATCTCATAAACTCAATGCAGATCCATAACTGACCACGTCTCTAAAGGTTATAACGTAATAAAGCTAATGAGTATTAGTAATGGGAAGCTGATTTTTGGTTTGATCACATTTATGGTCTATTACTCCAGCGGCTCCTCAGACCCATTCCCTCCCCATTTACGGCGTGTTCTAAATTATTGCGCCCTTGCTTGAAGTGATTATTATAAAAAGCTCCTTTTATTTCATTACCCCAGCCAAGTGAATGGCTCTGCTATGGGTGACGCTTCTGGGAAAGCACTGACATCGTTTTGAAAGATGAGCGCTCCTTTTTGTGCTCTCTTTGAAGAGGGCTCCTCCTGTGTGTTGTCACAGATCCACCTGCACTGGGAGGGCTTAGAGCGCTGCTCTCCACTTTGTCACCAATTTCAAACCGTGAAGCAGGAGTTCTGCAAATGCAGCAATTATTTCAAAAGACGAAAATGAAAAGAGTACTCAAAAGTTTCCGTCAGTTTAGAGCGAGGGAAGGCTTCTGAACTCCCTCTGTCGACTGTAATACCACTGTGGCTGTCCTAGCTTGTCTCCTCTTCCCCCTACTTTTAGATGCTTTCTTCTTTTTTGAGACCTCTTTCCACTCTGTATTTTTCTCCTGTTTGCTCCAGATGAGCATAAATTTATTTAATAACAATGCAGATTAATTGCCTCCCTTCTCAACCTCCGCCTCCTTAATGCGGGCATCCTCCATTTCAGTAAAAGTGTGAAAAAGCTTTGTGGTTTTTTTTTCTGTCATCTTGAGATGGATTTTAAGGGCAGTAATTGGATGCCTGAGCAGATTCCCCTGCACAGTAGGAGGCTGGTCCATTATCTTTTACCATCGTAAAGTAATGTGCTCCTGTCCAGGCTACCCTCATCATCATTACCCATGCTGTGGATGCCCGGTGATGGAGAGGGAGCGGGAGGACAGGGCATACATCATATCTGGACTCATCAGTCTTCCTATTCCAGCCGAGACACCAAACTGTGCTCACTCACACGAGCATTCTCAGGCATAGAGATGAGGAGAAATGAAAGAAGCCGTTAGCATTCACGTACTGCTTCGATGTATTGTTAACCAATACATCATCACCCCGGCCCTCTCTGGCCACTTCTGCTCTCGCATGATAAAGTCATCTATCAGCATCTTCCAACCAATGTTTTATTTTACTCCTTTCTATTCCATTCCCTCTGTTGCAATGCATATCTTTTCTCTACCAGGCAAGTGAAATCTGGAGTGCCATTCATCAAACATATAGTTAGACATAGAGACATGAGCACTTACATCCCAGCTAATCCTGCAGAAACGCATCAAGGGCACTGGTAAAAACATGCAAGCTGTGTATTACACAATCATGCATTGTACAGTTTTCACAACCACCTTCCCTCAAAACCCATCCCACCTCCCAAAAATCTGATTTTGGTCTACTTAGCAACTTTATTCCACTACAGCCAAGCCTGTGTTGGATACCCCTGCTGTTTTAATGAAACATTGCATTTTTTCCCCCATCTCATGAGTCATGCAGTTTGCAATAAAGAGCTGATGGATGCACCCCAAGCAAACAGTCCATTAGCATCTACTACAGCTTAGAGGCTGATGATGAAGTGGTAGCACTAATTGAGGCTGCTGCCGTATGCACGTGGCATACTACATGTAATGCTAATTAGGACGGGCGATTGTGACAAATGCTTTTCTAAACCACAACATGATCTGAGTACTCGAGACTGCGTGCCTAAACATTTTCTACGTGCCTTTGCTCCTTTGTCATCGCAGGATGTAAAATGCTCTCGGAAGGGACTGACACCCCATAACTGCACTTACGGCGAGAAGTGAGTGGGTGAACAACCACCTTTTCACTGCACCACTGCACACAAACGAGCACACACACTGAGGTTTTTATGGCAAAGCCATTGTCACTTGGATAGACTTTAAACTCTTTTTATTAAACAGAGAACAAACATTATAGGTGAGCAGGATGATACCTCTCAAAGCTTGCTCATTACAGTGACATTTGCAAATTAGCGGGTCACCATTAAGACAGCTAACCTTTCCGCTGCGGTTTGGAAAGCTTCTCTACAAGTCAGGTCAGAGGAATTGTTTACTGTGCCACTGCAGATCTCGGAAGATGGCCTCCGAAGCGTTGCATAATTCATGCATAAAACACCGCATTTGTGCACAGCCTTATTTTCCAGCACCTACAGAAAATGGCCAGGACCTGCACCGCCCTGTGGAACCACTTATAGTTCTGTTTTTCTAATAGATTGCGCTGAACCTAAATCGCTTCCGCTGCAGACCTCTCTATCCTGACTTTGCCAAGTTGAGCTGAAAAAAAAAAGTTTGTTCAGCTCAAAAAAGAAGAAACGCAGGGATGACGCGAAGGGCAGGATGCAGACTGACAGATCAATTTCAGAGTGACATGTGTCCATATCTCACATCTCCCCATGATTGTTAACATCCTACTTCACATTCCGGTCCAGTTCTATTCACTCTGACTTTAAATCCTTACCCACTGAGGTTTGAAAGGAATGTGTGTATTTTTTTTAGCAGTAATGGACTCTCCAATAGAGCTGACCTTTGTGCCTGTTGAGAGAGGTCTGTGTCCAGAGGGCAGCTAAGCCAGGCTAAGCCAAGCTAAGCTGGCAGTATGGATCTCGATCAGAGACGGGTGAAGAAATCAGACAGAGATCAAGAGGTCATCCCCCTACAGGCATGGCTGGCTGTTGCTGAAGAACTCTTCATCGATCGGCTGTGTGTGATAGATATCGGGCTGAAATTGAGCAGACTGGCGCAGGTGGGGTTGTTTCCCTGCCTTCTGGCCTCTGGGCTCTTGCACAATGGGCAAACAGCAGGGGCACGCACGAGGTGTACCGGAGCCAGCATCACTCAAAGCACCCACCGGCTACCTCCCCTGAGCCCCGGCAGCTTTCGCGCTCATCTCTAGGCGAGCTCAGAGCTGATTGTGTCCATGGTGGCTGACCTTGATTCTGGGTTCTGACTGTTATGGAAATTCGCCAGGGACGTCTTCGCCTCCCTTCTGACCCACTGATCTAGATGTATTATAGGTATAGTATTCATGAGAACTGCAAGAGGATTCGTCCCATAAACTTAAAATGCAGAGCTTCTGCAGGCAGCCATGTTTTATTCACAAGCTCCCTTTCTCAGCCACGGTGGCAATTCGGGGCCAACGGGCTCTTGAGGATGGCTCCGTCCTTTTAGGAGCAGTCCTCAATTATCCATGTATATTTAATTTTGCAAGCACAGACACTAATAAGTCTGTTAATGTATTTTCATGGACAGGCAGGTTTACAGATTGCCTGAAGATGAATAGATGCAGCACAGAGTTTTATAATTGAATGCCCGTTCACTATGTCATATTAAACTAAAAATGTCTCCCTTTGTAATGCGTTTGTGTAATTTTGTTTTCTTCTTTAGATCTTATGACATTAACCAGAGCACACGCACTGCAGACAGTTATTTATATTGTTAATAATCCACACAGGCTAAGGAATGAGGCACAAATAAAGCAATCATCTGTGGAGAGATTTAGCCTGTCTACAGCATGTCGTTGTGACACTTCCACGTCGTCACAGTTTACCCATAACTTATGTGCACTCATAAATAATTTACATTTGAGAGCAAGTCAGCGTGACTAAAAGATCAATACTGTCCATAAATGGTTGTGCGAATCCTCTTGCATAACTGTGCAAGCAGATTAAACGAGAGGAGTTCTTCATACATCACTGGTTGCCCTTCTTTTGAAGGGTGTGAGGGCAAAAAGACAATAAAGAACAGAAGGAAGATGATTTATTCTTTTACTTCACTAAGAGGCACCTCAGTCAAGGACCCGACTATCTAAATGGTTATATAGTCAGATTTAGACGGAAGAGGCTCAGAGGGACTTCAAAGAGTCGGAGCAGCAACAAGGATTCAGCTGAAGAATTCACCAAATAATGAATATTTTAATAACTTGAAATGGCTTTATTCACTGTATAGTCAATTGTCACAATCAGTTTATTTTCTTGACAGTACATATGAAACATAAGAAACTGCGGCCATTAAAGGCTCACCACAGTATAAAAAGTGTAATAGTGGGTAAAGAGTAGCATTATTTACCATTTTCGAAAATGTCCACAACAGACCAGAACTTAATTTCTTATTTTCCTGATTTTAAATGATTAAACCAAAAAGCACGTAACTTGTTTTCATTGTGGTATTTGATAAATGGTAAACTTTTGCTGTAATCGGTGCATACAGCACATCTTAGTTCTCCCATGATGTTATGAAGGGGGTAGAAATGGAATGGATGTACTGTATATAAGCAGAATAAAGCTGTTACCTTACCAAAGCTGCATATGAAAATGCAAAAATGCATTCAGAGAGCCTACTAGACCCCTGGTACCAGTTTCCAGCTGCATCTATGTTAGAATAGCCCCGGTAAGCATATGGAGTATCGTATTTCCACTAGTGAGAATGTGCCGTTGTGCTACACTGTGCAGAGAGCAACAGCAGACAGTGTCCTGACTTGATTCTGCCGACATAGTTCAGAGTTCATGTGTGAAAACAGCTTAAAAGCTTAAAAACGCTGGACCGTAATGCTTATATTGTACAACTGTTTGAATATTACTAGGCAATAATTAGTCAGCTGCTAGAGAAACAGCTGACTAATTATGGATGTTCACAGTGATTATGAAGTACATATGAAACAGCTGATGCTAATCAGTTGCCTCTTTTCCTACCGAGGCAGTGACGGTGCATTTTAAAGGGAAAAAACGGCACAAGCCCCAGTATACACTCTTTCACGCATTGACACCTTTCATGGCTTATTTCTATTCTGTACTTTAAAAGGGAAAAAGGTACCCTTTCTTTGATGTCTCTTAATTATTGACTGAGGTATCTACAAAAGTGGCCCCCTTAACAGTACATTTTATTCTGAGGTGCCAGTTCATCCATGTCCATGTCCTCATTACATCTCCTTTTAAGCTGAACAGATCAAGTATCAAAGCAGCCATCAAGTTAATCTTCTCTCTGCCAGCCACAGCCCACAGTAATGAGCAGATCAGATCTCTGACCGGCATGTACCCCAGACAGGGCACTGCTACTGAAAGGCGGTTAGATGTCTTTTAGGAGGCAGTGAGGGTTGACCGCCAAGCAGAGATGGGCCGCGTAGCGCAGCCACCTTTATCCCATCAGCTGGGAGGAGACAAGGAAGAGGGGGAAATGAAGGCAGGAGAGTAACTTGTTCTTACTTGGAGAAGTAAAAGTGGGATGAAAAGAGAACGACGCAAGGGAGAAAGAGAGAGAGAGAGAGACCCTCATTAAAAGGCACTGTGTTGGCTTCACAATCATCCCACCACTTCAATGCGCTGTCATGCAGTGATGTATCGCTCTGCATGGCGCTACCAAGGCCTTTATTCCCACTCTCCTCCATGTTTCTCTCTTCTAGCCAATTAAACGCCCACTAGAATGGAGGGGAGGAAGTGCCACATTGAGCATTGCACAATGTGGAGGGAGAAAGCTGATGAAAGGACATGTCTCTTTTAGTCTGCTTAATAGCTCCAGGACACTGTCTGAGTGGCGTTTAATGTCTACAGCATATTCGCCGTTCCTGTTGTCCCATTTCAGTTTCCTCACACGTACGTATACTTTATCACCAAGGGATGAAAATGTTTATCACAACTATGAATATTTCATTCACTGTAGTTAAGCTGACTAGTGGCGGGCATCACTGCTGTCTTGATGCACCTGCTCTTGAAATGACATGAAAGATCATAAAGAGGCTCACGTCCAATGATGAGTCATCAGTCAAACCAAAACACCAGATTAGGTGTTTTGGCTCGTAGGATTTTTCAATGCTGATGTCTTTTTCTTTCTTTCTTTTTGCCTTTTTGTTTTATCTTGGCATCCTGCTGGCTTCAGGACAGCCACACTGACGTGGGGGTTGACACAAACAGGTGCACACGCTAAGCATTTACACTGTATTTACCACACTCTCCTCTGTCTGCCGCGCTATGAATAATGCAGGCCCTAAAATCCTCAACTCGACAATGTGTTTGACCTGTTCATTTGTAGCTGCAGCGCGGATGGCGGGGTCAGAATATGGATGTGTTAGCACCGGGCTGAAGCAGAAGTTAATCGCAACACCGGGACGGGACGGGCTTTGCTGCTTCTCATGCTGCCTGTGTCACTCAGGCTGACACCATAAATCTCACTTATTTTCAGATCCAAGTGAGACACGGGCAGAAATTACGGCCCAGAGCACATTACCAGCCTCAGCAGCGTGCTGAATGCTAACAGAGAGATCCTTGATAAAGCAGACAGGCAGTTCTCCTGCACCTTATTGGACAAAAAAGAATCCCATGTATTAGACTTGAGGGGCCAGACCGGCTCGCAAGTAAAGCACAAACACCGGCGTCAACAGGTGAGATGCAAACTAACATTCAACCCACATACTTAGAGGGGTCTCTAAAGGTATCGGCTGAAAATCTATATAATGCACACAGAGGTGAAGGACACCACCGTTCAAACCCGAGAACATCTCGATTGGTACAACAGTTTCGGGCCAGTTCTCATTTTTATTACTCCTTCGCATGAAGGAATAAAAAGTACTCCGTTTTTATTAAATGTGTGTGTCATTTTCAGATGCATGCTGCACATCACTGTTCTAAGCCAATGTTCACTGGAGATGGCGTTTCAGGTGTGACTAAGCTATAGCATCTTTGCCTGGCTGTCATCATGAGGATCTGTTTTGTTAAGGGTCTTTATAAGAAAGCCTAGTATCTTTTCTTTCTCCCCGTAAGGCTGCCTAAAGAAATAATATCATCTGATAAAGATAATGCCTACTCTCCATTTAAAGGCGACACTGACATATGACATATAAACACAGAATATCCTTAACTGTACGTTTTGATCACAAGTCAGTAGCCGTGCTGCCGACGTTCGCAGTTACTGTATGTCACATATCGTTCTCTGCATGGCGCGTCATTTCTCCCGATAAAAACATTGTTTGTCACGGCTCATCTTAGGCCTTGTTATTCTTGTAACAACAGATCATAAATCGTAAATAATTTAAAAGATAACATAGTGGCAATACTGCATTTTGACGTGATGTGTTAATTTGTTAGAGTTGTAATCTGCTGCATTCAGTACAAAGGAAGCTCGCTTCATGACACAACACAGAAACCAATTATTTTATAGCGTGTCTTATCTCCTGTTCAGCCAATTTCACATTAAATGCAATGCGTATTTGGTCCTATCAAAGGCTGCTGTTTTCTCCCGCTGTTTCTGATACGACGCAGAGGAGGCCTTCGGAAAAATCTTTACATGCTAAAAGTAGCACTGGTATTAGAAATGGCACATTAAGAACTATCAAAATAAAGCTTGCATCTCAAAGCCTGATCTATAGTAAGAACACGTGCATTTTTTTCTAGTTTCACAGGCCCATATTTCATGGTGTCTTCATTCACACTTTTTTAACCTGCTGATGTTCACCACTGGTCTCTATTATGTGTTTAATTGCGCTGTCTATGTCCGAGCGCGCGGACCGCTGATGCATCACCGTGCGATCCCGCTGTGGCTTTTTACTGCCAGGCTTCGCTCTCTACAGCTCTCGGCCCGCTGGGTCATATCCAGCTGCTGTAATCTAACATTAGCGGCAGCTTTCACCAGGTCCCCACCATTTACCCTATCATATATTATAGATGACCCTCTGAAAATGGAGGAATCCCAGCAGACGTGGAATTAATTTACAGCATTCCTCGGTTTTAAGACGAATTGAATCAAAGTCAGTGGCACAGCAAGAGAAGGGTTTATATTGCTATATAACACTGTCACAGTCTATAAAATTGTAATGAAATGCCATTTGAAGATTAAGTGGGGGTTTTTTGTGATTCATCGGTATCTCTTGGCTCAGCTAATAATCATTTCACTCCAAAGCTGAATGATGCTACAAATGACCAGCCTTACAAACGACGAGCTTTCTTTCAATCAAACTTAATCCTCCTTTTCTTTTCTTTTTTTCTTTTTCTTTGAATGAGTTCCATTGGAAAGCTCACAAACAAGTCTTTGGAAAGCGAGTGCACGGCTCTTGTGTACTTCCCTGGTGACTGTGGAATACATATGAATATGGACAGGAAGTCAGACACTGTAGATTGGTCCTGTCTGTGGCTGTCAGGTTTAGCAATAAAACACTAAACAAATGTGACGTTTAATTCAACAGGCATCACTCCAGAGGAAGATTTCTCTGTTAAAAGGGGGGAAAAAAATAGTAGGAAAACATCTTCAGTGCTGGCAAAGCTTCAATACAGAGGGGACAGAAAAAGATGCCTTGGGGTTCTCGCCTATTGAAATCAAGGAAATCTGAGCTTTTGTGAGGAAGTCTCTTTAGCAGAATGAAAACATCTTGAAAATAGAGACTTTTGTCATGCTTCACAATTAGCTGAAGTCCCCTCAGTTCACCAGGCACAATATATGCGTGCTGTACACTATAACTATTGAAAAGTACACTTTGACCTTAGTAGCGGCTATTTACTGTGGCGCCCAGGGTTCTGTAGCAATTTGTGTAATTGAAGTGCAATTTCTTTGGGCTGAATAGACAGAAGAGACAATCCAATGTGCTTTGGTGACTTCAGAGAGAAAAAAGTTAACTCAGACTTATCTTAATTGGTCCCGATTATCTTCTGTAACAATGCTGGTGTGTGTATGTGTGACTGCGTGCGTCTGTGTGTGTCTGTAATGAAAGGTTAAGATTTCTGTTCAGAGTAATGAAGCTGTGCCAGTGGACTTAAAGGACCAGGGCTGTCTGATCACTGAGGTCATTTACTGGAACGATCTCTACTGCAGTCCAGGGGCAAATTGGAGCATTTGGTATTTCTTTTTTTCACATAGACTCTAGTTAAGTGAGATTGGGCAGTAAGTGCCAATTTATACATAATGGAACTGACTAGTGTTGGCAGGTTAAGTTTCACTTTGACTTTTATGAAAAACATTGTAGGTAAGGCAAGGTAAAGATAAAGGATAAGATAAGATAAGATGTCCATCAGTTATTAGTCTGAAGGTTTATCCACAAATGATTAACTTTCATTTCTAAGCTGTTACTTTCTAACCGTTTCTTTGCTTTGATCTCTGTCTTCCTTTTATATCTTCAGGACTCTGAGATTCTGAACACCGCTGTATTGACTGGAAAGACGGTGGCTGTTCCTGTAAAGGTGGTGACTGTTGGAACTGACGCCTCTGTTACTGACGTCTCTGAAGCGGTGACATGTCGCTCAACAGACGAAGACGTGGTCAAGGTCAGTAAGATCAACTTCTGAAAAGAGGGGGGGGGGAAAGACTCCCGCAATCTCTGCTCTCGCATAAACACCGTGGCATCGCATGCTTCAGATAGGTTTCTGTTGATGTTTTTCAAAGAGTGACATTTTATTTATTTATTTTTACATGAGCTGCTACAGCGCAGTGCAGTACCAAGGTGATGCCCTGTGCAAATATGACTTTAGATATATAGGTGCAGTACTAGTATATTAGATTCTTAAGTAATGTTGTGTATGTGTCAACTCTTCGGTTTTAGTTCAGTTTGGTTTCATTTATTTTCCAGAGTGGGTTTTATTGGTTCAGTTTGGTTTTTACTGTTTGAAAAAGTGTAGTTTTCTTTAGTTTTCATTATTTTCTGTGTTAGTTTTACTATTTTATTATTATTGTATGAAAGGCATATGTCAAAAGCAAGATTTACAATAAAAACACAGAACTTGTTGAAAGCAGTTGACTCCCGGTCTTGTAGACATCCATCAAAGTCTCATTAGGCAAACAATTTGGGCATATTTTATTTTATTTTATTTTTGTTAGGTTTTCAGCTTAACAACATCATTTTTTGTAGTTCTTTACTTTTAGGACTAGTTTTTATTTTTATATTAGTTAACAAGATTTTGTTTTTCAAATTTTATTTTATTTTAGTTATCTATAATATAACCTTTATGTGTGGATATACCAGCAAAATGTGTTTAAATGATTAATAGTTGATCTGTTAAATGTGAACAGCATGTAATCTAAATTAACCCACATATGAGCCCATGTAATTATATTAAAGATAAGGTAGGTAGTGCATGTTTTATAGGAAGTGTTGAAATGATGTTTAGTACATTTAGCACACATGCACCCTGAAGAAAATAAAAACAAACACTGGAAAACAACATGAAAGAGCATGTTTGATATGCAGTGACTACTGACAACTTTTTCTTTATACGGTCCCTTTTAAACCTGCAGCGTGAGACCAAAAAACAAAAAAGTGTAAAAGTGGCTTTGCTACGCAAACAAAGGAAGTCACTCTGAGACAGGATCCAAGAGACTCAATGCAAACCCAAAGAAGAAACAGTCACATCAGTCAGCACCCCCACGGCTCATTTGGATGAGTGTGCAGGCCCGTGTACAGAAGCTTTGGCCCTTCCTGCAGTGTCTTGGTTAGATTCTGCCTGAGGCTCTTTGCTGCATGTCATCTCTCCTTTAATTGCCCCACTATTTTTTCTGCCTCCACTGGCTCTATCCAAAAAGCCCCACAATGAAAAGGCCTTTGGTCTGTTTCCATTTCTAAATGGCTGTGATGTTAGTTTATATCAAAAAAACACCACATTGCTGGGTCATGTTTCCTGTTAAATGCTGTCACGATTCACCTTGAAGATTAGGGGAATCGACTAATGTAAGTACGCTGAAAAGCAACAATGAGACAAAAATCAAAAGCTATAGTAGAGGAGAACATTTACCACAATTGATCATCTTAAATTGTCTTAAGTGTGTCCTGGAGGATGATTAGGTGGAGAAGGATGCTTCTTCTTTAAAAACAAAAAGCCCCACCTGCAGCATACTTACTGTTGCTCACTCAGGAAGGCTTTTTTGCTAATCATAGCCTGTGATCGTATACATAAAGGTGACAGATTGTGACCTGGACGATTAGGATTAAATAAACACAGAGTGACATTAACATAGAACAGTGAATCACATCACATGAAATGGTGCTTCCACTTACTCCAGCCTCCTGAATTACAGTAAATTATAAAGAAATACCAGCTTACATGCTTTTTCTTTAAACCTCTTTGGGAATTTGTGCAGTTTACACTAATTTGGTTCTGTGTAGGAAGAAATAAGGCTGTGTCTGTGCTTATTCTGGATTATCATGTTGACAGCTACATTTAAGGCTCATGCAAAGCTCACCATATGAGCTGCATTTACTGTGTGTGGATCTATGGGAAGCCAGTATGGACCTTTTCTACTTCATACCTGCTCTGCTCCATGTAGCCACAGTCATTAAAATGTTTTTGGCCAGAGAGCAAGCTCTTCTATTGGCTGTGTTGTCAGATTGAGGCAATTTTGATATCTCATTTGTGTCATTGTCCTCTTTTTTCACTTAGTTTGCCTACATCACCTTATACATGTTCACACAATCCAAAACAAGTGTCTTGTGACCTCTGGCTCAGATCCAGCACTCTTCCAAAGAAAGCCAAGTTTCTTGTAGAAGGCATATTTTTGTTTTCCAGTTGCCTCCTTAGCTCATATTCACCTTCCAACCAAAGCCATAGGAGTGATAGCTTCTGCAATAATGTTGATTAACAAGTTCTTCTTTCTTCAGGTTGCCTCCACTGGCTGTGGTTACCCATGGTTTACTTCATAAATCCATATCCATGTAACAGATTTCATTTTTCTCTTAGTGCCAATCACAGCCTTTGATGTGTCACATTTTCATAAATATCACCCCTGGGCAACTGTGCAAGTTCATTGGATGTCCCTTTGACAAAAGCTTTTTAAGGGTATAGAACTTACCTCTGTGTGAAGAAAGTACTGATACAGCAAAACAACAATTCATTCATAACATTCGTAACATTAATAACTTGGAGCTCTCTCTTCTCAGCGTTAAACAATTTCTTGTTTCAGAACTGACCTCTGATTTCTAGTCAGAAAAGATGTGCGGTGTTTCAGCAGCTCGCACAAATGGAAGAATAGTTGAAATAACAACAACAACACACACATTCATGAAATTGCAGGGAAAATCTTCCATCTTCACATTCGCCATGAAGGTCGTGTTATGAGCGAGCTCCTGCAACTCCTGCTATCGTTGCGCAACATAGTCATTAGAAACCTCGCTATGTGCAAACTCTTTCCTTGCACTGAAGTGAGCGCTGAATCTTATGCAGAGAAGTCTGAGCAGCTTAATTGCTTCTGTCAAACCGGCTCTGTGTACAAGCCAGAGACAGACTCATCCTACCTTCATGCTCCCTACTCCCATCGCTCATATCTGCCTTGGATTGTGTCTGTCTGGTGAGTAGTTAATTTCCTGGGCTAGATCCAGAGACAGCCTTAATGTCCTCTGTAAGTATTCTCCCGTTAGCTGCCTAATGCGCCTGATTAATGTGGCGGTGGATCCTCCTGGACGTTTATGATACTTTGTAAAGAAGAATGACAGAGAGCGTGTAACTTGCAGAGGCAGTTCCACCCTCGGCGTGGCGCGATGCATACCCAGTGGAGGAGGGTGGAGGAGGGGTTAAAGGGCCTGCTGATTAAGTGGCAGTGTCCTCTTATGTCGCAATATTGATTTAAGTCTATTCTGGCCAATAAGAGCGCACAGCAGGGCGGTATAAGCTCCCCTGTGTAACTGGTCGGGACAGCACGATGTCAGCTGCCATGTTTTCTGTAATTGTTTCTCCCTAGGTTACTGGGGTGTTGATCAAATTCCTAGCAGGCAGTTACAGTAATTTCCCTGTCATTAAGAATACCGTAGCAGAGCTGTAGGTTAATAATACCAGATGTTTACAAATTCTTTTATTAATTTAAATTTTGTAGGCTAATAAACTCTCCTGTACTGTTTTTTCGTTTAGCTACAAGATATGGTCAGTGAGCCCTGCACGTCGTTCAGTCAGGCATCGCATAGCCTGCAATTCGCTGCTCATGCAGCTAAGTTGCTTCACACCAACTAAGTAGAGTCAGAGATGAAGAGACTGTCAAAAGCACTTCAGTCTCAGCAGACTGAGTGTGGTGAGAGAAAAAGAGGCTAACAATGAGAGCTGATAAAGAGCAGGGACTCCTCTGACATCTTTATCTGTTCAAACACACTCCCGCATCGGGAGCGCTGAGTCCAATCTGCTCCATGACTGACTGTAACCAGGGGAGGGACGCCACGCTCGTACAGACATTTAAAAGCTTCTTTAAGCCGTCGCTCTGTGTTTCAGTGTGCTGTATTACAAGGTACCACTTTGTACGTTCTCTGTATTTGGCGTAATAAGACAGAGGAAATATCCACTCATCCTGCATGTGTCCACTTGAAAATGCAAGGCCTGTGCAGTCCTTAACAGAAGTTCTCTGATGGTTAGATGTAGCCTTGAAGGATGCCCTACAGCGTGCTTTTCATCTTTCTCACAGGGGCTTTCAGAGCTTTTTGGTCTCTGGTCATAAAGTCCACTGCCTTTGATAGCTCGCTGCTGTGCGGGAGACTTTTTAACAGTTTAAGAATGGCTGGTGTAAAAACAAATGTCCACACAGAAACTGGCACGAAAACAATATTTGCTAAGTAATTTTTGTTAAATGAAAAGCAATGAGAGGAAATTGAGGCTGTATTTATTTTCAGCCGCAACAATGCCACCTGTGTCTGTGTTTGGTTGAGTGTGTGAATATTTGGTGCTTTGTCACGGTGTTGTTGTAGTGGTAGTTTTATTGGTACAATAACGTTGAGGCAGACACAGTAAACTGTTTGTTATATCACCTTATTTTCAACAGCTGAACAGTGGCCCACAACAAAGGGTGAACTGTCCCAGAATTAAATGGAATTTCAATGTATTTTATTTGAAATGAACATGTAATTACGTTTACCTACAAACACGTAGCAGTAGATACGCTATAAATAAGGGGTAGCAATTCAAGTTTGTACAAAGAAAAAATAAATAATTATGCCATGAGTCATTTTAAGCAGTGTGCAATCAGTTCAGTTACAGCATTACTTAAAGTTACTTACAGTATAATTGTTTCTTCTTCTGTATAAAAATAATAATTATTACTCTTTTACTCAAGTGTATCTATTAGTAGATGTTTGTAAGTAAGTTTAATTACATTGTAATGCTGCAGAATTACACCCTTAGTCACAGGCCGTATTCATACATGCCAACCCTCCCGATTTTTCCGGGAGAATCCCGAATTTCAGTGCCCCTCCCGAAAATCTCCCGGAGCCACCATTCTCCCGAATTTCTCCCGATTTTCCACCCGGACACCAAAATTGAAAAACCATATCGCAGAATTCATAGTGCGGCCCAGCCAATTCCAGTTTCCAACAATGACGGCAGCTACTCAGTTTTAATATTACTCTTATTTCTCTTTCTGGGTCGCAAAAAAACTTTTAACATATTTTCAGGCGAGAACGTAGCTGTGTAAACTTCAAATATCTGAGCCGGCGAGAACAGCGAACTCCCAGCACATCGTTTTCAAACCCCCACGGTCTTTCGCTACTCGGGTTAAACATGATATATAAGTCACTTTGATAACTTAAAAATGTAATTGTTTGGCTTATTCAGTGTTTTATTTGTTCGTGAGTAAATCGGTTTGGCTGAGATTAAAGTTATTAGATTAGATTAGATTAGATTAAATGTAACTTTATTAATCCCTCGGGAGGGTTCCTCCGGGGTTTTCACACAGCTGAATAAACATCAAACAGAAAACTGATTAAACAGAAGTGTGAGATGATCAAGAATTTACGCCAGCGTCTGGTTATATTTTAGATAGCAAGGAGCAGACGGCAGAGTTTCACTCCACCGAGAGAGCTCGTGACATAATTCTGAAGGCTAGACCGTCCAATTTCACAGTCGCTCATTTCCGGCCTACCCAGCTTTCTTTAGACCATGAAGGCCGGGTCCTCAGGTGGAAGTAGCCTCTGAATTTGGACATCCTTGCTGTTTCCGGCCAGCCAATAATAACGGTGACATTTAACTTATTTTATCTGATAAATAAACACTGTAAAATGTACCCCCCCCCCAACAGCCCTTTTGAATGTCTCCCTAATTCTGAGGTCTCAAGGTTGGCAAGTATGGCCGTATTATAAAGTGCTACTGAAGTTCCCAATGATTTGGCTAGTGAGATTCCATCCCTGCGTAAATTAGAGTAAAATTCAAGCATAACAGCAAGTTGGATTCCATAGTACGTGCTTCAGAAACACTTAAAATAAGATAAAAACTTTTTAATTTGGTTAATGTTGGCTGATGTTGTCCCCTTCAAGATCCTCTCCTTGTGCAACTCTGGACTCTTTCCAGTGCTGTTACTCTAACAAATGTGTGAGTTTGTGATGCATGCTGAATTTCATGCACTGCATCCAAAAAGTGATTTTAAGCTCCACAGTTCAGGCCATTTGTTCTGAATATTCATATATAAAAAAACAATCATAAGTGCTTATGATGCTCGCCACATGTGCCACCTCTTGGCTTGGTCACTGCGAGATCTTCCACTAAAGACTGCTGTTGTAGCCGGAGACCCGGCTCACCTCTGATCCCTGATATGAAGGTTTGGTCAGTTTGACTCTGAAGTTTTCTGCACAAATGCACAAGCAGTCAGAGGGATAAGCGGTTTACCAGTGGAGAAGGAGACAACCTTACAGAGAAAAGCAGCTTAATTCAGATCAGATCAGATTTGGGGGAACTTTGTGAAACTTGTGTAAAGTATAAACTTGTATCATAATCACTACCATGTCGTCTTGTTGACAAAAGAGAGAAAGAATCACCTCTCTGCACTGCCGACCTGCTGTCAAACTCAGGAAGGCAAAGAGAAAACAAAGAAATGAGCAAATGTGCACATGTGGACTACAGATATGTCCAAAATAGTTTTATACAAAAACTGAATAAGAAGACAAAGTACCGAAATAGTGTTGAAGGTATGTATTTTCTTGCACAAAAACTGTACATTGCAAACACTACTATGCATTTCATTTCAAAGCAGATTTTGCATGTACATGTTATTGCATCAAATTGTTCTTTCAGTTCTTTCCTGACTTTGAAGCTGCGTGTTTATATCCATATGTCAAGATGAATGGAAGCAAAAGAAATCAGCTGGAAGGTCTCTCATGATGCTGTTTTGATGTTCTGTTGTTTTGATCAGGCGTACACCAAGTGGGGCTATACTTGCAATCCACATACCAGTTCTTGAGGAATGCCACTAGTTCAGCCTGCAAGCTCAGTGGTGCAGACAGAAAAAAGAAATAAATAAAATAAAAAAAATCGATGCAGCAACTCTCCAAATATCTGCTTTTATTTATACAAAACAGCCACATTTACTTTCCACGGTACCACACAGACTCCACAGCTAGCTTCATGCTGAAGGTGAAGTGAACAGAACACATTCTGTCACACACAATGTTTTTTTCCTCCTTTGGTCTCAGAGGATATCCTGCCACAGCTTCATGATAAATGGTTGTTTATGGTTTTATCTCACTGTAGAGAAATAACTTGGAAGAAGAAGAAGCGAGGAAAAAAAAGATATTTTTCCCAGACCATCGAACTCCATCTGGTACCAGCCATGGCAGTCTGTTACATGATGAGATTAATATGTACGGTTGAGAAAACGCCCAGAGGAATAAAAAAATGTGTTTCTACATTCAAGATATACTAAATAATTACCTATTAAGTGCTTAGACTTAAAGAGATAATTGTGTGTGTCTGTAAATCCTCACAATCAATAATCAAGGAGTAACCCTCTGACGGTTACATGTTTCTAAAGCACAAAACTGGCTCACTTATTCTTTCTATGACATAATTTACAAAACAACTAGTTTCAACTTTGGTCATTTTTATCAGCTCTCATCTTACTAGTGTCCATCTGCTGGTTCCTCTTTCAGCTGCAGGCTGAACAACAATAAAACAGCAGACCACGCTGTGCTTTCCCTCAGGTTCAAAGATGTCCTCGCTGTCCTCCCCCCTCTTCTCCTGAGAGTCGAGCAGATCGAGGACCTTTCATCTTGTTCAAAGTAGTTACAGGAATGCTATATCAGAGGAGTGCTCAGAAGTGTAAAGCCTTATAATCAACTGGCAGGGCCGGGGCCAACATGGTACTCTGTACAGTATATTGCACTGTGTAATTTGCTGTGTAGTCATCTAGCGCAGCTGTCAGAAGAGCTCAACTTAAATGCTGTCTTTTTTAATCCTTCCCCCTCCTCGCACGCAGGTGTCTGACAGGTGTGACTACGTTTTTGTGAACGGCAAGGAGATGAAGGGCAAGGCGAAGATGATGGTGAACTTCACCCACGGATACCTAAGTGCTCAGCTGGAGCTCAACGTGTGGATCCCCCGTCTCCCCCTCCAGATTGAGGTGTCAGACACGGAGCTGAGCCAGATCAAAGGGTGGAGGGTGCCAATAATGGCCACCAATCAGAGGTACTGCAGCGCGTGCATCTGTTGCTAAAGGGGCTTTGCGACTGTGTGTTCTGCTCTCTTATTTTTTCAGGGAGACATTTGTTTTACTAATTGGATGGAATATAACGTGATCTTTATAATTAATGTTTAGTCATTTTCTCACTTTCGTGTCAGCTCATGCGCAGCCATTTCCAGGCGTAATTTACAGTTATCCAAGAAAGAACGCCAAGGTTACATCACAACCTTTAGTACAAGTTGTTAAGTTTAATAAAAATAAATTGGTAATTTGTTCACTTTTGCAGCCCCAGTTTCAAGAAAGTACAAGTTCAAGAATAGCCTTTCTCCTCGGTGATGTATTTGATTTCAGTAATGGCAAAGATAAGATAATGATGTGACATGTGACGAACACCACTCCACCTGTCTCTTCCTGACTTCAGTCCTACTGACAGGTCTTGGCTGATAACAAAATGGCTGACCTGTGCATTACAGCTTGTCATTACGACTGGCTCAGGGTGGCCTGCCATTGCGCCTTGTGCCTGTCAGTTGGAAAGAACATTATTAGAGCTGTCTGGAGGTCAGACTTCTCCCCTGGGGCCTCATCACTACACAGCACCTCTGCTAACGCTGCTGCGCAGTGTTACTCTGCAACTGTTGAAATCCATCAATTGATGGAGCAGTTATCAGCCACCTACCGTAATTACTTCAGGAAAAGCGTTGAAGTTGGACTTTAAGTCATCCCACGCACCAGTGTGGCTACTCTAATTATCCCTGCTCCCCTCTTATTTTGAGTGACAGCATTCAACTAATACTGTGGCTTGTCCAGGTTGTTGCTTTTCCAGCTGTGTGCTGCTATGCCTTTATCAGCGGAGACAGCCAAGCTGTGTTGTCACTGTTGACGCCAGCACCGGAGCTTTGTTTTTCCCCATCTTCGGCACGTCTTTGTTTATCGGGGGATAACAGGCGTGACCTTGCAAAGAAGCGCTATACCTGTTGATGAGAATAAGCTTTGGTCCACGGTCCGTAAGCACACGGAGGAGTAAGCCAGCGAGCAACAATAGCAAGCGGCACGCCATTCCTCTATTGGGGAAGCTGGCAAGTTGTGGCCACGCTGGGAGGAGAGAGACAGAAATATATAAAAAAAAATAAAGACACATTAGGCCTGTTAGTGGGAGAACTGCAAATGTACTCCTCACACAGTTTTGACTGACACTGCCTGTATGGCTCACCTCTTCCCTCCCTAAGCCCTGTCAAAGCACAGACAAGATAAGCCTTCGCAGACAGCAAACCTAAGTGTAGGCGTAGCACTCGAGCATCCACCATCCTTTACCGCTTCTCTCAGGATATGTATGTTGAGATTTTACTTGTTTAATCAAGTTGATCATTTAATATTCAAACTCAAAAAGAAAAAGCAGTCCTCAGTTATCCTATAGAGTGCATACCGAGTGTTTTCTTGCTGCTGTAAAACAAATAGCAGCATTCAAATTCGAAAAATATCCACCAGTGTTCTTTCATATAGAAACAACATCCCTGCTATAACGACCTTCATCGTGTCACTGTAGTAGAAAATAAAATGCCAACACAAACACAGCACATGATCCACGGGCACAACAAAAATAAGCATGACACACGCATTAATATGCAGCACCTCCTCTTAAGTCAGAGCTGGGCTTGAAAGCGAACGGAGCGGAAAGAAAAACTGCTTTGTGAAGCGGGTTGTTCTCAGCACTGAGTGTGATTTGTTTATTAGATTAACCTTAGATTAGATTTTGAGATGGTTGCACAAGTATTGGCATATAAGATTTATGCCGAGGCTAAAATGGTCAGACTTCACCATCAGCTTGTTTACTCCTGAATGTGTTACACCTAACTAATAATCACATTTATAAGTGTAACAATTACATGCCGGTTCAGTCTGCATGTCAGCGCGTGCTCTCGAACATCAGAGCTATTTGTCAAATCATTGGCTGTGAATTTCAAGCGTTTGCACTCAAAATGATTCAAACAATGCAATTATTGATGAGAAACTTTCAATTACTGCATTGGAAAAATAATATGGCGATGGTTACTGTGGGCCTGGACTTGAACAGGCAATAAAGGCAGGGATGAGCAGTCAGGCTTGTAGTATTTGAAGTTTCATTTCTACCTCTTTGTCTCTTTGAGCTGGTTTTCATCTTTGCTTTGTGTTGCTGATTTGTGATGGTGTGTGGAACAGTAGCCTAATGTTTGTATAGTCAACTGGCAATTATGTGACGGTGCATTTCAGGTCATTTCTGAAGTAATGCAAAAGTATTGTAAAGAGTAGTGTAACCTCACAATGTACAAGGGACCAGTTCAGCACGTCTCTAGACGCTGGATCACTCTGTGTGTGATCTCCAGCTCCACTTTTCTCTCACCCTGAACACCCTAAAGCTGTTCTCCACTTGAGGCAGCAACTGATACTCAAACCACGCAAGCAAACCACCTCTTTCAGGGACAGAACTGTGACCTCTGAGTTGTAAACTCATACCTGTCAGTTTACACTTGACTGAGCACTGAGACACCAATGTTTGGTGCTGCAGTAGGCATCCAAAACCTCTTTCATGGAGTTGTAAAATAGGGCCCATTCAGACTCGATGTTACAAAGCTCCATCGGAAAACTGTTAAAAGAAGATCTCCCAGACCGAGGTGTCTGCTGTGTGCCAGGTCTGCCCAGAATCCTCCCTGGCTGAGCTCCTCTGCTCACCCAGGAGTCTTAAGACTCATGCAAAGCTGATGATATGATTACGAAATCGATCCCCGATCCACTAATTGGAGTTAGCTGGTGCCAAGCGTAATTAAGCTCAAACGTGTTATTCATAATGCAAAAACAGTGATTAGCACAGACATTCAGTAGCAAAACACTACTCAGATTCAGATCATGCCCCTCTAGTTTTCAGTGCCATGTGCTAATGCCAGGCTAAACAGTGTTTCCAAAAAGCCTCTACAGCAACCTTAGTTTTAAGGTGGGGCGTGGTGTTCCTTTTTTTCTGTCTTTGTTTTTTTTAAGTCTAGCCCATCACTTGAAACTAGTTTATCTTATGATGTCTACCTCATCTGTCACTGAGCGAATGGCAGGGTGTATCCTGGACAGGTCACCAGTCTTTCAACAGTGTTGGAGACATTACTCAAATAAAAAAATGCCAAAACAACTGAATTATTTATATAGTACATTTTCAGCTGACAGTGACCCAAAGTGCTTTTCAGGCACTTATTATTTTGCAATCTTTGTCTCCAAGAACCCAAAAACAAAGCCTGGAATTCACATAAAAGACAAATATAACAACTAACTTCAAAATATAGTAAAAACACGTAGTAATGTATTACATGTTGTTACTTTTGAAGAAGGTACTGGAGAAAGTATTTCGTTTTAAAGTTCCTCGCATTACTTTTACATTACTCCATAACAAGGTCTGAAATCACTGTCACATCATTAGCAGTTAATAATACAGACCTGGAGCTAATGTCCCACACGCTGACATTTAATGAGGACACACAAGAAATCTTTGTTTTTGTGTTTGCACCCTGAAACTGTTTTATTGCTTTAGCGCTATATAAAATAAAAATAAATTAAATTGAAGTTTCGATATGAACTCAAACCTAACAACACAAAGAAATGTTGAAAATCAACCCAAAGAGACTTTAAAGAGCTCTGGGCCGGGTTCTGCATACGCTCACCCTGGGTTCTTCGCTAGCTTTGTGTAAACATGCTATCTGTGCAGATGCTCGCAAAGCGTCCATGTTCTGTGAGCAGTATAATGCAGTTGTTTCAGGACATACCTGACATGACAGTGAGATAACCATAACTTTAATGTGATTCTTCAAGTTAATAGAATAGAATAAACCTTTATTATCCCACGGATGAGACATTTTGGTGTTACAGAGCTCTTACAGCAAGGGAAAATAAAATATAAAAGGAAGACATAAGGTGGTCCTATAAACATAAGCAACTGAAGTTCATATATAGAGGTATATACAGGTAACAATGTACAGAATATGTATTGAAAATTTGTACGGAGATATGTATAAAATGCAGTAAACCTTTAGAATACTGTGTTAATTAAAAATGCAATGTGATTGTGTGTTACCTTGTAACTTTGTATTCCCAACACTTACATACACAGGGCACATTATGGAAAAAAAATGTATTTGAAAACCAAAATACAGTGAAATTGCAAATGTACTTTTCATAACTGTATGCTGTGACTTAGCTGGATCCCTAGTGATGATGCCACAAATTGTTTCCTTTCAGTGTTACAATATTGACTCCACAGTAATTTCTCCGGTAAAGGCGGTCATTCACTTGCGAATATGAAATCAGTCCCTCCAGCAAAGCTTTTAAGCCCTTAACTTCAAATCTCTCTCTACCCTTGGCTTTCCTCTGGAGAATGCAGCTGACATCTTTATTCCCACAGCTTCGCATGCAGTCCGATTTCTCAGGGGATTCAGACAGAAAGAGACAAGCAGAGCGGATAATCGCAAGAAAAAGAGTTTAAGAGATTAATTTCGTTTTTTTTCTCCCCTTTATCATGATTGCAACCTTTACTAGACTTTATGTGTGTGTGTGAGAGAGAAATAGCGACAAAGGAACAAATGAAGATGATTAGATGAAAAGGAAGGCACAAGTCTATACAGTAGGATATATGATTAGTAGTTGTGTTGACAAAGTGCTTTTTTTCCTTTGGAAGAATCCCAACTGTGCCTCAGTGTAAGCCTGAAGAGCTGTAACAGCATTTATTTCCCCAGAATAACCATTCAAACAATGCTCTGTCGACATTCAAGGCTGATTGTTTTCTTCAAAGGTGTTCGTTAATGCGAAAATGTAAAAAAAAATACAGTTATAAGTAAACTCTAATGATATTGCGGCTGTATTGTAACCATTTAAACCTAGTTTGTCACACTCAAAGCAATTTTCCTAGTGAGAGATAGTTGTGCCTCTGTTGGCTGATTTGTTACCGAAAGTAATAAAATTAGATTTGCTTGCAACAGAGCGATCTGGGAGGCTATTAAGTAAAGCCGTAAGGAGGTGTATGCACATTTACAATCCAGACCGGGTGCTCCAAAATAGTAAAGGAGAGACATTTAGAAAGAGAAATGATGGCCATTCGCTGGATTGATTCCCCTCTTACTGGTTTAATCAACAACATTGCATCATAGCTTGAGCTTTGTCGGGTGAACATCCCAGTGTGAGTTACACCCGTCTGCGTGTTTGTTGTTTACTCCAATTTAAAATGCTACTCAAAATACCACAAACCATACATCAGTACAAAATGAGTTTTTTAAATTCTGCCTTTTCTAGATTGTTGATACCGATAAACACAAAGAGCACAGCAGCGTTTTGTTTTTTAACATCGTATAACTTTGATTTACTGTACTGTGTAATGTTTTAATCAAGATAACACACAATGAGCATGCATAACAACTGTAGCATGCATATGCATAGCTCATATAATGTTAAGCACCAGATACAAAGGTAACCAATTAGCAACACATGTTGCTAAATGCACTTGTCAGTGCATTTTGGATGTAGGCAAAGTTCTGCAAGAAATCCCGTCTCAGCCTCAATTGTACCAAATTTCATGGCAGCTTATCCAATTTTTTTTTCTTTTAGTTTGTAAAGCAGCCAACACTGCTGTCTCTAAAGGCATGCCACTCTCACTGCTAAGAAAAGAAATTCTTTCCACTTTGCACATCAGACTGTTTTATTTTTTATTTTCTTTCTTTCTTTTTAAACAGGTCCACACGGGACAGCGAGGATGAAGACGACGAAGACAGGCGAGGGCGAAGCTGCACTCTGCAGTACCAGCACGCCATGGTCAAAGTCCTGACTCATTTTATAGCCGAGTCAGCTGATCCTCGAGGCCAGACCAGCTACATGCTGGGCAGCGATTGGCAGGTGGACATTACGGAGCTTGTTTGGGACTTCCTCAAAGTAGAGAATGCACAGGTTGCACAGCTGCTGGACAAGAAGATACTCGTGGGCCTTGACACAGGCATGACCACTATTCAGGTATAGGAAGAATCTGTATCTGTATCAGTATTTGTTACAACAACAGATTACAGGTGTTGTCTAAAATTACATTTGCTGCAACGAGACAAAATCTGAATGTTAGGCAGGCAGGGGGGGTTTATTAACACATAATAATCATAAAATTATTATCTTTAGTGCACATGCAACCAAAACACAATTTGTACACCGGCTGTTTTGATAAAGTTTAACTTCAAAGCACAGTTAAAATCTTAGTGGGTACGATTGTAACATGCTTGGTGCAATCCCTCGAAGCCTGGCACAGTGTTAACATGATAAATAGAAAGAAAAAAAAAACTGTTAAAAGTGGTGGTTCCTAAAAACTAATACTCAGTAGGCTTCTTTCAAATTACATTTTATAATTTTTAAAAATGCAATTTTACTGTAATGCTCCACTTTGGTCCGTTCTTCCCTGATTTAAACCACATGTTCTCTGACCAATGTTGCCTCTGATTTCAAATAGGTACTAGGCATTTATTCTTGCTCTTCCCTGAATACCTGCTTTGTTAACAGCAGTAAGAGATGCAGAAACAGCTCGAGTGAAATGCTGTCATTCAGTGTGCAATTATTCTGCCGTTGCTAGAATCTTTCAAAACTCCAGCTATGTTTGTGTTGGAAGATCAGTGCTTCCTTTTAATCCTCTTTACTCAAGTAATTGTGCAAATCTCAAAATCTGTTGTATAGATGCGCGCGCACACACACACACACACACACACACACACACACACACACACACACACACACAGTAGTGCAGAAGCTATTTGAGGTTGGCAAAGATTTGTTTTAATATGGAACAGTATAATATTGTGGTTGTTCTAATGAGTCAAAAAAATAAGACTGTAGTGATTTTATTAGTGATTTAACTACAACCAGTTGGGAAATACAGTTCTATGCCTCTGCAGTCATCACGGGCGGAGCAGTCATGCTAATTTGGAGCTTTTTATGATTTCTCTGAACTTTAAAAACAATCATTTGGTGCACAGCTTTGAATCAATTTAGGATTTTCTCTAAACCACACAGGGTCATAATTCTACGTACAGGTTCAAATATATACGTACACTCACTTAAATCTTCTATTAAGGTGCTGAAGGTGTCGAGGTCTGGAAGAAAGAAACCCCAAACTGTCACCCTCAGATGAGAGAAAGATGAGAAACATTATGCTAATGTTTTGCTCCTGGTACTGGTACATTGCACAAAGTGGATGGAGTAATGAAGAAGTATTTCTGCCTCTAAATTCTTCAACTTTAGGTCAGTTCAACAGCTAGTTGGACACAACTGGGAGTACCAGCAGGACAATGATCCCAAACAACCATGGAAACTAGTTTTGGAATGAATGAAGCAGGCGAAAACTAAGTTTCTAGAAAGTCCTTCACAAACCCCAAAATTGTGGACTTTCCTTAAGAACTTTGTCCATGCCAGAAAACAAACGAATTTAAATGAACTCTACCAATTCTTCCAAGAAGAGTGATTAAAAATATCCAATTGGAAGCTTGTTGATGTCTACCAAAAGCATCTGGCTGAGGTGCAACTTGCTAAGATACATTTAATCATATATTAGTGTGACGTGTGAATATATTTGAGCCTGTACGTACACTTTATCCCTTTGTTGGTTAGACAAAATCCCAAATAGCTTCAAACTTGTGCATCCAATTTGGTTTTTTTTAAATCATTTAAGATATATTCAGTATAATCATTCAACCCTGGAAGAGGAACAGTACTAAGAAATCATTAAAAGCCCCAAATTACCATGACATTCATGCCTGTAATGAGCTTAAACTTCTGACCACAACTGTGTGAGTTTGGGTGTAGCATTCATCCATCCCATCAGCATACACGAAACATCTTAGGGAAACTTCTTTTTATAACTTTGTGGTCAACTCTGAAGTCTCTTTGCCTGGCCAGAACTCAAGACTTTATGCACTAATTAGGAAAAACATTGCAATAAATTTCAGAATAAATGTTAAATTGGTAACCTTTTATATTTAACAAGTTAATGGTGAAATTTGGTGCCATAACTCAGGAACAGATGAGCATTGGTGGTTCTTTGGTGGTTCTGTCAATCTGCCAGGCTAAAAATGTGCTTGAAGCATTCGTGTTTTAACATTTTTTGCTTCTCTGTAGCAACAGCCATGACTGCTGTCATGGTTACAGCTCTGTACTCTGTCAGAATCTTTAAACATAATTACATTTAGTATGTTGTACTACAAATCCTTGGATGTGAATGTGTTCACAGCCAGACAACAACATGGTTGTATTTCTAGGTATATCTAGGAATATCTTAAACTCTAATTAGAGTTTACCTAGCTTAACATTACATTATTCTCTCTAGAGAAAAACATGTCAGAATAACACGCTGTGGAAACATGTTGCTTATCCCGGGGACAGTAACAATTGTGAATGTTGCTGCTGCAGTTTGACTAGTACCTCCCTTTGACCAGAGCAGACAGGTGATTACTGGTGTGTCACAGCCTGTACTTCAGGCTCTCTGTAGTGAGTGGGTCCTCTCCCCTCAGCCCTATGCTTTGTCAGGCTCTTCACACTAACTGGATGAATATCAGCCTCCTAATGACATCTGTGAGAGTGGGATCTGTTTCCTGGCTCTGAGTACTCATCCGTCTGTTTCTGTGCAGAGATGTGTTCAATCCCCAAACACCCCAAACCTGAAAATACAAGCACCAACCGGAAAACACGACAAGTACGAGGGTCTGACAGCTGACTGCCTGTGCCATGCATCATGCTGATGAGAGATACACGGATGAGGATGAGCATGCGGAGGAAGTCTTCCTCTGCATGCTTCGTTCTTCTGTTTTGGGGTTAAAGTGTGCCTCTTTTTTAGATTACCAGTATTAGTCAAAGGGAATGGATTCATACCTACATGAGGTACGAGGGTTGGATGGCATCCAAGTTGAGTTGTTTTTTGATCCACCCAGCCTGAGTAGCGAGAGATAAAATAAAAAAAAGTGTGTTTTGTGTATCGTTTTGCATATTGCGGAGGAGCATGCAAGTCTTTTATGTTAGATGAAAACCCTTGGAAAGACATTTTCTCTGCTTCACCTATAACTCACAGTAATCCCTCCCTTCTTTTTCTCAAATCAGTGACATCTTCACAGCCAAATCCTCATTGATGTGTTGTTTTTGCATTTCACTTGCCAGAAATCACTTGTCAGTCAAACAATGTGACCAGTGTGGATTTTCCGTTAATGAAGTTTTTTTGCTGTTTTCTTTCCGCTCCATTCATTTCTGTTTGCTGTTGCTGCTGATTTCTCTTGGGAAAGACCTCCCAGGCCTCAGTGTTTGGAGCAGGAACAGGCTATACACTAGGTTGAGTCACTGCTGTGGAGTAGCGTCTGTAATTGTTCGTACCAAATGTGACAGGTTACTGTGTGACGGGCGTGTATTCGTGAGGAATACCGTCAAAGAAAAATGTAATTATTTGCCTTTTTTACTTTAACGTCTCCATGGTAATCTGTCATCTCTCTCCTCGTTTTTCTTCACTTTTTCAGGTGTTGTCTCCTTTATCAGACTCAATCCTGGCAGAGAAGACTATCACAGTGGTGGATGACAAAGTGACCATCACAGAGTTGGGGGTCCAGTTGGTGACAGGCCTTTCCATGAGCCTGCAGCTCAGTCCGGGAAGTAACCGGGCCATCCTGGCTACTACAACCACACAGGAAGTCCTGCAGAGCCCCAAACAGGTCAGGATGCTGTAAGAAATTAAAAGCAACAAAACTACATTAAATATGCTTAAGGGTTATTGGCTCACAAGTTTGAGAACATATTGTCTAATTGAATTAGCAAATTCATCTAAATTTATACACTCACCTGCCATTTTATTAGGTATATCTTGTTAATACTGCGCTGCACCTCCTTTTTGCCTCAGAACTGCACAATTTTTCATGGCATGGATTCAGTAAGGTGCTAGGAAACATTCCTCTGAGATTGTGGTCCATATTAACATGACAGCATCACACAGTCGCTGCAGATTTGTCAGTTGCACATCCTTGATCCAAATCTGCTGTTCCACCAAATCCCAAAAAAGCTCTCTTAGATTGAGATCTGGTGACTGTGAAGAGCATGAGAGTACAGTGAACTCACCGTCATGTTCAAGAACCAGTTTGGATTTATTTGAGTTTTGGTGTGTTATCCTGCGGGAAGCAGCCATCAGAGGATGGACACGTTGTGGTCATAAATGGACATGGTCAGCAGTAATACTCAAGTAGGCTGCTGTGTTTAAGTGATGCTCAGTTGGTACTTAGGAGCCCAAAATGTGCCCAGAAAATATCCCCCATTCCAATATAACACCAGCAGCCTGAATTGTTAACAAAAGGCATGATGGATTTATTCGCTCATATTGTTTATCCAAATTCTGACACTAACAGCAGAAATTGAGACTCATCAGTACAGGCAACATTTTTCCAGCCTTCTATTGCCCACTTTTGGCAAGCCAGAGTGAATTATGTGAAAAATGTTCAGATGGCTCTACAGGGAAAGGAGAAAATCTGAAAACCTGATTGTAAAACGTCGTAAAGATAGGAAAAGATAGTTTAGTTGACTGATGACCAAAGAAAACATCGCTTGAAATATATTCTGCTGCAATCAGGGGGAACATAAAGAGCCACATGCAACTCATCAGATCTGTAGTGGCCACTGTCCTAATATGACACAGTGGACATTGCAATACTTGCACAAAAAACAGACAAGTGCTTCAAAGATGGAGGTTGGGGTGGGGTTATCAACTGGAATTTGAGCTTTTGCGGCAGCTCAGACAATGTGAAATAGATTGCATAATGTCAACAGGTATGGAAAGAGTCCAGTTTAAAAATCATTGCTCCTTGGCACAAAATATTATATGCAGTTCTATATAATTACATTCATTTAAACTGTTTAAATACCCTACTATTCAACTTGGACATAATGTAGTTACTGGAAGTGATTCAGTTCTGACATTTATATCTTTGTTGCATACAGTGGAGGTGTTTTAATAAGATAATTGCTCAGTAAAAGCAACGGGTAATCCTTAATCAACTGTGATTTTCTATTAATCATGTTATCAGTTATCCATCAAAATCAAATATTTGATAGTTGAAGCTCCTCAAATCTAATTTTCTTTGTCATACGTAATATCTTATTATCGCCTTTCCATTTCCTTAAGCTGCAGAAAATTATAGTCAACACTTTCATGTGTTTTAATAGATAAAATGATTAATGGATAAAATGAGTGGATAATTAGCAGGTTAGCAGAAAAAGAAGATAATAATTTGGTGCAGACCCACATATAAGAGACTTCAATGTGATTTTGCTTAACAGCTCATTTCTCCTCAGAGCCTCCTTTACAAAAGTGAGCGCTGATTCTTTTCTACTAGAAGAAAATTATTCACAGACCATTTAGACAGATCTGATTAAGGCAGATAATTATGTTCATTTGTTTTACAATGGCAATTATTATCACCTAGAATATTAAATTACTCTTAATTAGATGAAATAATTTTTTTATATAAATATCAGCTGAAGCCAAAAGTGCTCAATCGCCAACTCAAATACTTTTAGGGTCTCTATAATGTTTTTTGTTTTTTTTTTTGCGTTACACTATCTCTAACTGTCTAAATGTGCAAAAGAAAAAGAAAATAAGTGTGAGATTATAAAAAGTCTACATGAGGAGTGCTGCTTTGAGGCAAGCTGGATGTCTTAGGACAGCGGTCTCCGGTTTATGTCCAACAATATTTTCACGGACTGGCCTTTAAGGTGTCGCGGATAAATGCAACAAAATAAAACCCGCACTGGTACCAAAAAACAGAAGATTTCTTTATAACACACGGGAAAAGACCCAGGGAAACCAAGTTAACGATAAAAACTATTAAAAAATAACAATAAAAACTGATAAAACCCCTGAAAACCATACATTTCACACCCGAGCGGCCCGGTGCCAAACGACTCGGTCTGTGGCCGCGAGAGTTGGGGACCGCTGTTTTAGGATAATCAGAAACTTCAGCAGAGTCTTATTGTCATGGCTTCCAAAGCTTGTGAGCCTGAGGGCTAGCAGTCCATTGGCATAGCTTCACTTAACATTTAAGCTGGTGGGCAAGCCCATAGCTTCAGCCTGGCAGCTTGATCCTTTAATGAATAGCAAAAACAATACAAAAATGGAAAAATGCTAAGCTAAAAAGCTTTTTTCATTTACTTCTATTTGTAGTTCCTCTTTTTTAATTAATTTTGTTCTATTATTTACTTTCCTGAATAGATGTACATTTTTTCTTCTATGTCTTGGCTGGTCTGTTCTTTTTACGGCACTCATATATTAACTCGAAGGCTTGAAAGCATGTAACGCAGCGCTTCTCTTTGGTTATCTAATGGAAACAGAAGTTTAATCTCAGAGCAAGCTCAAGCAACACCACAGTACTGTACAAAATTTTGACTTAAAATCCGAACTTTGCAATTCTGTCATGTTTGCTTTTCTTTATAATTTGCTGCAGCTACTCTCGCTGTGGCTTCTTTGATCAAGCTCTCCAGTGAGCTCTCCGAGCTGCCCCGCACTATTCCACTTCAACCTTTTTTCTGACTGAGGGCATGAAGGCTATTTATCAGCTCTATCTTCTTACATAGAGTGTGGGGATAAGCAGGCAGCACTGCGCTTGCAAGACCTCTGGTGTTACTAATATAAGGAGCATTGACAGACCACTGTGGGAATCTATATACTTGTGTGCCTTTGGGGGATTTGTCTCTTGGCGATATTAAAATGCAAATTGTGAAACTGCAGTAGTAGGCGGCTTCACGACACCCATGTATGGCGAAGCCTCAGTGGCATGAACAATATTTAAAGTAACTGTTTGATCTTTTCTGCCCCTTGGCTGAGAGAAAATAGCTGCTGAGGTAGCTTAACCACAACTTAGTGAGCTTGACTAAAGGAACACTGAATCCAAATAATCATTATGCGGCTCATTTTAACAATTCACTATACTCCCATAAGTTAAAGCCGGCAGAAACAAGCAAGGGGAGTTTCAGAGCTAACCTGTTGAAAATGATCCGTTTCCATGAAATTATGCTCTATGCAGTATTTTTACAGCATCATTTCAATCCTTTGTAATGTCTAACGATCCTGCCTCTCTCTCTCTACCTCTTTTGTAGGAGGCCTTGATTAGTGCCTGGCTACAGTTCAGTGACGGCTCTGTGGCTCCACTAGACCTCTACAATCCAGACTTTTTTGTCCTGACGGCCACTTCACTAGACGAGGAAGTCGTGACAGTGCAGCAGGACCCTTCCTGGAAATGGCCTGTCATTGTGACGGAGGCGGAGGGTCAAGGCCTGCTGGTCAGGGTGGAAATGACTGTTAGTGAAGTGTGCCAAAAGTTCAAGCGACGCAGCATTATAGCGGCGGGGAACTGCAACATCAGGGTGAAGTTTGGCCATAGTGACAGCTCAAGAGGAGGGAGCAGCGACTATGGTCCTGATGGAGATGATATGGAGAACAGGGGCAGGCTCTCCTCCCAGGACAGGACCGGCCTCGACACACACTACTATGGCAGTTCGATCTCTGAGATGGAGGATGGCGTGCTGAAGAGAGCCACCACAACGAGAAGCGCAATAATCCGCAGACCCAATGGGGATAAACTTTCAGTGGATGGTAGCCAGAGCATACCAATTGACTTTGCCGACTTCCCCGCACAAGTAGATCTGCCCCGTGGTCGCAATGTGGACGACGAACTCATTCAGACTGCCCGAGGACTCACAGACCTAGAAATCGGCATGTACGCCTTGCTCGGGGTCTTCTGCCTCGCCATCCTGGTCTTTCTTATTAACTGCATTTCCTATACGCTCAAATACCGTCACAAGGAGCTCTCCATCGAGGGCCAGGAGAACATGAACCATGCTCACGACTGGGTGTGGCTGGGGAACGAGGCCGAGCTGCTGGAGAGCCAAATCAGCCTTTCGCCTCAGCAGGAGGAACAGACCTCCATGATAGACTCAAGCAGCGGCCTCGAGGAGGGCAGCCACTTGCTGAACGGAGGCTCTGCCCAGAAGAGCGTGCCGAGCCAAGTGCATCGGGCGGCGGACACAGGCTGCATAGCCAAGGACAGCAAAGGAGACTCCCCCACCACCAAGAGAAAGCGAGTTAAGTTCACCACGTTCACCACTATCCCCTCGGACAATAGCTACCCCACTGTTAGCACACTGACTGGAAGCCACAGCCATGACATTAAGTGGGTGTGTCAAGACGTGCAGCTCGGAGACTCCAAGGAGTTGCGCAGTTACATGGAAAGATTAAATGACAGTGCTTTAAAAGAGGTGGCATAATGTACTGTGTGCACTTGTGACAAACTCACCCATATGCCTTCCAGCCAGCGGAGAGTGGGTCTCAACAGAAACCAGATCCACAGTTGGTGATCGAGGAGTAAATTTACTTCAGAATCAACCCAAACTGCCAAAGGGTCATTAAATTTTGCGAGAAATGTCATGATTCCACATGTGACTGATGATAAATCACTGACGAAAAAGATGAGGTGGTTCTTTTGTTTGTCAGATGGTTACCACTTAAACATCGTTTTATTATTACAGGATTTAGAATCGTGCAAGGATCCCAGGACTGATCTGCAGCAAAGCATATAGAGTTTAAAACGAACAGTGACGTGACTAGATAGATATTCCGAGTGTGTGTGTGTGCACATTAAATGGCTTTGGAAGTTCTGTATCAATTTTGGATTTCTTACATGAGAGTTCTGGAAAGGCCAAAGCAAGTCAAGACAAATCTGCATGTTGTTGGGGGGGAAAAGAAAAGAAAAACAAGAATGGCACAACTTTCCGGTTCATTCTCATCCTCCTTAGCAAGGCATAAGACCTGTTATGTATATACTGAACAACCTCCAAAGCATTGTACTGTTGCTCTGTATATTGTATTTTCATAACATTTAAGGAATACACAGTAATGTCAAGAGTGTGCATCAGCTTTTATTGACTGCAGCATTGTGAGGCACTGAGTCTTTAGATTTACTGAAGTAGGTGGTGGAGAAGGTGGAGCCAATTACACACTGATCTTTGTATCAAAGACTATTTATAAGATGTAATTTACCCACAAGCAACAACACAATCTAATCCCGTTTAATGCTGGCCAGTGAAGAAAGCATCAATACTCTCATCTTGTCCATTACAATCCTGTACCCTGTCACCTCAGTCAGTATAAGTGAAGGAGCTTTTAAACCAAATGGCTGACCATCATGATAATGTGACATTTCTCAATACCGCCCTCTCAGTTAAAAGTTTTTCAAGGTTTGAAGAAAATACCAATTAACGCCTCTGTCCCATAATTACAAGCAAGGTAGGAAATATTTCCTTTTTTTGGAAGTGGATCTTTTATTATTCAGATAATTGCACAAATAATAATCTTCTCCGAAAACTTCCTAAACAAGAGCAGTCGGCTGAAAAATTGCATTTTGCTCAGTGAACGTTATTATCATCACAGTGGTGTTGGGGAATTGTGTGTGCGTGAGTGTGTGTGTGTGTCGGTGTTATTATTTTCCATCAAGCAGAGAAATGTTCACATTATGTTAACTGTTGCCGCAGTATGAATCAGGTTGTTAATCAGTGGCATTGTCAATATTATTCGTTTCAGCAAATAGTGGCGCTACCTTGAGTAGAATTGGGGATGTCGTTTAGAATAGCTCACTTCTGTCAGCGTTCAGCACTAAATGGAGCCCCACCAGATACCTACACGGAAGTTTAGCAGCTTTTCCGGCTATTTGTCTGCCTATTTCCCTTGCCGTGTGTCAGCTGAGAAGGTTTATACCATTCTCATGCTTGCACATTAGCTTAAATATCACACTACAGAGGCCCCAGTCAGAGAAGACCCCCTAGCAACCTTTAGTTGCTAAGGGAAAATGTGTTTCCCCCAACTGGTCGGTCAGTCATTGCTGACTGTTGGACCGAAAACCTACTCACGATTGCTTTGGTCACTAGCAAATTGCCCCAATCAACTGTAGTTTGCACGTAAGACACCAGCTTGTCTGTAAAGACTTGCTAACTGCTAGCAGAGCGGTAGTAGACTTAGGTTGTGCCTCACTGCTGCATCTGACACGTTTCAAAAGGTCAAATTTTTACTTTGAAGACTAACACTCTCTGTTTTCACTACCGCTTAGCGAGTAGTTGGTGAGCGTTAGCAGACAAGTTAGCCTCTTTCATGCAATCTATGCGCAATTGTAGCAATCTGCTAGCAAAAAAAAGCAATGGCATCAAGTTTTTGTTGCAGCTAACTGGCAGTAAATGCTACTACACAAACATACAGGTGACATTAATTTTCTTAGCTAACCCTTATCAAAGAAGAATATGTAATAATATGCATTATTTTTTCAATGTATAACTAATGTTTTCTGGTGTTGCAGTGTTGTAAGTGCTGATATTTCTAAACTGGGGTAATTCAAGTAGGAAAAAATGAAGACATCTATGAGCAATGTAACACGCACACACACCGTGATACACACAAACAATTATGCTCTGTCACCATGTCGTGATCTGCTTCATTTTGTGGGGTTTTCCCGCTTCTGTGGCTTTAGCGTTATCTCCAGGGGACTGAAGCGGGGGTCCATGTGTATGGTGCGCCGGGGCCATAGCTGCTGCGCTCGGTCGGTGGACCGTGAAGGGCGAGGAATGCCTGTGTAGATATGGGAGGGATTTAACTGCCAGCCACAAGGGTAATGATTGATGGAGGGCCCCGGTTAATTAAAACACCACTGCAACTCTCTTTCTGCGACCACTGTTGGTGGCTTCAGCCTCTTCAAGTAGAAGCAATACAACCCATTAAAGGCACACCACATTCGCCCCCTTGGGCTCCAGTTGTGGATGTGCTCATACCTGCTGGGATGTAGCACAGGAAATATAATGGCTGTATTCACTTCGGTTCATGGAGCATGTTAACTCAAGTCTCATTTTTGTTGGCCTTGAAGTCTTGACTTCATGAAAAGGGAAAGGAGAAAAAAAAAAGCTTCCCCAGGCCTCCATCTTAAATGGATTTTTAATTAAATTGATGATGTGAGACCAACAAACTCTCACTAATGGTTGGCTGTGCTCCCTGTGGTCCTAATGTGCCGAGCCCGTATTTGCAATTTCCAAATGATTATTCGCTGTTTGATTTATGTTGCTTCATCTGAATTCATTTTACCGTCAGTTCACAGCAGGTTCACGACGGCTAAACGTACACAAACACCCCACTGGAGAGGAGTGAAGAAACAGCCGACGAGGTCGGCTTGACATTCCGGTCCGACCGATTCTTACAGATGGAGTCGCAGGGAACTAGAGGCAACATTGTTTACAACGACCCTGTGCCAAATCTGTCTCCTGTAAACACAATCTCCCACCTGACCAGCAGACCACATTGGGAAGATAAACACCACAGCACACATGAACAAATGTTCCCTTGTCTTACCATCTTTGTAAGGGCTCTCAGGCAAAGTCCTTACCCACAAGATGTAAAGCTCCAACGGAAAAAAACAAAAAGGTCATAAATATGTATGTTTTTTTCAAATAAAAGTAAATTGTGCATCTGTTAGAGACTTGTTCAGCTACACACTTAGTAAGCGAATGAGTGAGTACATCATGAAATAATTTGTGTTGGAGTGCTTCAAAACAACCAAGAGTGCGCGTGTTTCTTATAATGAAGACATCACCCAGTGCAGCAGCGCGTGTTTATCCTTTTGGACAAAAGAGGGACTCTGTGGCACAGAAAAAATGTGCTAGTGTGTTAGTTGTGGAGATTATTCATTTGTAGTCAGTTAATTAGTTTTTGTCTTTTTTATGGGATTTCTTGAAAGTACGAAATAAACAACCTTGTGCAGCTATTTTTGGCCTCCAGAACCAACAAAGTGATGTCAGCACAAGCTCACAGGTACAAACAATATCAGCGATAACTCCAAACTCCAGCAGCTGTAAACAACTACAGTAGCTGGTGAAAGGCTTCAGCAGCATGACTCGAGCACCCGGCCATGTCATTTAGATGTATTGGCCCACTAGTAAGGGCACCGTGCACAGGGGAGCGACATATCAGGTAGTGCTCTCAGACAGGCTGAGGAATTTTTCTGCCTGCTGAAGAACAACAGAAGGTCAGAGGGCTACCAAGATACACCTGGCACAAATGGTACTCCTCAGAGTGGCTAAAAAAGATTTATCTTGATACCTGTACTGTTTTATGGGAGTCAAGTCCCATTCTGTACAAATAAGATACTCTAAACCACGGGGCATGCACATAATAACTAAGGCTGATGCCGTAAATCCAGATGGATGTACGCTGTTAAAGCGTTTTTACGGTTGCTTATTTCACACATCATCTGTCTGAATGAACATCCTCACCTGCCGCCTCGCTCGGTCCTACAGAAATCAGTCTTACAAGCGACAAGACAAGCACATTTTCTGGAACAAGAGATTGGGAGAGGTTATGTTATCCTCAGCACGACTTCTTCGTTGGTGTGGCATTTCAGAAACATATCAGACACGAGTTTAACAATCCGCCCCTCATCCCACTTGGATTCCCCGGACTCTAGGATGCCGCGTGATTAGTTCGAGGTAAATGCTGATGATGAGTACTTAGAGATGAGTGATTTGTCTGCTTGGCTGTTTTCTTAAACGTTGTGTCTGCATTAGCTTATCCTAATTAACATGCAGCGATACCTCCTAATCCTCCAATTACTGGAGCAACATCTTAGGGAGCATCTGATGGCCGCTCATTACACAGGTAAGACTCTGTAATACAATTAAAAGCAGCTTAACATTCTGTAGATTAGCCCGCCGCGTGCCCCTGAAAAATCATTGACATACAGCACGCATGGTGGTCTTCATTGAGAAATATGGAGACGCACAGAGCAGAATTCACAAATGAAAACTCTTTATGGGATTAAACTTTTTTTTTCTTTTTTTTCAAGGAAATACTGTTTGATACATGTCTGCTTAGTACTAAAGATACTTGGAGTAATAGTGCCTCTAATTAAAACTTACAGTCATAATTTAATCTTTACTTCTGGAAGTCTTTCGTCTTTTACTTGATCTTTTATCACAACTGTGTTGCACAGACTGCAGACAGAACATCCATATTGTTTGTAAAGTCCTGTTTTAAAGCCTTCATTTTAGTGTCTTGGCCAACTGTTGCCAATTTGGGTTTTTTGGGGGTCACACATTATCATTTGGTGTTGTCGTAAGCTAACGCTAACTTTTGTCCTTTAATTAAAAGGGGTGAGTTCAAAGGAAATCTACTCCCGTGGAGCTGTCAGGTGGAGATATAGAGAGCAAGACTCCACTTTGTCCCAGAATATATGGTAAAGTCAGGCGTTGCATCACATCACAAATCAGAACATTTTCTGGACAACCGTCTCTAAGATACATAAACATTTTATGGCCCAAACTTTGAACACATATTATGGTTACTGTGAAATTTTAGCTTGAGTTAAAGAATACTTTTCAAAATATATACATCTATTGACCCACATTCAGACCATTTTTGGCACATTGAAATCTGAAGCAAGATTGGATCCTGAATATCTAAGTAACTATTAAAAATGATAATACTGAATGAAAACGTGGATGATTTTGATGCAAAGGGCCGGAGAATGGATGAACGCATCATTTTCAAAAAACGATATCTTGCAAAGTATTTAATATATGAAGCTAGAATTTCACAGGAATCATTATATATTTCCAAACTTTGTACCATACATTTTTTATGCAAATTGGATCCAGTCGAGCAGAAGGCCCGCATTGATTTTAAATGGAATGACCCATATGGGAGTCTGACTCTGACATTTGGACCCAGTCTCAAGTGTACCCTGAAGGGTTTTGGCACTTCTGTTTGGTGTGTAGTTTCAAAACCAAGGCAGACTTTAAAAAAAGACTACACCTAGTACTAAGTACTCATCCAATCATGTAATAAAGCAATGACTTGTGTGCAGGTGGAGTATTTTTGTATTAGCTGTAGCTGATGTGAAACCACTGCAAGACTCTCACTTTAACATAATGATCGCTAAAGGCAGAAAAACAAATGGAGTTTCCATTATAGACCGCATATAAAAGATGGTCGTAGCCAAGGTGCGATTTGTGACACCACCCCAGAGAAAAAAGAGAGATCTTAAATATTTATTATGTTACCGCTGTGAATGTAATGTAATGTTAAGAGAAGAGTCTGAACTTGAACATATCACAAGAACATTTACGAGAATAGTGTTTTTTTTGTTGTTGTTGTTTTTTAATGGCATGAATATGTGCAGTCTTCTCGATCTAAAGTGATCCATCCACCCACTATCAAACACAACAATACAAATGGTTTAACATGTCAGAATTAAATCCCCCTGCCTTCCCAGTAACTTGGATATAGGCTCACTCTCGGTTAGTGAGGTCCACTTATGAAGCCTCAATCTCAGCATTTTGGTCGTTGCTATTTTGACAGTTTGCGACCACAAGTGAGCAGCTGACTGAAAACTGAGAGGCACTGCACGCTCACGTGCTAGAAACTTGTTGTCACAAAGTAGCATTTGATTTGCAGAACTATTGACTTAGGAATTGTATAAACGTTGGAGGCTATGAATTCGATGAAAAATAAAGAGCATTCAGAAGGTTCTCTGAGGAACTGTTGTTTACTCGCACCATCATCCATAAAATACGAGGAGCCCAGCGTTAAAACTACATCTATGTGTTTTTTTCCCCAGTTCTGCTTCCACAACCACCATGATGTGTCAGAAATTCCTCTGTACATGTGAAACAAGCCGCCACGCTAGAATTATGACCTCAAGGCATTGTGTTGGTTTTGAAACATCAAGCTGTCTGCTCAGTCACTGCTTCATGTGCGCTCTGACCAAATTAAACAGGAAATGGCCCTCCCCGAGCCTCACGGCTGGCAGGCCTTACCATTAAAAGTGATCTGCGATGACGCTGATTTCAATGATGAAACTAAGAAGAAATATGCTGCTTCCACCCCCAACGGGAATGCAAAATGAGGCTTTACACCTCTGTGTTAGCAACCTTTTCCCCCTACAGCAAGCCATAGGGCGTGTTTTTTGTAATATAAATAATTCAGGCACTCCACTTTGAGTTTGCCTTAGGACCAACAAACCATGACCCTAATCATGAAAGCAGGCTGTTAAAAGCACGATCCGTGATTCACATGTCAACAACGGTGTCGCCATGCTGCCTGCATTTAAAACACAGGACTGGAACGTGTCCTTCCTGTCTTATCAATAAAACATTTGTGTCTCGTGTAATAAATTTACAGATCTGGAAGTTGTGCAACAAAGCTGTGTTTGCATGCGTGGAAACTACCCAGTACAGTGATGTGACAGACAACTTTGTTAGCTTTAAAAGTTCTTCTTTATTTAGGCACTGGCTGAAAATGACAAAGAAAAGTCTCAAAATAATACACTTCATTAATGGGAACACATAACACTAGAAAACATTATCTCAGTTCTGTACCATACTGAAATGTAACAGGACTTTTTTTTCGATGTGACTGAGATGACAACATAATTACACATACAGTAAGCAATAGAACAAAAACATATAATTATCTGATCAAATAAACGCAAACAGAAAAAAAAAATCACTTGAAGAGGTGTTTCATACTGTCAGTGAGCTAGAATCTAGCTTTGTTTTATACAACAACGCAAACGTAACTTCATTTAGTTCGGATCATAAATGACGACGACTGTTCTGAGCTCCCGAAGGCAGGTTTACGTTTCCAGGAGCTTTATGTCACATGACACTATTCCTAGAGAGCCCTGAGAGTTTTCTTCCTTCATGTGTTCGGCTCAATTCTGACGATTGAAAACGCACAGACGCGCATGCACACACACGCTTTATAGTATAAAAGTAAAACAAATGCATCACAGTCTTATAAATATAATAAAACAAAAAAGAATTTCTGGTAAAGCTGCAAAGCTGTGATAACACAATTTCTGACAGCAAATGATGTGAAATAATGTAAATAATGTCACAAATGTTATGAACGTCTCAGTACTGAGATGGCATCACTGTGAATGGGTTACATTTTTTAACTGTTATGCATCCATTTCACTGTGATCCGAGCATTAATGCCACAAGTCTAAATATAGATAGATTAACAGAACCCATAAAAAAACCCATCTAACACTGAAGATATTCAATTTTGCAGCTTGACCAGAAATTTAAAACCGAAGTGTCACAGGAGTTGTGGAGTATACATGAGGAGGTATGTATGTATGTATGAGTCATGTAGAGTGCTATCTGAGAATTTACAGGGTAGATTAAAGTGGCTTTACAGTGACTGATCAAACATAAAAATGTGTGTTTGTTTGAAATCTTCTCCAACAATCTGAATCTCGAACAGCAATAATTTAAGGGACTGTTTCAAAATTACCCTGTGCATCCAAACCAATTCCCCTTTTGGTGCGATCTCTTCCATGATACTGCGTGAGTGCGAATGAAATAGTGCCGATTCTCGAGAACATTTAATACACGAATGCCCGAGATTAAAGTTACGGACCTAAATGATTTTAATACTGATGTGTCGTACCAGAATAAGTGAAATAAACTGTCTCTGTTAGATAACACAAACACAAATGTCGAACTGTAAAACAACTTTGAAAACATTCAAAGGGATCACATTTTATGGCACCGTTTTCTAAGTGCAAATGATCAAAGAAAGGCAACAGGAGCAGACACGCACACAGAAGTAAGCAAGTACAGTATGAATGGTTCATCTCTGTACTGTAAGTGGTATCGCTGCAGTCACCCGGTGATTTCAAACCCATTACCAGTAAATCTGGAAATTACTGGATATCCAAAGCACTTTAAAACTAAATCTTGCATAAGTGTGTAGATATGACAGTTACAACTTCTTCTGAAATGGGTCACTCAAACTGCCGTATTATAATTAGTAAGGGGTTCTTAGAGCACTGAGCGATCTGACGAGGGGGTGACGGTAGTGGGCTGCAAGTTTATGAATGTGCAGTCGTGTGGGGTCAAGAGGAAGAGCGTCTCTGCTGCTGAAGCCCTGCTTTGGCTTTCTGCTTGTCGTACTTGACCGAGATAATAAGGAAGACCAGCAATGTGACGCCCTGGATCCCCGCCAAGAGGAAGAAGTAGTAATGCAGAGAGCAGTCATTGATATTACCTGCAAGAGAGCAAAATAAGGACATGTTATTAATAGAATATGTAAGAGTTTAGCCGAGAGTGTGCACGATGAAACTGGCATTCATGTAACTCTTAAAAAGTTGGGAGCTGCACGAAGAAAAAAAAAAAGAAGACAAATATGGAAATCTGGAGAACAAAAGCATTGCAACATATTCGGAGGGTGACAGCAGGAGGGTTCTTTGTCACAAAGTACTACTCCACGTTAAAAGAATACCAAAGGCAAAGGTAAATGGCCACGAGCTTGCAACTGTGTCAGGTTGCTGTGTATTCAGCAGACATAAAAGGGGTGCTTGAAGTGAGCATGTTAGGGAAACACGATTCTGTCAGGAATTAGGATGGAGCGGGTGAGTGGGGGGGCTGAGGGCTTGTTACTTCTCATTTCACCATTGTGAAATCTTGTGAAAGTGAAGACAATTGACCCCACACTTCAGCGCTGATAAAGGAAAGCGGTATTGAAGCAACAGAGCAATGCAAGCCCTCAGCTATGATTCCAGCCCAGGAGTCTTTCATCGGCATTAAAGGGATTTTTGTTCCTAGTGGGACTGGGATGTGATTAAAGAAAAAAAAAAAAGATAGGTGGAAAAAATAAACTAATGCTTCCACTGTGATCTGTGGGACTTTCTTTTCTATTTTAGAGACAGGAAGAGAAGACAAAAAGACCGAGCAGAGGGTTGCAGAAGACGAAGAGGAAGCAGTGATGGTATTTGCCGACATTCCCTGCCCATTTATTCCTAATGGATTTGGCGAATCCAGCCCGACATCGGCCAACTTTGACTGTCTTAGCATTTGCTACACTGTTGGCTGAAGTGGCCGTTCTCATTCAGCGACAAAGCTCGAGAGGACAGCTTAAAACAAATCCTGTTTTGGTCATGCTAGGGGTTTACATGAAGGGCAAAGCCGATACGGTTGGTTTCGCTGGTCAAGTACGGTGACAATTGGATTGGCATTAAAGCAGCTTTTTGTACAAATGACCGTGCGAGACAGATCAATTGACTTTCAGCCAACAGCATGAGACGATGCTATGAACTACTCTGCTGGACACGGAGGGATTTTTAGGCTATTTAAGGTGCCTCGATGAGAGGAGAGGAACATCTTTGCTAAACATCTTTGCTTCATTTAATAGTATACCTTTTATTATTAATACTATTATTATCATCATTTATAAATGAGGAAATGTGAAGCCCCAGAGTAATCTGACAGAGAAGCAGGCTTGATTCTAATTAGATGAGCGTCTGAATTAAGTCAAGTTCTGTGTACTCACGTGGAGTCTAATTATACCAGTTTAAAGTTAACAGGCCCCTAGGTTAAGGTAGTATATGGTATATAACATATGGTCTAAGATTTTTCATTTATTTCATTCTTTTACTTTTCTAACGACTTCACTGAGCGATTAAGAAACATGAATAGTGTGCTGCAGGCATGCACTCGCTTACTAAATCACTGAGCTTTACGTTTAAAGTCAGCAGTTCTAACAGACAGTGAGGTTGAGCCTTTAGTCTAAACACAAACAACAACACAAACAAACACAGGGAATACAGAATGTGCAGTTCACAGTATGTTGCTTCAAACTGCCTTTTGTACAATATTAGGATGATGACTGAAAATAAGAAATGTAACGTGGACCTTTAAGCACGTGAGGTTCATTCGAATGTTAAACACAGACATAGCAAACATAACAAAAACAGGACTTTTAGGTAAATCTAATTTTAATACCACACAAATATTTGACTTTTTAATCAATTATTGAAAATGTCATTCTCCTACTACCTTAGCTATCATAAATGTCAGGGACTTTGGCCATAACCACTTGCACGTGTGCTCTGTGATATTACCACGGACCTCAAATATCAACGTGTGTCAAACCGACCAGACTTCTGTGTTGAAAATCATCACTGGATATGAGAGCTGGGTTTAAGACTGTGACCCAGACACCAAACCAGAGTTTTCAGTTGAAGAGTTAACAATTTCCACGGCTGTCACAGTCAGAGGTTTGCCTTTTCTTTTTCTCTATCACTCATATCGTTGCCCCATGAATTCAGCCGCCCCGTTGAGGTTGACGTATTGTGGCATCTGAGGGAAGATATTAACCGGAAAGAAACCTAACTGTGGTGCATGCCACTGTAAGACAGCTCACAATGCTTTGTTTACCCATTCTACTTGCTAGATTCACAGACTCCCTGTGACTCCACTCCACAAAATGAAATTCAAGTTGAAGGTTGCACTGGAGGAGATCCAGCGCACGTTACCAAGGCACAAGTGCAAGATGACAGAACAGAACTTACAAACGGTGATCTCCAAAGAACAGCTACGCTGAAGGCAGTCCAGAGACACTCGGCGAGTGAGCTGCCAAATTTAAATCAGGTGAGGTTTTAAGATTTTTATGGGCGGATCGCACAGTGCGTTCCAGGCGACTGAGTGACTGCTGAATGTTCTACACCAACTAAAATGCTGTCGTGCTTGCACAGCCAGTTAAATGGCTGTATAACTTAACTTTTCTAGAAATCATTGAAAATTAGCACTCTTCCTTTAAGGATGTTCAGTGATTTCAGCCTGGCCTCAAGTCTTAGATCAACTGCCATCACAGTGTTTTAGATTGAGGTCCTTACTGCTCACTAAAAATGTAAAAAAAATAAAAAATAAATCAAAGACGGGATTATGGAGGACAGGCAGGCAAACACATTGGTGCTTTGAGAATACTGGAGGGCAAGATGACTTAACAAATGCACACATAAATATGTCCATCTGACCCTCCATAATTTATAAATAATAATGAACAAATGAACAGCTGTGACTTACAAAAATTGCCAGTTTTACATAAAAAGGTTTTTACATAAAAGCCACAACTCACTGCAGAGGTGCGATCCACAGCTTCAAGTTCCTTCTAATCAAAGAGCAGAATTTGTGGCAGAGCTCATCAGATCACATCGTGCACATTGTGCAAATACAGATGGCCATATTCCCACTCGCTGTGCTGTATGCACGTTCTTGTGGATAATTAGACATTAAGGCGAACAAAGCGGCGCTGCTACGATAGGATACATCCCTCAGGAGCGACTCCTCGTCAGTGCCCTGTGCACTGGGCTGTTTCTATAGCTTGGAACCTTTGATCAAGGAACAAAGAGGCAGCTGATGACTTTGACCCCAGCTGAAGTTTTATCTTATTTTGTGATGTCATCTTAATCTGGTCAAGGGTGTAAATTGTGAGAAATAGATCAAAAACCAAGACAGTGTTTAAATAATTCATGAAGATGAAAAAACAATGTGTTTGACAGCAGGGCATGAAAGGAGAGGGGTTAGCGCGGTGAAGGTACTTAGATTTTCAATCGATAATTCACAGATGGTAAAGCAAGAAGAGCCTGCTGCGGTAGTCTTAATTCACAAAGCAGTATCACATAAAGGAAGTAATACAGCATACAAATGATGCATGGAAACACATATACATGCTCAATAGTAATAACAAGAGTGTTTACTAAAATATGACCCATTTAATGTAGGATATAGACCATAGAAAAATAAGTGCAAGATCTACAGAAACGTATTCAACAACCTCTGAGTTTGCTCTCGCGTGCTCGACCTGGAACAAACCCAGATTTAAGGAAAGTTTCCTTCAATTTAAAGTAAAAAAAAAAAAAAGAAGAAGAAAAAACTCAAAGTAGCTTTAATAATATTCTAACAGATGACTGGATCACAAACTTTGTTCTAGTTTTGCAAATCTACCTCTTAACTACCAGAATGAAAACTGATGCTGGTAAAAAAGTAACATCCAATTTTTTGGAGCAGTACTGAAAACAGTGCAAGGTTTTCAAACAGTATCAGTGCCAGTATGATACGACCTATTGCTTTCGAACATATGTTTACGGTTTTCAAAGTATTTAATCGATTGTTGGGAGAAAAAATATGCCCAAAAGTTCTCAGATTTAAATGGATGGGAGAGCTAGAATGTACCAACAGAATGACAGCTTGAAAGAAGTTGCAAAATTCTTAAAATGTGCTTTAACCATTAATTTATCACCAAACTGAAGTGAACTCTGTTTTCTTTTAAATGATATCTTCTTTATACCCAATACAGTATTTTTATCTGTAGGCATCTGAGTAAGAGGATTGCCAACTACTTACCCACTAAAGGTCAATCATAATTTTTCATCTTTTGTCTCACTCCTCTGAGCACATTTTTAACACTATGAAAAAAAATCAAGTACAACTTCATCCAAGGAGACTGCTATCCTATTTTTACCCTAGTGTGACTGAAGCACAGCATGAGGGCACAGGTGTGTGTTGGCTTTTAAAATAAAAGCCCTTGGATTATTACTGGAAATGCAGTATGCTTTAAAATCTGCTAAATTTTCAATTTAAAAGCACTCACTGGTCAACAAGCATTTTCTACTGGGATTTTCTCATGTTTACTTCAACAAATTTCACTTGCTGACTCCAAATCTGAAAAATGTTTTTATCTCAAACATCACGTTTTGTTTTGTTTTTTTTAAGTTATAGTTTTCTAAATGTTGGACAACTAAGATGAACGGACAGAAACGGCGATGCATTTCAGCATTTAAGAACAAACTCTGATCTCCAGAAAAGTGAAGCCAAAATTAAGGAAGGTGTTTTTGTTGGTCTTGAAATCCGTGAAACTGATGCTTGACAACGACTTCCAAAAGAAACTGTAGCAGCACAATGGGAATCATTCACACAGGTTATCCAGAGTTTTCTTGGAAATTAAAGAGCAGAGAATTATGCTGAGGTTGTGGAAACATGCTGAAAGTACACCAGTTAAAAAATGTCACTGAAGATGCACATTCTCATCTCGACTTTTCCCCCCCAAATCAGGGAGATGTCAGCGATGAAAACAGGGAAAGATTTTATCAAGATATAAAAAGTGACGGAAAATCTGTATCAAGGAAAATTTAATCTAAGCACCACGTGTGACCACTGTTGTTTCTTGGATGTGCAGCACAAGTGCAAAAGCAAGTGCCTCAAACATTTTTGAGCTGGTCTTGTTTTATTTTGAGCTGCCAGAAATATGCTTAGACGCAGATCTGGTATCATTCGTTTATCGTCAAGACAGTTTTGGTGGGAAATAGTTCAAATTCCAAACATTGTGTTGATTTATTACTATTATTCAAAAGTGATGAAATGTCAATGATGGGTATCTCAAAAACTTGAAGTGCAAGATTAAATCGGATCTCATATAATATCAGTGTAATAAATAGATAAACTGGTATAAAGTTCCTAGTAGCAAACAAAAAATGTGTTTTGTAGTATTTATAGTAAGATGACGAAAGCCTAAGTCTTGTGGTAATTATAGGCATAAAAACATCCAATTACTTACTGGCAAACGCTTTGACCCTTCAGCTTTTTTTTTTTTTGCCAATCTTTTAAGCTACAAGCACCAATCAGCAAAGTCTGACAGCCAGCGACACTAAAGACTCTTGGTGCGTCTAACGGGAACCATCAGTTTCTTAATGGAGGAAGGAAAAAAAAACCTTAAACCCTAACCTGCACCACACAATGCAACAGAACAGGCAGGAGCAACAACCCCACTTCATAAAAATCCCATCGTTTAGCTAAATCTTAAATTACATTCAAGCTCCTTGTTTCAGTCTCCACCCCTCTCCAGGGCCCACTTGGCTGCAAAGCACTTTTGAAAAATATGGAAAACTAATTACAGCAGCACAAGACCAAACAAGGACATACTTAGAAAAAGCACGGATTAATAAAGCTGATAAACATTTGACAGATGTAATTAAATTAAATTCAAAGCGAGGTAGAGGGGGGAGCAAAAAGAGTAGTACTGTTGATACACTTGTTACTAAAATGTTGCCATGTTTAGAGGATCTGTTTGGCAGCTCTGAGTTAGTAAATTTCAAGGTTGTGATTAGGCTGAATGCTGCAAACCAGAAGGGTCACCCATCCAATATTGGAGCGTTGTAAACTTGTGGGATAATTTACCTGCAAGTGGGCTTGAGGAGACCATGTGAGTCGAGATGAAATGGGTCAATATCAATTTAATGTTTGAAAATGGATCAATTGATCCAGACCTTCAGTATTATAACCCAACATTTTAATGCTCCAGTGACTTCAATGCCATCCTCAGCCCGAGAATGAAATCGGGAGAGAGAATCGATGCATGTTTGCTTCAGCAATAAATATTATTTTCTGCAGCTCTCTGCCGGCTTGGAAGACTTCATGATTGATGCTGAAGTTTTTAAATTGCTACAACAGGCTAACCATATGTATGCGCCCCCTACAACCTCTGGCGTGTATACAGGCCTATACAGTCCTTTCAGACAGAGTTTATGTTAAATTCGTCAGATCTGACACTAGAGGCTTCCATTAACACCCTGACATTTCACGCAGTGCGGCCCAACAGGATGTGCGAATGTCAGCTCGCTGTGAATATCTGAACACGTGCCAGACATCTGACATAACATCAGCCCGGAGTTGAATGCTGGTAAAAGAAAAGGCCATTTCCTGTCACGTGACTACAGAAATTCACAAAAACCATTCACTAACAGTGAATAAAACCTACACAATAGGGAAGGCGAATTAAATGCAAGCGCCATTATCTGAAGACAAAAGCCTTCTCCTGTGTAAAGGATAATATTGCATAGAGCGTAAAGGCTGATGCTTGACTGACTTAGCCTGAGAATAAAAGTAGCTGCAGTGTTGTTATACCAGGCCTATAAAAATACCAATGAGAGAATGTGATGGATGACTACTCAACCAGATGTAACCACGGTGGAATACAATTTGTTATGAGATTTAAGGGATCAATAATTTCAATATGAGCTTGAAATGTTTTAAGTTTGAGAACTAAAATGTTGCACAAAGTGCTCTGCGGACCACTGGTGTGTCCTTCAGTTGCGCACACACAGGGCCATACACCCCAAGAACAAGAGGTCTTCTACCTATCTAAATATACCAGACATACAGATTATCACATAGACGAAGTGTCAGGAAACAAACAAGCAAAGAAGAACATCTAAAAAACTAAAGACTCATCTGCAGTGGCATTGACGTTTGAGCTGCACAAGTAAAGAGAAGCTCACTCAGCAAAATAGGTCATAACTGGGCAGAAAATTAAAAAGATAATAGAAAATGTTCAATGACTGGCTCTTTGCTGACTCTGTCCAAGTGAGGCAGGCTCCGTGAGGAAAAATGTTGCCCATCCCAGTGTTGGAGCATGCACAAGACTGCAGATTCCTTCTTAAGATGAGCAATACAATGACTTGTGTATCATTTAAGCCATTTAAATCTTGGACGAGTGCTATTACTGTCTCTGTGATGCAGAAAATTACTGGAAATAAAAAAGGGAACTACGCCACTATTCAAAAAACAAATATAATTTTTAATTTTTTAAACCATACGCTTACAGTGTTGTCAGAAAGTCCTGTGTAAACACATTTTACTTGCTAATTGTGTTTTAGTGTGTTTTCTAAGACTTTTAAACAATACACTGATAACTGACCAGTAAATGGACTGGTTTATATATATAGTGCCTTTCTACTCAAGTTGACCCCTTCCCACTACAAGTCTTATTTACCCTTAAACATTTATTCATACAGTGCTATGGCTAGGTGAACTGTCCATCATTCACACTCACACAAATCAGGCAGGCAGTTGGGGTTCAATATCTTGCCCGAGAATATCCTGATCGGTGAGTGGTAGTCGACCCCTTCTAACATCTGAGCCACGGGCACCTCTGGTAACACTAGTAGCTGGGCTAAACACACTCTGGCCTGATGACCACTATCCATGTTCAGTGCAATTACCGCTTAAACAAAACATTTTCGGGATCACCGCTTACACATTTACTTTGTAGCACACATTGCCAAAATCGCAAGAAGTCCCTGATGACATAAAAGACAATCACCCGGGAAGGGTTACAAAGCAATTTATGAGGCTCTCAAAGTCCACAGGTCAACGATCCACAGCAGCAAAGATTACTGGAACAAGAGTGAACAGCAGGAATTGCCAAACTTCCCAAGAGCAAGTCTCAAAAGATGCAAGAAATGACAAGTCTCTCTCCTTAAGAAATGTCTATTTCTGACTCCACTAACCAAAACACACTGGGCAAAAATGATGCTCTTGTGCTTACAGAAATATTGTGATGGCACATCACAACCAAAAGCAATAATTGGATTTCACAAATGCTTCTATAATATGTTTCAAACCTATTTCAATGTGAGAATTAAGGAGTTGCAAACAGATATGCTTTAACCACAGTTACAAGTAACATTCTGAGTACCACAGTCTTTCTGTTTCAGTCTGCTGATGGTAACAGGGGTGCACAATGAGATTTAGGTGCAAGTTTGTGAACTTTTTGTCACAATGCAAATGTGTCCAAACATTCATACTGGATACACTATTTTTCTGGCATGCTTTCTCACATAAGAACCTGTGTTTACGCAGGTTTTTACATTTAAAAAACCAACAAACAAAAAAAAAACATTTGATACAGTTTAGTTTAGGGGGGAAAAAAGTAGTAAGTATGAGGTTGAATACTTTGTTATGCTACTGCCATGTGCAGTTATATTACAGCCACTGTACCTTCTTAGTTAAAGCTTTAAGAGCCTAATTAATGGTTATCTAAGGTTTTGGTACCTTCTTTGATCTGATCTTTTAAAAATATGAAAACACAAATCAGCCATGATCTTCCCTGACGTCTTTACTAAACCGAGAGTTTGAGTCTCGAAAACAAGGAGAAAGTTGAATTCTCTCTGTGACATTTTACCTACACTGACTAACAGAGGTTTGTGCAGAGAAGGGGGATGATAGAGCTACAGCATGACAGGAGGGCTGAGCATCTACCAGTGTGATGCCAAACTAGCAGCGCCGTCTCCATGTAATGCTTGAGGGACAGCTTTACTTAAGAGGAACAGGCCTATGTAATCAGACCCCCAGCCTGTGATTAATGCAGCTGTCTGTCTTCAGGCCTGTGCAGGTCAGCACAGCTCGGCACAGCTCACCCAAGACGCTGTTTACCGCACGCCATGTTGCCTGCAGCCATGGAAATAAGCTGAATCTTTTCCACGTAGAGAGCCAGGAGATGTGGAAAAAAAGCTAGCATCCAACAAAATGTGAAAAACAGCCACAATAACAAACTGCATAAACCCCGACTGTATGTAATGCCTAAGCTTTGTGCCGTATGTCTTTAATCAGTGGCCAGGAGGATGTTTTGTTCCATTTCTGCAGTTCACCTTCTTTTTTTGGAAAGCAAAGGGAGTCTTACGGGCAGAACAACTTTAGCTTACCTTCCCCTCGAGTGATGCACGGCTGAGCAAAGGATGGATATATGAGGCATGCCAAGCATCGTCTAGTGCTAACATCATCAGAAGTACCTCCCTACCTGTCGGTACACTGTATTAATGAGCTATTAGGTGTTTGTGGATAAACAATTTACAGTGTTGGCTTATTTACCGCATGCTCAGGGAAAAGTGCATCTGGGTTGGTAGGCTCTACTCGCTAGGGAGTCCATCCATCTGCTGCCACCACCACGCTATTCATTCTAGCACTCGGACAGATTTACACAAACCTTTTGTCGTTAGTCTGACATGCCTATTTATAATGTGAAACACTCTTAAAACAAGAGACCTGTGCAGGGTGTTGCCCCCCTCCTTTCTGTATAATTTACAAAGTCTTTAAGTGGATTTTAAATCAGCTCAAGCTTTTGAACATTCTTAAGGTATGTTCCTGGAAGATTAATTTCAGGCAGTCTGAATCGATGCCTCTCTTGTGGTTTTATACCTAAAGTCGATGTGGGAATACAATAGTATGTGGTCTAGCACTGAGCACCAAACAGGATGCTTGGCAAAAGAGGTGACAGGTGACTTACGGATAGCGCTGAGAATCACGTCACTACTGTGTGTTTTGATAATGATGAAGTGATGAGAACAGGTTGAAAAGAAAACCAGCTTTTATTTCAAGTTTAAGCACAAGTGCTTGAAGTCTTCGCCTTTGTGGTAGCTTCACCTACACCAGATGGTTCCAGGACCACATTTTGCAATGACACAAACACACGCACAGACATATGTGTGCGCTTACACTTGCACAAACATACAGGTGCACCCACACACGTGCTATCAGCTTCTGTCGACTTCTCTACCTCTTGATCACGGTACGTGTGACATACCTGCCAAATTGGAATTATCATAAGCTAAAATATCTCTTACCAAAGTCTCTATGGGATGACATCCAGCCAATTGACTTGAGGGAGACAATAGCCAGCAATCCGGAGCCCACAAAGGATCCAATCCCAGAGAAGAAAAAGAAGAGCCCCATGATGGCACTCTGCATGGACTTGGGGGCTGCAGAATAGGCAAACTCCAGGCCTGCAATAAAGATGAAAACACATACATAGAAATATATTTGATTAAATCTTAATGTAACGCAGCTTTATAGTTTATATGGTACAACATGTAATGAAATATGACAAAAGCTGCATTGATGATGTAATGTAACTTGGAATTCACTGCTACTTAGACACAGGATTTACCTAAGCAAGTTCTGAATAAATCCAAGTCTGAGATACTGGAGCAACAAGGTAACATAATTTACTTGGATATGAGCAGTGTGATAAATAATAATATGTGGAAATCTAAGTCTTTCCTGACTAAAATTAATGCTTCTTCACTTTGAATGTCATCTTCAGATGCATCTCTGGACCACTTTAAATTACATTTGGGGAAATGGGCAAACTTGCATGGAAGCAAATATGGCAAGCAGGATTGGTAGAGAAAACAATATCGTGTTGGCATGTCTAACAAAAAAAACTGCTCTTTTTAAAAGATAGTCCCCAGATTTCAGATCATTTCGATTAAATGTCCTTCCTCAGAGACCCCAGAATATTGCACAGTTTGTGCAAAACCCAGAGGCAGCCTCTTGGTTTTAGACACACGGTTTTCTGGATTGTAAACTGTGGTAACGCCACTGATATAACAGCTTATCTGGCTCACGATCTATTACAATTTACATGTTATTGCCCATAAAAGTAACCAGTACCCACTAGGTGATCACTGCGTTTAGGTTTAATCAAAGATCAATACTGTAGAAAGAGTAGTGATTTTTGTTACTTCTAGTGGACAGACAACTAAAAACATCAGGCATGCTGGTGTACATTTTATGGGCGGAGTAACATTTCAATCCCAACTCTTCGCGTATTTATCCATCTGTGTAAAATAATTTTGTTTTTTGGGCGGGTTTTGTTGACTGTTCACTTGTTAATTGCAAAAGAATTCCTTGGCAGCTCATTTCCTATGGTGGCACTGGACTGTGGTGTTTGTAAGTACTAAATAATTTGTGGAAGACAAATTATTCAGTATTTACTGTGTGATGGAAAAAAAAAAAAACAGACTGGAGGGGAAAAAAAGAGCAAGAAACTTTCGAGAAAGAGGAGTATGGAGAGAAATCTGTGTGTCCTTTGCCTAAAACATTCTGTCTTGCTGCAAGCTGACATTGATAATTTCATGGCACCTCAAACATAGGAGGCCCTATAGCTACATCTGTCAGAAGAGATTAGGGAGTTGTGCTTATGTGTGGCTTTTAACATCCTTAGAGGGTAACATTGTGCAAATTAACGTGATGAACAGTTTCTTGACAGATACCTGCGATAGTTCTAAGAAAGAAAGAAAGAAAGACTGCAGAGGGATCCTTTTAGAATAAAAAGGCAGAGATTGATGTGGCAAACATTATCACTGGTATGCATGAAAATAACCTATATAACCTAAATGCCTCACTTGCTTTCAGGGAGTGTCGAATGACAAGTTTAATTTTAATAAGGAACAAAAAAAACACTCAGAAGGGGAATATATATGTACACATCTAACATATACATTGTTTTCTATTCCCAAGGTCAAGGTTTTTTTTATGGTTTAGAAAGTAACATAAGCCGTCTACTATTTTCATAAGAAAAAAACATGTTTAAAAATACTGCGGGCACTATTTTCTTTTCTTTACGAGAGGGTTTTGCATTTTCTTGCCACCTTAAAGCAGACGAACTTGAGTGGCATATGTGGAAAGCATTACCCACTGTCCTACAAGACTGGGGACTGCAGTCAGGAAGTTTGATAGCACCAGAGGTTTTACACAGATTTATTCAAACAGAAGATGACTAAGGGGAAATATTCCTCTTTACCAGACACATGCCACAATTCTGTCAGACATTTTGTCTTGAACTAAGCCCTGTGGGATGGAGAGAGAGGGGAGAGCAAGTTTATTTTAAGGATCCCTATAGCTTTGTTAAATCTCGGATTTGACTTTCATAGGGACTCTCTTTACGGAAGTTCCAGTGTTTTATAGAAGCCTTATGGATTTCCGCTCAAGGGTTGTATAATACCCAAGCTCATGAAACAAATTTAAGTCTCCAGAGATTTTTAAAGATGACAAATGTTTTCTGAGGGAACTGGACTGGCCAGATATTCCTTCAAGTCCTAAATATTAATGGTCTCATTTTCACTCTTAAGTAAGAAATAAAGAATGTACTACACCGGAGACCACACAATATGTTGTAGGACATTTCATAGTAGTAGGAGAATGACTCAATCATGCCTGGAGGGATTAACAAGTTGAATCACTAAGATAATTTGATGCCCGAGGCCATGACTGCAAGAGAAAGAAGGCAAAAAAATAAAGATTCCAATTAGATAGATAAGCTGAATGCGAGGTATATTTGCCTATTTTGTATGTCTGCACGCTAAAGGATAAAAATGACCCACAGCTGCTACTGCGTTCAACGCAAAACAACTTCATACAGAATTTCACATTTAGTGCATTTCTTACAAACACAAACAGCATTAAAGCAATTCCCCACTTTGCCACATTATTGTATTACTGGGGCAATATGCTCTCCCCAAAGCTGTTAATGAAAAGGCATTTACTCTTCACGCCAGGGCTCGCAAGAAATGAAATGACTCTCATTTCGCGCGAGTTTCTTACCGAGCAGTTTTGAGCCGATACCTGGAAAATGATCACGAACAAGATTGTAGCTGTTGTTTGAACCAAGAGCTACTCTGACCCACCTTGATCCAATGCAATTCTTTTCTTTTTCATCGCTTTTGCAAACATAAATGACAGGAAATGTATTTCTCTGAGAAAAATAAATAAATAAATGAAACACTTGAAATTTGAACCAAAGAATGTTGCGGGGAGAAAAACAACGGTTGAATTGTTTTCTTAGAATCGTCTTGTCTCGACTAAATAATGTTCACAAAGAATCTCAGCCATTGTAACATTTTCTATGCTGACAAAGAGGAATGTCATTACAAAGCCTTACCAGTATTAGAAGCAGCAAATACCTTAAACTAACTGGACAAATGTTAGAGCTGGATGAAAAATTAGGAGCCTATTCAAAATATTACAAATTAGAGGTGCAAATATTACTCTGATTTAATGTGAAAAGCAATCCACGCTACAGATACTACACAACAGACCCAGTGAGATGTTTTTTATTGCTATAGAGCCACCTGTTATACTATGTCCTGTTAAATGTAAATGAATGTAAATCTGCGGTACTATGCTTCTACAAGTGCAATTTGATAAGAAGAAATCTTAACAGGATGTTTAAGACCCGTTTTCTGCTTCTTTGGTGTATATACGCAGATGTAAATGTCAGATCTATCAAACTGCTGGACTGATAATTAAACTTTCATTGGCTATGGTGTAACACGTCCTTATTAACAGTGTGTCAGCTGTGAAAGCTAACTAAGTGAATATGTGGCAGTGCAATTTGTTAGTATTATCTCTCTTGAGCCGTCCCTTGTTTGTGGAAGGAAAAAGGCCCAATGTAAGAGTCATTGCATATGATGGCACATATCTAAAAATGTCAGCTCACCAAGCTATTAAACATTAAAGGTGAAAGCTTTATATCACGCTCTGCCTTGCACCGCAATTACAAATATAACCTTGGGGCTAATCGTGTATATACAGTATCTGTACATTTATGCATCTCGCCATCTCCTCTATCTGTTTCAAGAGCACTGGACGTAAAATGAAAGCTTTGCTTTTTCCTCCCTGTTTGTTAAAAAACGGTTACTGTATCCACACCTTATTTGGAAAATGCCCCATTACTTAACAATGTCTCGCAGTAGTGTGATAAAATCGGGATAATCAATTATCAATTGATGTTGTGGGCTATTTACTCTGGAGTATGGACTGCAACCCACAAACACATTAAGCTGGTGCAGGATGGCAATAAATCAAACAAAGTGTTCAAAAAGGATTTACACATTAGTCTTCACTGCATTGTGCTTACAGGAATAGGCACAATGGGTTTTAGCCCCCAATCTATTCTGAATGTTCAAAGGGAAAAGCTTACCAACTCAAAGTACAAGTCTCTTACTCTGGAGAAGGATGTGACATTTTACCGTTTGTCTGAGTCATCATGTTTACCTGATCGCACTATTAAATGAGAGCGTTTAGCATTTATTTGAAAACTTCACAGAGGATGTCAACTGGCTGTACCTGCAATGCTGGCAAATATTTCGCTGATTCCAATCAGCACATACTGAGGGATCTGCCACCATATGGCCAAATCTGCCGCGTGGTAGATGACGCTCCCAAGCATCTGGTCAATGGTACCATTGGATTTGACGATCTCCAAGCGCTTTGTCTCCAAAATACCTGATGGGGTGGACACAGAAAACAGTACAAGGAAGAACAATTAACTAAGGGGAAAGCAAAAAAGAAAAAAGACCTAAAATTTATTACAAACACCATATATATTTAGCATGGGTAATTTGAAAAGGCTTACATTTTTTGGAAACGATACTTTAAAGTCCATGACACCAACATACAGCAAAAAGCTGCCTGACTTAGAGTTTAACATTGAACAGTCCATTATGGATTTCGCTAATTTTAAGGCTAGCCTACACTTCATTAAGATCACATCTGCACGCTTCTATATTCTGGCAGTTGGTAATGGGACGGTGCAGATGATTCAATAATAAGAACCAGGCAGTTGTCATCAACTGCCGCTGCTTCCTAAAAGCTTTATTCGATAGCTATTATCATGTAACCAGCGGCTATTTCCAGATAACTCCCAGAGACAGCCTCCTATCATAACTGCACTTAATGCTATATTTGAGAGGAGTTGTAGCCTTGTAATCCGGATATCCTATAATACCAGCTGTCCATCTCGAACAGCACGGCCACTGAGCTGCCCCGAGCAAGTCGCACACTATAAACGCACACATCTCTGCTCCCCCCACCCACCCTAACTAAATATCACACAACAGACAACCCAGCGTGATCCCTGGAAACTCTGCTCTAGCTTTTCTGAAAAAAAAAAAAAAGGAAAAGAGGGCAAGAAAGAGTGAGAGAGCAACAGCAAGAGAGAGAGAAATGCTTTGGGTGCAATAGCCATTGAGCTTTAACCAAATGAGATCAGACAAAGTGAGAAAAGTGAGACAGCATGCTAAAAAACAAACAAACAAAAAAAACAACAGAAAAAACAATGTCAGCATAGTTTTTGAGAGCTGGTCAGCATGTGGCCAAATTCTGGGAGTGTTGTAGAGAAATGATCAGAAACAGTCCACTGTCTGCTTAGCAGCATGCCTTCAGTAGTCCCTTTTCACTGCATGGGTAGTCCACCTGTCCTCGTACCACGTGTGTCAGCACAAACAGCTTCACCGTGTAAAATACTGCTGCACCAATCCAGACAAATACACAACAAGATGAAAGAGATGCTACCACCGAGGAGCAGCGGTGTGGCGTGCCGACAGTGTCATGTGTGACAACTATCTAGTCTGTGGATAAAAGATGCCACACTTGGACATTCACAGCTTTCCATCTGTCAGTCTTTGAACTTCATGATTTTAGCTTGTGGACAGCTACAGATAAGCACCGAGTAAAGTCAACTTAGAATGCAGCTCGAAATGTAATAACAGTGTAAGGCAGCACCCAGGAGTCAGTGTGCGTAACTGAACCAATGTGAATGGAGTCAGTTCTGGGGATAAACGGTGCACAGGCTCTGCAAATTACTGCTGTCTGAATAATTATTCAAATAAGCTGCAGATGCAATATCATTATACTGCATCTCAGTAATTCACTTTACAAAGCATATTACTGTAAAACTTTGACAGAGTCCTCCAATTTGTCTCCTGGAATCCAGGTCAGAAATTTGTCGCACACGAGTTGTGTACTCATCCGTCCAATTCCCACACTACCGCTGCACCATAAACACATTCTCTCCACTCCCAGAACTCAAAACGGCCTTCTGCAATATTCAGAGTTTATTTTGCCTGAATTTAAATGCAAGTGTTGCACTTTATTTCAGTAAGTCGAATGAAAAAGCAAACGGCTAACCAGCTTTGGAACATGAAAATGAAAATATTAGAAGGACCTTTACTTGTCAGAAACCTCATATCCTCTGATATTTAAATAAACACTACAGATTTGGTTAATAATCATTCTACCGCATCAGGTTGATTGAAAAAGATTCGTTTGATGGTCTTACTCTGCCAATCAAGACTAGAACATTTGAGGACTGTACAATCTTCTCTTTACACTCACTGTTTTGATGAGGTGAGCTTTAATATATTAAGTTGCTGGGTTTGTGTTTTTTTTGTGTTTTTTACACATTCTGCTATCAGATGACCATAAAGGAACAAGAATGAACAAGTTTATCATATATGTGGAGATAAGATCAGTTCGTAAAAAATACCATAAAATAATCGTGACCTAATGTCATGACACTTCAGTTTTGTTTTGTTGAACACTGTAGATTCGGCTTGCTTGAGCTATATAAGAATACGAACTCAAAAATGAAATGAAAGAATGGCCAGTTCTGCAGAGATTCCCTCACACTTATCCCCAACAACTGCTGTTTATTTTCATTGAGTGCATTATTCTCCATCTATAAAACCAAACTAGTCAATATCTAAGGATCACTAATAGTAAAATATGTTCATATTGCACATTTGCATTTCTGTGTAAGAAAAAGCGGAGCATTTGTGGAATACAATGTAGACTGATTCTCAGGAGTGTTGCTGATTGGCTTTCTTCCTGCCTTCATGCTCGAAACATTTTAGCCTGGATGCATCAGTGCAGCAGCAACCACTGACAGGCCTGGCTGAAGCTTTATTTCGAAAACAATCTACAGACTGGAAAAGAACACGACTGAGCACGGCTGGTGCAGTCACACAGGACTAAAAAGTTAGATGCCACAGCGCTCTCTATAAGCTAGTGAGTGAGGGGGGACAATATCTGCTGCTTTTCCTTTGCCAGATGGAAAGTCATGGGGTTTTTCGGCATTGACTATAAATCTGTGACAAACCATCTTTCGAGTCCCACATAAAGCAACACCAGAATAGCAATGTAAAAAAAAAAAAACCCCTCACTCAGTGACCATATTTAAGTCATGTCGGTGAAGCTGCTTTGTAAAAGAGCCATGTTACCAAAAGTAATAAAAATATAGATGAAGTAGCTGTATTGCTTGTTGCCCTGGAACTGCTGATTGTATGTTCCATCTACCACAGAAAATAAGCCCAACTTTGCCTTTTTTCCTTTGTTGTGTTTGTCCTACTTAAGTGACATGTACAGAGAACTCGGCTGCGGGTGCACTCACCCGCTGCCACGGCCGAGCACATGACAAAGAACATCCCTACTGCGATCCTTTTCAGGGAGGAGGGCAGCAGGCCGCGCCGTTTCAGGATTGGGTCCACCACTTTGTCCTTCAGGGGAATCAGCATGATAATGAGCACTGCGTCAAACATGGTGAGCCAGGCAGGCGGGAAGCGGAACGTCAACTGGGGAATCCAGGGGGAGAAACATGGGATGAAAGAGAACAAAAAGCAACAAAGTATGAAAACTACACAGTTCGACAAATGTTTGCATTCACTCGAGTCTGTGCATCGTTCAGACTTGATACTGCTCTGGCACCCCCAGGTGGTCGAAAGCAAAACATAAAGCAATTAAAAAAAAACCAAAAAAACAAAACATAAATAGCATCTATAGTAATGCAAGCAGGCAGTCAATACCGAATAAATATTAAGCCTATTATTCACAGCCGTAGCAGCAGCAGCACTAGTATTAATAGGATTCATAAGTTCTCTTTTTTACATTCTAATCTATTAAAGCTTAAATGTGAGACAAAATTGACAAAGCTGATTCTGAATTATTACGATAAAGCGTAATCTTTGGAAGGAATAATTGTGCTGTGTAAACAGACTGGATGACATATCAATCAAACAGAAAATCCACTATAAGCATACAAAGTATTTACAAGTTGAGGCAATATCTCACTGACTGAGCAGTGTAACAGTGCAAACTGCTGGAGCAGAGGTTTTGTTTTTTTTTGTTTTGTTTTGTGCAATTCAAATTCCAAGTGCCATCTGAGCTCCTGATGTGTCTCTGGTTTAACACTTCTGATAGGATCATTTATTCTCAAATTGAATTTCCATTTCTTAGAGCGACCGCTGGCAATCTGTACGCAGCTCCTTAGAGAGTGTTTTTCTCTCTTGTTTGTACATTATCATATTCAAAATGATAGGAAGTGCTAAATGAGACTTCTTCTTTGCCAAGGCAAGGCTGGCATGAATGACTGAGGTGTCTCAGCAGGCCCAAATCTCACAAATCTCAGTGTTTTTTTGTTTTCTTCCCCACTTCCCCAAATGAAAACCACACATACACACTGTATACTGATTTAGCAGTTTGGGAAATGATAAAGACTTATTGCAAGATTTATATTTTCTGCTGCTCTTTATCTTGAGAAAATTGGATAGTGCTACCATTTAGGGATCAAAAAGTATCCCATAAAAATATGGTTGCACATGGCAGGTTGTGAGCATTTTAGCCATTATTTCCCTAGATCACCTTTAAATCAGCGTGAAAGAAGAGTTATTGAAGCATGATTTTAATATATGTAATAATATTACATTTGTAATATGTGTTCATTTTTGTCTGTTAAAAGGTAAAAGCTGGCTTGGGGTTCATGTGGGAGTCATGAAAGCAGTAAAATTACACTATTAGGTGTTTGTGAACACATTACATCCAACTATAATTTCAATAAGAATGCTCTGTTTTTCAGCTACAAGTACTGTTACACTTAAGGAGAGGAAGATAAATGATAGTATAGGATTCTTTTATCACATGCTGTCATGAGGCACAGCAGATATAGAACGTGACTGTTTCTGAGAGCGCACAATTGTGTGAATTGCAATGGCCATTCAGTTTGGGAGAAGCCACCACACGCTTCCAGCAAATGTTTGCAGCCTCTTGTGTGTACTCTACGCAGTTCTGCATTTTCAAACATTAGTAGATGCACAGAAAAACACTCCTCTCAGTAGTAGTACTAACCCAGTGTTTTTGTTTACATTTGGACTGTGAATTGACCAAAAAAAAAAAAAATCTATTTGCTGTAAAACATCATGCATGGCTGATCATTATCAAATTTCAGGCTTCAACTGGCTTTCACATGAATCCAATTTTGAGATTCAAGTTTTCAGACTTGCAACAATGATCCTGTGCGCATAAGCCCAAGGAACACTTGTGAACGTGTGACTCAAATTTCAGCATTGAGCATTACGATCGTTTGCAAATATCACTGAATTTTCTTACCCCTTTAAGATCAGAGCAAAGTTTGTACATAAGCCTCATTTACTATTGAAATATTGAGAGATTTTAAAAACAAGTTTTTAAGAAATAATAAAAAAAATGTTAAAAGCAGAAGAGCAATGGAACAAATAATTTTAGATCACTGCAAAGCATTTCTGAGATAACTGCAGAAACATTTACTTGATTACTATGTCCAAGTTGGTGTGAGACGTTGGGGGGATTTCTAAACCATGTCATGAAGTTTCCTGCAGCTTCACTGCTCTAACCCTTATAATCTATTGTAACAGATTAGAGAAAAAAGCTTATATAAATATGTAATCTCTGCAGACGAATAATAAATTGTTTATCCTCTGAATGAGTAACAGGGCATGAAGTATTGAATGTATTGTGGGTTACCATGAAAACAGTTTTAATTTTAAAATGTGATTTTCAAATTAAAGTAGTTTTGTTTTCAAATTGCCAATCAAACCCAAAAATAAAGCAACTAGTCAAACAATTACTATAAATTCATAAATTTTAACCTCATAGTAGTAGTAATAGTAGTATGGGTGCCGTTTCTCCAAAGAGACAGTTTTTGTTCAGGTTGGCCACTGAAATGTGTCAGGTGAGACGAGACATCTATTCTCACTTCCCTTTTGATAATGACAAATGTCGAGGCCGGTAGCAGGAAGGGCCTAGTTCAATTTTTTCGTACCAGATAAACGGTGCACTTAGGCAAACTTTAAAATGTAGTTCTTAAACACAGTTGTAAACATGTTACACGAGTAAACAAAGTCATGTCACATAGTTTCACGGTGTTCCAAGTCGAGTATTACTGTGGCTTTTCAACAGCACTAACTCAGACTGCGAGGTTTACCGACAAGTGTTTCACTTCACATTTCTGTGAAGTCGGTACACTTCACAATCACCTCAAGCATGCCTGTTCAGAAATATGAACAGACTTACTGCACTACGCAAGCTGCTGTTACTACTCAAGTTAATTTCATTGCTTTTGAACCTTTTGATTTTCAGTCATCAAAGTGCCGCAGCGCTCAACATCTAATCTGCTAGGGGTGTCCTGATAGACAAGTACTGGGCGTGTATCACATAGGCACAAATGCCTGAGCACTGAGTCCTCCATTCCTTGCTGAACCATTTACTGCATGTCACTCCACTGGTCCTTCCCCGCCACCCAGTTTTCTCTATTTTCTACTGCCACTATAAAACGAAAACTTAAATTTGCCAAAACGAAAATAGACTCAGGCAAAGTGAGAGACAGGTATACCAGCAAAATTTGCCAAACAGAAACAGGTGGAGGCGCTGCTGTGGTGAGATACAATGCCAGCCAGGTTGCTAATCTGTGAGGTATTAGTCTATGAAGTTCTCACTTAATCCCCGTTGCATTATCAGCATTTGCTGCTGCCTCCAGCTGTTGTGTGTCAGTGACCTACTGACTCCTTTAGTTTCAGCAGTAAAAAATATAGATCAGAACCACTTGTGAGAAAGCAGGCTAGAGCTCCACGCTGTTATGTTTAACTACAGAGAATTAGAGAACAGTTAAAGTACCACAGCACAAATCAAGTCAGAGCACACTGGCACTAAAACTGTTAATTAAACAGGAAAGAGGTGCAGGAGAGTGTCTCCACTTCAGTTTACCTTAGAGAAGTCAGAAGTGCTGTTTGGGGTCGTATCAGGAATCTTCAGATGGAGGCTCTGCAGGACGTACGTTGTCTGCATCTGTAATGCGAAAAGGAGATTAGAGTCTCAGCGTGAAGTCGTTCTCCACTTTCTGATCACCAGGGTGTCTGGTGCACACCATTCTTCTCCAGTTTTGACACAAACAATGCTTTACCTGATAATGTGTGCAAATTATCTCTTGTGTTCTCACTTTGCATTTCTCATCATGCGCAATACTGTTTTAATGTTTGGATCTAACTTTATATCGGCTGATCTTACCTGAAAGTATACAGTCCAGTACGGAATAAGAGCAAAGAAAACTGGAAGGACCTTCACCAGTGCTTTGACTTCCTCTACTTTCTCTTCAGGAAATTTTCCTCCATAAGTCACTTTGGCACTGTCCAGTAGTGCCGGTTTGCTGTTTCACAGGAAAAATTTAATAAACATAAACCTGATTGAAATAGTTTAAAAATACAGTGTAATTAATGGCATAAAGCAAAAATAAATCTAGAATAAACTAGAATTGGTCTGTGCCCTTTAAGTGGGAAATTAATCAGCCTTTTATGTGAATCTCTCGGCCTTTAACAACAGCACTTCTAGAGATATGAAAGAAACTTTTTTTCTAAAGCCTATAATCCCCATCTCTGGAGAAAATGTCTTAATAAGAAATTCTTGAAAGGCAGCAGGACTGCCCAACTTAAAATATTCAATGTCAAGTTTATGAGCTAATAGTGCTACTTTGGTTCAAAGTCAAGTATCCGCACTTCAGAATAACTTAACCACATGGAACGAAGATGAATGCCTGAACCAATGGGGGAAAAAAACGAATTATACAGGTGGATCAAAGGAGGCTTTAACATAAAGCTCTACCAATAAAATAGAGCCATTTTATTCCACTGGTTCACAGTCACCATCCAACTAACGTCACTACACTACTTTAGGAAGCTGTCCCACTGAGACTGATCTGGGTGTGCTTTGTGTGGTTTGTTTGTACATGTATTTTATTACTGCATGAAATGCCACTCTTACCGGAGCAGGTTTGGCTCCACTGGTTTCTGTGAACAGCAGGCAAAAGCCAGGATCTTGAACATGTCAGTAAAGGCACTTCCATCGGCGGGCTTGGTGATGAAAACCATACGTCCCAGGAGAAAGACCAGGAAAGAGATACCAAGGCACACAGTAGGAAGGATGTAGCCAACCTCAAAGCTAACGTTTTGCTGGATGTAGGCCACACCTCCCAGTGACAGGATGGCACCCAAGTTAATAGACCAGTAGAACCAGTTGAAAAATCTGCGTGTGGCCTCTGGTCCTCTGTCTTTGACCTGCGAGCACACAAAGCACAGGGTGACGTATGTACGCAAGCAATTTTTTTTTTTCTTTAATCCAAACATAAAGAGCGTATAAAAAGAGTAAGTGTACTCTGAACTTTGCAACAGTGGTTTTGTCATGAGTTTGTAAGTTAACTACCAGCATCTGATTGTTATAAAAAAATAAGTGAAGTCACAAGTCCTCTGATATAAAAGATTAAGATTTCAAAGCCAGGAAACAGGGTTTAAATTGATTTAAACTGTGGCTGCATGACTCAAAGCTATAACATATAGTACAAAATACAGTTTGTAAAAACCTAAACTGATCAAAAACACAACAGTGAACTGTCAATAACAAAGAGAAACAGTGATCACAAGCTGAACACCAATTTGCATGAGTCAACACATTTGCCACATTTATAGTAAAATATACATAGCAATACTGTGCAAACTTTATAATATCCTTATCGTTTTATCATCTCAGCTGAGTGAAATGAGCAGAAAAACAATAGAAGCAACTTTTTCTTTATTCTTTATCTGCTTATTGTAGCTTTTAGCATTCTTTAAAAGGTTGCAATTAAAGGTTATAATATTGGCTTAGTAACGCTGCAATAGCTGTCTATGCAAACACATAATATTATCATCTGATCCATCCCACATACAGTTATTCTTTTGAGTGAAAAGATTTTCTCAATTCCTGATGGATATGTTGCTTATATACAAGCACAAAAGATGCACTGGTACAGCTAAAATGACCAGCTGGAGAAATAGATTCTTGTCAGCTATCTGAAATTACTGGGATTTCTGCAATGATTACTCATAAAATGTTGTCCAAGCTTCATAAAGGTCACAATTATAGTAAACACAACTTAACTAAACTCGCAACTCTGTTTGAACCTCCGTGGTATCCAATTAAGAAAATGAGACTGGATGGTTGTTGGGGTGCCTTTATATAAATAAAGGCAAAAAAGTCTGGGTTTCGATTGGTTAACATAAACGATGAACACCTTCCTCGTGATTGTAAAAGCATTTAGAGATATATGAAGCTATAAGCTAGAAAAAAGCTAGAAAAAAGCTATAAGCTTTTTTCTAAAGAGCTGGAGCAAGACTATCGTTACAAAAACATTTAAGTTACCTGAAATAAAAACTACACTTAACACAAAAACTAGGAAAACTAACTTAAATCATATTGTGGGTTTCCAAAACTACAAGAGGAAATATGTTTTAGTCTTTGTCAGCGCAACAAACATTAGAATGTTTTGGTGAATAAGACTAGTGTGCATACATGACACAGAAATTGTGTTTTTATAGTGATATTTATTCTAAATTTCTTGAATATTTCCCTGACAAATACCCCTACATAATGAAAATTCAACCAGATATGAATAAAGTCTAACACAAACTAAAACTAATTAAATATATACAATTAAAATACATCCGTCTCTGAGTGGTGACACCTGTAGACATTTCCACAACTGGACACTACTGTCAGAAAAATAATAATGGCAGTGGGAAAAAAAAATGTGTTAAAGGGAAAACACACTAGCAAAACAACCAGATCCAGCCATTAGTTGGAAAGCTTGGAAGATCTACAGATTTTTAATGAGATTTCTAGATCAGTGATGCGTGAAGAGATTTATCAAAAGGTGGACAACTCCATCATCCCAACTTTAAAGTCTGGTGGAGCCAAAATCACGTATGGATAGCTTGTTATCACTGAATTAAAGAGCAGCTGTCTGTGTTTTAAAGGAAAGGTTAGGTGAACTAGCAAACAAACATTAAATCATCTTATGAGCAGCTACCGGAAACAGCCCCATTTGAAAGCTGTAGCTGCTATAGGAGGTTCAACAACAAGTTGCTACAAACAATAAACTAATATAAATCCAACTTTTTGTGCTATATGTTCAGTCAGATTGTGTTTCTTTACAATTGTCACCGAAGATCAGACCAAGTATCATGACTGACAAAACTGCAAGTCCAAGTTTGGTAATTCCAAAGAGGTCACAAACTTTTTTTTCATGCAAATGCACTGTGCTTAAAAGGGGGAAATCACAACAATCAGTATGATAATTTTTTTACGCTGTGAGAGGGTGTCGTTATTAGGAATGAGGCCAATTTTAACAGGGACTCTTCTGTTTCTCTTAAATATTCAAATCTCCCACGCACCAAGGACTTTCACTTTTTGGAGGATCACTAATGGGAAAATTTTGTCTGTATGAGGTAAAAATTTCAGTTTCAGTACGCAGGAAAAAGTAACCTCATGGTGCATTTCGTTTGCTTTAACATTAGCGGACTTTTACAAAAAAGAAAAAAAAAGCGGTCTCTCTTGTGTGTTGTGTATGTGAACATAACATTGCACTAATCATATTCGTTCTGCCAGCTCCCTTTGAAACATTTTATCCTCTCCTGATTAGATTACTCTGAGAAACAATGACCCCATTGATGAACTTTCCCACTTCCATGATTGCGTGTTGTGGAGGGTCCTCTAGATAATTTTGATACTAAACTGACAGATGTGTGTTTCACTTCTTATTACCAACTAAGAGCAATTGAAGAAGTGTTTTTAAGTGTTTCAGTTTGTACATGTGTTCCAGAGAGATGTATTGTCTATTCTACAAGATGCTTCAAAATGTTTAGTTTTTAATGGTAAGAGCCATAAGTAGCCATGACAATCAAGAGGTTGTATGTCTCAGTGAAATGTCATGGCGCAGCTAAAGCCCCATGACATGTCTGACTTCATTGATGTCCCCACTACACATTTTATACAGGCCAATTCCAGAAAGCTAATGGTTCAGGTTATAGCCTTCTTGCAACATGAAGCTCCAGGTATTTCCTAATTAATACAAACTTTAATAACTCATAGTAGTGCTGTTTATACTTTACCTGATCTGCCCCAAATGGAGTGATGTTAGACTTCACAGTACCCACACCTAAGGCAATTAAGAAAAGTCCACCATAGACTGCTGGGCCACAATATGGGGCACGAATGGGGCAGGTAACGTTTTTTGGAGTGGTAACGTTTGTGTTCAGACACTCAGCAGGCTGCACAGGAAATGCCATTTCTTCCCCGCACAGGTGTATCCTGGTGCCCTCGTTTGAAATAAAAGGGAAAAACAGCATGCCAAAAATGTACAGAACCAAACTTGCGGCAATGGTCAAGAATTTTCCGAGGTATGCATCAGCCAACCAGCCTCCAAATGGTGAAATCAGGTAAGTTACTCCCATGAACATGAGTGGTGCCTGGCTCGCCTGAGTGCCCTCCCAATAAAAAGGACTACCATTGAGAAAAAGAACCAGGTTGGACGTTATGCCATAGAAAGCAATCCTCTCTAATGACTCGGCCAGCAGGATGGCCGCACATGCCAATCTTCTTCCTTCGAAGACTGACGGTGGTGAAGGTCTGCTCTCAGTGTCTGAGTCCAAAAGAGGGGTGCTCTCATTGGCGTCCCTGTTGTAAGCCATTCTCGCCCAACTTAGTGGAATAGAGTTTCTTCCTTATTTTTAAGAGTTCAAACCTGAAAATAAAACACAGATATAAACCAAACGGTGACACCGCAGCACAAACACAAACAAATGTACATTTACAACATCTAAATTGCCAAAGGAGAGCCCATTTTCTTGTCATATAGGTTTTTAGCTTAGTACAAACCTGAAGTAAGCTAGCTTAAACACCACAACAGCTTGTTAAAGTTTTTCATTACCTTACCTTTAATGACAGAAACACGTCCCAGGGGTCTTCGGTTGTCTCCATCAATCTAGACCATGCTAACCGCTCAAATGTTTCGTTTGTACTGTCTAAAAGCTGAACTTTATGAAAAGAGAACTGGGTGTCAACAGAAAAACAGTGTCACAGTCCTGTCGCGTGACACATAGCTCAGTCAAAAGCTGTCACTCTTGCGTTGCTGTGGAGACGATCTGCAAATGAAACTTACGCGACGGATACAGCGAATCGAGGCGCGCAACACCATCCGTGTGATATAGGGATTTGTTCCGCTTACGCAGAGCTAAGCAAGGAGAGAAGGAAGTGGCTCTGCAGTGCATTTTAATCTTTTTTTTCTTTTTTTCTTTTGGTTACGGCTGATTCTGTCATTATATAACATGAACCAACAGGATTTGTGGTTTTGGGGTGGGCATGACAAAAAAAATTTTTTTAAAAAAAGGAAGAAGAAAAAGAAGTGAAATGGGCTAGCAGCACTCCGCCGCTTACACTCATGTTTCCAGGGGGCCGTATAGAAGGCGGACTTGTAAACATTACAAGCATGGTGCACTACCGTAGGCGGTCTGTGTGCAACTTTAAGATGAGCTAGCCTTGCTCTTAGGTGCTGCTACGTGTTAAGTTACGGACAAGGAAATGTAATTGGAGCTCAGCTAAGAGAGCTCATTGAAACGCAGATGTCGGTGCCGTCAGCTTTTCGCGAATATTTCGCGTTAAGTAGCTAATTAGCACGTCAGCCCTGCTTTCAGTGGAGATATGAAATTACTTTTCCTTGCCTGTCTCAGCCCCAAAACTGGGAACCATACTACAGCTGAGAGAATAAGGTAACAAACATAGCCGCTAAGTGTAGCTGATTCTTATAGCTGGTATGATTCATTAATTAGCGCGTGACACTATGAGGCAATAACGGCGTATTTAACTTCATCAGGGCAAGTGTCGTTGGTAAAATCGCCTACTTCACTGTGAAATAAGTGTAACAAGTTGGCTCCAAATACAAACCTTATCGTGTAATGAGACACCTTAAGATGAGTAGCAGTAAACACGGGTGTTGCCGGTGACCTTGGCTTCTGTTCTTATCAGGAACTGAGCTTAATTTAATGTGATTGGTAACACTTGTCCGTCTACTGTTTCATGTTAAAATGGCTCCACGGAAAACGTTTCCTAGCTTTAACCATTATGAATTTGCTCGAACACTCCGTCTTCCTTCCTGCCTTCCATAAGCAAATGTTAATTTTATGTTTTAGGTCCTACATTGAGTCAGCAGGACACACTTGCGAGCTCAGAGACGCAGGAGAGTTTCAGTCTCCTGCTGATGTGGTAAATCTGGTCTCTGAACATCCTAAGTTTGAAGCTGCACTGGCTATTCATCTTTTCAAAGCGGGCAGACTTCTCATGGGTAAACTGACTTGCTGCTATATCATCTACTTATCAGCTGTACACTTTAAATCAGTTTCCTTTTTTGCTGTCAGAATAATGGGTCTGCAAACGTACAGCTTTCAGTCCCACACTACCTTTTTTTATGTCTATTCTTTACAACAGATATTGAAATACCCTTTGGCGTAATCTTTGGCGGCACAGACATAAATGAAGATGTGAAAGTGGAGCAGAAGCGTGTGGTTATGGAACAGGTGCTACTGAAAGCCAGGTGATGTTGTACTGTTGCAAATTCCTATTTTAAAACTTCCGGATGGCTCCAAAACTAGTACATGAACTTTAGTCCCTCATATCACACATATTCCATACCATTTATCAAATGATTTTGGAAAAGTTTCATTTAAAATAACTGAAGAGTCACAATTTGCAAAAGAGTCTACATTATAAATAATGTGATTTCTGCCTCATCTGTTGGCTTTGTTAATTAGACTAAGAGGCTGCATCTACAGCACATTTGTTAGCATCTTACGATAGGACAAGGAGCACAGATGCATTAGAGGTGGAAATGGAAAAACAGTGAGAAATTCAAATTGTCCAGTTTAGCAGAAGCTTATCAGTTCTTGCGTTTATTACATTTGTGCATTGCAAAGCACTGAGGTCAAACTCAATGCAGGGAAGCTTTTGCACAACCAACTCTGATGCAAGCCTTTCTTTCTGCTCTGTTTCTACAGTGCGTTACGTCTCTGAGAAGATTTTTAAAAGTGCATTGCAGTCAATAAAATCTCATCAATATCCATTCCTACACATGCCGTTAATCATGTATGCATTATATTTTTGGAGTGTCATTTCAAGAGGACTGCTCATTACAGGAAATACCCTGTAACATGTCTCCCATGAGAAGGAGCTGCTGATTATATCAAATTTGGCAGTTATCATTAATCATGACTTTATCCATGATTAATATCTAGTATGTTAGTAATGTGTCATATCATATTTTTTTGCCAACTTCCTTTTTTTATAAAGGTTTGATTCAGATGTCTCCAACCTGAAGTGCGAGCAGGAAGTAAATGTCACCACTTTCATATCTTTTATTAAAATTATTCACATGAAATCAGAAAGCTTCTAATCCACTAATCATGTGATTTTTATGTATTTTTTTCAGTCTTGGATATAACAACAAATCACAAATAACACTGCCGTCTCAATAAAAGCTTAAAATATTTTTTTTCCCTCAATACATAAATTCCAGGTTTTCACTGGGGGTAAAAACCCCCCCAAAACTCTGGATCTGTACAAGATCTTCTGGCCCTTGGGGCATGAAGAATCATAGACTGTATATAAAGGATGGACGTAGCTTCAAGTCAGAATTCATTCTATCTAATGATCAGGAGGGGGCGAGACAGCTGTTTGCATGGATTAGTGGTGTGTAGATTGATACTGAAACATTGATTCCATATTAAAATATCAATATTTATGCAATTTGGAGTGAATTTGCAGTTTATGAGTCACAAGAACAAAATAGAAAGTAATTATATTATTGGGATCGCCTAAATCGTCGTCTACGTGTAGCACTTTGCTAAATTTTGGAAAGTGACTTACGTCTAGGCTTTGTGTTGATGTTTAAATGCAAATTTGCAAATTATTCCCAATTAAAGTCAAACAAGAGGATAAAGCAGCGTATGTCCTACAGGCATAGCTACCTTATGGCTGAGAAGTTCCTCCTGAATCGTTGTGCGGCGTCCTTTAGTTTATCAGTCAGGTCCACGCCTCCCTCATCATGTCCAGGTTCAAAATACCAAAATGGCTTCAAAGCACGACCTCACAAACTACTGAGTTACATCACTGTGACTACGTCCATCTTTAATAAACAATCTATAGAAAGAATGAGACTGAAAGAATTCAAGCTAACCACTAGTTTAGCAGGCTAATGGCTAATCTGGCTAATCTAAATCTTGCGCCCTAATCCAAGCCGACATCACGCTGAAGTGTCTCAGTTTTCTAGCTGATTAAAGTAGATGGCAATAAATCTAGAAAAAGACCTTCTAGAGGAACGTGCGAGAGCCTGTTTTCCAAACCTTCAAACATCTCAATCCACCCGCCTCCCACTATTAGTGCCATCTCACCCCAACCTTGATCACAAAGTTCCATCACCACCCAGGGCTTGTTTGCCCATTTAATATTGCACACTTACAAATGAAAATTAGTATCTTCTTTCAGTTTTTTTGTTTCATTTTTGTTTCTTTGCTCTACATTCCCTTCATTTTCCTGCTTGTATTCTTTCTCTTTTTGTACTGAAATCCTTTCGCTTCGAGCTACAAGCAGTTTTTCTGCTCTCGTTCTGCTCTGCCTGCAGATTTCTGTGTTTTAGTGTTGTTAGCACAGCTTTTTTTTCCCCTTTTATTGTTGTCAAAATCGTTATTACTTGTAAAAGGCTGTAATTTACTGCCTATAGTGAAAATTCTTGTTTTGCTGAAATGCCTCGCACAGCAGTGATAATGAAGTGTTTCTTTGTTCCCAATCAGGTTTGCTGTTGCATTTACTGACAAACTGAAAGAAGAGGCAGAGTTATTTTTGGTATGATTATGCGCTTATGTTTTTTGATACACTGACTGAAGTAATTCGTAGTTCAGTTGAGTCGAGCACATTTTAGGCAATCTCTCTGAGGATCGCTGATAGTGTTGCATTGGGTTGAACACATGAAATTTAGTGACAAAAGGGAGAGAAGAAGAATTACTCTTTTTCCCTCATCTCTGCACATCTAACCAGAAGTTGTAAATTTTGGATTGATAGTTGCAGAAGTTACAAAAAAATGCCCCCCTCCCCCAATGAGAGGAGGACTGGGCTTTCAGGAGGGGCTGTCCAGTCATTTGACATGCAGTTTAAACTTTGATGCATGATGGTTACACATGCAGATGTCTCTTTTTTTTACACATGCCCTATGTTTGCCCACAGTTTCATCTATTTAAATTCACCCAGATCCTTACTCTGTCTGCTTAATTGCAGCTTATAATAAGAGAGAAAGTTTTTGTTTACATTTTTACAGCACATCTGCAGACGGCAGGAGCCTGACAGCGTCAATAAATACAGCAGAAGGGCTCTGACTATACAAACACAATATCCTGCCCTGTCCCGTAATAGTCTGGCATTAAAACAATATTACAGTGTTTTATTTTCAGATTAGATTCCAGCCATAGGCTGCAGATTGAGGCAAGTGGAGTGCTTTATCTCTGCCATTTAGTGCTGACAGCTGGTAGACAGGACAGGCACTGAGAGGCATCGCCAAGCTTTTTATTGTGACAGAAAACACACATAGCGGATGGATCTGGTGTGATAACATCCAGTCAATTTCTTTCCCGTCCCCTCTGATTTATTTTTCGGCACCCGCATTATCTTAGCGACTGCTTTCCTGAGTCTCTTTTTAAAGTTTGTACTCTGTTTAAATATGCTTAGAACACAAAGAGCTTTAAATGGCTGTCTCTATTGTTGGCCATAAAAAAAGAGAGAAGCACAGTTGGTGATAATCAAATGTAATTTCTATAAACAAACGCTGCCAATAATTGCTGATTGCATTCTGTTTAGTTGTTTTAACCACTTCTTTTTCATTTTTTTCCCTGAAGGTGTCCCAAAGCAGCAAAATCTACGTCCAGCCTCAAGGTAAATTCTGCAGGATGGACATCCTCGCCTGATGCTGTGCATCCCTGACTCACCATTGAAGTGTTGCACTAATCAGCTTTGACATTTTTCCCTCCATTATCATACTGTCTGCAGTACAGAGTTGTGTTTGCTCTTGCCATTGGCCACCGTAGCATGTAGGACAGCCCAAATCACTCTTCCATGTTGTTTACCACCGGTATCCTTGTTTGGCAAATAGTGTCCCTTCATAGATTAGACGAGAGCCCCCGGGCCAGCTGCATGGCTGAGCCCCAACCAGTGAAAGCTTAATTTTCAGGCTTGTCCCCAGAGAGTGATCATGCTGAAGTGCTTTTTACACAGAACACAAAAATTGTATTTTGGATCACTGTTAATTTTGAGCACTGTGCACTATTTTTTATGAAGTTCACTATGGCTGTTTCTGTGTTTATATTACAGGCATCCAGACAGACGTTACTGAGAAATTCTGCTGGACTGAATTCCTGAGGAGCTCAGGTACTATTAGTGCTTCAGGTTGTCATCATTCCAGGTACACTTTCCAAATTGTGTAATCAACAGTGGAAAATTTGATTTTAGATGGTCTTTTTTTGTTTGATGATGGTGGAAAATCAGTTATTTATCCAAAGTGATAAAAAATATTGCTATTTGTTGTACTGACCCCTTAATGGAAGGCCTTAAAGAAAATATTGAAATTATGTTCACAGTGCTGTGCAGAAGTCTAGACCTACCTCTCATTTCTTTAGGAAAATGAGAAGTAGGTGCAGCAATTTATTAGTATGTGCATAGATGGAAACATTATAATATACAGTAAAGTATAAAGAAGTTACAGAGTTTATACAATTCATATGAGCTTGAAAGTCGGTGTTTGGTGTCACTACTTTTATTCTTCAAGTCCAAACTGTCTCAAGCTTTCTTGTAATTTCTGTAAGTAGTCTTCAGGATTGTTGTCCAGGCCTCTTGAAGGACATTCAAAGCTCTTCTTTGGATGTTTCTGCTGTTTGTTTTGTTTGTTACAAATATGATCCCACGCTGCTTCAATAATGTTGGGGGTCGAGGCTCTGGGGAGGCCAATCCAGTGACTTTTTTCTATCCAGGATCCTTTTAATGCTTTGGCAGTCTGTCTTCATAATTCCATCGATTTTAAGGAGATCCCCAACACCTCTGGGTGAAATGCAGCCGCAAACAATGCCAGAGCCTCCACTGTGTTATACAGATGGCTGTAGACACTCACTGTTGTACGCTGCCTCTCTCCATTATATTGACAATAATGAATCAAAAATGTCATATTTGAGTTTATCACTCCTATAGACCCTTTGCCATTGATTTTCAATTGCGTTCTTGTGTAATTTTCTCCTTGTTTCCATTCCTTAAAAATGGCATCTTGACAGCCAGCCTTCCACTGGCACCATTTCTGATGAGGCTTCAGTGAACAGTAAATTTCCAGATGCATCTCTCAGGTCATACCTCCGGTCTTTGCTGGATTTTTTAAAAGTGTCTTTTTGAAAGCTAAACATCTGCTGAAGATTGCTTTTTAGGTCTGCCACTTGTTCTTTTGTCTTCCACTTGTCCAGTTTCCTCAAATTGTTCAAGGACACTGCAAACCATACTGAGATATGCCGAGTTGTCTGCTAACAGTGCAAATCACATTGTTGGTGCAAAAACAGTATTTTATGCCTGTCAAACTGTGTTATCTTTGACATGTAGATTCAGCTAAAGAAAAGTTAGCAAATTATATGTTTTTGCGATAGTTTGCTGTAAACAGAAAGGTTAAAGATTCAATTTAAAATTTGTCTAAGCTAAGTTATCTGTTATGTGCAGAAACAACACTGTTTTATCCCTTGAGTTAGGTACCTTTTTTATGCTTGAGTGATTCACAAGTTGGGGTTAAGTGGCTTAACAATTTCCAAAGGAAAACTTCAGAAAGCCTGGAGAGCTATTGCTGAAAAGCACTTTAAAAAATTACAAGTCTGGTTTCTTGGAAGCAAAATATAAAGGACTGAGGGATAACTCGCAACTTTTCCACAGTACTGTGTTTTTCTGCTGTGCTTAACTTTCTATTGTATTTATTCTTTTTTTGTTGGTGTTTTTATATTGGATGCTTATTCACAAAAGTGTTACTATGCCTGCTTTATAAACCAGGTTTAGTGGTGTTGTTTTCACCATCTATACATAAGCGTGTAATATTTTGCAAGCGTTTTCAACATGGTATACAAGCGATAGCCTACATTATTTTTTCTCACTCCAGTTGAGCAACTACACAGACCATGATAGGACCAAAATGACAGGCATGCACCACCCTGACCTGAAATAGGAGTGCATAAAAGTACTAGTGGTGGTTGTCTCAGAAACCAGAGTCTGTCATTGAATATATACCTTTTCCCTTCTCTCCACCAGCCTTCCAACTCCCATTTCAGTTGCTCAGTAACTATGTACTGTTACTCGGAGCCTCATCCAGACTTTAAATTGCACATTGTAACATGATGTCCATCCCAAGTACATTAGTGCTCAGGGAGAACCCCATTGAGTACAGAGAGGAACAGTTGATTAATAGCATTCAAGCCCAGGGCCATTTATCACCACGTTTCCCATCCATACCAAGTAATACACATTTTCCACAGTCGTTTTTCCATTTATTATACTTGAAATGAGAGTCGGCTCTAGTGTGCCTTTTCAGAAGCGATGAAAGCCCTGTAATCTGACTCGTAGTTGTTTTTAGAGATGTAAACAATTTAGCAGTTTCTTCATCCTTGCTATTTTATCATGGGGATTTGTTAGTATTTTATTTATTTATTACTTTTTGTCTGTTTGTCTGCGGTGGATGTGGGACGGCTACATTTCAAATGATTAAGAATAATTTTTTAAAATTATAAATTTTTTTGCCAACAGTCTCACGATTGCTTTGATAAAATAAATCACACACACGTGGTTTTAACTTGTGTTTGATCAGGACTAGAACGAGAATCTCATTCAGACAAACTGACCCTGTAGTCTTTGCTCTATTAGAAATGTGCCTTTGTTAGGCTAACATTGCTTAAGAAGTCATTAGGCGTTGTTTTTTTTTTTAGTTATCACTGGGTGTGCTCGGCTTTCTGCTGTCTAAAAGATTAGATTTTCCATATCCTGCTTTTGAACAATGATTTTCAAAAGGAAATGATTTTGTTATCCTTAAACAGAAGAACGCAGTCTGACAGAAGTAACTCCTGCAGCAACCTGTTTTCTCTCCCACCAGGTTTCATCCTACCGTTGTCCTCACATACACTCCCAGCACTGCAGAGGGCACCATCCCATGTGTTCATTCACTCCTGCCAGATCCTGCTGCATATTGATTTACTTATTCATTCCCTCCATCTTGTCTGACATGAATTAATTCTTATTAAATTGTGAAATCTACAGTAATTTATATATAGGCAAGCTCAACACGAATGGAAGTTTGGGCATGGCCGTATTTAGTGGCCACGTACTGCAGTGTAGAAAAAAAACCTTCAACTAGTGGACATAAAAGAGCCAAAGCATCCCTCCTGTCTGATTGAAGATAGACGACTAGTCTGTATGTGTCTCTGTTTTACCCTTTGGATGTCATAGCCTCCAAAGGAACAGGCTTGAGCACTGAATTTCAGAGTCTTTCTCTCGATGAAAGTCACTTTGTGAGTGTGTACATGTCTGTGTAGGTTGTTTTGGGCCCATGCTGTGTGCCTGGCGAGATGGGGTTAAGGGGATAGATGAAGTCCAGCACTATAGAGTGATATTTTCAGTCACTAAAGGATGATGGGAAATGAGCAGGGAGTTTGCTGTTTTACAGTTACAGGGCTCTCGAAGAGCACGATTATTAATCAGGTTCCACAGGAAGCGTTCAGTGAAGTTAATGTAAGTAAAAATCAGAGGATAAGCAATAATTAACAGTAGTTAATATAGTCATAGTGATGTTTTTAGCTCCTTTCAGACATGCACTCCTCTTTGTTACTCTGATGGCATATGAATGCGTCCGTTTCATGTGTGAATGTGTAACCTGGCACACTCCAGCACCAGTGTAACATTTAGGTATTACTACAAAAAATGCACAGATGAGTAGTAAAACGGCACACTCTGAGTGCCTGTTGGCACATAATGTGCGTGATCTCATTGCTCAGGTGACTTAAAGCCATAAACCCTTAAACAGCAATAAAATGAGGAACAAAATCTTTGCATGATCAGCCCAGTCTCATGTTAGTGCGTGTAATAGTCATGAAAAAACCAAAATCAGCTTTCATCCACACAAATAGTTGGTGTGTGTGTGTTTCTGTCTGTTTATATTTTTATAGTATATTCTCTGTTGAATGCATGAGTGCATAAAATATACTTCCTGCTACTTTCATAAAACATAGCAAGCATGAAGTGGTCACCATGGTAACAAAAGTTTTTTTTTAGGACATGTAAGCTGTTGTATTTTAACCCGACCCATCGTCCTTTTCCAAACCTAACCCAGGAGTTTGTAATGCTTCGACCTAACCAAGCAACACATTTTTTAATAAATGGTTGATTTAAAAATGATACAAGTGATTTGTGAAAATCCGTGACTTGCGTGACTCTGGCGTGAGAGGCAACATGAATTTGTCCACTGCCACAAACAGTTTTAAAAAGTCATGTTCAAGAACCAAAAAATAATGTAGGGAATTTCGTGTTGGGAAATATATATGTATTAAGTAACGTAAAGTTAAGGTTGAGCAACACAAATCAACAGATTAAGTCTTGATTATTCATCAAACTCCCATAACAGCAGATTTGTGAGACGCTCGCTGTCAGTCGCTTTTCACTGAACTCTCTAATCTGCTCGGGGATGTTAAACGAATAGTTATGTCTATAACTTCTGTTCCCTGAAGGAGAGGAACGAGGTACAACACAAGGTGGCCCCACTGAGCAGTTTGGCTCGGTGAAGAGCGGCTATCGAACTGAGGGATGACCGTGATGACGGCGGCTATATGTGCAGGCGGGGCCGTGCACGTGTCATCACACGTCATCTGCCTTAAAGGCGTGAATAAAGGTTTCTTCAGCCAGGACACGCGAGGGCGTGATATCCCATACTTATGTGTTGTACCGAGTGAATCGACTGAAAGGGAACACTCTTTTATTCTGCACAGAAGACAGTTTAAAAATAAGGATTTTTATTTTTAATTTAACTTTTTTAATTTCAGCACTAACAGTGGTTTATTAACAGTTATATAGAGCAATGAGAGTTTTTATATAGAGTGTATTTCTTTCATTAATTGCTATGAATCCTTTTTATCAGAGAGGCCTCTTACTATTTCTGGCATAATAGTAAGAGGTACAGAGCCCGGCCAAGGATTCGTTAGTTCACCTTTTTGTTTGCTCTGTATACAAATGACTGTGCTCACTCCCAGCATAATCAGTATGTTATAAAAGTTTAAGGTGTCACTGTTGTTTTTACCTAACCTAGCTACACCCCTGAAGAATTTACTGTAGATCCCAGATCAGCTGGAGGTCATCCCTCGAGTATCACACTTTTCCCAGACATTAGACAGGTCCCTGCAGGGTCCATGTTGATAGTGCACTCACTTGACACAGACATGTGGAAAATGTTTGTGTGAAAATTCATCAACATTTACATTTTTGCTTATTTCTTTTAATTTTTTTGCTTGAACAAAACAGCATGCAGAACAGATAACGTCTCTGTACGTGAGCTCAATATTAAAAAAATTAGAGGGGAAAAAAGGTTGGAGCTGGCGGGGGTCTGAGTATGTTATCAAGATGAGGCAGTCTGTTTTAAGTCTGTCGTTTATCAAACATGATATGAAATAAACTCCAAAATTATGTATCCAAGTAAGCATAATAAAGTAGATTTAAATAAAATAGCTGGAACAAAATGTGAACAGGGTAAGTGAGCTAATCTACAGACATGGTTGGTAAAGAATTTAACATAATCAATAAAAGAATTGAAATTGAAAAATAAATCAGAGCTCCCTTCCATCTTTATTTTCTGAGTGTTTGGTGTCTGCAGTAATATTACCGTATTTTTCAGACCATTTCACTGTCGATGAACGGGTCTGTTTTCATACATAAGGTGCACCGGTTTATAAGGCGCACTGTTGATTTTTGAGAAAATTAAAGGATTTTAAGTGCGCCTTATAGTCCGAAAAGTGCGGTATATAATTGTTTTATAACACTGCTATGGAGTCCTATCTTATGTTGGTTTGGAAACCCTATACTCGAGTCTAAAGCTAAAATTTAAAATGTGTTTAAGAGGGCAGGAAAGATCATGGGAACAGAAACAGTGACTGTTCACCAGGACATTTTTGAACACTGTTTGCATGCATGAATCTCTGGCAGGAGATTTACAGAATTCCTTTGTGTATGCAGAAGCAACATAAACATGTATTTGCCCCTCTGTCTGTTAGCGGATAAATGAACAGCTCATCTTGGACAGAAAGAAAAGTAGAGAGGCTTTGATGAGGCGTCATTAATTAGTCATCTGTTTGTATATTTACTTTAAGGCCTGCATTTCCTAAAGTTTGCCCATTTAAGGTTTTGTTGCGATGTTTGTTGTTTTTTGATCAAGCAGCTGCCTAATCCTGGACGACTTTCTCCTGTGGGTGACAATAAAGGGATCTTATCTTTACATCTACTATAGATTGAAATGTTTACAAGTACAACTTGACAGTAAAGTCTTTACCACTATGAAGACAAGTCTTTGACAGGTCAGATTAACGAGGCTCACGGGTAAAGACTCTAATCCAGGAGCGATAGAGTCGCCCGCATTCAAACACGTGCCACAGTGGCAGTGACCTCATTACTTATAATAAATGATCTGCCATATTTAGACGGTATCGATCAGGATGTGACAGTAGATGACACTGGGCACTTCAGATAACTAAGCTGTCACACAGTGTCACAGTTTGAGTGATACAGTAATGGCCTGAGTCATTCAGGTTTTTCAAAGTCTATACGGATGCCTTCTCATAACTACATAAAGGATGTGGCCTCTTTAATTATCAAATTAACTATTAAGGTATTGGCACTAGATTAAGAAAACAATATCTTAATGAGCAAAATGTACTGTCAGAGCCTTTGGTTAGTATTTTATAATGAGAGGGTAATGTGGCTTGCTGTATGAAAATAATCAACATTGAGCTTCAGTATAATTATATCATGTTTATTGGTTTAAGAATTACCGGATAAAACATTTTTTTAAAGTGCATTTTATGTAAACTTCCAAGGCGAAAGGTGGGATTGGGGGTTGATCAAAACAAGTTACAGCATATGAACAAAGATCATTTTGCCTGCATTTTCCCCATCTGCCAAAAACTCAGGTGATTCTGTGAAGAGGTCAGGTGGGAAGCCTTAATTGATTTTTTTGATATTGTTTGATTTTACTGTTTTTGTGGGGTTTTTTGTCTTTGTACTCTCATAACTAGCTTTCAGACTGATGTTTTGGTATTGAAAGAACAGAGATGGACACAAATGGTCCATGACATACCTTTTGCTCCTTTGTTTTAAACACATTTGTACAGAATAATAATTATTATAACAAAAAAAGAGATTTTTAGAATTGCTGCAAATGCTGTTTGAGAGTTCAGGTTATTTGTAGATTTGTAGCAGTGTTCCCACATTTATAGTCCCAGTCTTAAGCCTGGTCAGTTGCTCCGTGGTTGGATTGACTCTAGCATGTTATAAGACGTCAAGTATAATTGATTTTAACTGACCAAAATGCAGGTCATGTCACAGCTCGTGTGTGCGGTTCTCATGTGGTGTGTGAAATTGCTTATCACACATTCGTCACATTTCATCTGTAGTTTGGGCAAAAACTTTTCAGCTACCTCAAAGCATAAGATGTACAGTGGAAGTGCTAATTATTGGAATTTTTCAAATTAAAAGTTTTTAAATGAATGCAGTTTTTCATACCTGAGTTTTTCGATTATATCATTTTTTTGTCTAGTCCAAAAAAACCATCCCGTGCAGCTCAGCAGATGAAAGCGGAGCTGTTCAGATAGATATGTTCTCTTCCAGCAATGCAGAGACATACGCATGCACACATGCTGATTAAAGCATTACAGGGGTTGTTACCCTTCTGAAATCAAAGGCAAACAAACAAAAACTATGATGTGCATAGATCTCACAGAACTACACAGACAGAGAAAGAATATTGCTTCTGGCACGTCATATGATTTGTACAATTTGTTTAGTTTTATTCCCAGAGGGAAAATGAATTTTGTCTTAGATTCCCAAAAATATATATTTTTTTTCCTCACTGGGTTTTTTTCATTTTGACAGGTCTGTGCTAAGACATGATTCCAGCTCCTGTATTATTTTCCTGCAGCTTGTTCGGAGGCACTGACAGGACGTTTAACTTCGCTGGCACGTTTTCAGATCGTGTGAATCAATGCGAGGAAGTTTGATACATCCCACAGATGCAAAAGCTTTTTTTTTTTTTTTTCTCCTAGGATCGAGGTCAGTGCCCAGTCTCCAGGCTGTCATTTTAAGATGCTCTTTAATAGCATTAAAGAGCTGCTTCAGCCTTCTGATCTGGACTTATCTGGCAGCAGGGGATTTCACTCGAGTGTCACTGTGCTGCAACCACAGGCTTGGTGCTCTGTGGTTTGATTTCTGAAATGGTTTGTTTTTTAGCATTTCGCTTTTTTTTTTTTGTTTGTTTCTTTAAACTTGGACAGAGTTTCTAAAAATTTTTAAAGATTTGGCTTGAATTGGTAGCACCATTGCCAAAAAGGTTTTCGCAGCAGTGATTTTGCATTTTGGGTCGTTTCAAACACGGGATATAAGGATTAAAAATGATTTTTCTGACAATTTTCTGTGGCCAACTATACCATTATTTACCACTGATTGCAGAAAGTAATGTAATTTTATTTATTTGTTCGACTTCAGCCTTAAAGTATTGCTGTTGTACCGGCTTTGCTTTAAATTTGCATAAAACCACAGTCTTCTCTGACATAAAGGCTCAAAAATCAATGTCGATAAAGTCTAAATCTTCTTTTCACAAGGCTTTCTGCTCTGCATTTGGCAGTCCAACCAGCTTTTGGATAAATTTCCCCGCAGTTGTGTGTATATAGTCATGGTCCCCAGAGCATCAAACCTACTTTAATAATCTATGAATTCTTTTTGTGTAACCAGCAGGTCAAAATTTGCACTTTCTGCTGGAAAATATGCCAACATCTATTTGATGGATTGGTAAAAAAAAAATGCAGACATTCAGGGTTCTCTTACACATCCTAATGATTTTGGCAGACTTCTGACTCTCCATCTATCCTCTAAAGTAGAGAATGTATTCAAAGTCACAAACGTCAACAAGGTTGACACAGATGTTAGCATTCCTCTCAGGATAAACTGTAACTTTTTACGAATGCTTAACATTAAATTTGTTGCAACAATCAGTTAAAAATTTGACATTGTCCAACACTTTTTTTTAAAGATCAAATGCGTGATGAACAAATACTCTTCAAAGGGTCATCTCCCTGGTTGGAGCTAGTCACAGTGCATACACTGAGCCATAGATGGATGTTTCTGCAGTCAGATCATTGCTTACAAAGGGAGCTTTGTTGTATTTTAAACAGTAATCTGCTTAGTATGTGGCTGTGACGGACAGCCACTTAACATCTTCTCCTCATAGACTAGAATTGGATATGGATGCCATAAATCTGATTCTGTTCATCTGGATGTTTTGTTTTCAGTGGGTTCATCACTCACTCACTCATCCAAGTGACATCTACAGTCTCAGCTGACTGCAGGTTTCCCCAAACTTATAAACAGTGCATAGTGACTGAAACTAGCTCCACTGACTAACAATGGGCTGTGAGGACTTTTTCATATCAGTCCCATTAACATAGAGTTGGGGACTAGCAACAGTCACAGCACGGTGAGATGGTGAAAGATATATCCATAAGCCCTCTCCTCAGTTCAGAGGACGGACCTCCCTGCCTCTCTTATAGTTGGGGAAACTGCAGTTAGCTGAAGTCACTGAAGAAGTCATTTGTGTGAGCGATGAAATGTACTGAAAGCGTTACGTCCAGATGAACAGAATCAACTTTCTGGGATTTAGTAACCTGCATGATTGAGCATGCATCGAGACAACTGAGTGTGACGTCAGTTACCTCAGTAAGCTAAAAATGATTTGAAAGTGTAAACTCACGAGTTTGAGTCGTCCTTGAGCTCCATTTTGTTCTCTCAAGAATGTTTTGTTCATTTTGTTTTATTCTAGTCAATAAAGAGACTAAAACAGGAAACAATCCTTGAACACAATACAAAGTCTAGCGAGGACATCCAAGAAGTACCTAGCAGTGATGTTGAGGAAACATCCATAATGTTGGTTCAAGTTTAATTTTGGAACTGCTTTGTTTCCTGGGTTTGACTATATATGCAGTAGAAGTAGGTACACCCTTGTGCAATCGCTTAAATCATTGCACAGTCTAGCTGTATTACTTGTTGTTGAACTGTATGGTATTTTGCCCTTGTGCAAAATTAAAAACTAAAAATACAGGGTCACAGTTAGAATGCAGTTCAGTCGCAGTAAAGCCCAGCACAAATTCTACAGTGAAGATTTAAGTTTTTTCAGCATTTTGTATTTCTAACTTTGATTTTTATGACAAATACTCAATTCTCAAACTTCTACACTTATTCAGAGTTTTTTTTGTGTGTTCAGCTTTTTTTTATTTTTGCTCGAGGGGATCTGCTTCTCTACAGTCCTGTTCAAACAGATGAGCGATAGAAATACTCGCCAGGATTTTGGTGTAACTCTTGGCATTTGTGTTGTCATGTGTAAATGGCGTCTTTCCAATATGGTCTGGTCTACATTAATAAATAACCCCAGTGCCAAGTCTGTCGCTATGCAAGTGGATGACTGTACAAGCACCGCTCGGTGCATGACGGCATATTAGGAAGATCATTAGTCACCAGTCTTAGTGTGTCATTTCACACCTTTGTGCCATCTCACAGTCACATTTTTCAGTTCCCCATGCGTGACAGACTTCATGCAGTTAGCAGGAATAACAGGAAATCACAGATCAGTCATTACAGGCTTGTGTGTCTCTCGATCAGTACTCACTTTTGTTGTACTGTGCTTGTACTGCTTTGTTGTAACATTTTCAGTAATGTTTTTTAAGTGCAAATTGAAGTGCTATTGCTTACTGATGTTGTATACTATGTCCCTTTTCTATAAAGCTTATAGTTAGGGCTGGATCAGGTGACCCTGAACTGTCCCTTAAATGCGCTGCAATAGGTCCAGGCTGCTGGGGACCTCTTTTACAATCTATGTGTTTATACACCACTATTAACAACCATTAATCATGGGTTATTATGAATCTCTGACCTTGCTTCATACTGTGTCTTTTGTCCTGTCTCTCTGCTCTCTTCTCTTTCCCTCATAGATGGCTGCCCCTCCATGTTTCTCTGGTTCAGACAGATGTTTCTTCCTGTTAAAAGGGAGTTTTTCCTCCCCATTGTCTCCTGCTCATAGGTCATCTGATTGATGGGGTTTTATCTGTATTATTGTAGGATCTATATCTTGTGCCTTGAGGTGATTGTTTTTATGATTTGGTGCTATATGAAAACAAAAAATGAATTTAGTTGTATATGTGAATGCCCCACACTAAGACTAACTGTGTAACATTATAGTACATTCTTCTGTTATTTTGACATGTCATCTATTACACACTAAGCAGTTGTGACAGTAATTGTGGTTCGCCTCGACTTGAAGGCGAGTACAGTGTAGTTGTACTTTTGAAGTGAAGGGTCTGTTGACTAATGTGAGGTCTGAGACTGACAGGCTAGGTCGTGTGTTGCCTTTATGATGGGGTGGTGTATTAGGGTCAGGACTTTTAGCTGTTGTCTTTGCCAGGTCAGGTGCACTAGAGTAGCTGCTGGCATTGTGCACGTTTGTGTGCCTGCCAGTTTCTGATAATCTCTGGATTGAATGTGATAGCCGGATGATATTTGAGAGGAGCAGATTCCACAGCATTGCAGTTAAAGCCTAATTCTCCAGATGTTTGATGTTAGCTCGATATTGGCCCGGCTAATTTTTTTTTTTATTTAGAGCTGATCAGTGAGCAAATTGTCACCCAAATATTCAAAGTCTGTAGTTATGATGCTGCATTACACACTGATTAGGGTGCGACCTTCCAGTGTTTTCAGCAGACTATTTCCCTGCTGATCAGAGAATTGTGCGAGCACATTAGTCACCGCTGTCTTATTTTCTTCATGACCTTGGTTGATGTATTGCTTTCATTATCTGCTGATGTACTTGGGATGTTCATTATGCAGTGTTTTGATATTGTGGCGCTGTCTTTCTGTTTGTCTGGCTTCTCTCCAGGTGTAAGGACTGAGCATGTGGATGAGCTGCGTGTCTTCCTATTGGTCTGTGGCCTCAGAAGAGTCAAAGACCCCCTCTATTTGGTGGAGGTTTTTTCAAGTATGCTGTGATTTTATTCATTATGTTATATTGTTGAATTTATTTCATTGTATTTGCTATGAAATGCATGTCCATAACATGATCTGGCGATGAGATCAAGCCTATCAGCGCTCAGACCCAACCCGTTATTGAAACTAGAAATAAATACCAGTAAATATGATTATGGAAGCTGCATGAAAAATTGCTTATGCTGTCTGTGGGAACTAAGGTACCAAAAAAAAGTACTGTCGAATTTTGAGATTGAAAAGTATTTTAGGCATCAGTCCTGGTGAGATCCTAAATGTTCACCAAATACAGAGAACATATGAAATGAAAAATAACTGAACTCTCTTAGGCAAGCTGTCAGTTGTCTTCCAACAGAGAGACATTCAAAATACTTTTGTTCCGTTGTCTGCAAAAATGATCCCACACTGCTTCAGTAAGGTCTGGGGAGGCCAATCCATGACTGATAGTGATCAATCACCGTGTGTTTGGGATCATTGTCATGTCGAAAAAAACTGGCTTTCAGTCCAGTTGTTGCGTAATTTCGCATACCTGAGCCTTTTCTTTCAGTTTGCAGCCTTCCACCTACATCATTTCTGATGACATTTCAGTGATTAACTTAAGGGCCAGGTTCGTGTGAGGTCTTTGCTGGGTTTTTTGCTATTTCCTAAACTCATGATTTTCAGATGTTGTTGATCTGCAGCCAGACTACAACTCTGTTGTCTCAGGCTGCAACTTGCAGCAGTAAACAAGCTATTACACGTGGATTTAATGGCATCTTTTTGCTTGCAGCCTCGTTGACTCATATGATCCATATCTCCACCTGCTGCAGATTCTGGTTGGAGTGACCCTTCAGCTTGTAGCAGATATTATGGAGAACAGAGCAGGGAGTGCTGTCGTCATCTCCAGTCAGAATAAGAGAGTACCTGGATAAAAAGCTAAATGACATCCAGGATCAATACAACAGTGACCTGGCCATCATCCAGACAGGGAAACACAAGACTGGATAGACAAGAGCAAACTGGTTAGCAACAGGAATATTGCAAGTGGTGAATTAGCCAAGTATATTGGTGCATACTGTGCCCCTCATCAAAACCTTTGTGAATCTCATCTTCTGAGATCCCTACCAAAGTACTTAAAATGATCTTTATGGTAGTTGCGCTGCAGGAGGTGCCACCATGGTCACATTTTGCTATGATGACACATGTAAATACAGTGAGGGGTGGCCCTATTAACCAGCTTAACCTTAATGCCTTTCTTAATGTATCTGCTGTTGTAGAGGCCATGTCCCAATCAATTAGATGTCAAACGTTGAGTTCCATCTAATTGAAAGTGTTTGTATAAGTGCAGCGGGGCAGCTCGTTCTCATTTTCTCAGGTCTTGCCTTCATGGTTTTTATGGTTTTTCTTTCTTTGATGGATATCCTGAATGTCTTATTAGGTACCTAATATTTTGCCTCTAATTAACACGAGTGGTTTCTTTTTCAAACCCCCCATATATACTGTGACTTTCACAGCACGCAGTTATTGTAATGAGACATCACTAGAGGGCGTCAACATTGTATATTAATGTTGAGGAGAGCTACACGGTTTAAGTTTCACATTCACGTTCTTAGAATTAACACGTACTGTCCACGAGTGTCGTGCGTTAAACAAGCTTGTGGGAATCTGTGCAAGAACAGCCTCACTTCTTTTGAGAACTTGCTCATTTAAAAAACCCCCACAAAAAAAACAAACTGCAGTGTTGTTGTTTACATCACCGGTTATATTTAATGTTTTTCAGAGTGGCATTGTGAGAATCTGCTGAATGTGTTAGTCATTATTGGGCCCAAGGTAAGTAAACAGTCCTTATGCACTAGGTTTTGTTTTGTTTGTTTCTTTGTTTGTATGCTTTTGTTTTTGTTTTTTCCCTTTTCTGCCATGTGCCTCTGTACTGTCACTCTGTGTACTGCTGAAATTACCTAGAAACATCCCCCGGGAATTCAGGCAGTCTCTAATTGGATAGAGCAGACATACAGGCTTTAGTTGTTATGCTGGAATTAACGGACAGTGCTGGAAGGAAATGTCTTCTGAATACTGGGGAAGGGTCAGCTGTAGTGGTGGTTTGTTGTTTTGTTTTGGGGTTTTTTTGGCATTACCTGCTTCACATTAGCAACTTGCCTTTTACTAATGACCTGTGTGGGGGTGGAGCAAACTCATTTTAATCCTCATAATATGTATCTGCACGTGTACGGCGAGCACAAGTTACAGGTTTTGCCGCCCTGTCACATGTAATCATGTTTCTGTGCTGCGTGTCTCCCTGAAAACATTAAGTGCTCAGGTACAAGCTGTGTGTCTTCATGTCAAACAGTGCAAATAAATAAGTGGAAAATAGCAATTGAACTCTCAAACCCTGTCGTGAGTAACCTCATGCATCAATCAACTAGTCAGTCACACAATCAGATTAGAGTTTTTTTATTTATTTATGTTGATTTTTTTTTTTGCTTTTTAAAAAAATCAGGTTGGAGTTTTATGTTAAAATTCTTGTCATATCCCAGAGAACAGCAGCAGCCTCTGTTCTTTGTTTTTTTCTGTTTCATTTCCAATCTCTCACCCATTGTTTTCTGTTTGCATGTCTTCATCTTCTCTTCTCTCCCCCCCACCCGACTCGCTTTGATACGGCATCAATGTACAGTACTTTAGCATCTGTTCTTTCTTTCAAACAGTGGTCTCAGGCAAAAGGTACGTTCTGCTTTAGCTTTGCACAGAAACAACTCAATTAGGCATGGCCACGGGCTTGTATGCACCGTCTCACTGCTGCTTCTTGCTTTTTTCGCGAGGCTTTGCTGCTGCTGCTGTTTGATGAAACGGTTCAGTCGAAGCAGAAACATGTGATTCATCGTGACACGTCTGAATCACAGGCATGTTTGTTCAAGAAATGGAAAGATATTAATTTTATACTAAAAATGTTTCCGTGTGACAGCCAGATTTCAGCTGTGTTAATTTAAGGATTATATTTTTTGTGGAACAGTGTTGAACAGATTAAACGAAGTGAAGGGAAAAAGATCTAAAAATGCAAAGAGGAGGTGGAATGAGACATCCCTCGCTCAGGCTGTCATGACATCACAGAAATCAGTATCGCTACTTCATTCAAGTAATAAGCGCTGTGGCTTTGCAGCATCTGTCATTAAGAGGAAAATTCAGGTCAGTTTGTCAGCGATGACACATCTGACTTCTCTGTAAATGGGCTTTAAATTACCGAGTAAAATAAATCTGGACAATTCCAAAAAGGGAACGTTATCTCTCGTAACGATAGCAGGCTTTCACCTTATTTATTTGCTGAGAGCGAAAATGAAATCTAAATATATCTCTCTCAAACATCAGTAAAGGTATGACAGAATTATTAGAATGAACAGGAACACTGAAGCTTTCGCCGTATGACGTAGCTTTGTTTTTTTGGCTCACTATAAAACAGCGCCAGTTGGGCTTAAACCGTGTATTTTTGCCAGTATCTTCATCATCTTGATCCGACCCCTGCTCGTGTTATAATTCCTGCAGAATCCCAGATCGCTCCAGGATGTAAAACTGCATTTCTTTTTTAATAGATCTTAAAAAATAATTTGATGAAGGCATTTTATGAGCTATAAAATAAAACGAGAAAAATGTAGCAGCTTGCTTAGTAGCATCTTTGACCCGCATTGCTATGCTTTGACTTTTCTGTGGACAGGCTAATGCACATAAATCCCACATTGCAATTAATCAGATTGGCCACCCTGCCCACCCTGACCCCAATCTCTGAAAATGCAGGATTTCCCTGAGAATGATTTTCTCCTGATAGAAGTTCTTAATTGTGTCATTCGTTATTTTATATCCCAGTGATTAGGGCACTGCAGGTATCCTTAATAAAAAAGGAAAAACAGAAATTTTGTTGCACATGTTTCGGTCATTTTTGTTTTGCCTCTTATTTTTCAGATTGATCCCGTTCTTACTGCTGAAGTAGAAACGGTTGTTAAAAGGTAGGCCTTCAGCTTCCTTTGTGTTCAAACTGTCAGTTTTGTCTGTTTAATTGCCGCGATGTTCCATCTTTTCAGACTTGCCTGCCTTTGTGCTTATTTCATGCGGTGCGTTGAAAAACAAACGCAGCTCACACGTATCGTAACATAATGTGAACAGAATGCAAAGTAGAGCCGAGCGCCAAGGTCCTCTTTTTATTATCTGTCCTCCCACACTCGAGTCTCCGCCGATCTTTCAGTTTTTCGCCACAGGGCCTCACCACAACAGAGATCTTTGCGGCAGGAAGCTGCCCTCTCTGCTTAAGACTTTACCTGGATGCTCCGTTCATGTCACACATAGTGCAGCTGTGTTTCCTTGCCTGAGCTTGTCACTGCTGTTCAGCATCATTCACGCCTCTGTGAGCCCTGAGTCACACAGAACTGAGTTTTGCCACTGCTTTTACAGAACAGCAGGGGTGTTCTTGGCCCAGGAGAGGTGCCAACAGGAGCTTCATGCTGCCATGAAAAGGTGCTTCGCTGTGGTCAACAGCTCTGTTTCAGAGGGTATGTCAGCAGCCATCTTGGAGGTAAACATCTTCGAGGATGGTGGGTAATTGGACGGCAGGGCAGCACGATGTTCCGACATTGGCAAGAATAACAGTTTATTTATTTATCCAGGCATCTTACAGAGGAGCTTTTGTTTTTTAATCTAAGCAACGTGAATCTTCTGCACTGTTTGTTGTTCAGCTACAATGCTATCTGGACACTTCTGGGACAATTACCCAAATTAATTGCTTGACTCCAATCTTCCCATTCCTGAGTGAGCAAATCCTCTTAATCTTTTTTAAACACAGGCAATTAAGACAATCCACAGTAGGCTTAAAGTGTTATTAGTTTGTTAGCATGTTTCACTTAACAAGGTATTAGCTTGCACAGATTGTTAATTCTTAAAGTGAACCGAAGCGCAGAATGGCGGCGCTGTACACCATCGGAAATGCTCAAGTGATTGCTTCTTAACAATGACAGGATAAACAAGAAACTTTTGCCTTTGACTTGTGCTTTCTGTCTTCACCAGGCCATGGATCTCGGGGTACCTGTGCTGGCTAGAAACATTCCAGGAAATGCAGCTGTGGTGCAGCATGAGGTCACCGGCCTTCTGTATTCTTCGCCTCAGGTATATATTGGCTGACCAGCTCTGTAGTTAAGCTAAGCGCCGTAGTCCATAAACATAATGACTGTGTTTATGGACTACAGAGAGGATAAACTGTTGCCAGGGCTACAGGGACTCCTTTCACCTCAGCTGACCAGAAAAGTACACAACCGCATTAAGTAGCACCGACACACTGACTGAGAACAACTGGAGGGTTTTATGTCCTCTCCTTGCATAACTGGATAAAATAACAAGTCTCACAGTTTTAATCAGAAACTTTTGACATCATTTTGTAAACTTTGTAGCGGTTTTATCACAAGTCCAGTCTGAGCAGGTAAAATATAACAAAAGGCCGCTCCTTGTGTTATATTTTATTTTATGTTTCCTCAGGTGCTTGGATTAGAATCAAAAGAAGTGCACCCTTTAGGGAGAGAACAAAGATACCATATTACCACATAGTGATGCAACAATTAGCAGTAAGGTGGAAAGTAAGTAATCCCCCATGAGAACTGCTCAGTCTGATATTCAATGAGGTTTAATGCAATGGGAGATAACAAAGGATAAGGCCAATTGGCAGGGATTAAGCGTTGTATTGTCAAGACCATGCTGTAGCGTGATGTTGTTGTAATGGTGGGGATAATTCCTCCCTGCACGTGTGCTCCACTGAGCTGCTGGTAGGAAGCTCACACAGATGGTTGCAGCAACTTGGGCCGGATAAACGAGGACCTCGGCCAGGACCGACGGGCAGCGAGTGCTAGTCTTTGAGCCGCCTTTGCAGTACCTCCCGTGCAGGACTTTTCGCACACGCTAAAGTCTTTCCTTATTCTTTCCACTGACAGTATTTCTTGTTCTTCAAGATGGAATTACATGAGGAGTGTGGGTATTAAGAAATGTGTCGAGCAAAGTAAACACAAAAGCACTCACGAGCTTTAAAGAGGAAAAATGGCCTGTCCTGTCGGGCTCTGTAATTTGCACCAAGAGTGAAGTGAATATAAGCGCTCCTCTCATAAGTTGAGCTTTAATCCTTTTGCTGTGAGGATTTATAGCCCTCATATGTCCATACAGAAGAGCCGTTTCCCACCAAGAGCCTCTCCAGACATAATCACATCACTTGAAGTGAAGTAAAGCAAAATGGCCTGCTGACTGGCAGTGGCTAAAACTTTGTGTGCCCATTGGCTCAGTGCTGCAGTGAATGTTGGCTGTCATGTTGCAAGAACACTTCAAGGCACTTTGACTTCATTTTGTTGGAGGCTTCTGACAGCCTGCTGGGCCAGCAGATGAGCAAACTAGGATTCTGAATGCTGAGTGGATGGACCTCATTTCTATGAATACGTGATGGTGTTATTACTCCCTTTTTTTAAACTGTTGCTCTTTTATCCTTGTCTTTTCTTCGCCATGTTCCCAACACGGCTGGTTGTACAGTATCGTTTTTTTTCTAACTGTATCGCTTTGTTTGTTTTTCTCTTTTTACATAAGCAAATGAGAGGTGGCAGCTATTAGGATAGAAAAAGGGGGTCTGTTGGGCATCCATATTTAGATATGGAGCCACAAATATCTCCATCCTTTGGCTATGTAGAGACACTTTTGAAGTATTTGCTAATCAGTGCACAGGCTTCTATCTGAGTTCTGTTCTTGTGCTTTGGATTATCGTTTATGCTTTAAAAAAATATCTCCAGGCACCTTCACTGGCAAGCTTCGAGTGGCATTTGGCAGTGAATGAGACTAATTTTGCCTTTATCCTTGCCAGGAATTTGTGCGTCAATCTCAGAGGCTGTTGTCAGATCACGAGCTGAGAGAGAGAGTGGTGAGGAATGGAAAACTCTACGTGGAAGAGCATCATGGCGTGAAACAGGAGAGAGAAACTTACCAGCGACTGGTGGACACTTTGCACTGAGCACATTTAATTGCAATCTGTAAACTTTCTCAGGGGCTTCAGCAGGAGAGAAGAAGAGCGCGACACTAGTCTCTCTTTGTTGCACAGGTATAATTATGCCCGTTTGCATAACAATGCGGTTTTATCTGTACTACCTGACTGAAGAATTATGACGAAGAGTGCTTTAAACCAAAGACATGTGACATTTATGATGGACTCTTATTTATGGTTTAATTATGATAAAGGCATGGATACTGTGATTATTCATTCTGCATATTAAATGGTTATTGTTCTAAAAAATTATTATGTTTCTCTTTATCAGACTTTTCCAAATGAAGTCCAAGATTTTTCCAGGTTATGCTACCCCTTTGTTTTTTTTAATGCTGCAATAACTGGGTTACACAAAGAGAATGAACCAGTATAACTTTGTTTAAAAGATAGAATGGCACAAAAGTCATTTTGATTGCTGTTACAAAGGTTGATTATGATGTCGTACCACACCAGTGTAAGCACTGTAACAAAGACCTGTAAAATCAAGAACTGCATTAGTTCAGGCAGGCCACAAAGACGAGCTCGGCCACGATCCCAGCATGACGGTGAGTCCCAGCGCTAGCCTACTTCAGCTAACTGCTCAGTTGATGGTCTTCTATACATCCAACTGACAAATCCCATGTAGGAAGCACTGTTTAAGCTGCTTCAGCCCGCACACACTTGCTGCACATCTTCAAGTCGCTTTGCAAACGACCTTCACCCCAGCTCCCGTGTGTCTTTCTTCTTCCTGATGTGTTTTTTCTGTGTTGGGTCTCGATGCTGCTCTCCCCACCTCATGCTGTCCACATATCCACGTAGAAATCTGTGAGGGGTCCCGAAACAGAGCCACTTTTCCGAATGTAAAGTACTGCAGATGGAAATAACCTTCATCTCTGAATTAAGCAAAGAAAAAACTGCAGCAGATGACCAACTCAAGTGGCTGGTGCTTAACATAGGAAATCAATTAATAGGCAATATTGAAGATTAGTCCGTTTTAATTTTAAAAAAGCAACTGAAAATTAACCCAACTTAAAATTACAAATACATCTTTTATGTTGCATAATAGAAAACACCCCTTTTGGTTCTTATTATTTTAATCAAAGCCGTATGTCTAGTGAAATCAGTGTCAGATTATGCTCTATATCAGGGGTGCCCAATCCTAGTCCTCGAGAGCTACTGTCCTGCAGCTTTTAGATGCATCCCTACTCCAACACAGCTGAATCAAATGGTTTGATGACCTCTTCAGCATGCCATCAAGTTTGGCAAAGGCCTGATAACAAGACATTCATTTGATTCAGGTGTGTTGGAACAAGGATGAATCTAAAAGCTGCAGGAAAGTAGCTCTCGAGGACTAGGATTGGGCACCCCTGCTCTATATTACAACTGATATGGGATATATTTGCAATTTGGAGACACTTTCTCTGGGTGTCTTTGTACTGTATGCATCGGCATGTGAGTGCAACCATTTAGAAGTAGATATCCACATGCAGCTTTAATATTTGGTGGCTTTGTGTGAAAAGGGAGTCCGTCTGAATTGGCCGTCTCAAACACGATCACACACATCTAACTCTCCAATATTAACAATAATATACAGTACATGTACATGTAAAAGGCCTTGATAGGTAATGAAATGTAGAGGAGGGCAATTCCAAAATCACAAATTCTCGACAGTTTTCAGAGTTGACAAAGGCATTGAGGTGATCAAAGCCACATCTGCTGTACATGTGAGGTCTGATCAGGTTCTCTATTATAACTGGTCCCCAGGCTCTGTGATGGGCACTTGAGGTTCCTCCCCACAGCTGTCCTCCTTTCCAACCCAATGGATGCCATGGCCGTTCTCTCTGGGTGGGAGATGTGGTGAATGCTGGCGCTCTAGTGTGGAGAAGGTTGTGAACTGGACTCTCTTTCTCTTGCTGGTGGGCGAGTGGAGGGACTCTGTGGGCATCGGTTTGCCTCTGAGGGAGCCTACGCAACTGAGGGGAGAATCTGTGACGGAGGCCAGACAACTGGGCCTCCTGGAAAGAGAGCCAGTCTTATCAGGCCCAATGTCTATCACAGTGGTTGTAGTTTGGGAGTCTTGCTGGACCGGGCTGCCCGGCACGCTCATCACCAGCTCAGCATCTGTGCCCAGCCATACCCAGTCGTGCCTGTGGCCTGTGGGTTCCTGGCCGTGAGAGGGCGGTTTCTTGTGCCTGAACTTAACAACATATGAGACACAGTTTACCAGAAAAACCAGGATGGCCAGGCAAAAGACACCCAACAGAGCATACATGCCAATTTCCAAGTCTGTTAGAGGCCTGTTTGCCAAAACTTCTTCACCACCAACTTCTATTTCTGTCGTCCCCTGCCCAGGGGTTTCAACCTTGGTGGGGAAGTTGTTGGAGTTTACCAGATTCCTAGGAACTTTCACCGTGCTGGTGAAGCTAACACTGCTCATATCCTCCACTATCATGTTGTCTGACCCGTATCCTTTGCTGTTCTCACCAGGGCTGCTCATTAGGCTGACATTAGCCACAGTAGTAGGACTACCAGGGTTTCCTGAATTACTGGTTTTACCCACTCCTCCGAGGCTACCGCTGGTTATCAGGGTTCTTTCTGTAGATTTGATGGTGGTCGTGATCTTCTGCATGGCGCTTTCTTCTCTGTCTAAGTTCGGCATGCGTGGTGAAGCATCCTGGGATGGCTTTCTCTGCTTCCTCTGACGCTCCACTTCTTCCCCATCGTTCCCATAGTCAGTTTCCTTGTTGCTAACAGTACTGCTGTCGAATATTCCATCTGATCGCCTAGTGTTCGCTTGAAATTTGACCTTGAGGGTGCCGTTGCCTACTGCAAAAGTACTTTTGCGTTTGGACTTCTGACAGGCCTCACAGATGGACATCTCTACTCTGACCAAGACTCCCTCGCCCTCTCCTTCTGCCACCACAGCTGGCGGCGTGCCCTGCACCGACACCACTCCCTGATCTAGAGAGGTCACCGTCACACGGAAAAAGGATTGATCATAAATGTCAAGAGGTGTCTGATTGCCATCACTGAACTGTATCCAGGCACTGACCAAAGCTTCCTAAGAGAACAAAGAAATTGTAAAAAGATTGTACTTTGATCTTTGAATCTAAAATCTTTACATTTAAAAAATGATAAAGGATGTTACCTGTTTGGGACTCTGTAGCACCTCCTGTGTGGTTGTGGTAGCCAATATGGCCCTGTTGCTTCCTGCACTGAGCTGTAATGTCATGGAGAGCCCTGTAACCAGCTGAACCCCCAGCTCTGTGATGGTCACTTTGTCATCCACAACTCTGATAGTTGTTTTAGCCAAGATGGCATCAGATAGTGGAGAAAACACCTGTCAACATCAGGTAAAGTCATTTTTTTAGGCTGCTTCAGATTTGATCTTATTTTTAACTCTTTGCCTCAGACAGAAACGGTTCAATTCAGAAAAAGAGTTCATCTATGAAAAGGCAGCAAGTTAGAGCTGGCTCACAAGACTAATCCAGTTTATTACCTGGATGGCAGTGGTCCCAAAGTCTTTCCCCGACAGCACTCTTCCTGCCTGTAGCCTTGCCACTCGAGTGTCCTCCACCTTCATGAAGTATCGAACCAACCTTGTGACATCCACCTGCCAATCAGACCCCAGGAAATAGGCCTTTGGATCCCGGGGGTCTTCTTGCTCTGCCATGAAATGGGTTAGCACCCTCACAAGGGCATGCTGAAACTGCAGCATACAGCCCTTCCCCTTCCGGTCGTCTTCATCACTGTTCCAGCCAGTCCTGGGATATGAGCACAAAAACATACGGGCAGGTCAGGCCTATCAAACAGTACATGCTTTCACCTCTATATCAATCACTCAGCCCTGTCTGTCTCTTTATTTGATTGGATCACACTGAATTATTGCAGTACATTACGTAATAGAATCTAACCTCTAAATCCTCAGAGAGATATGATTTAAATTTGTATGAGTAAAAAAAAAATGGCCCTGGAAATCACACCTACTGTAGAAATCAAGCAAAGGGATTTTGTTTTGTTAGTGGTTTCCTACCTTTTTGAGGTGAGGATGGGTACCCTCCAGCTTTTGATCTGGCTCAGCTCTGTGTCTGACACCTCAATCTGGAGAGGAAGCCGGGGCATCCACACATTCAGTTCGAGCTGAGCACTCAGGTAGCTGTAGGTGAAGTTTACCGTCATCTTTATCTTCCCCTTAACCTCTTTTCCATTTACGAAAACATAGTCACACCTGTCGGACACCTGCAGAGGTAAAGATAAAATGGAAACAGTCCGCCGGCATGTGAGCATCTTATCATTTTTTGTCTAAGATGATTATGTAAACAATCTACATCAAACTCGGGATTAAACTTGTTAATGAAGGCGATATTAGTCTTCCTACCAATGACAAAAAATAATCAAGAGTTCTCATGAAAGTCACCATTTTAACACATCGGCCATTCCTGCAACAACAAATAGCCGTGAAGCAGTTTTGCACTGGATGTGTCACCGCAGTAATGTCAGCTGGCTTTAATAAACTACTGTGATGATCACCGGTGTGAGGCGTTGGGAAGAGGCAGCATTGCAGTTTTATGTTAATCTAAATATCATGTGGTGCACGCTGAACATCAGTCCTTCACAACCAAGTGCATTCATTACAACGGAATTTCAAAGGTGACCTTTGCAAGTTTGGGCAGCTGCTTCAACATCATTTTGCGTCACGTCAGGAGGTTTTACTTGGTCGTCTTTGGCCAATACGATAATTAACAAATCACTGAAGTCTAGTGACTGAAAACACCCAGGGGAATAAAAGGAAATACACTGACGTTGACAGATGGCTAAAGGATGAATACATATATAAGTTACATCTCGAAGCAGCGTGGACCCAAGACTTACGAGATGTGCTGTCACCGGGTCGTGCAATTTTTTTGTTTTTTTTTAGAGGATCCTTTGTCATCATTGCATTATGGAACTGCATCCCGTGGATATGGCACATCTTTAGAATAACCCCATAACTCATCATGTCAGCCCTGCTGCTAACTCAGATGCAGTTTCTGTTTTCATACCTAACAGCATATTTCTAAGAAGTGGCACAAAATCTTTCAAATAGATGTCAGGGAAAAAATGTCCATGCAAATACAGAAGAACAGAGAAGGGCTCGTTTATTTTCAGTGCAGTTGTGTTGAATCTTCATGTATTTAATGCAGTGTGTGGGAAGTCAGCTGGCCAGCCATGATTTAAGGCAATTTGCTAATTTTCTACTGTGTTAGAGAAGCACTTTCCAGGACCTCCACCGTCTGCTGTGTTCAAATAATATTCTGAAGAATAAGTTAAAAGGGAATGTCATTTTAAATGTGCCATCCGCCAACTCATTCCAGTCATAATCTCATCCTTTGTCCAAGAATATCCCTCACCGTTTTTGGTATCGCAAAGATATTTATGTTAAAATAGGATTTGGCTTTCATCACTGGGTACAGTATTACAGGCAAAAATTAAAAAAGCTGAAATGCACGCTTCACTGACGCAACTCTGCACATGCACAGAGTTTTACTGAATGTGCACAATTAAAATATCCATATTCCAAGAGGTACTCAAGAGTTCCCACTTGATGTAAATTTTTTTGGTTAAACTGCTGTATCACCTAATAAAAAGTTCTGGTTAATAACATCTGCTCAAAAGAAAACATAAAGGAACCCTTTGAAAACACATCAGATCTCAATGGGTCAAAAATCATGCTGGATATCTATACTGGTATGGACTGGGTAATGTGTTAGGAACGAAATGCAAATCAAAATGATCAGCCTACCAAGAGCTGGAATCAAAGATGCCCTGAAACTCAAAGTGAAAAAATGATGCGGAAGGCTAGTCCATTTTGCTGAATTTTCATTGCAACAGCTCAAAATGGTACTCAGCAGTTTGTGTGGCCCCCACATACATGTATGCATGCTTGACAACATTGTGTTCCTGACATGGTGAACGGTGTCCTGTGGGATCTCCTCCCAGATGTAGAGCAGGACATCACTGAGGTTGTGGACAGTCTGAGGTGCAGTCTGGTGGTGTTGGATGGACAGAAACATAAAGTCCCAGAGGAGTTCTGTTGGATTTAGGTCAAGCAAGCGTGGGGGCTTGTTAGTAGTATCTATTCCTTCGTCTTCCAAGAATAATGTCGTACACCAGGAGGAGCCCAGGATCCACTGCACCAGCATAGCACCAAAGCAGCTGAAACTGAGCTCACAACCCCGTCTGATACCTAACTGACCAGATCAAGATGTTAAAATGTTAAATGTTCACATGTAAATCCTTCATACCTTAAGATATTTCCATATTTCTCTCTGTATCATTTCTACACGTTTGCGATTCGTTACCACCAAAGAACAGGGAGTTGTTTTTTTGTTTGGGTTTTTTTTTTTCGGGGTCATGTGAGCTATAAATTCCAGATAAATCCTTCCCCATCTATCACTAGCAGATTTGATCTTCAGGCAAAATAGAGGAGAAAATATATCTGAGTCAAGCTGTTAGACTAAGAAGATTAAAGGGAATATTTGTGACTGAATCTGCTATCTGGTCAGCAAACATACAACATGGCTATAGTCAAGGTTGAAAAAGAATATTTTAGTCCACATTCGTCCTGTTGACTGTTCCGCATAAATCTGTTTTTCTATAACCCGCACCTATCTGTGCTTGATACAGGTACACTTACTGCCCGTGATCTCGTCATACAGCAAGTGCATTTATTTATTAGCTGGGACAGCTTCCGTTGGATAAACCTACAAAATTCGATTGCGCCAGAGAACTGGAGCCTACTGCATGTCTATTTCTTTTTTTAATCTTGGGTAAATATATCAAGAGCCTTTGACCTCGAAGGCTAGGCACCTGACTTTCAATTTCCTCCGTAAACAAAGCCGGCTTTTTGGCAGTCAGTCGTGCTCACTTATACAGGATAAAAGGGACAAGTCGCGGGATGGAAGCACAGTGGTAGACTGAGAGGTCATGTTGTGAGCAATTTAGCACAGTAGCTGTTCATTGTCGGGGAGATTGATGGGAAATGTTGTCAAAGTCTCACTAATAGTTTGTTTTACCATGTGGAAAAGAGGGAGAGAGCAAAAGTGACTTTGGGGCAACTTCTTTGTGTTCAGCTGTCCTTCCCTTGACACATAAAACTAACCTTGTCCATGTGGATTATTAAAAAGAAACAACTCAACTTTCTTCTGCCTCTCAACATTAGCACAGGGAAGCAAGATACAAACATGAAGCACTTTATTGTTGTTGATGGACATACGACTGAAGTTCACATCCTTTGTTCTGTCATTGTTCTTGGAACGTTTAAAACCAAAGAGATGGGGAATAAAGTAAAGTAAGTAATCCTACCTTGAGAACGTCTTCATCAGTGGAGCTACAGTCTGTGTAATCAGACACATCCGTGACTACTCCATCTTCCTCCACAGCTACCGTCCTCACAGGCATCACCACCTTCTTTCCCGTCAGCACAGCGGTGTTCAGAATCTCCGTGTCCTGCAGAGAGAGCGAAGGGAAATGACTTTCATATTCCAGTTCAGTTTTAGAGTTTGTGTGGTGGTGCTACAGTCACAGTGATGATGATTTTTAATTAATTTATTTTTTAATAAGAGTGGCATGGGATGCAGTTAAAGGAGGTAGGCAGGAGACACGGGCGATGAAGCGTGACTCAGCGACTCAGCAGCGGTGGCGAGGTAAGAAGGCCAATCCCCCTTTGGGAAGCAAGTGGGGGAGTAGAGTTAAGGCTGGGTGATGGCCCGGTCACCACATGGAAGTAAGAGCTAATCTTGGATTTTTTACTGCACAGGCATGTCCCTCAGAGGGATGCTGTATCACTTCACACATGGGCAAATAACCGGAAACGTGGACTAAAAATAGTCTTTATTACACACAGAGCCCGCCTGCGATGCACGGTGCATTGTTAATCATAAATGTCACAGAAATGAGAGCGCTCGTCTGGTTCTGGAAGAGTTGGTGGTTCGATTCCTAGCTCCTTTTGTCTCATTGTCTTTTGGCATAGATTGGTTGGGCTAGGGCCTTGTTTGATCAATAGCTTCCCTTGGTCTTTGAGTATGGGTTAGGTGACTAAGAGGTGAGCTCTAAAGCACTTTATTCCACAAATGAAGGCTATTTACGTAACACTATAAATGCGAGGTGCCTTGTTAAAATGAATTGATAGCTATTTGTAGGAATCCTTGGATAATCAAAGCATGAAAGTGAAGCAGATGGGTAAGTGTTGTTCTCTATGAAAAACAGAAAAAACAACAGAAAACAGATTGCTTTAAATGAAGCTGAATTAATCGAATATTATAAGCTGAAGTGCAGTGCAGTTCTGTGAATGAACAAATCAAATATAAAGAGACATTTGGCCACTCCAAGTATGAAAATGAAGCAGATGGAAACGTGTCCCCTCGAGAGTAAAACCGCTTTAAATTAGGCAGAAATAAATAAACGTGCAACTGAAAACTGATGTGAAGGTAGTATCAGTGAAGCTTTTTTCTTTCCTCCCCCCTCCTATGGAAGTAGTGAGCAGCAGCACTAGCTGGAGTTCATGGAGCAAGGCCAAGAGTGATCAGTCAGCGCTAATGTCCCCTTGAGCCAACCATCAAATCTCCTCCTGTTTGGCCTGAGGTCAGCTTCTAATCCACCAGCGAGATGAGCCATGTCAAATTTACAAATCGGGATACTGTAGCTTTTCCACATAGCTTTGAGCACTTCAGCACCTTTAAGATGGAAATGAAGCATATAGCCTGCATAATCTTACCAAAGCCTTCATTAAAAGTATAGCAATTATCTTTTATTTGTATAAATTACATATTTCAATTATATGTAGTCGAACAAATGTGAAAGTTATCCCTCCAAACAGTGTTTTAGTTAGGAGCTGGCCCCGGTGACAGATAACTCAGATTCAGTACGGTAATTAAATGTGCTATAATGTTTCTCATTGAGTAGAGGAGATTATATCACGGGTTAATAATAGAGGTAGCACAATAAAAGAGGCCTGCGGCACCAAAATAGAAGCACATGAAGCAGCTGTTAGCAGGAGAGAATGACCACATAATGCACGCTAGAACAGAGCAGAACAACACAGAGGAGACATCAGCTAGTTGACAGTCAACAACACAAGGTCACACTCTGCTCAAAATAGAAGCCATTTACTAAACAGTCCAAAGCATATCCAGCCTTCTGTGTATGCAAACCAGACAGGAACAGATCAGAGCAAAGTGCATTTTATGATATTTTCATGCACCGACGCTCAAAGGATGCAATCTTAGCATTATTGGAAACGCTGCTGTCGGCAACATCGATCCTGGTGTTTTACTCTGATTAGGTGTGACACGAGAGATGACAGCTAACTCACCATTACGAGAGGAGCTAGGCCGACAAAGTCTCTCTGAGTGGTATAGATCCTCATGGCTCCTTCAGTCTTGACTCCATTTTTGGATGTGGATGGTAGCTCCAGCTTCCATATGATTACCTGGCTGTCTAGAGGGCTGCTCAATTCCTCAACTTCAAAATCCATTTGAAGTACCTCCAGCAAACTGCTTTCAAGCCTGAGTGGTAAGCAAAGAGCTGTGTTAATTTGACAGATGAAGTATGCATTATATACACGTGAAATCACACCTGCTTTATAATTTCAGTACAACACATCTTGTGTTAAAATGAGGATAATCAGACTCTTGTTAGTGCAGCTTCATGTTGCCTCATGTGCTCTTCGTTTCAAGCAATAATGTAGCTTTTAATGTTTCTATAGAGACCTGTGTATCTGAGGTTAAGTGATTAAACACAGCACAAAAGTTTACAGATCGAAAGCCTTGGTTACCGAGAAAGAAAGACTGGTGTAGGCACACTCTGCACTTTCAGTTCAATTCAGTTTTATGTAAGTAACACAAAATAGCAAACACGAGTGCCTCAAGGTGCTTTATACTGTAAAATAAAGACCCTGTTAGAGAGAAAACTGAAAACTGGGGCCAAGCATTAGGCAATGGTGGGAAGGAAAAACTCCCTTTCAACAGGAAGTAACCTCAGGCAGACCCAAGCTCAAGAAGGGGCACCCTTGACCTGGGCTGGAGATGAGGGGAAAGAGACGAGAAAAGGGAAGGCAGAGAGAAACGGGACATAAATATGTTCTTTAGTTTGTCTTTTACATATTATGCGTCAGATTTACTAAAGCGCTGCCTCAGTGCAAAGTGGGTTTTAGCATAAAACAGTAGTGTCAGTGTTTGCAAAGACAATGCAGTGATAATATTATGTGTACGAGGTGGCAACTAAGAGAATTTTGCAACTGACCCCCTTCCTTTCTCAGAATAGAGAATATTTAAATCAAGCGCTCTGATAGATTTACTGCTGCTAATTGCTAATTGCTACTGCTAACTGCTAACTCTAATTGGACTGATATTTAACACAGAAAATGAGCATGTCCTAATTTTTTCACTTGATATTTAAATAAACTGTGTTTAATTCAATTCAGTCTTATTTATATAGTGCCAACAATAAATAAATAACAACAATAAAGAAAATTGTGCTCTTTTTGAAAATCACTAGGGAAAAAAACCCCACACAGACACCTATGAGCACTATTTGGCAATTGTGCTTACATGCTTTTTCGACCCTTTTAGGGAGTTTGGCTCTACAGTGAGTCTACAGCAACGCTATCAGCTCCAAAAGGCCAAGGCACAGCAAGGCTTCAGACAAAAATCAGCATGTTATCATGCTAACATACTCACATATTTAGTTCTTTGTCCATTTCCTGAATGTCTGCATAAAATCTTCAATCTCAGTCTTTTCAGTGATTCTTGAAACATTTTTGCTGGAGCCAAAAATTGTAGCTGATGACGCTGTGTGTGGAAACATGCTTCTAGTGTGGAAACCCGTGTGCGTACATGTTCTTTGGGCTTATTGCATTTTTCTGTTTCTTCATGATTCATAAAGTTATAGATGCTAGTTTCAGCTGTCCCCTCATTCACAAGGGGTTAAGATCTTTTTTTTTTCTAACCAGAGGTATAGAGATGTGTCATTGTTATTGTGGCACAACGGCAGAATCACAGTCTCCAGCTATTGCACTGTATAGTAAATGAAGCCTGTGTATTATTGTTGTATTTTTGTAGGCTCTCTAATTTACAATACAAAATGCCTTGAGGCGACTCCTGTCGTATGAATTGAGTCTTTAATTTCAACTATCAAGTAAAAACCTAACATCATTATTATTATTACTATTATTTTAATGAATTAATTAGTTGATTTTTTTTTAAGGAAATTTCAGTTCAGAGTGGGTTTGCTCTTTTCAGTGCGAGGAAGAAGTAAAAGCAGTTGAGATTGAGCCTGGAGTTTTAGAGATATTCATCTTAAAATTCATAGTGACATGTTACGAATTTGGCCCCATGGATAGAAGTGTAGAAAAAAAAAATTTTTTTCAGAGAGCGATGTGATCCTAGTGGTTGTGACAAGACACAGTCTTTCTCTTTTTTAGCCGTGGAGTGGGCTTTGCATCTCTAGGCTTCTTCACAAGCTAAACTAGAAAAGAACAGAGCTGAATTTCTCTTTGCTGACACTCCCCTCGAGTTGCTGGTCGCGTTAAATGGGTGTAGAATAAAAGGTGGTCTGAGGACAGCGGCATCCTGAATACAAAACAAAGTATGAGCCTGTGTAACTTATAATAGGCTCTCAGTGATGACAGCTGCAAGAGAGCGTCCTAGCCACGGATTCAATTTTCTGCCACGGTCCTGTAGTAGTTAGTACCCTGGGTTTATTTGCGGGCATTGTATGGAGCTGCAGAAAAGATGTATTGCTGGACAAAAACGCAATAAGCATAAGCACATGGGCGTTATCAGTCTCACTGCATCTGTGTGTCCATGTTATAAATCTGTGTCTGACTCGTGTGGAGGCACAGCATGAAAATGACCTCTAAAAAGGCTGCACGCCAGCCGCCTTTTGTTGCTCTGAAGTAACAACTGGGGAAACTGAAAGTAGTTTTTTATTATTCCTTCATTAAGTTCCGAGCGCAGCAACAAGGCACACAAAAAGCTGCCTCTGTTTGCTTCTCTCACTCATAGCTGTCATCATTAGGAGCGAGACAGAGATTGAGTGTAATTTAATCATTTTAGGCTATCGCTCAAAGACCCAGGAATAAGATAATCGCATGCTGGTCAACTGTCAAAACAAGATATGTTTAATTCAGATAAACATGCCTATGTGGTATGAAGTCTGTATTAACACACATATCCAACAATATGGGGGCTGTTTTGTGTGTGTGTGTTATTTACACCCCCTGTAATTTATTGTGGAGCTTACAGGGAATGGATGCTTCAGCATCTTGTTTACAGATGGCAGTCTGCCTGAGAATAGCAGTGCTTAAATATTAAGATCCACACCAAGCCCTTTGCAACTGAGGATAAAAATAAATAAATAAAGCTTAAATGTATAAATACAGCAAATACTTTTGGTGTTTGCAAAAGCCAGCTAAGCAAAAAGTCCGAGAAGTCTCCATAGTGGTGTGACAGTAGACGCTCCCAGCAGGGGCTCCGTTAGTTTCATGACATTTTAGAGAGGATTAGCAAAAAGACTGGGTAAATAAATATTTTAACCCATAAAGAAGTTGTAATAAACAATGTCATAATCCACGGCAAATGGGGAAAACAACATAATGAGGTCAAACCTATAATGACAATAAATTCAGTGTTGTTTCTCAGATTACGGCAAGCTGTCTAATGTTGTATGAAATCTGACAAAGTAATCTTCCACAAAAGCACGCTTAGCTTTACCATTTTTGAATGAAGCGCTATAGTGGGTCTATATATATATATATACATACATATATATATATATATATATATATATATATATATATATATATATATTCACACAGAGATCAAAATTTTGCTTCACAAACATCTCTTTAAAATTGCTCAAGAAGCAGAATCTAACTCTTAGAAATGACATTTTTGGGTCCATCTTAAATCTAAAGTGTATATGTTGAGCTGGAAGAGTTCTAAAGGTACCTGCATGTTTTTCACCACCATGTAAAACATTTATTCAGTGGAAATAAATAAATAAAGCATCCAGATTCTCTTTCCGTGCCATTCTTCGTATAATGCCATTTGTATTAGGGCGCACGGTAATGCACAAAGGCCTATAAATCGTGTCCACTGTATTCTAAGCCCATTTTCAGTGCTTTATTCATTTCTGATTGAATTTTCTGATTTCCCGTGGGCCCCACCCTGACCGTTTCAGGTTCACCCATGAGTCACTACATTTTAAACATCTTGGAATGACCCTTGCCATCCAGAGGTTAACATCTGTGCTGCCTGTAACGGAAATGTTTCTGGTGATTGGATGAAAGGTATTTTATGCGCTCCAAAAGAATTGCAAGAAAACCAGTCATCCTCTGCTTTAGTGGCATTTACATAGAGTCTGAATAAAAAGCTTTTTAGCACAGTCTTTGTTACTATGTTGTCATTTTGATTCAGAAAGCTGCTAGCATAGCGCTAATGCGCTTTTGCCTATATAATTTAATAATAATACAAATTTCAATATAATAATTGTCTTCGAACAAAGTCGATGCTTTATTTAATTATGATACAATTTTGAGATTTCCCATGGGCCCCCAGACTGTGGCGCTGTCAAATGTATTAGTTGAGGAAATGTAGGCAGGTCGGTGACAAACTTTACTGGAACTTTCTGAAACAAACTCAGGTGGCGTGTGAAGAGACCCGAGGGCTGTGCAATTAGCCTGAATTAGTGTTAAATGGTACAGAAACTGGGGAGTGCTGGCACCAGATGATCCATCACAAACATGGACGGGTGTAGAGCTGCATATATCACACTAGAGCAAACTCTAAGCCCGTGGATACCAAGTGCACTCTTGCTAACTTTTTCTGCAGCCCGGAAGTGCCACGAGAAAATAATGTTCCAGTGCGCTGTTTTATTTTTTTTCATCCAGCGTTTGTGCCGATTGGTGCAGCCATAACCACAGAGGAAACCTTGCCCCCATCGATAAGCCACAGGTAGATCTGACTGTCATCGTGACTGCATTTTCCATCAAATTCGTGTGTTGCTTGTGGTGTTTAAGACCGTTTTAGCCTTATTCTTTCAGCTGCAACCCTGGTGGGGTAAACGCTCTGGGGACCAAGTAAAGAACAAGTATTAATAAAAAACAATTCTAACTGGTTACTACACTTTGCAAATCTTCTGTAAAGGTCAGCGAGTAGTCTACTAGGCTTTAGTTGTCTGCTTTAGGATTAGGTCCTCAAATGAAGGCCAATGAAATCGCCTGGAATTGTTTGCTGCCAGCAGAGAAAAATGAAGCATTGAATATTTGTGTTTGTCAGGAAAACTGAAAGACTTTACATGATTTCTAAAACTCAGAGTCTCTATCGCTTCTCATTCACCAAGCTCCAAGGGATCATCCAGGAATGGTGATGCTGGACAGTTAGAGATGCAGTTTAAATTACCCTTCTTTTATAGTATTTGGGACTCATTAAGTTACAGCCATTAAGTTAGAGTTTCTCCTGAGATTGCCTAGATAAAGAGAGTTGACTCACTTCATGGCACAGCCCTCAGTATAACAGCGTAATACAGGAAGCAAAACAGAGACACAAATAGAGGCTGCACAGTCAAACTGTCACTTAAGGACCAAAAAATCACTTCCGTATGCAATTAATACCTGATAACCACACATTACAAATAGGCAGTGGAGTTTTTAACACATCCTTGTGGCAACTCCACTGTAAGCAGTAGCAGAAAGGTACAGTAATAAGCAAACCTGAGCGACAGACCATGGCATAACATTTTTCCCCTGCCTTGCCTTGTCCTTTAAAAAACAAAGCAGAAAAAAAAAACAGGTGTCTTTTAATCTCAGGAGGCACGGGCCACGCTTATCGGACTTAACTCTTAATTGTACTCAGCTCATTGCAGTTAAGCGAAATGAAGCTGCACTTGGCTGAACTTTAAAGGACATCTGAGAAAGGCTGGTTGTCAGGGAATGGTTGTAGTCCTGTTTAATGAGATTATGGAGCAAGTTAAGTACTTCTTAGAAACCCAAAGAGCTGACTGATCAGACCAACCTGCAGATGTCTTGCAAATAGTTTTAGCATCAAGGCTCAGGATGCACTCGGTAGCTTGCACTTTTTAGGTTAAAATAAAGCAGGGTACTACATGCTAGAAATGCCTGAACGTTCACAGTTAGTGAATGTCTTGAAATAATTAAAGTGCAGACAGAAAGTGGGACTTAAAGGAGCGTAAAAAGCATACCTCCTTACAAGGACTTTCTTTACAAGAATACCTGCAGTCAGCCAGTGGTTAGAGAGTATATCCCCTCTGGACAATATGCAATGAACCACATACATGCAGACATGTACAGTACAGACTGTTTGTGATTTGCTTTTCTAATGCAGACACACGTCCGCTTTAAACAGCTGGAGGTACCGGCAACCCACAGTGCATTAAAATTCCCTTTTTAGCTCTGCAGTCTAAATATATCAGCGGTGATAGATTTCCCAGCAACAAAAAACCAGACATACATGAATAGTCTACAGTGACATATAAAGTAATGTGAAGAGAACAGACTTGCCTTTTCCCAGGTATGGGAGCCTTTCTCTGACAAATAACAGCGATGGCTCCATCCGCACTCAAATCCAGAGTGATGTCCCACAGTAAAGAGTTACTGGGTGTTACTGTTCGAAAGGTCACACCTTTCCTTACTGTTGCTCTGTGAAAAGTCGAAAATGAAAAGGTCAAGAATGCAATAAATTTTTACATTATTTCTGGCTTTTTCTTTTTTCACGAGTTTTGGAATTTGCTTGTGAAAAAAATGTGTTAAATATAGTTCCCTCATGTACAATAGATTTAAACTTCCACCTTAAAATTCATTTATAGGTGAATTTAATTAATGCTTTTAATCTTGTCTGGTTTCTCACGATAAATCCATTTCAGTAATAAGAAGGAAGCTACATAAAATTGATATTCAGGCCTGGGGACTAACCGAATAGATAGAGCATTAATTAAATTAATTATAAAGGAGGTAACTTTATTCCATTTTAAAATAAAGAACAGTATTGGTAACTCACAGGGTTTTTGTCCAGGTATAGTTTTTGTCTCACACTGCCTCAACAATCTCATGACAAATAAGAAGAAGCCTCAAATCTGACCGGTGCAGTAATTTAATGTACAAACATTAATGGAAATACAGTATGTAAGGCAAAAATAGAGATTTTAGGATTCATTCAAATTTGAAAGTCAATATTTGGTATGACCATCTTCTTCGGCACTACCTGAACTCTCTTAGGAAAGGTTTCTGTACTTTCTTTAAGTAGTCTTCAGGAATAGTTCTCCAGCCTTCTTGAAGGACATTTACAACCACTCTTTGGATGTTGGCTGCCTTTTTTCTCTGTTTAGATGATCCCACACTTGTTGAGGTCTGGGGAGGCCAGTGCTTTTCGATCCAGGTATGCTTTTACCACAGTGGCAGTGTGTTTGGTATCATTGCCAATCATTGCTTTCCAGATGGTATTGCATGGTGGATTAAAATCTGACAAGCCCCCAAACACCACTGGCTGAAATGCAGCCACAAACCATGACAGAGCCTTCACTCTCTTTTTCAGATGGCTGTAGACACTCACCGTTGCTCCTCTCTCCTGATGTCTTCCATATACACTGATGATGATTTAAAGCAGAACTTTACATCTGGATTTTCTTCCCATTTCCCTCCCTTAAAGAATGGTAATCTTTCCACTGAAACCATTTCCAATGATGCACATTCATCATCTGGTTCAGTCAGGTATTTGCTGGATTTTTTCCCATTTCGGTCACTGGGCTTTTCAGATACTGTTTATCTGCTGTAGATAGTTTTTTTTTTTAGGCCCACTACTTGTTCTTTTGTCCTCCACTTGTACCATTTTACTATTTTTGTTTGGTAAACTGTGTTGTCTTTCATAGATTCAGCTAAAGAAGACAGACAAATTATGCGTATTGTGACAGCCTGCTAGCTAAAAAAAAAAAAACATACACAAAAAACCAAAACCAAGGACTGTTGGGAAAATCGTAGTGAAAGTGAGTGAAAAAGCAGCCAAGACCTTTAGAAAGTCTGAATAACAAATATAAGCCGAGTGTTAAAAGCACATCAGCCGGAGAGTACCTTTAGTTTGTTGCTTCAAGCTGTTTGTAGGAATCTTTCTCTCTTGTCTCAAGCTATATCAGGACATTTTATTCATATTTTTCCAGACTTTTTTATTAAAATGTGTTAAAGTTAAAAAAAATGGTATCTAATTATCAAAGTGAACACCCAATTATGGCAAGAGGTAGCCAGATAACAATAAAAACACATGATACTGTACCATGGGTCACCTATTAATCATTGCACATCACTCATGGGAAAACAGTTTCTCCTGATATAACTTACTAGTTATAAAAATATTAATTACATTTATAACACATAATTGGAACAAGTAACCTCTCAACCCTGATATTGCATAGAACATCAATCAAAGGCAATATTTATTAGACTCTGTACATACATTTAAAAGTTTAAAAGAAAATGTAGAGAAAATTGTAAGAGAGAGAAAATGCAAAAACACAAATCTGTGATATACATATTTATCCTTATCCCAACCTGTAATTACCATCACCTCTGTGCAATTAAAGGTGCAAAGAAAACATTGTTCTTTCTATTTATATTCATGTGCTCTCATTATTCAAAATGTACTAATGGAGTATTAGTTTTCTTGGCCTCTAATTTGTAAATGGTGTGCATTATGCAGCCGAACAGACTTTCCCTGTGGGGCTTTCCCAGCATAAGCAGCTTGCAGTAGGTCAAATGTTAATGAGATACTCTTCTGGAAGAATTGTGGAGGCCAGGAGGAGCACACATGTAAATATGCCAGACTTGCTGAATATGCAGCAACAAGACAGAGAAGTTGTATCCGAATGTTCAGAAAAACATCCTCGTGTGATTCTTTGTTTTTCATCTGCATGCAAAGCTGTGTGGTTTATCTCTGAGATAAACACAACTGTTGAGCGCATTATGAGTCTCAGAGGAGGTGTAATTTTTGATAGGAGCAACAGCAATCTGAGCGCTTCTCTTTCTTTGGCTTTGCTGTTGTATTTCAAAAGCAGGCAAAAGAAGAGAAGACGTTACTCCCTTGTTATGCGCGGTGACAGGAGAGCAGCCTAAGCATGCATCATCTCTTAACTGAAAAGCGTTACTCGTGTGCACATTTTTTACATTTGTACAACATATCTGAGCCACCCTTTGTAACAACATCTGCACAGCAAACATGTAATCTGGAAAGAAACATCTTTGGCAAAACCGCTTGAGACCTTCGCTCCAGATTACATGCAAAATATAATCGGGAGGGAAGGTCTCAAGTGGCCACTGATTTTAGCGCTGAAGTTTCTGCTGTGGAGCCGCGTTTCCCTGTAATCACTCGCTGTCTTAATGGCTGGGATGTGAGACAGAAATATCGCCCTCATTCCTTTTCAGAATGAATAAATCTGGCTCCTGTTGCAGCAACGGTGACACTGTTAAAAATATAAAACGGACACAGAGCTTACGGGTTAAAGGTCGTAATTAAAAAGGACTGAACGGTATCATTTTCAACAGTTTAATCTTGCGCCGTCATGACCCTGAAGCAGCTGATTTCCATTTCAGCTGCTCAGTGCAGAAGCTCATTTGTCTGATTAATACAGGTTCCTACATGGAGCAGAGGGCTAAAGGGTGAAATCATCTAGTGGTGTAACTTGTGACGATTGCACACAGCTCAAAGCCACCTTTTTAGAAACAGGTTAATCGCTTTAATATTTATTCTGTTATACACTGCTATAATATTCATTTCTTCAGTAGCAATCTGGGTAGCTGAATTCAGCATTCAATTGAAGTTTCTATTATTGCCATCGTTCCCAGTTTTACTACAGAGGTTGCTATGGTGAACGCGAGTCAGAAATGTAAGTCAACTTACAGACTGGAAACTAATTAAATCAGCTCTAGCTCTTAACACTTCTCATCACATAAAGCAAAAGGAAGAGTGAGATTCTGTTGCTGGTGTATGGCTTCTCTGGTGGTATATCAGCTGGCAGATGAGAGCGGAGCAAAGAGGAACCTGCAAGTCCCTGATTAGGATGAAGGTAAGGAGATAACAAGAAGGAAGGTGCAACTAAGGTAATGATAATTATTTTTTTGTCTCCAAATTTCTTATCAAACGTAATCTGTGTAAAAAATAACAATGCTCCCACCGAAAACTTTATTTCAGTGTTTAACTAAAACACATATACTGTATTTTTCGGGCCATAAGGTGCACCGGATTGTAAGGCGCACTATTGTTGAACGGGTCTGTTTTCATACATAAGGCAGACTGGATTATGCGGCGCATTAAGCGAAACAAACATTAGCATTCATCCTCCAGCTTCACTGTTTATGTTATGCTAACATAGCTGTGTCGCTAGCCATCACGTAGCACATCATTATATACCAGGTAGCCCAACTTCAGTAACCCTACAAAAGTCACTGCTGTTTAGTTTCCTGTCTTCATTTATGTTGGAAGTGATAGCAGAGCGGTATATTTTAATTTTTCAGAAATTTCTCAGTCAGAACATGCTATATCATGTTTAAGTGGAAATTAGCGAGCTAACTTCCTGCTAACTTCTAATTCGGTTAAATTTAATAAATTCTGTTTTCATGGATGCCTGGATGTTAAACTTAATTAGTTACACCTGGTCAAGCAGCACTGATCATTTTATTAAAGATGAAAGAATTTAGTTATAAACTCTCAGTGATGCTGCAGTGTTCGTTTGAACTTGGGACCTGAAGCGGACGGAGTTTTGGACCCAGATTACTCAGCGAGGCTCCTGACTACGGTAGCTGTAATACTCCGACAATCCATCAAGCAGTGCGGCTTCGTAGCTTACCAAAGTCGTACTAAAGCATTTTTTGACAGATTTTTGAGCTCCGTGTATCACATAAAATCGGTTCGAGGTCAGTAAGCACAACCAGAATTTATTCACCGGATTATAAGGCGCACTGTCGATTTTTGAGAAAATTTAAGGATTTTAAGTGCGCCTTATAGTCTGAAAAATAGGGTACCTTATAAGAATAGGTGTTATACTTATAGCAAAGTGTGATTCTTCTTTTAAGGGCATTAAAATTCAAAGCATGAAACACAATCTACACGCATTGCATCAAACTACCACATGCAATATTGAACGGAAATCTGCAATATGATTTCTTTTTCTATTTTCAGTATCGCACTGCATATCTGAGCTTTGGTTGAACATTATATTTACTTCTTTTCTTTTATCTTTCCTTTCAACAGTGCTTACTTAGACTGTGAAGTTTACTTTCAGTGGGCCAAAACTTTAATCCACTGTGAGTGAGGTAAGCAGGATTGCATGTTCGGTGTATTAATGAGAGCACCTTGGAGGGCTGTTAATCTAGTAATGGCCTCTGAATAACGTGCCCGCCGATGAAACACCTCTGTGTATTGAGCTGAGTGGAGCAGGGTTTAACTAATAAAAAGTGACAGTAACAAGAAGACTTATCTAAAGCCCCTTTTTTTCTGTCTCTCAGCTCCCTTGCATTAAAAAAAAGAATCCCCTGCGACTCGAGGAGGCGTATTTCTTCTGAGCGGCTGGGAACATGAACCAGTGTCCATAGCTTCAGTTAGCAGGGCCTGAGGAGGCGGCGGGCAGGGAGAGGCACTGAGGCAGAGAAGATGGATGGCTGTGGAGACCGAAGCTGGCACTGTGTGAGAAAAGCAGCTCTCAGGTGCTGCACCTGCCATCCATCTCACTTCTGACCAGGCAAGGCATGAGTGGCACTGTTGTTTCACCTTTTGCATACTCTTCATCCACTTAAGGTGCGTGTGCACGCACTTAAAAACACTAACGCACATGACAATGCCAGCAAGAGAACCGGCCCCAATAGTAGACATCCACACTTTCAAATACACTCAACGCGAGCCTTGATTGCCCTCGGCCTTCTTTAGCCACCTCCTTTTCCTTATTTATTGTCTGCACTGCAGTGTTCTTTAGACTTATATTGATTGATCACAGACACATGGCCAACAGAGCAACAATCGAAACAGCGCACATGCAACGCAAAAGAACAGAGGCTGAGCTTGATCAAAGACCTAGAAGATATCCTCCAGCTCGCCCAGATGCATTCCATCATCAAGGCTGCTATCGAGATGCTACATAGGGTTTGTAATTACTTCGCTGATATAATTTGTGTTCCCATCTTTAGCTTTGTGAGTGCATCACTGCGGGGCCACAGCACCACAGTGAACCCCGGTGCAATCGGAAACAGATGCAATCGTTAATTATGCAGGCAAATGTCCACCGTTTAGCCAGTCTGATGGCCAGCCATCGGCAACGTGCTTATCGTACTTATGGAGCAGTTTAGGGAGTTGGGGAGATGTTCATGCCAACACTCCTGCCAGATGGCAGGCACCGCAGCACTAAAATGGATGTAAAAGCCCTATTTGTCACCGAGTTGAATGATTAGACCCGTGGTTGAAAAGCTCACTGACGCGGTGTCCTGTTGATACAGAAACTCACTGTTAATTTATTGCCTCAATGCTACTTTTAAATAAAGCCATTAGAATGGGGGAGCTGGGGGTACTACTGAGTCTGATTACTGAATTTAAATAGATGTTGAGACAAAAACGGAAAAATACACTCATACTTGCTCATACTTCATTCCACTCAACTGGGTAAAAGGATAATCTAATTGCCCTTCCTGTGGGTAGCGTGATGACGGCAGTACAACACTTTATCTGTGACCTTTACAAAAGCCTCGCTGAGAATGACAGGTTCGTTTTTGCCGTGACGGACGGACAGGTGTGGCTTGTCTTTTCTCAATCAACCTCGAATTTATATTTCCCTTGACTGGAGCTATAGCCATCAAAAACAGGTTTATCATGCTGATGAGAGAGTATTAAGTAAAGCTTAATGGAACATTCAGACAGTGATAAAGCACACAGACAGCTGTTGAGGACTGGATGCACAGTGCTTCTTAATGTGCTGATAAGCTGGGGGAGGGCTGCGCTGTGGAACTGAGTATGGAACTTAAAGATACAGTCAATATTTTAAGTTAATGGTCTAAAAAAAACCATGGATGTAGTCACCAACACGTACAGAAGAGACTTCATTTTCCTTTCTAACGATGTTGCCAGAGAACAGAAGAGTAGGAGAAGAAAGGAAAGAAGTGAGGCAGCATTAATGCTTTCCTTTTGGGTCATTTGTGTATGACTGGGTAAATGAATTAAAGCAGGAATGATTAAAAGTGACACAATAAAGAGAGGAAGCAGGGATTGGTTTTTTGGCTTAGTTGCCTAAGCTAAAAAAACAAACAGGAAACCAAATAATGAAATTAAGCACATGGTCTAATCTTAAAAAGCAACAACAACAAACAAACATGAAGCTATTTCATAATACTTCTGGAAATCCAGCGACAGCTGAAATATTTGATAAACCACCTTCAGACTCAAGTTTGCATGTTTCTTTTTGCAAAAGAGCCGAGTACCTGAGAGAAATGTTGCTTCCTGACAAGGAGGACAAGTGCACCCATGCACAGCTGTCAGCTCGGATAATATGGTCCTTTTCCAGCATTCACAATTGAATTAAAAAAGGGGAATTAATAATCCATGACTGTCTGCTCACCCACTCACCTTCAGTGAGGCACGCATGAGCAAGTCGAGGCGGAAGTCACTTTTAAAGTGTTTGAGGTATTGATTTGACTCTGTGAGTGCAGACTGTACAGGAACCGGCACTTCTGCACTTCGGTGCTGCCTTTAAGGCCGGTTCTTAAGTCAGGACACCTTCCTGGACTTCACTCAGCAACAGATTTATGACACTCTCAAACAAAGCCAATTAATAAGTGAGTCTTGTATGGAAAATGCATTTCACGCCTCCTGTCAGACAATAATTCACTGACTTGGAATAAAGCTGATAGTGTCTTGAATAACAATTTGTAAAACCTGCCTCTAATCGGGTCAACGTAAATCTCTGCTTGTCTGCGCTGACAGCCAACCTCGACAAATGTAGCTTTGCCGCCGCGTGCTTCTGTTTGATCTTCGCCTGGATGATGATAACAAAAGGCTGCAGATGACCGTGAAAGCCATCAATGAAACGGTGAGTGCGGGTTGGAAGCATTTAATTTAAATCCAGTTTTGAGGTGCCAATCTCGCCGCGTTGCATCATTTCACCTGTAAAAGGGAAGTAACAGACTGACGTCTTGAGAGACAGCCGTGAGATTAGGCTAAGGATAATTAGTCAGCTGGTTGAGGCATTGGTTCTTGGGAAATATGGAAGGCTGTTTTTTGAAACGTGTCTGTATAAATTTAGCCTTCATTACCAAGTATGTCAGAGGTCTCCAGAGGAATTACAGTCTTTTTAAGATGGTTCTACAAGTGCTCTCATCTCTATTCAAAAGCATTCTGCATTGCAAAGTGAGACGGAGCCATGCTACTAATCTCCGCGATCTGCATACACTCTACAGCACTGTGCACTGATCCTGAGCATACCCTTTAAATAAAGGAAATAATGAGGTATATGGCACACATAGTATTATTTGCTCCGTGTTAACCTTAATGACTCCTGCTGTTAAAACTGCTCTTAATGTCTTCAGGCTTTGCTGCTCAAATAATCCATCCCGTTTCCAGGAAAGATGGTTAACAGCTATGATATTTTCAGAGAAATGTCATAATCCATACTAAATCTCATTTCGTTCAATATTCGCTTATATTTGATGGCAAAGGATTTGGGTAAGAATTAGGGAACATGACTAATACTATTAGTGAGCGGTTCCCCATTCTGAGGTTTTGCTGACCAGATGATTTCAACTTTGCTGAAATAACAGGCCCATGTAAATCGGGGACAGAGTTTCTTTTATAATACTGGAAGCATGTGGTCAGCCGTGACATTGCTGACCACTGCAAACTGCAGGGTGGCAAAAAATGCAATTTTACCTGAGAGTGAAGTTAGTCAGCTGAGCAGAGCTGGCCATGAGTATGTAGAAGGTGGCGATGTCAGTCTTCTTTAGAGGTTTGGAAGATGTCCGTATGACGATGGCATTGCCGAGCTTGAGGCGCGAAAGCGTTGCCATCCCCTTAGGCACCTGCAGAAGACGCACGCTTGCAATCCTCTGCATGGGAGTGACAGGAATAAACTCTGCCTGCTGCTGTGAACCCCCCCACCGACTTCCATCCACAGAATTGCACTTCCCTCTGACTTTTGGCTGAGCCTGGTAGTACAGTTCCACAGGGTTCCCAGCAGATGGATCCTGCCTCTCTCTACTGGTGCCCTCTGACCCTGGAGCAAACCAGCCAGGCGTAGGAACCAGCTCGGCCATGCAGGTCCCCCTCTCACCTCCTATGGCACAGGAACCCCTCACCTCCTGGGTTTGCCAGAACGCATACACCGTCACACATGGTAGCTCATCCAGAGCGCCTTCCCCTCTGTTCCAATCCCTGCCTGCAACATAGAAGAGCACCCTGACTTTGGGCTTGGAGGAGAAAACCCGAGGCGTCAGGACAAAGGCCTGGATTTTCCAGTTAAAGGTAAAGACCTCTGGTGCACTGAAGAGCTTCACAGACTGGACCATATCTAGAGGCACGAGTTTCTCTGCGGACATGGTGCGATAGCTGGCGTTGACTGCCGGCTGGCGGCTGGCTCGTAAAATAACAAAGGGCTGGATGTGACTCTGCATGCTGGAGTTCCTCATGAAGTCCTGCCCAGCCTCTTTTAGGAAGAGATAGTCGGCATCCTTTACTTCGTAGCTGACCGGCAAGAAGACAGGGAAAGGCACTGGGCTCTTGTTGTCGGTCAGTTCTTTACTGCTCAAATCTGAAAGAGGAAAATCGAAAATTACACTACTGTTGCAGGACAAAACGTTTACGCTACTTCTGAATAAATCTACACAAACTGGACTGAAGGATTTCACTTTTTTGTCACGTTTGAAGACCAGCAGTGTCCCCGAAACACACGAATATCAAAGTCATACAAGGCCAACTGATCAACTGAGTGGGACTTTAAAATATTAGACTAAAAGGCCTCTGGCCTTAATCTTAAAAGTCCTATAGCAGAGGTGGAGCAGATGTTAAACTCTTTGGCTTTGTCACCAAATTATTGGAATTGTAAAAGGTTACGAACTGTGTTTGTTTTATGAAAAAAATACAACATTCCCAGTGTCCTGGTGTCACATCAGATTGCTTGATGTGGCCTTAAAATACATTAACAGAGAAAATATGAAATAAAATATGAAGTCAGGATGAGACCAAGTAAAAGATGCTGCTTTCCCCAAAAGTCAGATCAGCCCGTTATTAGCCGAATTGTAACAATCCAACGCCCATTTGCTGACTAAAGCCTTTTTCTCTGCACAGTAATTGTTTCCAGGTAGTTAATCAGGTTGCAGACAGATAGTGTAATAACAAATATAGGCTTTTATGGAAATTATTTTCCAAAATCGAAATGCTCTTTAAAAAATGTCGCCTGCCGTGTTGTCATGTTCAAAAGTGTCTCTGTTTTCCCTCCATAGCATGAGAAGGTACAATCTGATACATCTGGCACAAAGTGGAAATAAGCCATCAAACACTGGGATTAAAATGGCTTTTCAGATTGTCTCTAGGCAGGGGGAATAAGTAGTGACAAACAGGGCTGTGCATCATTATATCAAATGAAAGAAAGTAGATTTGATGTAATAGACCAGCATGCACCTGAAAAAAATGGTTTCTGGATAAGGTACGCGTTTGTACACCAGCTGGTCTGTGTCGGTGTGTTTTGTACAGCGGTAACAGGAGAGTTACAGGAGTACTGTAAATACTAATCCCAAGTGTAAAGAATGACCTTTTTGCAATCGCTGTGTCAAATCAATCGAACAGCATAAATGTCCCCTGATCTGATTTCATGGCGAGTGTTTACCGCGCTGGAAATCAGCAGAGGTCACTCATGCGTCATGTGTCCTCATTAAGTGTCCATTTTGACAGAATTATGAAGATTATAGCTGCTGACCCGGGTGTGCACTTTTGATCTGGTGGCTAATTGCCCTACTTGGTGTATTATGAACACAAAAAAACAGAAACACTCATGTTTACTATAACAATCTGGATGAGGCTGCTGTGAACATAGCAGCAAACCCAAACTCAGAGTGTCTTAAAACAGAGATCAGATCTACATCTACTGACTTATGTATATTCATGAGAGAGTGAATGCCGCATTGAATGCTATCTGCCATTGAATTATTAATCATTATTTATCAAATGAGGAAGGTTTGAAGTTTTTCCGTGTCAAATTTGTTCCGCGTGTCCCTCATGGCTGCCGGCTCTTGATGGGTCCGTCTATCACGACCGCTTCTGCTTTTCATCCTCCCTCATCGAGCCTGTCGAGCTGGCCTGACACTTCACACGCAGCGACTGTACTGTACATGTCACTATCATGTCAGCCCAGCAGCCCTCAGAGGACGACAACAGCGTTTATTTCCTCCCCTTCCACACACAGACAATAGTGTCAGTCATGTTCACTGAGTGGGTGACACACTGCATGAGGCAGAAACTGGAGCTAGGATCTAGGCTATCCTGGCTTAGCCTTCCAGTGGGCACTGACAGATGTGCTATTTAATACCAGAGCTGGCAGCACCTCCAGTTGGAGTGAATATAAACTGGCTCGCTGTGTTCCAGGAGGTAGCATTCATCGCCGCTGTAAAGCACATCACATGCAAGCTCACATCTTTATGTTTGAGTTTAATGTACACTTCTTGTCATTTCACATCTTTTTTTTCTTGATAATAGAGTTTCAGTTGGAGCACGCAATCTATCTTCAGACTCCAGAGGCTGTTTTACGATTGGCTAGAAGGTTCGTCCTTCTGCTTTGCCAATATTTAAGATATTTATCAAGTAGCCAGTGCAAGCAAACTTCTCCCATGATGAGAGTCCAGCCCTGAATGGATAAACACGAGAGCAAATCTGGCACACCAGCTGTTCCAGCCTCTCAAATCACTCACTTTGAAGACACTGAGCTTCCCGTCCTCCTTGGCTGAATCAGAGAGCACAAGTGTTACCATGCAGATGTTCACGCCACCAAAAACTGTTGTAAAAACTGCAGCAGGGAACATATTCAGTGGCTTCCACCTTAGTGGTGTACAGTATGTAGGTTAAGTGCTTTCTGTGTGCGGGGGAAGAAAAAAATGCTCCTTTTTTGTGCCAATGTTTTGTTGATAATCAAATCTTTGTTCATCCCTCTCTGTGTCCAAATGAAAATGCTCCCTGCATGAAATTAGATTTACAAGCACTACCACTGAATGTTAGCAGAAAATTAACTTCAGGTAGGATTTCTTACCGAAATGAAAATGAGACAATACAAAAACTGAGCTTTCCATGTGTGTCATACCGCTTTTTCTTTTTTTTAATTTTACTTCAATCATTTGTTCAAAGATACCTAATAAGAGCTTTACTGCCATGCATCAATATGGTCGTGTTCACTTCTTGCAGTACTTTAACCTAAGAAGTTGGTTTGCGCTGTTGTGCGTGTAAGAAACAACAGTCTGCTTATTTAACAGCTTCGAGACTTCATTCATCGAAGGCATGTTGATTTCAAAATAATGTTTCCCCATCGCCGGCTTTAATAAAAACACTTGTGTCTAATGAGCTGCATTTTGCCCCGCAGTTTGTCTCGTGGCTTTGTATGAAAGGCTTTTCATTTGCACGTCAGCTAACTGCTTTTCAGTGTGCTTTTCTTTTAGCGCTATTTCTTCACTTGTAATCAATCTTTGTATTATTCTAATAAAATGCAAAAAGCCCTAGCATCCATTGTGAATTCTAATGTGCACTAATGGTTTGTACCATATGTGCCAAACAGCTTGCAGAAGTGAGTCGATTCCCAGTAGCATCACGGAAGACAAACGGATGTCTGCGCTGGAATTAGTAATTGAGAGAATGAAAGATGTGTTCATTTGTGGCTCAAAAGTTTCTCTTTCACGCTGCCGTGAAAGGTTTCTTTCCTCTTTTTTCATTTTTTATCAGATATCGGTCGCATATACAGAAATGTGCTGTTTATAAATAGAAAGTGTTGGCAGTGGCTCAGATGCTAGCGGTACTAATTATGCACCTGTATTTTCTTAATCTAATGTTAGCGCTGTGTGTGTTTATCCTTTGACTGGCTAACCTCTCCAATGCATCTAAGTTTAATAGAACATTATAGGTTCTCATTAGGATCTGACAGGGACACTTAGGAGTCCACTTGGGAGATAAACAGCAGCGTGCAACAGAGGGAAGAAAAGCTGTTAGTACATCCATGAATTTTTTAAAAAGTTGTGGAAAGTTAAAGTACCTTTCAGCAATGCAGTTAATTAACAAAGCGCAAATAGAAAGTGGGAAAAGGGGCAAAAGTTTGGTCCAGCAAGAGGTGGAAGACGTGTAGGAGCACAAGCACTGCAATGTGGTGTCTGCTGGAGCAGGGTGCTAACAGGGTGCTAATGAAATGCACATTTACAAAGATCTGAGTTTGCTTACATCTGCCCATAACTCTTTAGGGTGTTAGAGCGTGTATTCAGTTTAAACAAAACTATAATTGAAAAGAAATCATGTTTAAAACCTTTTATGGGTAGTTTCTGATTAACAATAAAGATTGGATTGCAAACATTGGAACTGTAATCTAATAACAGCAAAACTACAAAACCAAGCATGGTTGTACACACTTTTAAGTAGAAAAGTTACCAGCCTGCATAGTCTACTCAAAGCATCATACCCTCATCTTAAATGCATTATGAGGGGCTTTATGATGTACGAAAACACTCTGATAAATGCACTAGTGATCATATGGCATGTAATGCTCTGAGTTGCTGTTGGAAAGAGGGGAGAAAATAAAGGAGAGGAGGGAGGGGGAAGAGAGAGAGCGAGAGCGAGAGAGAGATCTAGGGAGGCTTAAGCTTATGCAGTGATTGGTAGGGATTGCAATGTCCAATGAGACTCTTAAAGCGGCTTTAAAAATCTGTTTTATCACAATTTCTCAATTTTTATCGTTTTATCCCCACAAATCAGCCTGCCTTCATTCCCTGGAAATGGTCATCTAAGGCAGTTATAGGCTTTACACAAATGCCTTTGTGATGTGCTTTTTCTTCTTCATTATCAAGTTGGAAATCTAGATTGCCTGCTTCTTGTTTGCCTCACTGTACATGAAAATTGGGTCCCCCAATTTTTTTTAGCAGAAAGCCAAAAGAGAAAGTAATACTTCCACCATGACAAGAAAGCCACTGAGCATTAAAGCACTGCTCACGTTGTAATATAAACCCATCAAGTCCTTTACCCCTCACTGATTTAATCCTAAATGTTTAATAGGCTATTTTACTCACTGCTGTGACACCCTCTCCTGCAAGTAAGACACATGTGCTCGTGTTACCCTCACTGGATCGCTGTATCACTGTGGAATAAGATGTAAGTCACAAATGAGGACATTTATGTATTATTTAGGTTTTTAGAAGATGCGTTAATCTTTAACGGCATTGCTGAGAGTAGGCCCACCTCCATTCAGTAATATGTACACAGGATGGAGAGTTCAGTCTAATAATTTGTTTTCAGCTGTTACAGTGAAAGCCAAAGGTTCTTTATGTTAATTCATTGCACTTTGACATGCGCTAATCTTGAACTCATTTCTCACGTTCCTTCTTTTTTTTAATTTAAAAACAAGCAAACTAACCACTTCGTTTTCACCTACCTTGTGTAATGACTGCTGTAATTGTTGCAAAGACTATCTGTAAGATCCTCCAGCTCTGCCAGTGCGTGCTCATTTTGGCACCCGGCGCTGCACGCTTTTCCAGGCAAGTTCCCTGCGTCCGTGCGGTTGGGTTTTGCTTCAGTAGGTTATGAAGGGGGTCCTTTCATCCATTCCTGCAGTTCGGAGGCTTTCCATAATCACACCTGTGCGAGTATACGTGGTAGTGTAATCCGTATTGCTGGTAAGATGGAAAGCGCATCGAGGTCTGTTCAAGTCCCGGCTGTGCGTAAAAGTTGTGCGTAACGATCCTTGCGGGGCTCTTAGTGTCCGATCACAAGACGTGGGGCTCTTGAGGTGAAACCGTGTGACTGAGAAAGCTACGTTTGGATCATTAATACCCTTCTAAACGAATTATCTCGACAAGTCGCTCAGATTGAGTCGGTCTCCCAGTCTGCCGTCGCGGCTGGGACTCTGCGGTGTTAAACGGTTGAAAGCAGATCACTGACTGTCTTGTGCGCAATCCTCAGGGTACTAAACTCATCATCTGTCACTGTTCACTCGCTCAGGAAGCCACGTCCAGTACGCCGCTGGTAGGATTAACCCTGCCTTGCGTTTGATTGTAATGTCAGAAATGATCATAGGTGCCGGATTTCTGATCACTTAATCTGCTTCAGTCCATGATGACCCACGCTCAACATTCAGTAAAGCTACTACAGTCTGTTTGTGTTTTGGAAGCTAACTGTCCAAATCTCATTAGTGAAAATAAACAAACACAAGGGATACATGGGAATTCACGTGGACCAGTATTTGATTTGAATTCTTTTTTTCGCTCCTTCGATTGAAATGGTTATTTATATTTGTGTTTTTTTCCCCTTAAATTAAATATTCATTGTTAGTTATTATAAAATATAAATGCTGAAGTAGAAAAGTAACCTTGGCCTCAATCGCGATTTTAAAAAAAATATCCACAGCGCAATTTCCCTCAATTGTCTGCCTTGTGTTACAAACGCACTGAAATCAGCAAAGTTGTTTCTTCTTTACTCTCCAAATCAAGGATGATTTTCTATACAGTGTCTGAAGGCATCGCAACCTTTTCAGACATCGGCTGGTTGAGTGCAGGTTATAATCAGTTTAAACTCTGCCAGGATGTAGCCGACTCATTAGGACCTGACTTCATCACACTTATGTCATTATTATTGTTCTTTTAAAGTGTAGAGAGGAAAGTTCTCTGATTCTCAGTGTGAAACTTGGAAACTTTCACTGCTTTTTTTTAAATATTGTCCATCAAGAGCATAATAAATTCCAATAGTCATCAAACTCATCAGGTGGATTTTTAGTGCCCTCTTATGGTAAAGATGAGCTTCTCTGTAAGTAATCAAAGGTGAGGCACTAGCTATAGCTTGCAGCCCAGTTGCATCAGAAATGAGCAGGTTTTCCACTTATTTTACTTCATTTATTCATCGGGTGACCTGATGAACAGAAGACCAGAATGCATGTATCCAGTGGCTTTAAATGCAAATGCTCCACCAGAGTGACATTAACAGTTGTGTAGGGCTCTTGTTTTTGCACAAACCAAGATTACAATAGCTGTTAGTCATCTTTCAGAAACACAAGCATGAACATACATTAATACCGCTGCAGTAGAACTCAGAGCACACTGACTTATTTTAAGAAAAAAAGTTACTTGTTTGTGTCTTGTAGTTAGAGCCTACAGACTTGTTTAGCTAAGTGTAATAGGGCTTTATTGACTAATAAAGAGGATTAACCAACATATCAACACACAGAGTGTGTGACCAAAGCTCACGGTATCTGGAGACAGGAGGAAGTTGCCACGAGCTACTGCTGCGAGCATATTTGAGCTCCTCCCTAGCACTGCAGCACTGTGATAAGCAGCAACAGCAGCAGCAGCATCTGTATGTTGGGGTTGCTCCAGTACGCTGTAGCGCTGCCAGAGGATAATTTAGATCCTTTCCCATTTACCTGCTCCTCACACACAGAGACATAGCAGCTACACTATGTTTTGTATTGAGAAAGACTGAGAAGAAGTATGCCCTCCCCCAAGCGCTGTGCATGTTCAAACACACACAAATGCAGGACTGGAAATTGTATGAAAATTAATAATTGTCATAAATCCATGCAAATGTTTCATCAGGTTGAACAGACCTTAATAGCTGCAAGTAAACAGAATTTTGCCTTCTATGTAAATTAGATATTTTGATTCGAGGTACTGGCAGCTAAATGGTTGAGTAATTTCCCAGGCAAATTTTAATTAAAATAGCAGACGCTTGCTGTTATAAGGAAACAGCCGTCTTTGTCACCTGATGTTGCGCGGAAGGCCAATCACTTGACACACACGCGTGTCACACACTCGCCCGTCATTTCACATGACGTTAAGCTGCAAAACAATAAATAAATAAATAAAAACTGTGACCTTGTGGACTTCCGCAAGAGATTCTAGGAAGGCTCCAAGGGGTGTTTTAAGATGCAGAAAGAACATATGGTGAAACCTGTCAAGAATATGGTATGAACACTTACAGGACAGAGAAACATCACAGGCCCCCGGATATGCAAGTTAGGAGATTGACATAGATGGATGTCGCGGAAGAAATATGCTAGAGTGGGGAGAGTGGCCATAAGCTTATGATAGATGTGAGTGCCACAAGGAAGGGAATGTGTTTTCAATGTACATCATCCTTCTGCTTGACAGATAGAGGTAACGTCTGCCGAGGTGCATTTAGCCACACATAACGCTCTAATGTTCCCATTCTCATTTCCACTGTGAACACAGAGTGTGCGCTAGAATTTACATATCGTTACAATAACATTTTTTGCGAAACATTAAAGGTTGAACATGTGCAGTCACATGGAACTTTTCTGCGTCTGTGGACTGTAGACCTTTCTGCTGGACTGTATTACTACACAAGAATTGGGTTTTTTTGCACATTAATAGCTTATACTTTGTCATTTTTTTGATAATAATATATTTGTGGAAGTTGATAATCCTTCAATGAATATTCATGTGCTTTTTTTCTGGCTTTTTAACAGTTTTACTGGTGTTGTGGTTAAAGGGGTTTTTGCACAATTTTTGGTAATTCATACCGCCACTGGCCACTTCGTTATTGCAGCTATTTAATTATTTGTTAAGGAAAATATCTAATCAGGCAATTACATGGCAGCAACTTAATACATTTAAGCTTGCAAGCATGGTCCAAACAACCCGTTGAAGTTCAAACTAATTATCAGAATGGGGAAAAAAGGTCACTAAGTGACTTTGAACGTGGTGTAGTTTTTGGGTCAGATCTGCAGTATTTCAGAAACTGCTGATCCACTGGGATTTTCCTGCACAACCATCTCTAGGTTTTGCAGAGAATGATCCAAAAAGGAAAAAAATATACAGTGAGCATCAGTTCTCTGGGAGGAAATACTTAATTCAAGCTGATAAGAAATCAGCAGTTACTCAAATACCACTTGTTACAACAAAAGTATGCAGAAGAGCATCTCTGAATGCACACCTTGAACCTTGAAGGAGATAAGCTACAGCAGCAGAAGACCACACCAGATGCCACTCGCGCCAGCTCAGAACAGGAAACTGAGGCTGCAATTCAAATAGGCTCACCAAAATTGGACAGCAAGAGGCTGGAAAAACATCGCCTAGTCTGACAAGCCTCAATTTCTTCAGCAACATTCAGATGGTAGGATCACAATTTGGTGTAAACAACACAAAAGCACAAATCCATCCTGCCTTGTATCAAGAGTTCAGGCCGCTGGTGTAATGGTGTGGAGCATATATATTGAAGACACACCTGGGGCCCCTTAGTATCAACTGACCATTGCTGAAACAACGCACCTACCTGAGTATTGTTGCTGACCATGTCCGTCCTTTATGACCTCAGTGCATCCATCTGCTGAGGGTTGCTTCCAGCAGGATAGTGCACCGTGTCACGAAGCTCAAATCATCTCAAACTGGTTTCTTAAACATGACAATGTTGGGTGCAGTGATGATTTCTCAAATGGCTTCCACAGGCCCATTAAAGGGTGGCTGTGGCTCAGGTGGTAGAGCTGGCCGCCTACCAATCGGAAGGTGGATCGATCCCGGCTCCTCCTGTCCATGTGTTGAAAAATCATTGGGCAAGATATTGAACCATGAGTCGGGGGGGCTCAATGTCTTGTGCGAGTGTGTGAGTAATAGATAAAACCACTGTATGATTATGTGTGTGACTGAGTAGTAGAAAGAGCTTTGAGTGCTCAAATTGAGCAGAAAGGTGCTATATGCGTACCAGTCCATTTACCATTTACTACATTCAGCACATCTCAGTCCAACAAAGCACCTTTGGGATATAGCGGAACAGGCGTTTTCATCGTGGATGTGCAGCCGACAAATCTGCAGCAGCTGTGTGATGCATGGACCAAATTTGTGAGGAGTGTTTCCTTGCACTTTGTTGAATCTGTGCCAAAATTAAGGACCTTGTGAAAGGTCCACTCGGGTACTGGCAAGGTTGTAGCTAATAAAGTGACTGGTGAGTGAATATTTGTCTTGTTAGTTAATAACGGTTAACATTGGCCGATTTAAAATGCAGTCATTGTGATGCAGCAGAAATACTAGGCAACCACAGGTGTTCCTAATGACATCCTGTCCTTTAAGGTGTAAAGCCATAATTAATGTGATTAGTAACACCTCAGTTGACACAGTTTGAGTAAAAAAGGCCACTGTGAAGAGGATTTATTGACACCACTTGCATATCTGTTAACAAACTTCAAATGTGAACAACTGTGGCCCAGTTTCAGCTTCCATACACATAAACAAAAATAAATCAATAATAATATTAAATAATTAATATATTGTATTCAACAGGTGCATTATCAAACAAGATGTATAGGTTATTTTCTTCCAGAAACACAAAAGTAGCAAAAAAGACAAGCCAAGTGTTAAGATGAGAACTCAGACATGTTTTATAGATGCCAGCTCTAAAAAACATCCACGAATTGGTTTGCTGCTTTCAATAAAGGATTTCTAAACACTTCATAATATTGGCCTTGTGAGAAACTTATTAAAGCTTCTCTGCAATTGAGAGACTTTAACACCTTTGTAAAGAAATTCCATCCAGAGAAGAAGAAGTTATAACTCTGAGAGAGCTGAGTACTAACGCTGTGCCAGTGTTCCCTCGTGCTGGGGACTGGGACTGATCTCCATATTTATCCTGAAGTTATCTTGGCCACAACTAGCTTCAAAGTTGGCTTTCATGCAAGCTCTGCGGTGTTGATAGGTTTTGACTAATTGACAGTTATTTTGAGTTAACAAGTGTTGACATTTCTCACATTTCTCATCCGATAAATCAACACCTTTGCAGACAGAGCTCGTTATTCAATCTGCTGAGGTGTTTAATTAGTCCAAAGAAAACTGGCAACATGTTGATTTTTAATAACTCATTATTTATTTCATTTTTTTTAGATGCAGAAAAGAGATCATTTTCCTACTCAGCAGGAAGCAGGTTAGGGGCTGTTCAGCAGAGACCTTGGGCTTTTTGCAGGTGGCTGTGGCTATAACTGAACACAGGAACAAGCAACTCTCTAAAATGTCAGTGTAATTTGACTAAGAGCAGGAATGAAAATCTGACAAGTCAAACTACACCCTCCTATGCTTCAGTCTTCTTAAAACTGTGTCACTCACGTCATCGCTTCACGTGACTACAGTTAGGGATACTCCCACACAGAGTGGGTTCTGTAAAGCCACACTTTTTCATCCTATACAGCAAACCTTCAAAACCTGCAGTGACTAACAACAACTAAAGCACACGTTCCCATTATATTCAACAATGGATTTTATTTTTTATAAAAACCCACAGGCAAATCCTTAATTTGCCGGAGGCTTTGTCCTATTAAATGACAACAAAAATGGCATCTGCATGTCCTTAACAGACGGGAGATGACTGGAGGCTTTTTTTGTTGTGACATGCATGTATAGTTTCCGCTGCACTCCCACACAAGCTGCGACTCTCCAAACATTAATGACAAATGTGTAAAAGTTATGAGGTACAACGCAGAGACCTGAGCAAACACAAGCTCAGATGTACTCAAGTACGCCCAGGAGCCTGATCTTTTGTCAACCCCCAGGGTCCTAGAGGCACACAGTTTAGCTCTGCAGTGTCACCCAGAGGTAGCTGGAAAAACATGGCTATGCAAATGATTATTCAGCTTTAATGACAGCAACACAAATATGAATGGCCTGCCAATGGTCTTGAATAGATTTGTGATTTGCAATTTTATATTTGGACCACTGCTTTATTTGAACAGTACACATCAGTGCGGATTGTTTTTTTTTCTCAAAGTCTTTTGCAAGGGAAATGCTGTCTGCAGCTTCCTAATCTAGCCCAAACTGGGCCATGAGAGACAGCTCTCCATGTTTGGGTTGAATACCCCCAGGCAGCCGAAGACGAGTTTGTTCAGCCTAATCTCCGCTGTGTGATGTGTGACTTCTTCCCCTGCTGTCGTACTCATGTAATCTGCTGTTTGTGCCGCTTTAAGTCCGGGGAGTAGCAACGGGTTGAAGCGGGAAGACTACATGATGGGAACTGTCATCTCTGCCCCATCGATGGGTGCTGCCAGTATCCTGCTAATCCCTGGAGTAATCCCACCACCACAACAGAGAAATCAAGCGCACCAAGGCAGGCAGGCAGGACAGGGCACTGCAATATTCCAAACAGCCAGTGCATGCTTTAGCACACACACACACACAATGTGCACATATGCAAACAGTGTTAACACAGTGACAGCAGGCGCTTTACATAAAAATTGGCTGTCACGCTTGACGATTGGATCGATGTTTTCATGTCTCAGCTAATAACAAACAAAAAAAAAGAAATGTATGAAGCAGCTAAGGACTGTTTGCTGTTTGACTGAAACAGACTCACATCCCTGTTAGGAAAAAAAATGACTCGACTGTATGATTGAGATCTGTGGCACATTTCTACACTGCCATATTGTTTCCTGACCTCCTGAAGTGATCCAAAGGGAGAAATCCCGTCACAGTCATCGGAAATGATTCAAGCACAAACACTCTGAACGATCAAACCGTCTTTTTCAGTTTTCGTTTTGTTTTCAAGCTCGTGGCGGTGGTTCTGTGAAAGCAGAGGATCACGAGGATCACTCAACCGAGACAAAAAGAAAAAAAAAACTGATGTCACTTTCCCGTGCCATCTCACAGCCGTCTAAAACAGCACAGAACCCAGATGTTTGGCTGCTTCTCACTGCGATGCAAACATTTCTTCCTTGTTATATTTGCTTTGCTCCTTCTCTAATGAGGGGACTTTGATGTCTTTGCTGGAGGCCATCTTAGCAGGTCTCAGAGAGATGTCTTAGCGATAACAACATAAAGCGACCATAAAGCCTTGACTTCTAAAGGTTTGCTTCCCTGTTAAAGGCGAAAGAAGACGCATTTTAAGCAAATATCACACAGCTACAAAGTTCATTAGTTGGAAACTATTTGTCTTTTAGTAATGGGATCATTTGTTTCCTGTTTAGTAACGGAGTAAGCAAGGAGGTTGTTGAGTAAATAAAAATCACTGATGCAATAATCGAGCCTTTAATTAAGCTGCCTACCTCATAAAAGATACATCAGCATCCACTCTTTTGTCTCATTCATCTATCATTTATTTTCATTTTTTGCAGCACGGCTCCATAAACTGTGCCAGGTCATTTTCTAGTACAATTCATGCTCCCAAAACTAGCTGTATGGGAAGTTTTTTTGGGGATAATCTTCGATATTTTGTGAAACAATGAAATTGATATTTGCTTTTGAATGTGTTGCTGTTTAGACTGAACTACTGTCCTACTGTGATTTCTCCTCCAGCAGTGTCACAGGGGCAATTCAAAGGTGGCAGTACTTTGATGTCTGAGTTATTGCTATATATTAACACAGAAACTTAGTAAATTAAACTTTAATGTTGAACACAGACATTTCTGCCAGCATCATTAAATATACCATTTTTTATTTGATTGTTTTTTCTGGGGGGAAAACAGAGTTGCTGTCCTCGGAGCGTCATTGTAAATTTAACTGTATAATTTTAAATAATTTAAAATGAAACTGAATGCTCTTGTGCATTTGTAGATGCAAAACAATAGATTTTTACATTTAGAAAAATGGGCTCACCCTCATACGCCTCAAAGTGGTTTGGTCCATTTCTTAACCTTACTTTGCAAACTCTGCAGAGAGGAATGTAAAGCAAAGCACATGCGGGACATTGTTTTCTTTTTCTTTGTTTGATTTTAACTTCTACCACTTACATAATAAAACTTATTTATGGTTGTAACCAGACTGCATTTTGTTAGCACCATTATCTCCCAGTTGAATCATGTGCTTCAATGCAGCCGCCACATTGTTACCGGGGCAGCAACATCTGCCGTTGCATTGTTTATGTTTATAGCAAGCTGAATTAAGCCAATTTTCAAGTGGTCTGGTATTTTATCTTCTCCTCTCGCACATTTTTCTTGGTTCCTCTGTGCCTGTTGTGCCAAAAATACAAACAATACTGACACATTTATAATACAGAAATGCCTGGAAAGACCTTTTCAGTGTTTTCAGATGTAAAGGAAAACTTCCAAGAATAATATAATGGATTATAAAGGAACGGGGTTGTTCTTTATGGCAGCATCACCGGCTCCATGACAGCTCCAGTGGATTAAATAGTCACTACAATACAGTTCGTGTGACAGCTGTAGAGGTCAGACAAGGGGACTAGACAGACTCTTCTATCTGATGCTGGCAGGCTGAGAGGGCCTTGACCTAAATTTAATATGTTTGCCAAAAGGACATGTACATACTCAGTATGAGGAGGTTGTTGGCTGTGCACTTTAACAGTAAAAGAGAAGCAAGACTTGATGATAAAGTGATGCCTGTAATGGTAAGAGTGAACGAAAGGGCAAACATGACAGGTTATATAGGTGCAAGGACAATTAAGTACAACGCAGGTGTGCTGCAAAGATATTAATCCAGCTGGAGAGTGGCCCATAAATGCCACCCAAAGGACCGATGAGGCTGATGAGGTTGATGGAGGGGTCAACGTGACTGAACTGCAACACCCCATTGGTTGAACATTAAGGTCATGAGGTGGACCTTCAGAGAATCAGATTGTCAAGGATGAGAAGTGCCGGAGGCAACGTTCAATAAAACATGAGAGCAATCTTCTCACCACGAGTAAAAGTACTCAGCTGTTCAACTCCGGCCAGCCCAAACAGATTTCCCCTGTGGGCCAAAAGCACTGCAGCTGCTCGTTCACCACGGCTGGCAATCCACGCTGCCATCAAATCGACAGCCATTGGCAGAAATAGTGCTGGAAATTGGTCAAACTATCACACAGTATCTGACCTCTGACAAAGCTTATCTTGCACATGAAAACGTATGGAGCTGGAATCATAGTGTCTGTCTGCTCCAGCTCCTCTTTCTGCCTCATTAGTTGCTGATATTGGATAGGTTATCTCAGCTTCCAGCACATTTTAGGGTTGCAGCTGGCTCACCTTATCCTGAAACTGCAGCAGTGGAAAGGTTACATTTTTGTGGCAATATCACACCCCAAACTTTTTTTTTTTTTTGAATATCAGGATTAGATATGCGCTCACTGCTTCTCCTGAAAGTTTCCTGTGTAGCAATTAAGGTGTGTCAGTGATGGCTACATCCTGGGATGGTTCCATAGTGAAGGCTGCCTGCTACAGGGCATGAAATGAGGAGGAGACAGATGATAAGCTTCTCTCTCATGCTCTGGGGAGCACAGTCAGTCATGATGGGATGAATCATGATGGGCAGGAGTCTCTGAGTAAGAAAGTATGTTTTACAACCACAATATGGTCAGACACGCTCATTGGGTTCTTGGAGTACTGGAAGCAAGAAAATCCTCAGAAATGATGTGTGACTAAAGTACAGATGCAGTTTCTTTTCTTTTTCTGAACAATACCCCTTAATTAGATCTGAGATGTACACATGTATTTGTTTCAGTTTAGATTTAATTCACTGACGTTAACGGGCATAGCTGCCTAAAATCAGTACAAGTACAGCAGACTGTAAATATCGAACTTACAAGTCTTCCCTTCAGCATTCTTAAAGACACTCTGAAAGACCAGAGGGGGCTGCACATCTTAAGCCCAATTTCCTTTCACTGATAGAGTGCCAGGTTCTAGGAATTACCTGGCAAAGCGTGATCAGGTCCAGAGGATTAGCAAGAATATTCTCTTCCAGAAGTCAGAGAACTTTTTTCATCTCCAGAGGGTGGTTTAGGAAAAGGCCAACGAGTGGATGTCGGAGCTCAACTTTAATTTATGTATATTTCTTTTCAAGCAAACTCACAACAGCATGACATGCAGTCTGAGCAGTTAGTCAGCCATGTTATTAGATTTTTTTTTCTTCTTCTTCCTGGAGACGATGGTGTGCACATGAGAAGTTCTAGAACAGGCAACATGTCAATTTAACAGGAAGTGAACGAGGAGATACGACATTCTGGGATATTTAATCATGCTGTGTCATACAAATGATCAGGTGAAATGCGTGAATGACTAAATATTCAATCAGAAAAGCTGCAGCGGTGCAGCTGTGCTGCCATCTAGTGCTTCGATGCTGCAACTCGCTGCCTGGTGCCGGGTGGGCTTGCAGCGGGGACATAAAGCTGGACTGCAGTCCTTTATCTCTTATTATGAATGTGTGTGAGTGCCTGTCACTGAGGATTGGGCAGATATGTGCTTTTTTTACTCAAAGCATCTTCTAGTGTCAAGGAGCTGCACATGTCTCTAGCAAGGAGAATCCCAGAGAGAATCCACATTTCCACACTCCATATTTAACTCCACAGAGTGTCTGTGTAGGACTTGAAATTTTATTCCACCTCCCTAATATATTAAAATTACAGTTACATGAACATTTACAGTGGAAGTACTCTCTACCAAGAAAAGATCAATTAAAATACTGATCATATAGAAAGGTTCACTGATGAAAAAGCTAAATAAGATGAGAAATGGTCTTTTTGACTTTCTTGCAGTGACTGATGCTACCGCGAGTTAGCATAGCTTAACTTAAGACTGCAGACCGGGAAAATAGATATCCTGGTTCAGTCTAAAGCTGACTACAACTATAACACAAAATCTAAATAAATTAACCAACAGGAGATTAAATAATAATGGATGTGCAGTTGTTCGGAAAAGTCATGTTCTAAGGTCTTCTAGTTATGTGAGGCGAGAGTAAGTGTGCTTTGCACAGATAAAACAGTTCAGCTCTGGGAAACCCTCAGGGCGCCTCGGGTTGAAATTTCAGTCATGAAGCACAATATCTCCTTCTTGTGCCCAGACAGAGGCCTTCATCTTCATCTACTAGCGCTATCTACAAATAAAACTTGAATGGCTGCAATTAACGTAAGACACCTCAAATGTGAAAAGAATTTGAAATCATATTTTGCCTGTTAATTTGTCAGTAAATATGACCTCTACAAACCGCATTCACTGCTGCTGTAGGCTTCAGACATCAGCAGGAGCCTGCATATGATAAAAGTCATCATTAGCCCCTAACTTTGCCTTAAGGTAACAACCTTCCATAATTGAACAGTGTGTACTCTCTGAGAATCACACAATTTGAATCTCTTTCTAGGTCACATAACAAGCTACCAAAGAAAACTACACATGCTCAGTTACAGTGCCAAAAGTGGAAGCAATCCTTTTGGACCTAGAGTCGGAATTTCTTTCATCACTTCAGGTGATACAGATGTCACCTTGAGTTTTGTTATTGCTCTGCTGTCCTCCACGGGCGGCCGTTGTACTGTGGCTCCACTCCGTGATTGACTGTGTATGCGCCAGACGAGCCGCACCAGGACAGAGCCACTTATCACTCCGGGAGCAATGGATGACCCGGGAACAGAGATGCAGCCCGGACCACGCACTGTGTCATCTGTCTGCCAGCTGCCTAGGTGAACCAGAGGATGAGGAGATGAGCGGAACTGAGATTTAGAGCCGGCCCTTCCTCACATTATCTCCCTCACACCATTGCTCATGATGCTACATTTCCTGGAGCTAAGAGCCACTGGAAGAGACTTTACAACTGGGGGATAATGGGGCAGCTGAAAGATGAGGAGAGCCGTGTAACACCATCGGGTCCGTGCTGTTATCGGTGTATTTCTAATTAAAATTAGACTCCCGCTTTGCATATTTGTCAAGCTCAATAAGTTTGCTCGGAATTGGTCTTGTCAGCACTGACGCAAGGGCATATCGACAGCTGTGCACCACTGCCAGCTTGATAAATGTCAGAACATTTATTCTCAAGGAAAGGAGATTACAGTTTGATCATAAACGTTCCCTTCACCCTTATCCTCAACCTCTTCTGTTCCACAGTGTAAGATTATTAAAGCTGTGAGTGCATCGATGGATGACCATGCCAGGGGATTAAATCATTTGCCATGAAATAAATGTACATCTGATCAAACAAAGAAAACTCAGCTACAGCATTTGTACATAAAATACGAGCTCTTTCCATAATTGTCTACGTGTGCGGTTCAGTCAGCTGTTCAGTCTGCTGTTTGTGAGGCAGCGAGCCACACAGAGAGACACATCTTTGCATCCAGGGAGAGCACAGGGAGAAATGGTACATTCAGTGGAGCTGACAGGTACCTACCTCTGATTCAGTGTGATTTATTTCCACATAGAGCCCGGACGTGGCCAGTGCATCGGCAGGTCAATTTGGTTTGGGTAGAAGAAGAGTTCTCTGATTGATAGAGAGAGGGCCAGCCATGTTCTCTACGCTTGGCTCCCCCTCCATCAGGGCCCCTGCTATGGCCGATTAATCCTAAACACACAGAGTAGAGGCTCAGGCAGGGATTTTGTGTGCATTTGTGTGAGCCTCCATCTCCAACCTAACACTGGCTTTTCCTGGAATTAAACTGTTTCATGGTAGTTTTTGGAACTGGACTTTTACAGACAAATATTTCTGGTATTTACATTACCCGCATTAGTTGCAGAAATTATAATTATCCAGATACTGGTGTCGCCACTAGATGGCAACATCTGCTTAATTAAAATTGTGTTTCTATTACTGTAAAACAGATGAGTTAAACCAATATTATCTTAATGAGTTATTTGGTATGTCAGAAAGTCCTAATCAGAATTAAACATAAACCAACCTTTCACTTGAGGACTATTTTAAATGTCTAATTTCCCATCAAATCATTGTTGCCCAACTCTTTCAGGAAACCTTCATTTGCCTTAATTCATATAGGCTACTTCTACATGGAAACCACATCAGATAATTAAACGTTATCAAACCTTTATTGTTTGAAATCGCTACCCTTCCATTAACCTTTAGCAGCTAACACCATGAAATACTATCTTAGCAGTTTTACCCACATTAAGGTAACAATTCTTTACATTTTTATATGTTTTTTTCTAACTCTTTCCAGCATATATTCATTACCTTTATCTCTTCTTTTTAAGCAGCTGCCCATTGCTTTTATCAACGAGTTTAGCATGCCATTTAACCGTTTTAGCTAGCTATTGCTGCTAACCAGCAATAGCTTTTAGCTATTAGCCTCTTTAAAAGTTTTCTTACATATTCATACAAATTCCTCCATTGTTTTTTAATACCTTTATTGAGTGCCTCTCTGCTCACTTTAAAGCTTTTCACTTGTGTATTATCAAAACATGATCTTCAGTCATATTTTGGCTACCTTATATAGATATGTTCTTAAAGTGCACTCCACCATCTTTTCCCTGTAAGAAGCACAGTATGGCCTACCCTTGTTTGTTTACATTTCCAATTTCATGTGGCTTTCATATATGCAATCAATAAAACAAAATAATTTCCTTTTTTCCCCACCAGACTACTCTGTAGTCTCAAACGCAGGCAAACGAAGGAGAGTAAAGAGCCGCTGACTCTCCTCTTTATCAGTCAAAACAGCATAGCCAGGCTGCTCCCTGTAGTTCACTTCAATCCCTCTCTCTTGGTGCCTCCTCTCAGTGCACACCCTAAGCCTGGGTGTGTTGGATGAGACTTAACAGACCCCACACCCCTCACAACTTCAAGGCGCAGTATGGTCAAAGTGCTGCCTGATGTCCCACTGACCCAGCCCACCTCTGAGTATCCGTCCAAGGTCTCTCTTTTTGTGTGACTCCCCCCAACCTGCCCACTTTTTATCCCTTTATCCAGGCATGAGATCAGAATTCCAGATCAGGATTAGGGTCAGCGTCAGGATCAGTTGTATCATATATCTACTGAAGCATCTCTCTTTCTCCTCTCTGGCTTTGCTCATCCACCAAAAGATGTTTTATCTTGTGTTCTCCTCTCTCCTGGAGATGAGTGACACATCAGAGATAGCCTTCAACTAATCCTATCCTTTATGCTCTGTGAAAGGAAGTTGCGAGCATGTAGCCCTTTCACACTTTATTTGTTGTCATTTGAAATCATGCTTAATGTCATGCTCAGCTTCAGATGGGGAGCTCTGTGCCTTTTTAAATTTCACTCAGTCTGTGATGCACCGCTCAGAAACAGGGGAAACTTAAACATCAAAGCGAAACAAGAATTCTTCCAGTCAAACTGTTGGTTATTGTTGGAGCTGCTCCAGGAAAATAGCTGATGATGTGTTGGCTGCGTGCCCTTCAAAGCCCACATTGTCTTTGGTTGGGGAATTTTAAGTGTCATCATTAAAAAAAAAACTGGAATCAGACAAATCATAATATATAACAGGCAGTGATCACCTTTTTTCTTTTCTATTGACATAAAGAATGATATACCTGTGTCTAAATGTAAGTCATCTTAACTGAAACTGTAGTCACTAAAATCCTGCACTTGTCAGCTGTGTGTGCCCATTTCTCCAGCAGGTGGTGCTGCAGAGCTGGCAATCCCACTGAAAGCAGCTCAGGTGAAGTTTTAGACTGTAAGACCCATCCCCAGACCTTTACCTGACCTCCCCTTCCTCTCTCCTGCACACACCTTGTCAGCAGGCTGGGCCTTATCTCTCTCTGACTGAACTAAGCCATTGAGTGCACACTTGACCTTGTCATTATCTTGTACCTGGCTTTGTTTCCACTCTCATTTCTCCCTTTTGTGTGCCCACTGTCTTTCCCTTTCCGCACTATTTGAACAAAGATAAGAGCAGAGTCTATTTACTAGCTCAACAACCCCTCCCGTATACACCCAGACACATTTTGTTTATGAAAGAAGCCTTGTGATATTTCAAAGAGAGGCACTGACCATGACCTTGTGTGGTGGTTTGAGGTTACCAGTCAGCACCACTAAGTCGTTTTCCTCTCATTTGCAATGCAGAGGAAGGAGAGAAGATCAAACTTTTTATGTGAAGTACAAAGAGTATTTAATACTGTAAATGGGCGCTCTTCCTGTTAAATGTTAAACACAAACTTCACAGAGTGAATTAACTCGGGCTATAAAGAAAGGAAGGAAGAGGAAGAAGACTTAGGCCATTAATCTTGACATTTATGTGCAAAATGAAGCCTAAATAATAAGAAAAACATAATTTGCAGGGGACAGTAACAGCCCCTGCTTCGTCATCAAAGCCTCCAATGTCCCTATGTCCTCACAAAATGTCAGTACTGTGCAAAACTACAAAGGAAACTCCAGCAACAAGTGTTTACTGCTGTTAACCTTAATTCAAATGCACTATGCTTTACCAGTGTCCAATAGTCAATATAAGACAGCTGGAATAAACTAAGATTCACCTAAATGGCATAGCATTTAGGTGGGTTTTTCTGTTAATAACATTGTAACCTGTAACCATACTCTGAGTCAGTTTTACTTATATCACAACAACAGTCGGCTAAGATGTGATTCAGCCAGTGGGTGGCTCTTGGCTTACTTCATCTATGTCAGTATGAAGCTGTTAAATCACTTACCGTACAGTATGTCTAAAGAAGCAGGACATTTTAGAAAATAGACTTAACCATTTTCTTTCTAAGAGTTAAATCAGACGATAGCACTACCGTATTTGTCTTTCTCATACGGGGGGAAAAGTTTAATTTTAATGGAGAGAGACAGAATGTCAACCAACAAAAACCCAAAAACAAATTACGTAAAACTTAAAAAATGTTTTCCGTTTACGTGAGTGAAATAAGTATTTGATCTCCAACCAAAACATGACTTAGTCCTTAGTACCCTAGTTGTACGTTTCTTGTAGTTGGTCACCAGGTTTGCACACATCTCAACAGAGATTTTGGGCCATTCCTCTTTACAGAAACTCTCTAAATCCTTTAGGTTTCTTGGCTGCCACTGGGCGACTCGAAGATTCAGCTCCCACCACAGATTTTCTATAGGAATAAGGTCCGCAGGCCACTCCATGACCTTAATGTGCTTCTTCTTTATCTTTTCTTCATTGCCTTGCCGATAGGTTTAGGGTCATTGTTATTCTGTAAGACCAATCCACGACCTGTCTTCAGCGTTCTGACTGAGAGAAGGAGGTTCTCATCCTTCTCTCAGTCAGAACATCGCCCCGTCCACTGGACCCTCAATATCTTGAAGTTGTCCTGTACCTTTAGCAGAAACACAGCCCCAAAGCATGTTTCCTCTCCTGTGTTTGACTGTTGGATTGATGATCTCAGGGCAAACTAAGCTTTTCTCTTCCTCTAAACACAGCGCGTCGAGTTGATGCCAAAATGCTCCATTTTAGTTTTATCCGACCACTTCACATTCCCCATTCTCATTTACATGTTCACTGTAAACTGAAGACGGGCCTTTTTGAGAAAGGAGAAAGGGGCCACCACCTAACTGAGAGCAGCTGATGATCATTTTATATTTCTTTTATTTCTGAATAATTGCACCATGAGTTGTCACCTTCTCACCAAGCTTCTTGTTGATGTCTTGGAGCCTGTTCTAGCATTGTGCAGGTCTACAATCTTTATCTTGATGTTCTCTGACAGCTCTTTGGTCCTGTCCATGGTGGTGAAGTTGGAATGGAAGAAACTGATTCTATGGACTTTTTAATAGGTAGCATTATTCTTGTGGGAATACTACATGATGATTTAGAAACACAGAAATAATATAAGTGGTTATAAATTTAAAAAACAATGGTCTTGTTTCATATTCCTTTAGTGTTATATATGTGTTTATCATACATTTTCCCCTAGTAGCTACAAAATCCTGAGCACCAAGGATGAAATACACATGTAGAAGACAATTAACAGACTGTAACTGTATCAGACAGACACAGTCTTATGTTAAGGTAAAGGTAAGTTTAACACACTGAGCAGTAGATATTGTCTACTTTTGTCACATAATGTCTTCACTGTATTATTCTTACAAGGAATAAAATGATGGAAAACTGTGATCATCGTCAAATAGCTCATTCTGACCAAAACTGACTGATGTGGTCGAGTTTCAGAGTCGCCTTCAGAATTATAATACATATGCTATCCATAGAACAAGCCTTAATATATCTGTCCATCAAAAAGTTCACTGACAGCATGAGGAGAGATGGTGCTCGCCTTTGATTCTAATGCTAAGAGCATAATTTATGTAAGATGTTTGAATGGCTTTTTGAGTAAGAATAGATTAAAGGAAGTTTCATGTTTGAGGAGCCAAAAAAAAAGTGCCTGCAAAGCAGTGTTTTTAAAACTCCTGGGGCTGCAAGGGGGTTGATGAATGAGCCGGGTGCAAACGGTGATTAACTCAAGCCATTTCTAACATCTCTTACAATACAGTTTGCCAATCACAGCTATCCCTTGAGTTTTCCTCTTTTCTGTAAATATGAAAGACCTTGTCCTGACAGTGACTTCAAACGTGGCAGCAGCGGGCCCCATACCAGGCCATGGTGACTCCTTCAGCCCTTCCTCTTCACACATCAAACCCCAGCTGACAAAAGCAGCTCTAGGTGGCATAATGAGACGCACTGCTCCTTTCAACTATGTGTGAAGTGTGACATTCTCTGTCTTCTTGTATCGTGTGTTGACACTGCAGCCTGTGTGTGAGGAGCTGACCGGATGGTACAGAGAGCCTTCCACCTTTTAGACCCCAGCTGCTGAGTGCCGCATCGCAGATCACCGAGTTCCTTAGGTCAACAGCCAGAGTCGCGCACACAAGGACGCGCCTGACACAAAAGCGGAGGAGAGATGCTTTGGTGTGGCCCTTCCCACTCCAGCTTCCTCAAGATTGTTTCATCTGCGTCCAGAGGAAGGTCTGCAGACTAAAACATCAACTCATAACTCAGTGTTCACAAAGCCTTTTAGGAGAGGCGGCACTGGTGACCTGTAAAACAGTTTTATGCACATGTGCACCCTATCACCCTGCCTTGTGACTGACTCTCCGGTATTTTTTGGAGGCGATGAAGGCCATTATCGGTGGATTAGCAGAAACTAAGATGGTAGGGGCGTGCTCACAGTATTGGAACATGCCGGCCTCATTCTCCCTCAGCTATATCCTGTGTATTACCCTTCTCCACTGGGCAGTAGATAAGATCCAATGGAGAAACAGAAGCTCTGCAATCGAAATCAAAACTGCACCTCTCATGTGACTGCTAGAGCCAAAGGTACTTAGCAGGTTTAGTAACCTGAAAGAGCCCTGCATGCTTCCATCCAGGAGGGAAACCTGGGGCTCTGGATCTAAATACATAAAGCAGCAACATGTCACAGCACAGCCAAAAAAACAAGAACTGGTTTCTGCTCCCTAGAGGAAACCGCACAACAGCTGCATTCACATCCATCCACCATTAATCCCAATTCATAGCATAATACATTTGGACAGGTGGATTGATAATCTAACATGTCTTCCCTTTTTTTTTCACGATTATTATTCTGTTCCTCTCACTTTTCAAATAGTTTACTTTAAGCCCGAGGGTGTGAGCCATCGTGTTTTCTATGGCTGCCGAATTACCTCAGAGCGCGCATTGCCTAGCTCGCTGCCAGAGAGGGAGGCGAGTATTGTTTTCATGACAGAGATCAATGGGTGGGTGAATGTGCTTTAATTCTGCAGGAGCTCCTCTCCCAGGCTAATAAATGCAAGCCTCCCCGCTGACTGAGCTGTCGTGCTGAGCCCAGCGGGGGTCAGCCTTTTTGTGTTCCTGTGCCCAAATTATGGAACCATCAATACACTCTCTGGAACCAGTCAATAGAAACCCGCTTTGTGGCCGAGGGGAGACCAACTTCAAGGCCGATTAAAAAAAAGAAGAAGAAGAAGAGAAAAAACTAAGCTCTGACAGATTTAAATAAGATCAGGATGAGAACTTGATATGTTATACTTTTAAAATTTTGGAGTTACTTGTGCAACAGTTAATGGATTCATCCGGCTAAACCTGTTTGCGTGCTGAACATTTTCTTAAATGCTTGTTTACATTCTGCGAGTTCTTTAGTCGTCTGAGGTGGGCAGTTCACCCTGTCCATAAGAATCATTTTAGTTGTTTTTCTGCAGATCTGTGTGGGAGTAAAGTGGAAGACATAGTGTTTCAAATTGATATAAGTTATAAAAAGGAAGCTAAGACTTAGTGTTTCTAAAACACTTGTGACTTTTTACAGGGAACAATTAAAATTTCCTTCGATGCTTTTCAGGATCTGTGAAACACGACTCCTCAACACACACACACACACACACACACACACACACACACACACAAACTACATCGCTGTTTCCTGAACCAGAGGTTGTGACACACTTTTTCTCGACAACGCATAGGCAGTGAAATCTGTTGTCATGCATGAGTGTGTTTCCACACTGCCTTACTGCTGCTTGTAGCATCAAGTGAATTATTAAGTACCTAGCTTCAAAAAGCTTGTAAAACTCTGTCCTCTTCCAAATCTGAAACTTTTTTTTTCTTCCCTTCTCCTCTTTTTCTCTCCTTCTCTTATTTTTGTCAGCTTCTCAAACATCAAGTTGTCTCCGGGTTTTCAAACGGGCTGAAAAATAAGAGTTTCCCCAGCTTGCAAGCGCATTCAAAGGGCGCGTTCTTCAGATGTGCCACCTTGCAGCGTGGTGGTGGCTGTGCAGGAACAGGATCATTCAGATATGCTAATGGATCAGCGGGGTAGCTCCAAGCGCGGCTTACCCCGCTTTAAAAGACAGCTGCCTTCTCCCTTTCTTTTCATGCCCTACTCTCAGCCTGCCTCTCTCTTTCCCGCTCTACATTGATAGCAGGTTGAAATTTAATAACCATTAAATTTCGACTAATTAGACAGATAGAGCAATTAGCTGGGTGCATGTAAATCCAGGTCGGGAAATATGTCGGACAAAGAAGAGTTCAGAGGATGAGTTTGGCCAGTCGCTGAACGCAGCTGAGGTTAGAGTCGGCACAGTGTAGGCTAATGATATCATGCTCAATGCAGAGAGCTGCAGATAATAGAGCAAGTGCCCAGTGGCCCTCCCCTTGGTAAAGTGGCCCTCTGTGTCAGTGCCTGTGTGTTAGCCGTTGGCTGTGCCGCCGTCCCACACTCTCCTGGGCTATCTATTCTCTCCAGCCAGAGTCATGCTGCGCAGGAATCCTGGGTGATTGGGTTTCTTTCAGGGGCCTTATAGTCAGTCATAAATCGGAGGGGATCCTGCCCGGCCCCTCTCTCTCGCCCCTAACCCTGGCTCCAGCTGGCAGGGGACGATTGTTGGAGAGCCGAGGTCATTGGAGGGTCGCTCTCTATGGCGCTTCTTAACTCCCTTTGCCTATTTTTTTGTACCCCCTCCCCTTTTCTCTGTCTCCCAGCTGAGGTTGCTAGGGTTTGGTATTTGCTTTTTAAGACCATGTTGTAATTACAGAGGAGCTCTACTCCCCTTGCCGCCTCTGGCTCACTCGTCTCTCTCTCTTTTTTTTTTATCACTGCTGATTGGTGGTAAGAAGCTATACTGGGGCCATCTCACCGCTCCACAACAGGATTTTGTACTGTCTCTCCCCCTGAACACACACAGAACTGATTCATTCACATCTTCTGACCTTTTCTGCAGCAGAAAGAGGGCGGCATCCTCACTCCAGACAGACAGCGAACAAACGTGAAGACCTCTCTGCACACCTACAGAGAGGAAATGAGTACAAATTTTTGTTAGCATTTGCATGCAGTCGCTGCAAAACAAACTGAAGGGGAAAAAAGTACTTTGATAAAAGTGCAACTGTTGCATGTCAGGAAAATTTCTCAAGTTGGACAACAAATCAGTGTACGCTCAGGTCACATTTCTATCTGCTATAAGCCAGCGGCTGCTCGCTGTTTTAGGAAGAAGAGTCTGTTTTTGCTGTTAAAGCAGCAATGCCACCACAGAGAACATCAGACACAGCCCTGAACTGTCTTTTCTGTGGGATTGCACCCCTCCGCCAACATCTGGGACCATAAACCAGATCAAAAAGTGACAGCAAAAACAATACCTCAGTGACAACAAACAATCATTGTACCACTGGACAAGACGTGGAGGAGGAGTCGCCTTGAACAGCAGTTTGGCCACGGGGGGAAAGGTTTTCACAAGCAAGATGAGGGCAGTCGTTAAATTATCTGGGTTCTCAAGTGCTGTCTTGAGCTCAATTTGTATTATAGGAAAAGAAAGCTAGAGCTGATTCTAACCAAAATCCTGTAAACTGCAAAATAATACAGGAACAGGGGCTGCCTTTTAGAGCTTTTAGTGCAGCTGCTACACAAACCTAGCTGCTATAGATGTCTGTGATGCAGCAGCTAATCATAAATATGCTGTACGAATAACTCATTAAAATACAGGCTGTAACTAAACGATTATCTCCGCATCACAAATCCTTTAGAGTGAGTGAAGCATTTGATGCTATGCAGAGGCTTGTCTTTCCCCCCAACACACTTCAAAGCGAACAGAACCAAAATATCACAGAAATGTGTACAGTGTATCACTACACAAGCATGGCCAGTCTTTCATCTGAATGGAAAAGTGCCACAAACTAAGCATTGTTGCTTATGAAATAGGATACAGGCTGGGGAAAGCTATTGTTCTATTTCAGTTTGCTTGAATCTCCTGTGTTGCTTGCTGACTCGCCGCTTCACCATCCTGACTTCTGACAAACAGCATCTGCACCAGGGACGCCATTTCTTCCCACGAGGCAGATGGGAACAAACCCAGGATAATCGCTTAAAAAATAACAAAAAAACAGGACGCCATTAATTGTTTGCCCCGATTGAAGTATGTCCCTTGGTACCCGACAGGAATTTTATTAATCATTTTAGTGGTTTGACTTATTGGGTGCCAATGAGCACAGATGAATCGTCTGGCGAGGAACAAATCGTTGGTAGAAGCCCACATTACTCTGCATAAGCCAGACCTATTCATAACTATAGACAGGGAATCCATAGTGGACACCACTGCTGCGAGTGTATGAAGAGCCAGAGTAAAACCAGACCAGGGCTCCTGGACTCTGCTCAAGAAACCTAATTCACAATCATATTGAAATTTGTATCTAATTTTAACAACTTCCAGCTGGTGAACATAAGAATATTATTGGATATGGGTTTCTCTTTATTTCTAGATATAGACCAGACACTCAGTGGACCTAAAGAAACATCACTCCCCATTAAGCCCAGACCACTGAAGCTTAAATGTTACCAGCTTGACAAAATAGACATGTTTGTGGGCAGCTGGAGGAGCTCAGGCTTGTTCAGACATGTCTGAACAGACAAGGTGACATTATAAGAAAGCAAGGATGATATCTCAAGCAGTTCTCCATTCAAAAGTAGTGCAAAAAATGAGGTGGAAAACTATATCGAAGATGTGAGTTATAAAGAAAATGGTACTTGTTATGCAGACATTCATGAGGGACTGCACTAATTGAAAGAATCTAATTGGACAGAGGCTTACACTTCAACACTCTCTGCTTTTTGTGAACATGCCTTCGAGGTAAATCAGTACAAGAAACTGTACTTTAGGGCGACAACAATATCTCTGAGCTAAAACAACAGTATCATACATCACATCTCACAACAGACTGCGCTGAGGAGTGACATTTGTACAAGATATCATAAACACATATCAAACATCAACACTGAGCTGAATGTCAACAAGCTTAAACTCACACCTTCAGACAACAGAGCAAACAATTACTGAGTCAGAGTCTGTGCAGAACTGAGGACTTCCTCCCCGTGTTGTCGGAGCTGTCTGCTTTAGCGTTGTTAGAGCACCAGTTTAACAGCCTGGCTGTGGCCAGATCACAAGGGCTGTAACTCCTGGATGAAAGGGCTTCACCAAAAGGTGCTAATGGAAACGTCCTGAACCCGAAACCCTAGCCTCTCTGTCAAAACCGCAGAGGGGAAGGGGGCGAGAGAGCGAGGTCGAAGCAGACGCTGAAATCTAGAGAGGCTGTGGTTATTTCTCCCAAGTGAGAGGGTCATGGTGGTGACAGCGTGTCTTTGCAGTCGTTGCTTGTGGATGGGGGACAAGGGTGGCCGTCATCACAAGAAAGAGGAGTTGTGGGAGGGGATTGGGGGGTGAGGATACCAAACAGTATGTGTCAGCATGCAAAGGACACGAGGCTATCTGAGCAGGTGTTTGTGGACCATCGGCTGTCGGCCCGGTTGACAGTTAAAAGTCTGCTTACACTGAAGGCAGACTGTCAACAGCACTTGACACTTAAGACAGCACTTAAGGCACGAACATTTTGTTTAGCCTCCTTTTGGCCTCCCTCTCACGCGATTGAAGGTACGCATCTTCTCAACATCTGTAGTGAAGATGAAACGGAATAATAATTGCACGCACCCATTAAAAAGGCCTCTGTTTTTCTTGCGAGCTTCAGACACAGACTTCGTTGTCGAAAGAAAGAAGTTCAGTGGGTTGTTACATTAAGGCCGAAGTTAAAACATGCACACAAATGCATAGCAATTTTTGTCAAATTACAACTAGATGCAGTATGTTTGCCAAGTTCCAATTAAGATTTAAGAGGTGTTGAGATCAAACACAAAGAAAACACAAAGAAAACTTTAAAAGGCACAGTGTTTATGCACACAGACTGGCTCTGGAGGATACAAACTGAAGCTAATACTAACACAAATCAAAGTGACTTTCAAATAGTTCAGCTTCATTTAAAAAAAAATAGCATGTTTTTTGTTATAAAAAAGGATTTCAAGCTCGTGTCATACAAAACTTAAATCATGTGCATTTAGTTTCAAAAAATAGTACCAGAGCCAGACTTATGTCAGTTTTACTGACTTTTATTCATTAGTTGGGAAATGGTGTTAAAACTATTTTCACTAACTTTAGTCTAATTGTCATCATATTCATATTCAATCATTTAAAAATATGACTAAATATCCAAAGAACTGTTTACTTAGCTCAGTTAAGTCGAGGATATAAAAGCGCACATTATAATCCATCTCTGACTTTCCTAAACCAAAGTAGTTTTTGCCGATTTAAACTACAGAAATGGCGAGTGAATAGTAAACTTACTTTTTATGATTTATTTATGACACCAAGAGATGAAAATGCATTAAAAATGATTCTGATCTTTAAAGCAAACGAAGAAAGAGATTTGATCCAAATAATAAGTACCAGCAGCACTTTACTGGGTTTCTTTCTTTATGCTAAGCTAGGCTAACAGTTACAGTTAGCCTAGCTTAGCCTAAAGATGAAAAGTGGGACAATAGCATGGCTATATCAAAAGGTAAACACTTACCTCTAAAGTTCACTCGCCTTCTCTTGTTTTTAGATCAATACAAAAGCAGTTTTACTCAACATTATGTATCATGGTCTTTTGTTCCCAAGCGCAATGACCATATTTTTTGCTTTTGTGCTTTTTGGTTAAGCTAACATGGCCTTGTCTGTAGTTTTATATGCATTGGGCAGATATAAGTGTCTCATTTGTGTCATTTGAAATTTGTCAACAAACCAAATGAGCTCAAACTCTGTACAGTCACAATAAATGTAACAAAACACCGACACTAAGGCTGAACCAGGTGTAATGTAGTGACTTCCGCTTTCTATGCTAATTTAGTAAATTGGTTAAGGAACATTCTAGTCATACTTCCCCCAAATAGTTTTTTATGTATTCAAAAATCATAAATTCTTCTCAGCTGACCTACCATGTTTGTAATGAAATAATTTATGTAAATGAAAAACAAAACAAGAATGACTTTGAAAGGAAGATAAAAACCTGCTTCAAGCTAAGAATCACCGCGCTTTGCTCTTAGTAATGATCTTAAGAGCTCAAACCTGGCATGGGTCTGTCACATCCAATCTGCACTGATAATTTTATTAAACTGTTATAACAACAACATTCAGTCTGCTCCTTTTTTATCCCCCTCAAGTCACTGGCTTCTTATCAGAGTCAATAAGACTCTTTTCAAAGCCCAAGTCAACATCTTTTTCCATAACAAGGAGAAGCAACTGCCTTGTTTGTAGGGGCTGTGTAGCATCAAGAAGAATGTGTGCATTTGCATGCGTGTGAGATAGACAACCCTGAATCCATATAGATTCATGTGTTGTTTAATCATAGGAAAAAACAAGCCTTCCACAAGATGCCATCTACCATACTTTGGAGATAAAAACTGAAGCATATCAAACAGGATGTATGAAGCTTGCATGTCAAACAGCTCCGAACAGGACGACTTTTAACCAAACGTAGCAATGGCTTCTTTTTTAACGGAGCTGGATCTATCGCAGGTTCCCCGGTCGATCACTCCGGAGGCACTGAGACAGCGATGTGAAATGAAATCACTCGGTATAAAGTTTGATAATAATGTCTGGGACATCTCTTGAACACCGCACACGTAAAAGTTAAACAGCCATTGCACTTTTTCAGAGTGGAAAAAGGAATAAAGCCCAGAGGCGCATTCCATAACTGGGTTACCAACAGCTGTCACAAGAGCTGAATGTGTGAAAACAAGACATTTTTACCACTTCTATAATTCAGTTTCTGGATCATTTCACCACATTCCACGTTGTACATTTAAGTTCACTTCATAGCACTGCTTCTTTTGTTACATCTAATTTGCAGGTTACAGAAATCCTAGTCCTGCCTTTCATCTGCATATATTTATGATGTTATGACCTTTAAACTTAAGAGGATATACCATCAGAGGGTAAATCTTCCCCCAAAATATGGACCATCATGCTGCAGCATCTATATTCTGGGAAATGAGACTGACAGGTTATTTAGTGCTGTTTTGATATTTGAGCCTGAGGAATGCCTACAGATACAGTGATCCCTCTGTCTGAGAAGGAAGCTTCATAGATGAGGTAAGACTGCTTACAGCTATGAAACAAAATCTGAAACAGATTAAAAGACATTTTCCTCAGCTTGATTCATGTTTCTTTCAGCTCGCCCAGGTGTTACACCTCAAAACAGAGAGCGGCGCAGACAGCAGGAAGGAAGGATGTGCATATACACTCATGCATATGTTTGGAAGAAATGCAAAACACTTTTTTTTTTCTTTTTGTCAGTGCTTTGAGAGCTGCAGTGTCAACATTTTGGCTTTCTAACATCTTTGCCACATTGCTTCATGTTAGTCTCTGCAGACATCCAACATGAGAATTACATCAGAATGAGAATGGTCTTGTACTGTGTGTAGATCATAGGCTGTACATTGCAACAACAACAAAATGCTGCAACTACAGTGACGTCCCCTGTTACTTTTGGACGCTCCTTTTTGAAGCATCAGCATTAGCATTCTGGCAGCCTTCCTGTTAGATCTGTGGAGCCAGAAGCTAACGTATAAGGATTAGAGGTACTAAATACTAAATTATCGGTTAATGCAAGCAAGCTTGGTTAGTAAGCTGCATTCCTAAACTGTTGGGCTGCACAGACACAGATACCTCATAAATAATGCTAAGTAACAGATTAATAAACTGAGATCATTTAAATCATCAAAACTAAAATACACACATATTAGATGGGCTACACATCACAGCAAATAATATTATTTGTTGGATTATTTCATTAAAATAATAAAAGGCAAAAAAGTGATGGCAGCAATATTGAGGTGAGTTCTTGAAGCTATCCTTCATTTTTAAGTCAGTAAGCACTGCTGGTTTTGACATCTTTACCTGCTGTTAGCCTCTGTTAGCTGCTGTTAGCCTCTGTTAGCTCCTGTTAGCCTCTGTTAGCTGCTGTTAGCCCAAGTTAGTGAAACATGTGGATCTAATATGAGATAATATCTAATTTAAACAGGTGAGCTATATGAATGTTCGCCCTTCCCCAAGAAGGTCAGAATTGGATTTTGTTTTTGAATTATGCATTAAAAATATTCATCTGTGATGTAAAATTTGGCAACAAGGGGATTTATCGGGATGTATTTCTGTGCCACCCTCAAGTGGCTATTCAGGAAACTGCAGTTATTGGCACTTGTCTTCACTGACTGCGCTGGCTTCATTTTTCAGCCCCGGAGGTTGCTGCTTGTTACAGACACTGATTGTTCCAGCTTGTCTTCATACCTGCTCAGGTTTCACTGCAAGGCTTGTCAATCCCTCCCCAGGACTTCAAACACAGCACTGAATCTTTCACCTGCACCTTCACTCATCCCTTCACACCTTGCAGCAGCAAGATGGTAAATTACCCATAATTACTTTGGTTTGAGCCTAACAAAGACATTTTGTTTGCCGTTGTATTATTATTGGAACGTTACATTCAAACCAGTTCTGTCTCTAATTAAAGCTGACGTCTTTCCAATGCGTAGATATCTACTGTGCGGCAAGAAGAAAACTTCAGCTGTGCCTGACTTTTTTTGCACTAACGCTGAACATGAAAGCAAATAGAAATAGCCAGAGAAACGTCTGCGAAAGACACTCTTCAGTGTTCTTGCGAATCTAAATAAACTTTAGAGAAAAAGACTCCACATGTGGCTCCTTAAAAAAAAAGAAAGAAAGAGGCCCATGCACCAGATGAAAAGACAATGACAAAACTTTGCTCTACACGCCTTCTTCTGGCAAGAGAATCACAGCTAATAACAGCACAAGACAATGCCATTCCTATGCTCGCGCTTCATGCCTCTTGCTATTAGACGGTCTCATTATTTTTCCTTTTGTCTTAATGCAAAGTGAAAACAGATTTGGAAAGCAATGAAAAGTTGCCCAATCACTTAGATCTCACGCACTCTGTGAAGTCCGTTTATCCCTGATCATTATGACAGTGTTTTTCTGTCTGTATCGATAGTCATTTCCTTTCTCCCTGCAGCAGCCTTAGAGTCTCCAATGCTGGCGCTGAGCACAGCACAGCCAGCACAGTCCCACGGAGTGCAAGCAAAGGAGGAAATCAATAGAGAAAATATCGCTGCAGGCTCACACATTTTTATCTTGCTTTGAACGAGTCAGCTTTAATTTTGCTTTGATCTCAATTTGCTGCTTTTGGGATAGCTTGGCTGCACATTGAACCGGGAGGAATAAGCTTCCACCAGGGCTTTCTTACAAAAGACCCTTTCAACTGAGGCCTTTATTTTGCCTATATGCGTCAGTGTCCATTACTGGTTTACAAGGAATAGAGATACAAGGAATCAAAACAACTAATACTGGAGGACTCGGACACACTGGTGCACATCTTGTGCAGACCGTTCGCCAAGTGAATTTTATCTATTCTAGTCAGGGAGGATTTACGGCCGAGCAGAGCAAATGCTGGACAATGTTAGCGAGGGGGCACAATAAAGAGATCCTTAGTGTTGCTGTCAGTGTTTTTGTGGGGTAACAGGTTGACATGATGCACAGCTGGCGTTGTTCTCACTGCTCTGCCAACCGCACTGCCAGACCTCTGTTCTCCCCCCCCACACATCATTAGAGCTGACACACCAAAGGGTCGGTGATATTATAGCATCACCTAAGGTCTGCTAAAGATGTCTGCCCTTCCCTCATCCTTTTCCAAACCAGTGAATTCTTAGGCGGGGAGTTGTTTGGGAATTTGTTTCTCTTTTATGAAGCAGAGACAAAAGGGCTAGGATAAATGACCAGGCAGAGAAAAGACCAGCGCCTTGCTGGGGAGAAAGGGAAGGGTCTAATCTAATTTGGTTAGAGGAGGATGTGCGTTTGTGTGGGTTTGTGCACATGGGTGTGCGCGCACATGCATGGCAGCTCTGCACAGTGTGAGGGGACTGTGGGAATGGGACAGGAGGGCTACACTATTGAATGGAGCCTCCAGAGCCAGAAGCAGTGGGGAGTCTCCCCAGACGTGCTGATTCCAGGCCGGCCACTCAAAGAGGGATTAGACCAGAGAAGCCCTTCCTGATTAGCAATTCACACTCAAGTGCCCCCACAAGGACCTTGGGTAATAATATTGCCATCAGTGTCCTTCACCGATGCACCCAAGAAAATGTTTACCCTCATTTTGACTTATTTTTTTCCCCCTTCCTCTTTCATCCAGAGCGTCTGTTAATCACTTTTGTGTTTCTAAGAACTTGACAGAAAAAGTCGACCGAGTCTCACAAACGTCTCCGCTGGGTCTGATGTGACTTTCTTAAATATAAATGCATTTTGCAAGCATTTGTATTTGAATCTGTTTTGGTTCACTACTTCATCTCAAGCTGCCAGACTCCACCAGCAACCCCCACCCCTTTCCTCTTCTATCCACTACTACTTCCTCCCTTCCGCTTCTCTTTGCGGTTAAACGACCACCACATAAAAGGGTATGATGTAAGAACAGCCCACTAAACTAATACTGCTGTCTCAAAGCAGCCTCGGCGCAGATGTTATTAAGATTCAAAACAAACCAAATTCATTACAACAACTCTGTTTATTGCAGATTGGCTGACAGCTTCTCCCAGTCATATTGCTAATTTACCCTCTAAACACTTGGGAAGGTTATAATTATGCAATGACGTCCTCTTATCAACCAGAAAACACAAACAATGAGGTCAGAGGGTTAACCTTCAACTGGTTTGGCTCTGCCCATAAATGACAGCAGTGAAACAAAGCAGGTTTTAATTGAGCAAAGCAAAATAAAATAAAATAAAAAAGCGCAAAACAAATTAGTCCTCATTAATAAGTTACTTTATCAGACTATTTAAACCATATGAGCAAAGAATACTGGAGGCTTTGATGTTGACAGGGATCTTCAATAATTAATTGTTTGATTCATATGCGTTTCCTCAAAACGTCTGACCCTTTACAGAAACTCGTGATCTCAGTAAAGCTCCAGCATTTTAAACAGGACAGAAACACCATGTATATTATTACACACATTATCTCTGCGAGCAGTTTTGCAAGCAGAAGATGTTTTTAACGGAGATTTTGCTTTGATATTCAAACACTGCTTTCTTTTTTAATTTAATTTTTTTACTACTGTCTTTGCTTAGATGCTTCAGCTTTCCCATCATTTTTCTTTTCTTTCTTTTTTCTTTTTTTGGTTTTTGGCACCAGCCTCTTCACACATTGTTAAGTGGCAATAAGAGAGAAAATAACAGATTATGTTGATAAATAGGATCATCCTGAGCTAAATGCTGAATGTGTGCGATCAGGAGGGAGAACAGGATCCTTGGACAATGTGCAGGGCATGTGGACAAATAGTCTCACCTCCAACTGAGTGTGTTGTTTCTTCTTATTGTGCCCTCTGAAAGAGCAGAGGAGGGCCTTGGTTAAGAAGATTATAGGGCTACCCCACCCGTACGTTTAATCAACATGCCCTTTCAACGCCGCCAACAATGCCAAACATGTCTAAAACGTCCCCCCATCTCTCCCATAGCATACCTCACATGTTGGAACAGCATGCCAGTCATCTAAGCGCGGCAATTAACCGAAATACTGTGATTGCTCTTGCTGATAGCGAGTCAGCTTTGGGCACACTCTCATCAGAGAGGTGATGGCCTCAGTTTCAGAAATGTCACCGCTGTAGTTGCGTGTTTTATCTCATTTGAAGCCACGCAAGCAAAAAAAAAGAAGAGGCACGAGGTACAACTCATTTTTACTGATCAAAATTCTCTTAAGAGCCCAAGGAGCTTTGCTTCCTCGCCCTTCATTTCTTTCATCCGTGGTTAAATATGTAAATAAAATGTCTAAAGTCATTCTTCAAAGGGGAACAAAAGAAAAAAGGGGGCTGAGGGAAAAGACAGCCATAAAATTCCTCCGATTCTCCATAACATTAGCCAGAGGGGGGCCAGCTTCCAGCCAGAGCCTAGCAGCAGGGGAGCGAGCTCGCTCCATAGAATCACACATCTCAAATCCCACACACAAAAAATAAAATATCTTTTCAGCTTCAGCCATCAAAGGGCCCTCCCTTTCACTTTATTAGTTACAGAATTATCTCACAGTTGCTGATTTCTCAGAGATGGAGCAGCGCCGCTTTTCTTCGTCGCACTGTTGTGGTTGCAGAGATGAGATAAAGTTGCTGTGTGTGTGTGTGTGTGAGAGAGAGAGTGAGAAATAGACTGTGCTTTTTGCACATGTGTGAGTAGGAATGAGCTATAGGAGGGGGTATATAAAAAAAAAAAGGTAGGGGGATGCTGAGGGAGGGGAGGATCATAAAAGAGACAGTGGTAGCTACTGATGCGACAGATGCTAAAGACTGAACGGGTCTGATTCCTTCCCTTTTTCTTCCCATTTTCAAAGAGATATCATCATGACCAGCAAAACAATCATTAAAGAGAGGGAGGCAGGAGGAAAGACAGGGACGAGAACAGAACAAAGGCGATGAATTACAACAAGCCAGCAGACTGTGTCTTCTTATTAGACTATGTGACAATTTTATCTTGTCTGCTTCATTACACCAAAGGCAGTGGTAATAAGGGCAGATATTTGCTTTCAAAAATGCCAGACAAGGTTTCCTAAAAGCCAGATGATCAGTAAATGGTGAGCAGAACAGGCCCAGCTAGCGAGCTGATATTACATTATTCTTCACATTAAAGCCGTCAACTCTTTTTGCTTTATGTCTGCGCATCAGCAGCATAATAGAGCTCTAGTTGGGCGGGAGGGGTAGAGCAGGCAGGTCAGCTGTTGTCCTTATCTTTGCGAGGGGTCCGAATATTTTAAAAAAAAGAAGGGGGGGGGGGACTGCTGCTGCATTACAAAGGAAAATGGTTTCCATTATTATTCTTCGTTTCCTGCCAGAATGACTTTAACTAAAGATTTCCCCTTTGAAAATATTATATCTGTCAGGAAATGAAACTAGCGTAAGCAGCTAAAGGCTGTGGACACATCACAAGGCGCACATATAAGCAGTGTGTGAAGTGAACATCAAGTATTTTATACTCACATTTAGGACCGGAGCACCTAAAATGTTAACAGCTGGATACGTGAAATCTGAGGAGCACATGTGCTGCATAGGAGGAGGGTATTGTGTCCATAAGTGTATTCATACCCCATATTTATGCTCTCGCTCCTCACGCTGAGCACTAACAGCTGAAGTGCCACCACTAAGATATGCTGGGCTTAAGCCATTTAGGCACGCTGGTGCCGGGTTTCTCTTGCTCGGACACATTTCTGAAATACTTCTAAAAGCACTTGTAAAGTGCTAGTGACTTGTAAAAATGCACTAAAAGCACTCCTGTTTACTTGTGATCAGCATTTCACCCGCAGCGGAGACCATAGCCAGGCCTCAGTATAAATCTTACCACTACAAACTTTTTACAAGGTAATGTGAGCAAGGCCTGGAGGATCTCTCTCTCTCTCTCTCTCTCTCTCACACTCACACACACACACACACACACACACACACACACACACACACACACACACACACACACACACAAAACAGGCAGAAAGTCCCTTATGCCATCACATCCTGCCATATAGCACCACTAAAGTTAAACAAATAGTTTAGAGAACAAGCCTACATAATGAAAAGAATATAAAGTGTGATCAATCCTCTCTCCACTTGTACTGCTCTGCATCACAGGGAGTTGGAGCTTAACAAGCATAAGAGCTAGGGTGAAAACTGAACAGATCATCAGTGTATTTGTATTTGTGGAAAAAGTGGTCAGTTCAGCCAATCCACATGTCTTAAGAGTGGGAGGAAACCGGTGCACCTGCAGGAAACCATCAGAGACAGGAAGAACAAGCAAAGTGCACAGAAGTTGAAACGCCCAGTGGTTTATCCATACCAAATTATTTTCAGATATTTGTCTGGGACAGCAACCTAATATTTACTCTTTAACATTTCAATTTTGCTTGCATTGAAACCTGATGGAAGAAATTAGCATCCAAAAAAAAGTTTTTTAAAAAAAAGCTGAAATTGACCTGATCTGGTGAGAATGCAAGTGCCGCTGTAGGAGAGGTTAAACAGCAAATTTATTTACTGATGCAAGTGTACCTCTGTGAGCCTGACAATAGAACAATGGCACCACTTTAGGACCACAGATTCAAAAGGAATTTGACCTTCTTATTTGTTTGCAGAATGGCTTCCTTCATTGAAAAAAGGCAGGAAATGTCTGCGAGGTATTGTTGAATTATGCGTTTGCAGTGTTGGCCAGAGCACGCAGATTCTTGTACTGCTGAATGCTAAACAGATCCTAAAACTGGATGCACTTTTACCATCATCCTTGTGTGTTTTGGCTTTTCTTCATGAGTGTTTTGTTGTTTGTTAAAGACTGCCCAGAGATGATTGCGACACAATGCAGTCAGATTCCTTTCTTTCACAGTTAAAAGAATACGTCTGTAACATTTTGGTTGGTTTGTTCTATTCTTCATGTTGCTGGTTTGGAAACTTGGCTCTAAAAACCGAGAGGATTCTGATTTAATCCCTCTGTACTCTGAACTTATACGGAGTTGAAAAAGGCCTAATAGTACTTTAAATGAATACTTTAAATGTGAGGCCACTGTGCTCTCCGCTAACGTGTAGTACTTTGGAACAGATAAAATATGATACCCTTTGAGTGTAAAAGTCATATAAAACAGTACAGTTAGATCACTTTGGAAAAGCTGCAATATTAAAATGCAGCTTAAATTTAAATATTAATAACTCAGACTCTCCAAATTGACTATAGCTTACTTAGCCTGTGATTTGCTGTACTTGGTTGCATGGTTGTACTACAACCATAGGATAATCTACTACCTTATTATTTAATAGATTTGAGAGCATGACTGCTATTGCCTAGATTACATCAAACACTTATTAAAAAACATCTGTTGATGTTTGATATCTGATTGAGACTTTTAGATTTATAGTATAGAATTATATTGAAACTTTAAAAAGTCTTAAATGGTGATAAATAAATATAAACTTTTCCCATTGTTTATGAAAATTGCTATATATTGTAAATATTTGCAAAGGAAAAGAATTAAATGCGAAAAAAGTTAAAGGAAAACATTATCTACACTTGCGTTTAATTTTTCTTTTTAACTAAATGCAGTTGGAATATGAACTGTGGCTGCTTTTGGTGGACCAGAGCGGCCGTGAGCCATATTGCGCAATATTTTTGGAGATTCTCTTAAAATGCGTCTCGAAGTTTGTGGCTGAGCACAAACAAACAGAGAGAAGGAAGTTTGCTGCGAGCCTTTGAAAGCGCTGTAATGAACAAGCTGTTCCGCACGATCTGAAAATAATCCGCGTGTCAGTGTCAGCTTTCTTATGCAAATTAGCTGTCTTTGAAGGCGGATCTTTTGGCAGGTTAGACCGGGACGGAGGCTCCGACCAGCTCAGACGAGCACTGCCACCAAAAGCATCAACTGCCTACTTACGGAGGGAGCATAATCCTGCGTTTCTGGGACACATTTATAGACACCGATATTTGTTCGACTTGTTTTGCTGACTGATTATTTGTCCCCGTTGAGCGAGCAGCCATGACCGTCGGATAAAGAGCTGGAGGGGGATTGTTTGTTTTTGTTTTTTAAAGTTGTCACACAATGACTGAAATCTGCCACACAGAGAGAGACTCTCGGAAAGTGCCATGGAGCGTAAAGGCGAGCCGGTGAGACTTTTGGAAACAAGAGGGGAGCACATCGGGGCACAAAGCAATTCTCTTTTACGCACAGCAGACTGATATTTACAGCGCAGGAGACGGAACAAGTAGCTGCTGCACCGAAGCCGCAAACTGAAAGCATGGACCAGACGGCACACTTCCAGCGAGGAACCATGTTCGGACCGTCGCGGGATTTATCTTTTATCTTTTAAATCTGCAGTTTTTAAAGTGAGGAAGAGATGGTCCTGCTACGGAGAGCTGAGTAAGTTTCTCCACATTGATCCAATAACCGCCATCGCCAGCCTGGATTCATCGCTCACTTTTTTAATGAAAGAAACTTGTGTGTCTGAGGTTTTGGTGAACATTTAGCTGTTTTTTTTTTTGCCTCTATTAAAACAACACAATGTGTTCAGCTGTTAAAGTGAGCCTTATCTATGCGCTGGTGCTGCTGCTGTTGAGCAGTAGAGGCTCAGCCATAAGCTCAATAGATCCTGACTGGTCAGGAGAGGGGAGATGTCAGCACATCACCATCCCTCAGTGTAAAGACATTGGCTACAACATGACTCGCATGCCAAATCTGATGGGCCACGATGACCAAAAAGAGGCAGCGATAAAGCTGCAGGAGTTTGCCACCCTCATACAGTTTGGATGTCACAGCCACCTCAGATTTTTCCTCTGCTCACTCTATGCTCCCATGTGCACGGAGCAGGTGTCAAACCCCATTCCAGCGTGTAGAGTTATGTGTGAGCAGGTCAAGCTGAAATGTTCTCCCATCCTGGAACATTTTAACTTCCCCTGGCCGGAGTCTCTGGACTGCTCACGTCTGCCTACCAAAAATGACCCAAACAACCTCTGCATGGAGGCGCCCAACAATGGCTCGGACGAACCTCCCAAAGTCTCCCACACCCAGCCTCCGGATTTCAGGCTGCAGCGGCCTCTGAGTGGGCAGGACCTTCACCCTAAAGACAGTGGCAGCAAGCACATGTGCAGCAACCCAGGCAAGTTCCACTTTGTGGAGAAGAGTGAGTCCTGTGCCCCCAAATGCTACCCAAAAGTGGATGTGTACTGGAGTCAGGGAGACAAGCAGTTCTCTCTGGTGTGGATGGCCATCTGGTCCATCCTGTGCTTTGTCTCAAGCGCCTTCACAGTGCTCACTTTCCTCATTGACCCACAGCGTTTCAAATACCCCGAAAGACCAATCATCTTCCTCTCCATGTCCTACTGTGTTTACTCTGTGGGCTACCTCATTCGGCTCTTTGTGGGAGCTGACAGAATAGCCTGCGACAGAGACAACGGGGTCCAATATATTATCCAGGAGGGTCTGGAGAGCACAGGCTGCACTATTGTGTTCCTCATTCTGTATTATTTTGGCATGGCCAGCTCCCTCTGGTGGGTTATCCTGACCCTCACGTGGTTCTTGGCTGCTGGGAAGAAATGGGGTCACGAGGCCATCGAAGCAAACAGCAGCTACTTCCATCTGGCAGCGTGGGCCATCCCTGCCATAAAGACAATCATGATACTGGTGATGAGGAAGGTGGCCGGAGACGAGCTGACGGGCGTCTGCTACGTGGGCAGCATGGATGTCAAAGCTCTCACGGGTTTTGTGCTCATTCCTCTCTCCTGCTATCTCATTATCGGCACTTCATTTCTGCTGTCCGGCTTTGTCGCACTCTTCCACATCCGCAAGATTATGAAAACCGAGGGAGAGAACACAGACAAGCTTGAGAAGCTGATGGTTCGCATCGGCGTCTTCTCTGTCCTCTACACTGTCCCGGCCACCTGCGTCATCGCCTGCTATTTCTACGAGAGGCTCAACATGGACTACTGGCGCATCCTCGCAGGGGAGCAGAAATGCAGCAGCAGCGGGCTAGAGTCCGACGACTGCATCATGAAGGCTTCTATCCCCGCTGTCGAGATCTTCATGGTGAAGATCTTCATGCTGCTGGTGGTGGGCATCACCAGCGGCATGTGGATCTGGACCTCAAAGACACTGCAGTCATGGCAGAACGTGTTCAGCAGGAAGATAAAGAAGAGGACGAGGCGGAAGGCTGCCAGTGTGTTCACCAGCAGCAGGCCTTACATTAAACCTCACCCATCTCTCAAAGGCCACAACACTAAATACGAGCCCACGCGCCCCCCTCCAACATGTGTATGAGCTGACTCTCTTTGTGCGAACCCCCAAAATACGTTTAAAGCCCTAAACAAGACTTCTAATGATCAGTGCCATCAAATGAATCAAGCTTCATGTTTTATTTATGCAATATGCATCGAAGGTAATACAACATGGGGTTTTTGTTCAGTCTTGAGCCATGTCACACAACAAGAGCTGCCTTTGTTTGAGAAAAATCTGCTACTCCTGGATTCACTTATCCTAGAGGGAAAAAAAGTTATTGTTCCAGAGACAAAAAGAGTGGAATAAACCATTTGGATGTGCAGTGGGGTTACTTGAATAATGTGCAATAGATGTTTTTCATTACAGCCAAAACAACACTTGTACTGTTGTTGACAGATTACAGACAATGCATGATGAACCCCATAGACATTAATGGCAAATAGTCATAGAGATGACTGGTGTGTTTGGAGGCTTTTTTTTGTTAATGGAAATCAATGCAGTGCCATATATGTTTAAACTGGACTGAGAGCAGCTGCTGAAAGGCGCTCGAGACCTTCCGAACTGCCCCATTGTGAGGCAAATCCATGCCATAAATTAATCAAGCACTCAGTACTGAGAAAAGTTATTTGTACACGCTGTTTTTTTTCTTTGCTGTTTTATAGCACAAGGGAACATTTGTATATATTTCTGAAAAGTTGAGATTTTATAGAAAAGTAATAAAACGTTCTAGTTTTAAATGTTTGTAAAGCTGGAATTTTGTGTTGCTGCTGTGCTGTTTTTCCCTCTGTTGACGTGAGATGTGAGATTTGTTTTTTGTTTTTTTTACCCCCACTATCACATCACATACAGGGAGTAATTTTAATGCGTACTAAAAATTTAAATCATTAACCTTAATTTATATATGTGCTTAAGAGCTAGGTTTTGACTATTCTATCTGGAATGTTTATAAGAATATAAAATTAAGCAAAAATATATATCTATGGTTCTTTATTAGCAGGTTAGTAGCTTATGGGAGGTCCACATTAATTCATAAATCGTGCACATGCATTCGATCTTGCTTATGGAAAATATATATTTACACATCTAAAAAAAAGGTAAATTAATAAGTGTGGGAACAGGAGAAGTGGTGCACAAGTCGAGTGGAAATGAGTCGCTGTGTCCCGATTCTTGCTTTTAAACGTTCTTGAGGAAACAGTTGAAATGTGTTTGCTTCACTGTGGCTAAAGATGACTAACAGCAGAAAAAACCCCACAGTCAGTGTCATAAAAACATTACAGTTAGGCAGCACTGTCACTGATGGGCATATTTATTCAGTGTTTTCAATATTTTTGTCCCAGAGATATCATTAATATTGTGTCCTCAGAACTGATGTGGTGGCTTTAGATGTTGTCATTGGGATTGAAATTGTGTTTACATTTGTAACTGTTAGTGGGCATTATAGCTTTCTTTAAAGATGAAAAGTGAAAGCGGGTGCAGTCAAGCGGTTTAACCTCCGTGTTTATTGGACCAAATATCAGAGGTTTGTATCAGAGCTTTGATTGCAGTGTTAATGATTTTCTACACTCCTCACTGTCTTTATGCCGCGTGCTTACGTAAGCCCAGTTCTTCAGCCACAGCTGAAGTGAATATAGAACTTTATTTTAGTCTTCCTTCTTCATCTCTCTCTCTCTGTCTCACTTTCTCGCTGCGTGCATGTGTCGGTGCGCATCAATGAAAGGGTTATACAATAATCCAGCTCTCATTCAGGACAGGATTAGACTGTTTGAAGGGTTTGACTTTGAAAAGAGGACCGCTGCAAACCAAAATACAGAATATCTGTCATCTCTTCTCTTCTTATCAGCAGGGCACGGTGACGTTTCTAAAGACACATCTGGTCGGGATTTGAAGTAGTTACATATTGACTGAGGCGATTTTTTTTCTTTAAAGCGTGAGCAAACTGAATACATTGTCGTATACTGAGATGTTTAGTGTCCTTCCATTGTCAAAATATTAAGGTGCATGCACAAGTCTAGTCTTGAATCTCAGATTCATGTTTTCCCATTGCTACCACAGCAATGGGAAAACATGAATCTGAGAGATGATGGCAACAAATAAGGGTAAAGCTATAGTTATGAGTATAAAACCATTTCCACTTTTTTCAGTCCCACTTTCAACCCTTTTTTTTAGATTTTTTTTTTTTGTGTGACTGTACCATAGAAGAAAAAAATAGTTTAAAACCTATGGTAGAGGGCCCTCTCTGGTCTAATAAAGTTTTAGAAGTGTATTAATGCTTTATCCCTCAGGGCATTCAAGTTCCAGCGTCAACCCAACCCGTTTTAACAGTCAAAAGCACATGACTCACAAAGTCTATGTGGCTGAATCAAAGTCAGCCGGTGTCTATTGATACTCTGAGTTGCGAAAAAGGTGTGAGTGCTTCTGAGAGCTTCAACAGAGGCCACCTGGATAACAGCCCCGGAGGTGTCTGGGAAGGCTGTAAATAAAAATGACAGTTACCACCCCCCTCCGGGGCTTCTTCAGCCAAGCAGGCTTCGCTTCTCTTCTTTTGCTCTCTTCAAAGGGGAAAAAAAATCCTGCTCAGAGCAAGGGCATAGTAATGCTGGCAAGAAATTTCTTGAAATCACACTCAACTGTATTAATGTTTTTAAAAGTCTCATTCCATCACATCACAGGCAGTCTCTTGCCAAAGTGAAACAACTGATGTCTCATGGTGTGCTTTAGTGAATGCTTGCTTCTTGCAAGGATGCATTTTATTTGACCAAGCGGGGAATCCCGCCACAGCCACATGACTAAAGCTGATGAATCTCAGACCCGCGTATCTTAAAATTCCACCAGGATGAATCCCGTCACCCACAAACTCCATCCGTTTCCTGTTCCGTATTCTCTCTGCTGTGCTGTGCAGGCGATAGCAGCAGGCATGCGTTTATGATGTGTTGACAAAAAAAGGGGGGGAAAGGGGGGCTTTTGCTTGTGATCAGTGTTGTTGAAATGGCATCAAACCTTTGATAATTATTTGATTTAATTTAATCTGACTGGTTTGCCAGCAAGCCAGGATTTTCAGCTTTTCACACTCTGTAATTGAGCTGATGTTAGGTGTCTTTGCGGAACAGAGCGGTATTACGGAAATAAAGTCGAAATGACAGGACAATTAAGCGTCCTCTGCGTGTCAACGGCAGATTCAGCTTCAGAGGGAAAGTGGTAAGGAAACATCGCCAGTCAAAACCTGAAGCCTATGCTTTTGTTTCAATAAGTGGTGACGCCTTCTACTCTGTGCTGTAGCTGTATGAAAGGCCACAGAGGAACCTATGCGCTATTATCCGCTGTTTTTTCAAGCACTCATAAAGTACTCTGACACAGTGGCATAAATCAAGTTGCTGGGATGACTGGCGGCTCAGGCAACTTCTCTTTGATCAAGGCTTCATGGAGACGCCCCATGTCTTCATCCTCAGCTGCTCCGGCAGCACCTGTTTACTAGTTCAGGCCTGTCTATTTGGAAAGCAATGTTTAGCCTCTCAGTGTCCTAGACGCATACATGACGCACACGCGTGCAACATACACACAAAGGAATTCGGCTGCTTCTGAGAGGAGAATGGGTTTCCACCATCACGTCTGCTCCCAGTGCCCCAAACCCACGCTGACTCAAGGCCCTTGTTTCTCTTATTAGAAAGCCACTTTAGATGCAAATCTGTCTCTTTTTGGAGGGTTCTGACTCCTTTGGCTATACCAGAATATTTTTGAAAAAAGCTGACAAATGAAACAGCTTTGTTTCTTCTTGAAGAAGAAACTCAGAGGGTTACTGAATTAAACAAAACAAAAGGAAAAATGCACAGAGAAAGACAGACAGAGCTGCAAGTTTCAAAGACCAAAGCATTATCATAGCATGCAATGAAAGCTCTCTATCATCCCTCAAGTTCTTGTAGTACAAAAATCCAGAGTTCTAAGGGCTTTGGTTTGGAGGAAGTGTGGGTGAGCTTCATGTTCTGAGTTGATCTATACAGCAAAGAAACTAGGGCAATGTAGAGTACAGCATATAAGGCCAATCTGCAACAAAGAGCAGCACTAATAGCGCTCTCACACACACACATACATCCCAGTCTTATTTCCAGGCCGCGACTGAAGGTGAGAGTAATTACATAAAAACCTGGCAACAATGTGTTCTCTCCTTGTAAGGCGGGGGCAGGGCCCTTTTTCTTCAAATGCATAATGAACTGCCTCAAAAGCCCTCTGCTGATCAAACAAGTGCTTGATAACAGCTTTGGTTTGAAAGAGGACTGAATATGTTTATTTGCATGTGGAGAAGTGAGTGACTTTGAGGTGGAGATCAGGCAGATTAGTGTTAACTGACAGAGACCTGTGCAAACAGACACTCCCCCCACATGCAAGCAGGGCAGTGGCGAACTTCCTCTGAGGACCAGAGTGTGGCAACTCGGGGCTCTTTTTCAATTGTGCTGCTTTGTATGCCAGCTTCCTCCCTTAAGTTTGAGTCTATTTTTTTTTCCAGAGACTTTGGCTTGTTTGCTTGTTGCATGTGAAAGCATGCACAATGATATCTGGCAAACAATATAAGGGATGGGAAATCCAATAACTTGCAGCTATTCATCAAAAATTCCCTCAGAACCGCATTCACAGCGAGACTCACTTTTGTTTCACGAGAGCGAAAGCATTCATCTGGAACTATTATATACTAAAAGCAGTGTGAAAAATATGGAAATTGGATAACAGTTGCATAGGGATTTTTGATCGATATTGGCGGTGGCAATCGCCTCATTGAACTCTCAGCTAGAATTTGAAAAAGCCTAATGCGCAAATTGCTTTAACCGAGAAGTGACCAGTCATATCTTTGTGTTTTGGCAAGTTGAATAGATGCACTTGTTCTCTGCTATGGCAACAACGGATATGCAACATTCGACACAAAACAATCAGATGAAAGCGAGCTGCTTCACGAGTGCGGTGACACCCATGGGCTTGCAACGTGACTGAGAAGGCAAGAGTCTGGTGTCAGCTGGAAGCAAAGTTTTTGCCACGGTGTCTTAGCAGCAGACTCTAATCTGCCACCTTCGTAATCCACGCTGCTACCAGCTCAGATAACTCTTAAAACACAGCAAAACACCAGAACTGGGGCCGGCTCTCCTTCGTACGAGGTCACTGCTATATTTCTTTGCAACTATGTATATATAACCATGTGTGCATTCATCACATGTAGGGGCATTTTTCAGAGATGTTATGATGGCAGTGACAGGATTGATGGAGGAGTAGAGAGAGCAGGCACAACGGGAGGCTGCCGACATGTGTTTGTATTTACGTGCGCGCGAGTTTACAGACAGTATAGGAGCTATAGAGGGAGAGGCAGAGGGAGAGGGATGATGATGGATCTGGCAGGGCTCATGAACACCGCTGAGAGAAAATGCCTGTGGTTCAAAGACACTCTCAGCAAACTTAACAAAGAAAGATGGCACAGAGGGGGAGAACATGAAAGCAAACCACACAATCAACTGTCACATAAACTGGGAAATAATATCCCGGTCCTGTTGGCGGAATATTCTTCAGGCAGGCATGTGACTATTTTAACATTAACTCCATGCAAAAGATGGCAACAGGGCGAGATGTAGTTTGGTGTTTAATGCAGATCAAACAGCAGAGTAGCAATAGTTTGATTTGGCTTACTGATAAAGTTAAAGGCCATACTGCAAATTCCACAAGTACCTCAATATTATTGTACCCCGACCACTTGACAATAAGGGCTGCCTGTTTTAGCTGATGACTGAAAATGAATTATATGCTGTTTTTCACATTCATCTGTGTAAATCTCAGTGCCCTTAAATCATGTAAATGTCAACTGACATGCGGATTTGATCCATGTAGAAGTAGATGTTTTACTGGGGTAAAAGTAGTCTAAAAACACTATTGTAGAGCTACGATGGCAATCTTAAAGATAGAAATGTATACCAGAAAAATGTGTCAAAAAGCAGTTTATATGAGTGGTGCTGTTTATTGGGTTGTTGCTTTATTAAACATCCTTTTTGACGCTCTTCAAATATATTTCTATTAGCATAGCCTGACTAAATACATCAGAATTACACTGAACTGCATCAGTAATGCTACGCTAACTTAGTTACATTCCACCAGACAAGAAGCTGCTCTGGACTTCATAATCTATGAATGCATAACAACAACAGGAAGACATAAACAAAACATTTTTCATGGAATTTTGCACCCACTGATTTGCAATTCAAAGTATTAAACAGAACGCGGCTGTGCTGTTTGTTAGCTTGCTTGTGTTTTGTTTTTTGTTTTTTTCTGTTCAGGTTTTTGCCCAAGTTTTCTTTGCTCTGACCAAAAATCCCTTTTTCTTCTTGGGGCATCAAGTTAATATGAATGGGCATGCACAACGCATAACATGTGTTGGTCTACGGCTTTCCAAAGCAACGTCCCATTTTGCTCCCAGCTTGCTTTACGCAGTGACAGGACTGGAAGCAATTTGGGATAAGTACCGAGGAACAGTTGAGGAGATGATAAATGACCTTATTGTTGGTTATTGCAACTGTATCTGATACCGGTACATGCGTTCCTTTGAGCAATCAAGCCGTAGCATGGCAAAAGAATCTCGGGTTTCCTGGACACTGGTTGCGGGCCAGATTGTCTGGTCCTGATAATAGTAATGAGAGTGATGGCTGCAGCAGCTAATGTACCCAGAGAAGAGGTCAGGACCCACTTATCAGGCCTAAGTTGAAAATAATGACCCTCTTAAGAGGCTAATCTGTATGTTGCAACTTGTTTAAAACACTGCTGACCCCCTGCTGTCTTTGTTGATATCGTGACTTTATGACTTAAGATTTTTTTCATACCTAAAATGTATTTTCTGACCTTTTAAAGTTAGACTTGAGGATGCTCAAGCTTTGTTTATATCAATAAACTTGTCAACACTTGAATAAAATGTGCTTGTATTTTTAGGTACACTGGGATAGAAGGATTTCCAAAAAGGATCCATTCTTCATGTCAGAGTGTTTAAGAGCAGATGTGAGCAAAGCCAACATTTCCATGGCCAAATAAAAAACTGACTCTAGCCCATAAAACAGCTGTCAGGAGACAGGCTCCAGCCCAAACCATCTCACGCTGTGGTAAACTGGTTTGACAAATGCATGGAAACTATGTGTCTGCATATTTACTGCACGACACCTGCCCGGCCTGTTTACTATCGTTCACAACGCAGTGCACAAAGAAATGAAGAACTAAATTCAGTTCTCTGTTTGATCATTGCCTCACGTCACAAACGACATGGCTAGTACAAAAGACAAGCTTCTGTTCTTCTGTCCTTCAAGACAGAAAAGGGAGCAGTGTGGAAGACAACAATGTGTTCTGTTAAACAGAAAATGCACAACTAGCTGTAGATTGACACTATGGGTGCGGCTGCTGTAGTAACCCTGCTTTGAATTTGCCCATGTACTCTGAAAACTGCTTTTGTTTGCATAAGCTGTCCGCTGACAAAATGATTTCCTCTGGCTCTGCTGTGTCCGATGACTTCTGTCTGATCCGCCCACTCAATTCTATCCGATGAGCTCAAGCACCCGTATCCTATCCATCATGTCTTTTTTAATAATAACTGAACATGGATGTTAATGAATACAAGATAGAACCACATATTATGTATGTGTGTGTATATTTATGTTGGGGGATGGGGAGTGGTATGTGTGTGATCCTCAACCTCGGGTCCTATGCCAGTGCCCGGGGGCGGGGGTGGGGGCGGGTGGGGGGGCTTGAGGGTTCTGCACAGTATCTTAGCTGTTTCTGGGAATACACTCTTCTGGACAACGACCTCCAATGTTGTGTCTGGAATCTGCTGGAGTTACTCTTCCAGTTTGGCTTTTATAGCTCCTAATGCTCCTGTAACCACTGGGACCATTTTGGACTTTATCTTCCACATCTGTTCCAGTTGTTCCTTCAGCCCCTGGTACTTCTCATGCTCCTTGTTCCTGGTGTTGCTGTCTGCTGGGATTGCCACATCTATCACAGCTGCACTCTTCTGCTCCTTGTCAACCTCCATCATGTCTGGTTGGCTGGCCAACGGCTGCTTATCTGTCTGAAGCTCAAAGACCCACCGGATCTTTGCCCTGTTGTTCTCAACCACCTTTGGTCATGTTTCCCATTGGGACTTGATGACTTCTCGTCCATATGTGGCACAGATGTTCCTGTACACTGTCCCAACCACTTGGTTAGGGCTCTCAGTTAACACGGTTCCAGCTTGCATCTTACATATTGCTACTATGTGCTGGATCGTCTCTGGGGCACCTTTGCACAGTCTGCAACTTGGGTCCTGCCTGCTATGGTAGACTCCTGCCTCTATGGATCTGGTGCTTGGAGCTTGTTCTTGTGCTGCCATCTATAGAGCCTCTGTGCTGTCCTTTAAGCCAGCCTTTACTGTTGTGTAGGGCGCAATGATAAGCTTGGTGTCCAGCTTTTTAGCGACATAAGAGCCCCAGTTTCTCATGTGGCCATTTAGGAAAATTAATTTCCCACTCTTTTGTTTACGACTTCTAGATAGATTTTACACTATAGTTTTCATTTCAACCAAAATTCAGTTTTTCCTTACTTTTTTGGGCTTTTTCCGCTTTATTTGATAGACACGGTGAAGATAAGACAGGAAAGCAAGGGCAGAGAGAGAAGGAGGAAGACATGCAGCAAAGGGCCGCAGTTCAAACTCGAACGCAGGCTGGCCGTTCTCAGCCATATGGCACGTGTTCGCCTACTCAACGCACTGAGCTAACATTTTAAACCTACAGTACATAATTTTAGTCTTTTTCTTAAACTAATAGTAATCATACGCACACTTTTAATGGTGAGGTTTCTTTTGTTTTTCTTGGATGTTTGGCTTTTTCTGCCATAGTTTCATAGTTTAGCCGCTTCTATGGTTTTGGTTGTTAACCCCTAGCTCAGGTAACCCAGTCATTACTGGTTGATATGAAACATTGCCATCATGTCACTGACAATAACTTCACATAGATGGAACTTTAATGCTTTTTTATTGCAAAAACACAAAGTGATTTAGAGCCTAGCTGGTGCCTACAGAGTTCATCGACAACCTGACAACACCTTAGGCAACAAAGTAACAGATGTTCATAGATGTTCCTGTACGGTCATGTAGCAAAAGAAAAGCTTTCACAGAATCACATGCAGTCCTGTGAAAAACTAAGTACACTCCATGATTTAGTAGCTTATCGAACCACTTTCAGCATCAATCACTTTAATTAATCATTTTCTGTTTGTTTTTATCAGTGTGTCACATCTCAGTGATTCGGTTCACTCAGGTTTGCAGTCATTTGTTTATCCACAGCTCTTTTAAGTTTCTTTCACAGCATTTCAGTCTGGTTAAAGTCTGAACTTTGACTCGGGTGTGGCTGCTGTAAAACAAGCCTGAATCATCACCCCGCTACCACCATGCTTGGGTTTTTTCCAGTTTCTTTGATCACCTTGACGCTGGTGTGACTTTGCTGGCACGTTTACACCTGGGAAGATTAGCAGCTGTCTTGAATGTTTTTCCACTTTCTCACTGTAGAATGATGAACTTCAGGTTGTTTGGAAATTGTCTTATTTAACACTTCCCAGATTGATGGGTGGCAACAATTGCTTCTCTAAGGCTACGTCCACACTAGCCCTCATAAATTTGAAAACGGCGTATACGTCTGAAAACGCTCCGCGCTCACACTATCGTTTTCAGTCGTTTTCACGGAGTTGTGTGTCATCATTGAAAAGGCCGAAAACGCTTACGTTCCTGTACTGCGCATGCGTGAAACGCAAGAAGATTCGACCTGCCTCATTTCTGTCTGCTGTTTATTTACTTTCCGGCTCTTTGAAATGTTGCGGCAACATGTTGAGGAAAAGCACCGAGTTTTTTAAATGGACTAACAATGAGGTGGAGTTGTTGCTGCGAGTAACACAAAAGTAGAAAGTTGCAAAAGCCAGTGAGAATGAAAGAGTTTAGAAGATATCTGGAGCATGTACAAACTGATATTAACCTTTGATAGGGCTGTCAAAATTGAGCGCAAACAAAACAACTGCTGTGTAATGCCCTCCGCTACTTGAGTTTAATTGGTCATATGACTGCATCACATGACTAAAATGTGTCATCGTTTTCGAAAAAAGGCTGTCCACACTGCGACACAAAAACGGCGTTTTCAAATTTATCCACTTTGGAGAGCGTTTTCAAAATGCTGTGTTTTCAATGACTGAAAATGCCGTCTCAGTGTGGACGGGAGGCCAAAACGGAGACAAAAAGATGCATTTTCAAACGAAAACGTATCAGTGTGGATGTAGCCAAAGATCATTGCTGAATAATTCTGGTTGCTTTTAGTGAACCATTCGAACATTTCTTCACACTTACAATCTTCTACTGTGTAATCAGTGTTTATAAGCCAGAGTTAATTAATATAAATATAGTTTTAAATAAATATATTCACTGTTAATGCTGAAATTAGTTATTTTAGCACATATTTTCTATATAGCATTAAGCTACAGAGGTAATTTCATTGCCAGTTACTGGTTGGGAATCATTACTCTAGCAGACAAGAAATAAACTGGAAGCAGCAATGCACGTGTGTGTTGATTAAGTGTTGTTTAACCCTGTGGTGTAAGTGTGAATGCAGCAAGAGGCTGGAAGCAGGTCAGGAGAGGTCAGAGAGGACAGCGAGAGCTTCTTATGTGAACTGGACAGTTTTGAGGACCACTACAAGGGGCACGGAGTCAGTTCATTGATATTCAAGCATTTGACCCGCTGACAACAGGGATGTCACCGGGGTTAAGACAGCCGTGCCTCTCCGTATTGTACTGGCCCGAAAAGCCAGGGGTCCCCCGGCCCTCCGCCTCCACTCTGCATGGTTGTCATGGTGAGCAAATGAGTCCAGCAGCACTATGTCACACTCATGTGGGCACTTTCTCGCCTTCTTCCTCGCTTTCCTTTCTTTTCCTTGACTTTCTGTGCTGTTTCACCGAGGGGGCTGCCAAAGAGGGCTTTCTGTACGCTGACAACGCCCGGCATGTCATAGACATCCGCATACATATACAGTGCAAAGAAGAGCAGGCAGCGAAAATTCACGGGCGTCTTTTCCCATAACTCAACAGAAACAGCACATTTCCCTTTTGTGTGGGATCCAGTTCAGAGTTTTAGATGCAGTTTATCAGCTGCTGGAGTAAAGGATTGTAGTTCCACGACAAGCTAGATGATGCTATGTGCTTTATTTCCTCTATTATTGTATCTTTTGTTTAATTAACATCAATGGATCAATGAGAAGAGCAAAAACCAGTAACTAATCTGGCTTGCTGAATATGCTTTCTCTACATTCTGTCAGTGATTCGAGCCCACTTATGTTTGGCAGGAGGTCTGTGCAGTGTCTTGTTGTCACACAAATATGTTTCTAGAGCCAGCGTCAGGGAGATTAGGTTGAAGGGAAAATTGCAGCTGCAGAACTAGCAAGTTGCTGCTCTCAGGTGATGGGGCATGTCTGTGCCTCACCCCACCCGAACCTGACGGCTGCTGCGGTTTGCACTGTAATTAGACATAAATCACCGAGCAAGAGGTGGGGTGGGGGTGGGGTGGGGGGGGGGGGGGTTGGGAAGAGTGGGGTGAAGAGAAAGTGAAGAGAGAGATTGCTGGCCTCAGGGCCGGTGAAGGCCCTGACACTCAGAAGCACACTGTTCCCTCCTAAATGCTCCCCGCAGTCTCCTCTTTCTCTTTCTTTTATTTTTTTTTTCTTCCGGTGAAAAACACAAACACGCTGTTGCAGTTTGTCACTAAAGCTTCTCCTCCTAGCTGTGGTTGTGGTAGCTGGACTATACTGGGTGCTTTACTGGTCCTCTGGGTACACTTTAAAAGCAGTAAGCAACATACTTCCAGAAACAATGGTTGTTTCCACTGCTGATGTGGGCAGATGTCATTACTCTTGTTTCCATTTTCCTCAGAATTTAAGATTCTCTTCAAAATGTGCCACAACTATCATCACAGCACTATTAACAAGCCACTGTGTATGCTGCGGACTACTGTGGTGTTGTAAGTGGTCTCGAAGAGTAGTCGGCACATTTGTTTTATTGGTCAGATAATTTTATATAACTTAAAACTGCCACTTATGCCAATAGTCGTTATATCTAAATGCCTCATTACAATTCCCATTTCAGAAAAGTAGTCTGTGAGTCATTTTACCTTCATTTTGAATGTGGATAGCTGAAAGATGACAGGGAATGTATAACAAAGGGGGGGGGGTCTTGTGCATTAAAGAGCTCAGCAAGAGTCAAGTGGAACAGGGAGGATTGCAGTGTATAGTATCAAAGCATCAGTTCTCACCGTGATTCATCACTGTTATTATTTATGACACTTCATTAATTCAACTTAATTAAACAGTCTAACGCTCAGTTAAATTATTACAGTAGGATTATTAATCTTTACTAATTGGTTAATAATTGAAGTTTATCAGATTATTGTAGCAAGCTGAAACTGGTGTTTAAAAAACTCTGTAAAAGGTTAAGATGCATTTGGATGGCTGTCATAAAAATGAGTCTAATGTTTATAATACTTGCTTAAAAAAGTGTGCAAGTAAAAAAAAAAGTGGGCTAAAACGAACACAGTTTCTCAATGTTTAGGTTTTGGGTTATGCCATTACTACCCTAATCCTGCACATGGACAAATTATGTTATGAGTAGCCCGTGTGCTAAAATGTGACACCAGGGTCCTGTCCAAGCACCCATGTGTGAGGAGCAGGAGGAAAGGGTCTCTCTATCACTGCACTAATTTAACACCCTTAGAAAGAGCAGCAATTCAACTTTTATTATTAAATCGCTGCCACATTTAATCATCATTAACAAATACATAAAATAGCATTATATCTATCAGAAACTAATATCAAAATCAATAATCAATCAATGAACATAAAGATTGGTTTCAATTCTCTGTTTCTTGTTTAATAATGATGATTCTTTTAAATTGTTACTTTTTTAATCTAGTTGGAAAGTTTCAAATGACTGGTCAACATCACAGGCTCAGCAGCAGGTATGTCTTTTTAGTCCCTGTCCAAAAATCAAAATGCAAGCTCGTTCCTTCATTTTCCACAGTTTCCCATGGTGATCAGTCACTGAGGCCCTTCGTCGGGGTTTAGGTAACATCCCTTTAGGGCCACAAAAGACATTAGAGAACAGCTTTGAGTTCTTCTGCTCATGCAGCACGTGCAACGAGGTTAAAAAGAACCGACGTGTCAGCAGGAAGTGCCAAACAAACAGCACCACACTGCTTCTTCTTTTGCTCCCTGCAGAGAAAAATTACAATTTCTATGCCTGAGAGAAGGTTTTTGTGTCTTAAACATAAGCATATGTTATTCAGAGGCATTTACTGAAACAACTGATAAGCACCTCTTTCCTGGAATTCACAGTGAACGATGAAAAAATATTAGCTGCTGAGGGGAAAAATACAATGTATACATGTTTATATGTAGCAAGCGTAGCAGGCATGTGATTGTAAAGGGAAAGAGAAGAAGAGAATCCCATTAATGTAGCAAAAATTTTAAAAACAAATCTCACAAACTGCAAATATCACTGATTCTTGAATGTCACAAGTCCTGAACCATTTAAGTGACTACCTAAATGAGTAGTAACTGCAGCCTAATGTACAGTTTTGTTCAGAAGTTTAAACGCACTCATCACAAGCAGGAATGTCATGGTAATTTGAGGCTTTTAATGATTTCTTTGAACTGTTCATTTTGCAGGGCAGACTCATTGTATAGCATCTGTAATGACTTTCAAAAGCAAGAACTGGGTGCACAAGTTTGAATTCATTTAAGATTTTCTCTAATCTACACACACACACACACATATATATACATGCACGCACACTTATATTTGGTTAAATGTCCTTTAGCTGGTTGCACCTCAACCTGACACTTCTGGTAGCTTTTAGCATAATTCTCATAGCATAGTTCCTTGGACTTTCCCATAGTTCTGATTGTTCTGCCCATGATGAGTGAATGTAAACTTCTGACCACAGCCATAAATATTCAGCCTGAGTCACTGTCCTTTCTGCACCGAGGCTCGGTCCTTACCACAGCAGCTATGGTTTGATTCCACTCTAGGTTCCCTGCTGCACGTCCTCCCCCCTATCTCTCTGCCCTTCCTGTCTTTCTTCAGCTGTCCCCAAAATAAATCTATACAAACAAAATAAACAATATAGAGTAAAAAGTTAGCTGCCGAATAACAGAAAGTCCGCCAAGATTTCGGAGCAGTCAGCTGTGCACTTCCCCTAAATAATCAAATCATGCACCACCCGTCTGTTTAGCGAGACATGTGTTATGCGGGAAAATCTAAAGACTGTCACTGCAAAATCCACTGCATCTGAATAATTTCCTCCTTTGAACTGTGAAATAGAGTGAAATGTGGAGACTCCAGCAGCTGAATTAGGACATATGGAAATGAACACATCTTAGCTGATATGTGCTCCATCCATATCAGGCAAAGATGTAGGCACAGCACTCAAGGTCAGTGGGGGGGTTTTTTTCCATGTAAAGACAGTGTTACTAAAAAGACAATCAACACTTCTTATTGTGTTTTGAGCCAAAGACCATAATATGACTTCCACTGATCCATAAACTCATTACCAAGAAGCTTTTAACAGGTTCCAAGGACCACGGCTTACTTTTTAAATAAAATATAAACAAGGGAAAATATCAAACCCATTAATCTTTCATTAAGCTCGCCGGATAAAAAAGAATCGCTTAAAGTATCATTCGTTACCATCACTGCGAGTGCAAAAGCCCCCTGCTAACATCAAAGGCTTCTCAAAGAAACAGAGCGGGAGAGAGTCAGTTAGCTGAATTTGGCTGAGAACCAGCTTCTGGTTGGGTTTTAATTTTGACTGACTCATAATGGCGCTGAAGAGAAAATAGGGACCTGATCTATAATGGTTCTTGTGGCATGAAGGCCTTTTTTTTCTGCGCAAACACTCACATAAACAATGCACTGCGGTTAGTGAAAAAAGCAACGCATTCAGGGTGGATGTTGACAAAGGTTGGGAGCTCATCCTCCTCTTGCACAAGTCTTTGTGCCAGTAAAAGATCAGAGGCTTCCCATGGCCAAAGAATGGGGTGACTCCATTTCAAATACATACACTACACACATGCATGCATGCATACTTGTGCAGCAGAAGGAGGAGTGGCTGTCATGTTTGTGAGGGCTGTGTGACAGCACTCTGTAAGAACAGACTGGCCTGGCTTTATGTGTTTGGGTGGGGCTTCCTGCAAATATTTAGCAGCTCTTCAGAGGATCAGAGAATATATTCCAAACCTCATCTACAGCAATTTGAAATATCTTTGATAAACTACTCTGTGGTTAAAAACCCAAGGCAGTGTACACTATGTGTTTTGAGAACTGGCCACTGACAGACAGGCACTGCTTAGCTCAAAGAAACAATGCTTTTATTTACATCCCTGTCTCATCCGTTAGCTCTGTTGCATTTATCCTAATGCACTCAAACATCCTGGCAGTGATGCCAAGTAGGTTAATAATATGCAGTGGATTACGGTTTTAGCACAGCTCCGCATTGCTGCTATGCTATAGAACTGATTTAGCAGGGTATAAAATAAACCTATCGCGACATATTTCCTTGACTCGCAAGCCTGCGCTGTGCTGTGCTGAGGTACATTCATTTCTGTCTCCGGCACACAAAGCAAGTGAAGCAGCCTGCGATTGACTTCAGAGGCCCAGTATATTACATGAGTTAGTCATGGCTCATACTGAATTAAACATGGGAAGAAGAGTTTCTTTTTATCTACAGCCAAAGTGCTAAATCTGACCACTGCAACCGATACTCGCCCACTTCAAATCCTCCCTTTGATAGTGAAAGGGTAGGAGTTTCAAATGTATCAGTTTCTCCTCATTTTTTTTTTTTGATGTTTCCGTCGCAAACACTGGTTGATGTTTGCAGCTGAAAATAAAATCATACAAAAACAGAAAAAAACAAAACGGATTTTTTCGTTCCCCTGCAGAGGGAATGCATCACGCTACACTTTGGTTTCTCTTTCATATGTGCGTTTAGTTTTTGTTTGCTGCACAGGTAGATTTAATCAGCCAACAGCAGGGTGACAGTTTCCTGCCAAATTATCTCTGATTGGTGCACTAATAATTACGGTGGACATGAATAGACCGGCTTCTGTGATCTCCCGCAGTTCCTTTGGAGTTGGATGATAGTCAGATAATGCTCTGTTCAGCTCCGAGGATTTACGGACGTGTGTTTTGGTTTGTGGGACTCATCATTGCTGGTGCGGAGTTGTGATATTTATGGACAAGTAGGGATGAAAGCCTGGGGTCCTGTGGCTAATGAGATGCCGAGGCAGTGGGAATGATGGTTTTAATTACTGCCCAGGACTGGTCTAAAGGGGGCAATTGCTGAAGAGCATGCTGAGTGTCCTAGGTTGGGAGTTCAGACTGATGCCAGTCATGCTGTGCCTGGCTGCCTTTGATGCTCACTCCCCTCTGCTTTATTCCCACATTGTGCTTATTAGATTCTTTGCTGCTGATGCTTCACTGCACCTTTGTTCAAACCAATGCTCCGGACTACGGAGAAGCATAACCACTGAGATTTTAACTTGAAATCCTCAGAAAGTTTCAGTGATGCTGAAGGCGACTTAATCTTAGCTCGAAATTAAATCCACCGTGTGTCCATTGTGCAGTGGCTTTTGCCGCACACGGGGAGTTTGCTTGGAAAAGACGACGTGATGGAGTCCAGCATGCATGGAAACTAAAATGGGCGCTAAAACTGAATTGGGGAAGATTCCACCCTGCTGTCTGCTCACATTTCACGGAGGAAGAATACAGTAGATTCCCATGCAGGCCCCGAGTCCTCCCTTTGCTCGGCTGCTCTCAGTAGGAGGGTGTTGCTACGTGTCTGCTCTCTGTTCTCCTGCGGCCCAGCTGTGGACCAACCCTTGTTGACTTTTCAGAGATCACATGGGATCCTCACTGAGGCCAGCACCAAGGGAGGGGGGTTCAGCCTCTGCAGGAGTCTGCTATGGTCAGCAAAGGCCTCCTCCTGCCAACCCCCTGCCTCTCCCAAAAAAAAGGGAGAAAAAAGGTTGGGCTGGGTAGGGTTTGAACATGTCAGGTATATTCATAAACACAGTATTAAAAACAAGCTCACAGCTATCACTTCCTCATAGCAAACTCACAAAAAAGATTGACAGTTTTTCACCTTTACAGTATTCAGTGGATACATCAGGGCCTATTTCTTTTTCTCTACCCAGATGTCCCGTATCTATGTACACAAATAATCTCTAACAAGTCAAGGCCGCCACAAGCCAGAGGCTTTTTTTTTTTAATCAAATGAACAGGAAACAGTATTTGCCAAGTACTAAAGGAAAAAAAAGCTTGAATAGGGTATGTCCTTGGAGCTCATGCTTGCAGGAAGTGTGGATAAGGAGAAGGATCACTTATGAAAAAAGGGTTTTGTATATTCACGACAAGTAAATGTTTTGGTTTAAACAGTTCGACAATTCAGCCGTGCTTTGCGGTTTTTAAAGTATTATTTATATAGTTGTCGGCTTTGCTCGAAAGTGTGGCGCGGACAATGATTGTAAGTCAGATGTAAAATCCTCGACATCCGAAGCGCACACAATAAAATTAAGCCACTGTTAAGGCTCGCTTTGTCCAGTAAGATCCTGTCTCTCTCCCCCAGAGAAACAACTTCAACATTAAAAAAACAGGGAAGCTCAATTCAGTTCAGTTTTGTTTATATAGCGCCATATGACAATAACAGTCTCCTCAAGGCGCTTAATGTTATAAGACTCTGCAGTAATATGGAAAAACCCAACAATCGAGCGACCCCTGATGAGCAGGCACTTGACGACAGTGGGAAGGAAAAACCTCCCTTTTAACTGAGGGAAACGTTAGGCAGAAGGAGGCTCAGTGAGCGCAAGCAAGCAAGTACAATAAGCTACTTTAAAGTAATGTTAAGTTTCACAGTACATAGACAATTCATCCAGTCATCAACCAGTGTCTGGGTCTATTCACACAGCCAGTAACTTCACATGAGATGCAGGCACTGTAGGAACATGCACACTCCTGGTAACTACACCAGGGCTTCAAACTGCATGAATATCAACTACTAGACTCTGATTATGATAATTTAAACATTCCATTATCCAAGTTAAGGTTAAGGAGTACTGAGTGCATCTCAGCTGACATTGGGAAAAATGTGGTTTACACCCTGAACAGATCACTCTTCCCTCACAGAGCTAACGCAGAGCAGCACATTGAGTTTTCTCAGCCGTCTTCATTCTTCATTTCACTGTTAATACCAGTGTGTATTCAAAATATTCAACGTTATTCAGTTAAAACATCAAATAGGAGAATCTTGTGACTTAAATATTCGATACTGCTTGTTTATCTCAGTGTGCAGATCCGCACGGTTGGATATGAAACTGATAAAGGATGGCAGCGTTTTCACAGATTGCATGCTGGAATATGTGCAAAGCTATTACTCTGGTTTAATGTCTTTTCCAATAAGTGGATGTGCTTTATAATATTTTCTCCTCTTCTTTTTTTTCATATTGTGTTTAAGTTTGATAGAGTACAATTTATAGCTTATTAATGATTTAAGGTGGTACAGCGTAATCTAGAAATGTAGCAAAAGCTCAAATGTATTGATGAAGAAAAGCGTTCTCCCTTGGCATTTTTCGACTGCTTGGAAATTATCTTCTCCTTGTTCCGGAGGACTGCTTGTTGGTATTGAACCTCAGCGATTCTGACAACACCAGCTGTGCGGCATCACTAACAAAGCCGGAAACTGTTTTCCGTCTTCATTATAAATAGACCAACACAGTTTGTTTTAGATTTTACAAACTATATGTCTGCTTTGACTGCTTCTTCTGCATGGGCTTTGGATACCCGTGGTGAAAAATAACTCTTTTTTTTTACCACTGTGATGCAGTGCATGGCTGCATCATTTTAAGCAGCCATGCATCATGAAATGCAAAGTCGTTTTACTGCATCCCCCCCCGACCCCAATCTTTTTCTGTTTTGTTTCATGCCGTGAAGTACATCTCTATCCCCGACCTCAACCCCTAAGGCCACAAAAAAGCTTAAAATGCGTAGACATGACATGCAAAATATGCCTGTAGTGTCGTGCCGCTTGTATGAAATCTCATGATTGTTTTAAAGGGGAACACGCTGATGCGGAGCAGATTAGGTTCCATGGCAGGGAAGAGAATAATCTAATTTTCCTAACCCGCTTACTGACATTGTGGCACGGTAGATCCTTAATATGCAGAATCCCCTCTTGTTCTGGTTTGTGCAATCAGGGGTTCGAGCTTAATGGAGCCACTGCGATTTATGTTGAAGGAAAGCTTTGATGCTGTTTGGCTTTTTTTTTAAATGACAAAAGCAGGAAATTAGGTTGAAAACTATGAATATCAATATGAAGACACGTTGTTGACGGCGATGACGATGTTCTCGGCTGTGTTGATGATACATGGAGGAGTGTGTGTTTGTGACTGTGCAGCCAGTTTTGATAGCCTAACTGTGTTGCGTGTTTCCTTTCATCAGCTTCGGGGCCGTAGCATCTCGCAGAGCATGATTAGCGTAAGCGTGGAATCCGCACCGCTGGGGGCTGCAGGGCGAGCTTGAAGCCTGAAGCGCATTCATCAACGTCCCTGGCAGGGTGCACCTTTCTCAGCCTCACACCACTCAGCTTGCAGTCCTCTCTCTGGCCCCGTTTTCTTCTTTTTCTTTCATTTTTTCCACCGGTTTTTCTTTTTTCAGTGGCCTTTGTTGTTTTTTTAAGAGATAGGGTGGTTTTTGAAGATTTTTTTCTCCTCCTTTATCAAAGCTTTTACAGTACTGGAACGTTTTTGGAAGGTGCATGTTGTTTGGAAACCTAATATTGATGTGTGAGTAATGCTGAATTGCATCTGTTAATGAGCTTACAGAGACATACATCATAGTGGAGGTTTGCTTTTTGGGGGGGGGGGTTTAGATTGTTACATCCTTTCCTGTTTTTTACCAAACAATTTGACTTGATGACACTGATGTCTCTGCCTTTAGCTCCCTTCAGTCTCCTTCCAGCAGGTAAACAGGGACTAAAGCAGGTCCTCGCAGATTCATCCCTCAGGTCTGAATATGTAATCACTCTTAGATCTCAGACATGAAAGACTTGCGTATATCTTCCTAAAAAATGCCCTCTGAGGTGCCAAGTTGTGTTTTAAATGGTGGGATGTCGAGAAGAGAGGCAAAGTCTGTGAGGAAATAATGGCTCATGATTAGGTAGGTCTTGAAAGAAACTGCTGACTTTGTGTAAGCCATTTAACACATTTCTGGATTAACATTTCTGTCATCATGGTGATAAGTTTACATTTGCACAGAAACTGAATGACACAAAGCCTTCATTGCCTTGGAAAAATGCCTTTATCTATATAGTCATGAAAAGATCACTCACCGTTATCACTTGACTTTCATTCAGTGAGGTGTACAGCCCTCTTTTGTTCACCTTCATTCGGTTTAATATTAGCTAAAAGAACTGATAGGTTATTTTTAAGAAGATAGTCTTTTATAGATTATGTTATATAGTGTACACACTGCAAGTCATCCGTGTCAAGGTGAAATTTTAGGAAACATTCTTGCTCTTACTGACCTGTCGGGTGAAATCTCAGGCCAACAACCAGCAACCATATGTTTAAGGCCCGCATCTGAGGCTGGATGAACTGTGTTAGCCGCCATCCTGAGTCTGTAAATTTTATTCTACAGCTTTGCTGACATCTAGTGGCCAAAATTGAAATCACACTGTTTAAAAAAAAAAATGCACACACAACCACCGTATCAGGTTAAATCACTCCGCTTAAAAACATAGTTCTGGGGGGGGGGTTGTGCATTTTGTAATTCCAGGTATCCTGTCATGGTCGTGTCCATTTTGCCCGGATATAATTATAATATACTTATAATATATGGATGATATGTGGATTAAATACATCATTTAATCTCAAGACGTTTGTTGAGAAAGTCGATGGAACTCAGTAGCGTATTAATTTTTTCAGTGATGCGGCCTATAAGTAAATTGTGCACATTTCATTTTCCTCTTTGATCGGCACACCTGCTGTAAGGGAAAGTTAGGACGGTTCATAATAAGAAAAAAAATAATACAAAGTGAGTATTCTTAGTTAATATCATACAACATGTGTTGAAAACGACAGTAAATTTTGAGAGTGACTCTTAAAGTTGATATTGAAATCGATTAACGATAGCCTTACCATACCGTACATCAGCCCATTGGCTGATGTTAATTAACTAACGCTTTGGTCTGTATTTATTTGACAAAAAACGCTACAACTTAAAGTCAAAATCTTGGATAACGCATGTAATTAACGTGCTAACAAGAATGCCACGTTTTATTCTGTAAAACAAACGCACACTAAAATCAGATTTTTCGTTAGCATGTGGTCATTAGCTAGCATCAGGTTTAACGATGCTACTTGATCACAAAATGGCGGCGGGGTAAAAGTAGAGAGCTTTGATGTTTTTGCGAGGGTATATTTTGGTTGGCAAAAAATAAGTAGTTTTTTTTTTTTATCGCTGAAAATTTAGAGTGTCGCTTTTCATCAGCCGCAAAAATTGAGAGGAGGCTAAAATGACTGGCAGAGCACGAGCAAGATCGAGAGGAAGAGCGCGTGGGCAGGAGACTGCAGCACCTGGAGCGGTAAGGACACCTTTGAATTTACAGTTAAATAATCCTTTAAAAAGAATCATATTACCATTACATGCTGGATAACTACTTTGATTCAGCAGGGGTAGAAAGACAACAGGCTGAATTTTACTGTGCCAAACCTTATATTACCCAATGGTCTGTATCTGTAATGTCAACAAGTTATTATGGGCTTTTTGTTGTTGTTTTTTTTGTTTGTTTGTTTTTTTGTACCCCTCACCCGGAAAAGGCTGATAGGATGGCCTCGCACCGCTGGGCAGGCGTCCTGGACCAAGTTTGTGAATTCAATAACTCGAGAAGGAAATCATCTAAGCTTTTCAAATTGATACCATATGAGTATCTATTAAAAGGTTGAGGGATGGCAGTGCCGACTGCCAGTATTTTTCCCTCTATACTGAAATTTGCCTCAAACACTCAGCAGCAGGGTCGCTCCATTTGTTTTTGTGCTTGTATTATCAAGATCTACCTTACTATATAAAATGCCTTGAAATAATTTGTTGTTAACCCATGCTGTATACATAAAATAGAAGTGAATGTTATGAAATTAAGAAAAATTATGTGTCAGGAGTGCATTTCTGCATATGTTTGTCACAGTTCGAATTTGCAAATGTCTCCTCTCTATTATCCACAGGACTCACTGTTGTCATTGCCCATACTCCTTTGAAAAAGAAATGTACTGCATAGAACATGCTCAGCATTTCATTTACAGAACGTAATTGTTCTCCTCACCTGTTAAAAGTGAAATGGTACACATTGGCAGTCATTTCCACATTTCTAAAGTTGGACTTCTGAAAATATGAATTTTTCCAGATTAAAATGATTTTACATAATTTTGTCTCACTCTGTTGCATAAAATACAGAAACAAGCCAAGGTGTGGAAAACTTTCTTTTCCAAGCTTAATTCTTTATTTATTACAGGAAATACTGAGAACTTAGGGCATTAATATGCTGTGGAAAATGTAAAGGGAAAACATTCTCTCTGGTATATTTATCTCATTCTTGGATGCGCACATTAAAAGTAATTGTCAAAAATGTGTCTGCAAAGTTAAGTTCCTTCTTGTGAAAAGAATGAACATGCTTAAAGCTACTTCTCCAACTTTTTTTTTCTTTCTTCAAGAGTCAGGCCCAAGAGCCGGCACCAGCAGCTGCCCCTCCCCCAGAGGCAGGGGACCTGGGTGGTAGAGGGAGGCAGAAAGGTGCTCCAGGACCCTTCAGTGCAGAAGGTGCAGTCAAACAAAAAGTCAAGCTACATTTCTTTTGTTAAATATCTTTATTTTTCCTTTCTTTACTCCATTTATGAGTAAAGTTTAAAATGTAAACTGACGAGCACTGCACTGCAGAGGAAACAATCTCTTCTAATTGTGGAAAGAAATAAGGCACGCTGATTCGATAACACTTTCTGTGCATTGCTAGAAATGTAAAATGCAGATTATATATTTGTAGACCGACACTATTGCCTCCTTGTTTTTACATTCATGTTAGTGCATGTGGACTGCTAACAGTCTTCATTTGTTTTCATTAGCTCTTCTACAGATCTCAGCTGGATTTCAGCAGGTGAAGCTTGGAGAAAGAGGTGGACGCCGCCGGGATTTTCATGATGCAGGCGTTAACACGAGGCAGGCAATGGAGCATGTGAAGGAATCCAAATGCGGTCAGTAGTTTTAAATCGAAACGATGCCAAATGTAAATTTCTGTAATCTGTGTCGAGGTTTGAAAGTTACTACTAAAATTCTTTGTGTGTTCACTTCCACAGGAGTAACTGGTAATCCCATTCAGCTGACTGCAAACTTCTTTCGCATCCTGTCCCGCCCTCAGTGGGTTCTGTATCAGTACCATGTGGACTTCAAACCACAAATGGAGTCGCGACGCCTGAGATCTGCGCTCCTCTTCCAGCATGAGGAAACACTTGGCTCAGCACGGAGCTTCGATGGAGCTCTGCTTTTTCTGCCGAACAGATTGCACAGCAAGGTACTGTGATGCTCCAAACGTCGCGTGTTATGAAGAACGTGTTTGTGCACGCAGATGGAATTGCCTGTTCGTTATCATTGTAAAAAGTTGGTTTCCATAAAATCAGTCAGCCTGTATGATCAGTTAGTGTTAAACTCTTGAGAGACTGGAGTTATTATTTGATTGCAAAACACTGAATTCCTGTAATTCTGTCAAATTAGCAATTGTTAAATTATAAATGGCACAGGAGTTGACAAAGGTGTTGCTTGGTGGCTTGGAAAGTTGTGGTCCTTTGACAAACCGGGATTTTCCTCTTATCGAGTGTCTAACCCTCGTGTTTAGGAGACAGTGGTCCATAGCGAGACCAGAAATGGCGAGAAGGTTCAGATAACAATCACCCTGACGAATGAACTGCCACCCTCTTCACCAGTGTGCATTCAGTTTTACAATATCATATTCCGAAGGTAAGCTTTCCACCTTTCAGAGCTTCTTTTTAAAAAGTGATTTGCAGCAATATTTTTTTAATGCATCTGCCAATTTAATGAAGTGATTTGCAACTGATTCGTAGTTTATGATTGTTGATCGTTACAGTAAACAGTTGCATTTAATTGCAAACATTTTGACATCGGTACAACTCACCACAGTATTTTTGATGACTGGACGCTTTAATGTCTTGTGTTTAATTTCTACAGGATTTTGAGAATTCTCAACATGCAGCAGATTGGACGCAACTACTACAGCCCCAGTGATCCCCTTAACATCCCACAGCACAAGTATAGTTCTTTTGTTTTTTTCTTATACTAAAATTTAAGGCCTATCATGTATCAACATGAATGAACTTATAATTTTTCTCAGTACACAGTAACGTGGACCGTGTGCAGGCAAAGTCCACACAGTTTTTGCCCACTCATACATGATTGTGCCTGGCGTAGTAACCAGATGGAGGGGGCGGGGGTTGGTTTTATTTGCTTATCAGCAGGCATTTAGAAAAGACATTAGGAGCTAAAACTAACTACAATTTCCTCTAAAATCTGATGGTGTCAGTTAGGTTTTGAAATCTTTCAACTCCTCCTAAATTTCAAAAGTTTTAGAAATTATGTAATAAAAAAAAAATATATACCATTACACATTCTCAAGAAGTTCAAATTTTGCTGTTTTGTAGATATATTAAACTGAAATATCTTCTCTAGTGGTTTTTGATAAAATCAAAATTGGTTATTCACAAATTGGTTTCACATATGCAGCACACGTTTGGGGGGGGGGCATACTAATTATTATTTTTATTTATTTAAAATTTTATGCTAGGTTGACCATCTGGCCAGGGTACACCACCAACATCTTGCAATACGAGTCATCTATCATGATGTGCACTGACGTGAGCCACAAGGTGCTGCGCAGTGAGACAGTCCTCGACTTTATGGTCAGCTTGAGGCAGCAATGTGCAAGTCAACGCTTCACTGAGATCTGTGAGAAGGAGCTTATCGGGCTCATAGTCCTCACCAAGTAAGATTTGCATTTAGCGTCTTATTTTTGTATTTGTGATGTGTATCACTCTAATGCATTTGTTTCACGGTACTTATGTGTAATCATACGTGACTTAATACTTGTGCTTATTTCCAATGTTTAGGTACAACAACAAAACCTACAGGATTGATGGTATTGCTTGGGATCACACTCCCAGCAACACATTCAAGAGGGGAGATGCTGACATTTCCTTTAAGAACTACTACAAGAGTGTGAGTACTGCACACTCAACATTAAAGAAAACCCCTCAGGTTCTCATTACATGGACAACGACTGGCAAAAGCAAATATAAGAAATGCAGCATATTATAAGGGGCTAAAATTCAGATTGCGCAAAATTTAAGAAAGAATTTGCATTTAGTGTGACTGGTGCAAAGTTTTTTTTTAAAGTGCTACAAGTAGTAACTTCATGGTAAATTGCCTCACCTTCAGTCCACACTCAAATATTTATACTTCCTGTTCTTAGCAATATGGCCTGGACATCACTGATGAAAACCAGGTGCTGCTGATCAGCTATGTGAAGAAGATGGGTCCTGCTGGAGCGCCACCTCCTGGTCCAGCCATGCTTATCCCAGAACTGTGCTACCTAACAGGTTTAACCTTATTCTGTGCCTTTTGGCCCTTTTCGGATAAACATGCCTCTCTGTTCATCAGTTTTATTATAATTATAACTTTTTATAGGAATTGGATATTTTACATTTTGACTGCCACAGTCATCTGGTCACAAGACTATAGTCAAGAGTGTGGAATATGTATACAGGCTCTGAAATACTTAAGTGGCTATTGATAGCGAGGAGTTTTTAATCTGTTTGTTCAGAAAACATCTGTGGTAAGTCATTATTAATGTAACTGGTTGTGTTTAACAGGGTTGACTGATAAGATGCGGGCTGATTTCAGCATCATGAAGGACTTGAGTACCCACACCAGACTGACCCCAGAGCAGAGGGAGGGACGCCTCAACAGATTTATCACTAATATACAAAGGTAGGTGACAGTCACTAATGAAATAGAAATAAACAGATTGTTTTGCGTTATTGCCTAGGTGGTCTTTAATAGCAGGCAATAATATATAAAACATGAATGTAGTGTTAACACTGGACTTGTCACATCTATAGTCTGCTTACTTAAAAGGAGAGGTGATTTTTGAGGTATATATTTTCAATTGATCTTGACGATTAAAGCTCTGAATTTTTTTCCCTAGAAGTTGTCTTCATCTCAGACACACTTTGGGTGTTCTGATAATATACACACAAGTTGACTGCAAATTTTTTTGTCATTATGTTCTGTCTGTAAGATTCCTGGCTTTGATTTACAGCTTAAATTATTTCACAGGAACGCTGACGCACAGGCCGAGTTGGATAAGTGGGGACTCAGCTTTGATAAGCAACTTCTAAATCTGGCTGGCAGAGTCCTCCCTGTGGAGAGGATTTACCAGGGGTCAAGATCGGTATAATTTCTTCTTCTCAGTTAATTAAACAGATACATTTAAAGGCTCATTTAATATGTTTAATATAATTATCACATAGTATGACTACAACCCCTGGGCCGCTGACTGGGCCAAAGAGATGCGTGGATTAGCTGTGATCAGCGCTCCTCCGTTGAGCAACTGGCTCTTTTTTCACACCCGTCGTAACAGCAATGAAGCCAGTTCTCTTCTACAGACCCTCAGCAGAGTCTCAGGCCCACTGGGAATCCCCATGGGAAAACCTGTCATGTGAGTTTAGCATTTTTAAGTATTTCTGCAACACATTGTTTTATCACAATGCACTGTCATTTATGTAAAGTGAATTTTTGACTGTAACACTTCTTGTCTTTTTTTCTTGTCTTTTTAATTCACAAACGCTATCGTGCTTCCTCGTTTTTCTGTAGGATACAGTATGAAGATCATCAGGAGTCTCTCCTCGCAGCCCTGCGGCACAATGTTGGACCCCAGATAGAGATGGTTGGTGATGTGTGAAGTGCACATTTCAGTTTTCAGGTCTAAAATGGTTTTTATGAACCACATTTGCACTTAAATGCTCGAATTGTAGAAATTTTTGTAACTGACAGTAATTGCAGGTCAGTGTATTGTAGTTATGTCACAATGCATTTTTGTCATCAGGGATCTTAATTTTGACATTTACCAAAGTGGTATCAGACCTCAGGGTGTTTCTGTTTTTTAGGTGGTGGTAGTCCTCCCCAACAACAGGAAGGATAAGTATGACAGCATTAAGAAGTTCCTTTGTGTGGACTGCCCCACTCCCAGCCAGTGTGTGTTGGCCCGTACCCTCAGCCGACCTCAGGCACTCATGACTGTAGCTACCAAGATTGCGCTGCAGATGGCTTGCAAGATGGGAGGAGAACTCTGGAGTGTGGAAATCCCTGTAAGTCCCACATGAACTAAATAGTTTAAATGTCAGAGAATAAAATTTAAGGTGTTTTGGAAAGCAAAGAGTAGTAGCTTTAGTAGCTTTTGAATTGATTAAACTTTCTGGTGCTTTAGATAAGAATTTTTTTTTTTTTTTCTCCTTTGATCCAAAACTGGTTTGATTGGGTTCACAAGGCCTCTGACTGTCCCTGGGATGACTTCTTAAAAATAGATCCCCAGTTTGATCTCTGGAGGTGACATGGATCCATTTATGGTTCTGTGGCTGTCCAACATTAAGAAAAAGAAAATCTGCTAAGTCATACATCTGGAGCTACCTGCTGTGGCAGCCCCTTGTGATATTGTCATGTTTGTACAGCTCAAACAGCTGATGATCGTGGGCATCGACTGCTACCATGACACCGCTGCTGGGAAAAGGTCTATTGGTGCTCTAGTGGCCAGTCTCAACCAAAGCATGAGCAGGTGGGAATTCACACTGTGAGCAGTGCAATGCTCTCGGTTATGTTCAACATGTGCAAAACTGGACCTCACTTGGCTTTTTTTGTGTGTGTCTGTGGTTTCCCAGCCTTTGAATGCAATAGTACAGTTAATGATTCAAATGTTTTTCAAGGTGGTTCTCAAAGTGTGTGCTGCAGCACAAAGGTCAGGAGATCATGGACGGGCTGAAGAAGACTTTGACTGGCAAGTTTCTTTTGTCATTTCAAAAACTTTTATTTTGAAATACACAGAGCATCTCAGAGAAACTGTCTTAACACTTTGTTTTCCAGCTGCCCTGAAAGAGTATTTGAGGTTCAACGGCTGTCTGCCTTCACGCGTCATCGTTTACCGAGATGGAGTGGGGGATGGGCAGTTGCACAGTGTGGTGAACTATGAGGTTCAGCAGATCATGGACTCCATCACGTCAATGGGGCAAGACTACAAGTGAGTTTTTCCATCTCCAACGGTTATGTTTTTTGTTTTTTTTGTTTTTTTAAATCTCTCTAAAAACCGTTGCCCTCAGAGGCAGTTAAATTTGCACTGTGGGGTTATTGATAACACAAATGGTCATACATGATTCCTTCCTTTGATTTGAGAATTGTAAGGACAGTAAAGTGAAATGACTGTTTGGAACATGGACCTTTTTGTAGTGCTGTTAGCTTTTGTTCCTGAGCATCAAAAGAACAAAGTTGACACTATTCAGTAGAAGTGTCAGGCTTTCCCAGAGCCTCTGTCCTTTTGTTGTAGCCCAAAGCTGAGTGTGGTGGTGGTGAAGAAGCGCATAAGCAGCAGGTTTTTCGCCCACATAAATGGAAAGGTGTCCAATCCTCCTCCTGGCACCATCGTTGACTCAGAGGTCACCCGGCCAGAGTGGTACGTTTTGTTTTGGGTTCTTTTTTTTCTTTTTCTTTTTCACCTTTTCTTGGTTTTAGTTGTTAACTGTCTTTTGATATTTACATAGTAGCAGTTGTATTGTGACAGTACTGTTGCACCTTTGTTTTCTAGGTATGACTTCTATATTGTGAGCCAGGCTGTTCGCAGCGGGAGTGTCTCACCAACCCACTACAATGTCGTGTATGACACCAGTGGACTCAAGCCAGATCACATGCAGCGGCTCACCTACAAGCTGTGCCACATGTACTACAACTGGCAGGTAGGCTGGCATCAGAGTGACCTTTTTAAGTAGAAATTTTTTTTAAATTTTTGTACACTGAAAATGTTGTCTTCATCTAACCTGGTCATAACCCGGCTTCTTTCTCCTCAATGTTTTTAAGGAGTTTTTATTAAATTATGACATTTTTGAATAATCGACTCCAATTTAAAAATGTACAAAGCAATACAATTTCATTTTAATGGAGAGAGAATATAAGTCAAAAATCAATGAGTGATATAATTGATCCCCTACAACCCAGCCAGAATTCTGAATCAAATTGGCAGATTACAATCAATGAGTTCAAGAGTGTCTAATTATGTGTATAAAGCACACCTGTCTACAGAATCAATTTCTTCAATACCAACCTCTCCACCACCATAATTGAAAAAGAGCTGTCAAAGGACAACAGGGACAAGGCTGGAAAGGGATGTAAGAAGGTGTCAATTATTGGTGCAATTGTTTGGAAATACAAAATGGCCATCAGTTGCCCTCGGTTTGGAGCTCCACATACGATCTTGCCTCATGGGGTGCACAAGAAAAGTGGTCATCAGCACAAAACTACACGCCAGGAGCTTGTTAGAGATCTGAAGGCAGCTGGGACCACTGACACCAAGAAGGCACATGGCACACCCATCTTAAGTTTGCCAGTGAACAACTAAATGATTTAGAGAAGGCTTTGAAAGTGCTGTGGTCAGATGAAACCAAAATTGAGCTCTTTGGCAGCTCGACCCGCTGTGTTTGTAGGACAAGAAATGCAGAGTATGACCCAAAGAACATGATCTCTGCAGTCAAACATGAAGGTGGAAACTTTGTACTTTGGAGGTGTTTTTCTGATAAGAGCACAGAATACTGAAGGCGGGTCCGAATCAGTCTTCTAGCATGATGATGACCTAAAACATACCGGCCAGGCAACAGATAAGTGGCTAAAGAAGTTGTACATTAAGGTCATTGAGTGACCTAATCAGTTTCCAGACCTCAATTTTATAGAAAACCCTGTGGAGGGAGCTTAAGCTTTGAGTTCCCAAGTGGCAACTGAGAAACCTAAAGTATTTAGTTTCTGTAAAAAGGACAAAGCCCAAATCACTCCAGAGATGTGTGCAAACCTGGTGACAGACTATACGGCTGTACTTGCCAAGAGATCCTTCACCAAGTACTAACTTGTGTTTTACTTGTGTATTATATTATTTCACTCAGTGACATGTGAATCCATTCATAACTCTGTTATGTTTGTGTTTGTTTTTGTTTTTTTTCTGTATTCGTTAAAATGAAACTGCCATTAAAAATTACTGTTCATTTCTGTGTAAGTGAGCAAACGTATAAATTCAGCAGGGGATCAAATATTTTTCCCCGACTGTGTGAATGTCACTGACCTTTGACATTATGTTGGTCATGTCTGATTGTTTTTCTTTGTGCTTTAGGGGATCATCAGAGTGCCCGCTCCCTGCCAGTACGCCCACAAGTTGGCTTTCCTTGTGGGTCAGAGCATCCACAGAGAGCCCAGTATGAAACTGGATGACCAGCTTTTCTACCTTTAAGGATAAAAAGGCTTTGAAGTTTGCATAGAAAAGAATCTTATTTACTCATTTTTGTTGTTTGAGCTTAATTGTTTCGGATCAAATTGAATCCGATAGTTCAGTGTTAACCCTGTTTCACAGCAAACGGTTTGATCTGTTATAGTTTGAGGATCTGTTTGGGTCTAAGTGATGGCAAAAGTCTGTATTTGTTGGCAGATGAGAATCTATAATCTTTGGTTTTGTTATATTTGAGCCTTTTATTGATTTGTGAGTAAATCAATGCAGAAAGTTAAAGCAAATGAGACCGCATCTAGGTCTAAGTCTTGTTGTTGTGCTGCAAATGATGAAAATAAATCTTAAGTTTGTAATTCCTGGCATTTCAAAGCAAGTCAGTCCAATATTACATTACAAAATATCAAATTTATTTAATTTTTTTATATAAAAGATTGCACATGCACACCCACACAATAATTTGTAACCATCAATATAGGCTGATAATTCTTATCATAAAGCTAGCACACAGTTGCAGACTTTTAAACAATATGGTCTTCAAGACACCATGGGGAAAGCTTAAACTGTTTGATTATAAATTTAAATGTACAAAAAAGGCAGTCTGAAAATCAAGTATAAACATTTAAAAACAATTTTACAAATGGACAAAGTACAAAAAGAGCAACAGTCACTCAAAATGAAGAGAAGCAATGTCTGAGGAAGTGGTCCGTAAATAGGAAAACGGTGTTCATCAGTTTACTGTAGGTGAAGATGGCTGTTTGGCCGAGAATTGTACAGAAAGCATCAGAATGTTTTGCATACATTCTTGGGTTTTGTTTTTTTTTTTTCCTTTGTTTTTGGCAGTTTCAGTTCAACTCTTGTGTATAGAAAATAGTCTAGATTTAAACGGCGTGGGAGGATGAAATGGGGAAACTGAACGATAGGAGGTGGTGGACTGTTCAATTTCACACACGAGGATGGACATCTGCACAATCCCTTTGGGCAGCTTTGAAAATACATTGGCCTTCAATTCATTGTACATTCACTACTCTACATTAAGGTGTAGATATATATAGATATATATCGATATACAGTACTTGTATCCTGCACCAACATAAAGTGGGACACTGAACAGGCATCACTGACGGGTTGGCTTGAAGAAAAGTATTTCAGATCGAATATATTTTGGGTTAGGAGGACAGAAGGGGCAGCATAGAGGTAGCCTTGTGTCTCACTGTTTACTACTGTGAAGTCGTCAAACCTATAGCATTTAGTGAAGCTCAGAAGTGTTGCATGTTAGAAATGCACCGCAGTACGATGGCTGATTTGATCTGCTGATGCCATATCACACAGTAACAACTATTTCTTTAATGCAACAGTGAAGTCTGTTTCTACTGTAAAGTCATGTTTTAATTTGGGAGTATAGTGTGAACTTTAAAAAAAAAATCTCCATACATATAAATTTCGTATAAGGGGAGAATTTTCAAAAGTTTTTCTAGGATTACAAAAATGTTTATTTTTGAGAGGTTTAACGATGAGTGGACGACATCAACACTGGACACTTGAATAGTTCTACGTAAGCTCTGTCTGGTTGTATGGAAACACAACAGACACACAATACCCTGCATGTCAGAAGTTGGGATCGACATTTGCGAACAGCTTTTATGAAGTAACATAAATGAATAGTAGGCATGAAACTGCATGCTCTACTGGACAAAGTACTACCCATTGTGCAATTATAAGGCAAATACATGGAGGTTGGATATACTAGGCATTGTCATTTAGGCTGATTTGACTGCAAAGACCCTGTAGTAAATACAGTATGTGCTTGTTGCTGACACGTCTCTGGGGAGGGAAATATGCCTATATCACAGCTGTTGAAGTAGGGCAGAAGAGAAGGAGTTAATTCTGCTGATTTGTCAATGTTTACTGCACAGTATGTCAGCTATGCTGCATTAAAGTACTGCATGCGCTAGGTTCCACACTGACCCCGTTGCATTGTATGCGATCTGAAGGGGCCAGGAGGGAATGTGCTGAAGTAAAGCATGCAAACCTTGTGTACGGTTTATGACTGGCTGTTGGACTAGCTCAAGTAAAGACACTCAAATCCATCTTCACATCAAATTCAAACTGGACTCCAAGGTTTAAGTGAGCCCTCAGTATTTGAATGACATTCTGGGTTCTGTGTACAACACACTTGACTCATGATGTCTCTTAAGTGTCGCACTTGACCAAGTGGAAAATGGAAATTGCTGCAGGCCCCGTCTTTCCTTTCTACAGCAAAATCTCATCAGCCAGAGAGTTGGAGGTAAGATCACTACATCGTCCGACATTATGAGGTCTTGGGACCGTAATATGAAATGTGTTTTTGAAAATATGTAGTGGATACTGTTCGACAAAGTACAAATATTCTAGTGTACAACAGATGTAAAAGAATAAAGCATTTGCTAAGCTCACAAATGCCACCTGTCCACTGTATTTGGATTTTTTTTTTTTTAAACACTACAAGGATATGGCTGACACTCTCCAAGTATGTCAAGAAATTATTTTACAGCGCCAAGTCTTTGCAATAGTTTCTTCCCTTTGGAGAGCAGTCCCTTTTTCTTTTTGGAGGAGTACATGTCCATTGGGGCCCTGATGGGACTGCCGGGCCCCACGGTGGCGGGGCCAGAGCCAGGGATGTGTGGACGCACTGTGGAAGAGGCTGCTCTTCTGGGCGGACCCGATTTTTCCAATGGAACCTAATGGGAGACCCGTAAGGGACAGTTGAGGGTGTTAAAAAGCCAACCGTCTCTAACACCTCTGTCACTACTCCCCTCCTTCTCTTAAGTCCTTTCTGTCTCAGCTGGGCCAGCATAGCTCTGAAGTCTACTGCCCTCCCTGGATGTTGACCCCACCCCACCCACTCTGTCAGGTAGAAACAGTGTCTGTACATATAGCTTTTTTTTTTTAATGAAGCTGATATGAATAAACTACAGGAACATGGAATTTTAGACTTGACATTGACTAACTTCCACATCAGTTTAAGGTGACAACATTTCCCAACACTGACTGTCAAAGGCGGGGCAGTTCCTCTCACATAAAAAGATACATTTGCATTTTGGGACAGATCTACATCACATTCACCTTCCTCCCTCTTACATACACATATTTACTGATACAACTGGGTTACAGAGAAACTACCAGCCACTATTCCTTTTCTGTAATCATGAGCTAAAAGGCTCCTTTAAATTGCACTTTGGGAAGACACAGGACAAAAGATCACATTTGTACGAAGTTGCATTTATATATAGATGTGTCAACACGCAGTAATTTACACATGGGTAAAAATGAAGTGTGATTTTGAAAGCTAGACTACGTGACCTTTGAGAGAAAACTGTTTGTCCAATTACAAGTCAAAGCACAAAATAAAATGCACCACTGCGCATTTTAGCTAAAGGATAATGCAGCTGTTTTGCACGGCACCTTCAGTGCCGGTTGCAGTGGTCGTTGTGCAGCAAAAGTTGCATAGTCTCGCTTGAATTAAGAACCAGTTGTTGGTCGTCAACTAGCTAATCTTGGTTCACGGGATTAGGTTTGATTTGAAAACCAGATCACAAACAAGAAAGAAGAAAATAAAATAAAAAAACATCCTAAATTTAGCTACAGGAAGAAGAAAAAATGTGACAATTTGAAGTGTAAAACCAAACAAGCTTGTTTAAAATGTTCATTTTTTGTGAGTGTGGTTTTGCATAGAATTGCTTGATTTTCTGCTTTTCCTTTATTTTACTGTATATCTAATTTGAACTGTTATTTTCCAGATTTGAGGGTCGCTGTGCAACAATGGCCTTTTAGCTTACCATGACTTACAGCAGGAGACTTGCTTCAGGAGACGGACATTGTCATGTACAACACTCAGAGAAACAACTGAAGATACCACACCTTTTTTTTGTCTAATGCATTGGCTAGGGTTTCTATGTCCTACCAACAAACAGCATCAAGTTTTTTTGGTAACACAGAGAAGTTTCCTAAAACAACCTACAGGAATGTCATACAAAGTATACATGTTGCATACCAGAAACTAAGGGTACCCATGACATCTGCATTAGACGAGGGGAGCGTAATCTTGGTATCCTCAGTTGCTCACTTACGTGACGGAAACAGAGCCTTTAAGGTGTGAAATGAACACTCTTCTTCTGTTTTGCCAAGCAGGTGAGGAAAAGAAATAAAACAAAAAAATATGGTGATGGCATTTCAATAGTTTGCACTATGACAATGGCAAATTAGAACACGAGGAAGGAAATATCTAATGACACCTATTAATATATTCTTTTTTAACAATTGCATTATTTGTTAAAACACAAAAATAACATCACATATTTACATTTAGTAAAGAGTTACTTCTGAAATGATTCTCTGATGGCAACATAGGCTAAGTGACCTTTGCGTGCTACTTTACAAGAAAGCAATTTACAAAACAAGGTGTTCAGGAGCAGATACAAAAAGTTGAACTACACTAGACTCATCTTTATATAAAATGATCAAGAGTTCATGCATCTGGACTATATACCATGCTGAGCTACACACTACATAGTTCATCTTTCAGTACAACAAAACTATTTACTCTATTAGAAATGACTTAAGATCAAACACAGAATATATTCATAAAGCATCTGTCAGAATGCTAAATACACATGTGCAAAAAAAGGTGTTAACGGATCTTTTCCCAGACATGACATGACAAGTAAAAAGTCACAGGAGCTTCTTGCCCTTTAATTTTACTCTCATTGAGAATGCTTTATGAATACAATATATCCATGTATTATACAATGCACAACTCCCACTCCCACCCACAGCAGTGAACATGAAAAATAAAATACCTCTGTCAAGTATTAGTCTTAAAATTTCATTTTTTTTTCTTTTCATCGATTTCTTAGACATCTATTTATTTACAGTGTAATGCTATAAAGTCAGAAATCCCTTTTTGCTCAATGAGACACACACGCACAGACACAAAACTAAAGGAGATAGAGGGAACTGAAAACAGTAAATGGATGACAGAGGGCTAGTACTGCGAAGGAGCATGTACCCTTTTGGTCTTTATCCGTGCTGGAGTGTCCTGGGGGTACCGAGATGGTGAGTCAGTGAGAAAAACCTCTACATCATCAGGCACTTCTTCTAGAAAGTTGGAAGGAACAAGTCCCTTGTGTCCATTGAGCTCACCCTGTGGAGTACATGAGGACAGCGAGACTCACTGTGGTGTATTTAACTTTCAATTTTTACCTCATGCTTTAAACCTTTCTCCGCGACGGAGGGATGGAGAATTTCAGCGGCAGTAAAACTGAGAAACTTGAGGAACACTCGCCAGCCACTTTATTAGTTACACCTGTTCAGCTGCTCATCAGCAGCTGAAACAAATATCTAATATCCAATCATTTGACAGCAGCTCAATGCATTTAGGCATGTAGATGGGGTCAAGACGAGCTTCGGAGGTTGAGGACAAAAAGACATTTAAGTGATTTTGAACGTGCCATGGTTGTTGATACCAGAGGGGCTGGTCTGAGGATTTCAAACAATTGCTGATCTACTAGGATTTCTCCAACAACCATCTCTAGGGTTTAAAGAGAACGATCTGAAAAGGAGAAAATATCCAGTGGGCAGCAGTTCTCTGGGGGAAAATGCCCGTTGATGCCAGGAGTCAGAGGAAAATCACCAGACTGCTTTCGGCTGATGAGGAAAGCAACAGCTGGTTATGACCAGCAAATGCAGAAGAGCATCTCTGGATGCACAACATGTCCATCCTTGAACCAGATGGGCTTCAAAAACCCAAGACCACACTGGCTGCCAGGAAACTGAGACTATAATTCACACAGCCTCACCAAAATTGACCAACAGAAGATTATAAATATGTTGTCTGGTCTGATGAGTCTCAATGTCTGCTGCAACATTTGATGGTAGAGTTGGAATTTGGCAGAAACAACATGAAAGCATGGATCAAACCTGCCTTGTATCAACGCTTCAAATTGGTGGTGGTGTAATGGTGTCGCTTAGCATCAGGTCACCATCATTTAAACACCACAGTCTACCTGAGTAGTGTTGCAGACCATCCTAATCCCCTTATGAACACAGTGTACCCATCTTCTGATGGCTGCTTCCAGTGACATAATGCATCGTGTCAGAAAGCTCAAATCATCTCAAACTGGTTTCTTGAACACGACAATGAGTTCACTGAACCCAAATGACCTCCAGAGTCAGCAGACATCAATCCATCACAGCACCTTTGGGATGTGGTGCACGACATGGATGTACTGTAGCTCAGGGGGTAGAGCAGGTCACCTACTGATCGGAAGGTTGGTGGTTCGATCCCTGGCTCCTCCAGTCTGCATGTCAAGTATCCTTGGGCAAGATACTAACCCCAACTTGCTCTCCGATGCGTCCATCGGAGTATGAATGTGTGCGAATGTACTTAGTAAGCACTACGTATAGATAAAGTGCTTGTGAGAATGGGTGTGATTGGGTGAATGAGGCATGTTGTATACAGCGCTTTGAGTACTCCGTGAGAGTAGAAAAGCGCTATATAAGAATCAGTCCATTTACCATTTACCATTTACAGCCAACACATCTGCAGCAACTGTGCGATGCTGTCATGTCAATATGGACCAAAATCTCTAAGGAACATTTCCAGAATCGTCTTGAATCTGTGCCACAAAGAACTAAAGCAGTCCTAGAGGAAAAAGAGGGTCCAACATGATACAGGAAGGTGTACCTAATAAAGTGGTTGATGGTTGTTTTCCTCACTATTAATTTCCTTCTCTGCCAAGCCTGTTCTTGTGTTGCAGTTTTAGGCCAGTTAATCCTTCATTATATTTCTTCATTCTCACATAACCATCTTTAGATACGTATTATCATTTTCCTTTGACAGCAGGAGAACCGTCCTGTGTTTGGATCTTGGTATCATATGTTCTTTCACAAGACAACAATGTTATGATTGATTGATTTGATCATTTGCATAACTGTATCAGGGAGAAATCTGATCACTGACACCTAAAGAAGCATCTTCAGCTGTGAGAAATCTGGCCAAGATCTCAATGCCTGGCTTCAGTCTGGTTTACATGAAGACAGAACCTAAATCCGCCATGAAAAACTGTAATTGCAAATTGGTTCCTGTAGACAAAAGGTAGTCTGCTACAGTAAAGTATATTCTATACAGTATTTTTCAGACTATAAGGCGCACTTAAAATCCTTTAATTTTCTCAAAAATCGACAGCGCGCCTTATGTATGAATTTTGGTTGTGCTTACTGACCTCGAACCGATTTTATGTGGTGCATGGCGCTGTCAAAAAATGTTTTAGTACGACTTTGGTAAGCTACGAAGCCGCACCGCTTGATGGATTGTCGGAGCATTACAGCTACCGTAGTCAGGAGCCTCGCTGAGTAATCTGGGTCCAAAACTCCGTCCGCTTCAGGTCCCAAAGTCAAACGAACACTGCAGCATCACTGAGAGTGAAAAACTGTCTAAATTCTTTCATCTTTAATAAAATGATCAGAGTTGCTGCTTTACCAGGTGTAACAATTAAGTAACAATTAAATAACATCCAGGCATCCATGAAAACAGGATTTATTAAATTTAACGGAGTTAGAAGTTAGCAGGAAGTTAGCTCGCTAGTTTCCACCTAAACATGATATAGCATGTTCTGACTGAGAGACTTCTGAAACATTCAAACGTACAGCTCTGCTATCACTTCCAACATAAATGAAGACAGAAAACTAAACAGCAGTGACGTTTGTGGGGTTACTGAAGTTGGACTAGCTGGTATATAATGATGTGCTACGTGATCGCTAGCGACACAGCTATGTTAGCATAACATAAACAGTGAAGCTGGAAGATGAACGCTAACTTTTTTCCACTCGATAAAAGTCGCATAGCAGGATGCTGTAAACAGACCAAACTTCAGTCAGGAGAACAACTGACATAATTCATCCACAATACCAAGTTAGTCATTAATATACTGCAACAACATGGGAATAGAGCAGCTGCAAGAGAATTCAACATTAAGGAGTTAATGGTACGGAAGTGGAGGAAGCAAGAAGAATGAGTTGAGTAAAGTTTGACTTATCTGACTGTTTTGATTCGCTTAATGCGCCCTATAATCCAGTGCGCCTTATGGTCCGAAAAATACGGTAAATGAATTTATAAAGTGCCCCAAAACCTTTAGCTGAATCGCTTTTTTGTCCATAAACCTTGTATCGCTTTGTCCTCTGGTCAGCTCATGTGAATTCTGTGTACTTACATAGTAAAATCCATCTTCATCTATTTCACCAAAAACTGTGATGACATCACCGGCACAGAATGTCAGTTCAGTCTGTCAAAGAAGAAGAAGAAAACAAAACAGCATTACGACATGTTTAGCCCGTCTCTGTCCGTCACAGCAAGCGAGCACTCTCCAAAACATCCAGTTCTAGGGCAGTGTCATGAGTTTGAAATGCTTTTGCTTCCTTCTCCAAATCACTGTGATGCATCTTAAACACTAGTGTCAATTCAGTCTCAGCACTCAGGACTGTTGCAACTGTTAATGCATCAAATGTTGTAACTTTGAAGACAGGATTGCAGCACACTGGGCACATCTCTTTTATGGGATTCTGGAGAACACATAAACCAAACAGCGCATGTGCACAATATGTAGGAGAGCGGTCGACACAAAAGACCAAACCAAGGAGGGGAGATGCTGGCTCAGGCAATGCATGTGAGGGGCTTTAATTCATGATCATCGAGGAGAGGACAGAGGGCCGTGGCCTGGCATCCGAAGCCCACCTCCTCTTTTGCACTCCAACAAACGGGTGGGGGGGAAGAAACACACACAGAGCAGACAATACCGTACCCTCCTAACCCTCACTCACCTCCTCATTCAGTCTGTTGCCTTCATACTGTGTCGGTGGCAGTGCCAATAGAAAGGTGAGAGTAAGTGAAATGGGGGGAGGGGCCGAAAAAAAAAAAAGACAGCACAAGCTAACACAGCGCTAACCGTAACTCCTCAGTTAACCTCACCTGTGCACATATTATCCATGATCCAATGTAAAGGAATAATTCCACTTTGTCTTAAAGAGTTTAACAAGAAGATTAATACAACTTCATCTGTCTGTTAAATAAGACCAGGGCGCCAGGTGAGCAGTGGTCTCCAGGGCTGAAATATGAAGCCAATCCACAAATAGGTAGTTTCACATTTTTTAACGGAAGAACAGTGGTTGAAGACCACAGGATGAGCAAAATTATGGCGACTGAACACGATGAACTTGCAAACTTGTTTCCATTTAAATGGCTGCTTCGAATACAGGCACCAGGTTTCACTTGCAGTCAGCTGACATCTTGAAAAGCAACTCAGGCGCATCAATAAGGCAATAAAATGGCAATGAGACCGAGTCAGTCTGCTGTCAATTTCCCCCTGAATAGGGTGAAGCTGGCTAATGCATCCAATCTGTTTGTAATAATACGGTAATTAACTGTGATCTGCACCCAAAGAAACTCAATTAAACTGAAATACACATAAACTAGGCAGCTGCTTTACGACTGAAAGGGGTTGTTGTTGGTGGGCGACCAGTTGGTTGCCACCAACTACTTGTGATCGGTTTCCAGCAGCAAACAAATTAAATGCAATAACTAAACATATTAAGGGTTACAGTTCTGCATGATTAAGGGCTTATCTGCATCGACTGAACGCAGCCGTCTGTCAGGGATTACCTAAGCTAACTGAAGCCGAAGAAATGGACCTTTCATGCCTTTAACGCAATTATCTGACAAATAACAGCCTGCTACACAGTGAACTGGACATCCAAGGAATCTCTTCTTCATTTTTTTAGGAACCTGTTGAAAAGTTACCTCCGAAATTTAGCACCTCGCCCTCTCATTCAAGTGTGGTTGTGAAGCTCCTAAAAGCCAAGATGGTGGTAAACCTAAACTCATGAGCATACTTAACGTTACCTAACATAACGTAATAAAGGTCGACACGGATTTGTTTTTTAAACCAGAAATATTTGGATCCCTCCCTGCAGCCTCATGTCTGTTCATTTTTAACAGACAGACATGACGGTGGAATCAATCTTCTCATGCAACTCTTCAACACAGTGAGCGTCTCTCAAACGATCAAAATATTTCTTTAAATGCTAACCTTGGAAAAAAATACTAGCATTAATAGTAGAATATAATCTCTCATTGCCTGCACGACTCAAAATATTTGGTGCTTTTTCTGCTTTTACGCCTCTGTGACAAACAATGATTGAGACAAAGGGGAAAGCTGGAGCTGCGGGGGGACGGTACCTCGACGTCAACGTTAGGGGAGCTCTCTCGGGGGTCGTAGTCATACAGAGCCACCATTCTTCGCGTGGACATCGGATGCTGACGCCCGCTTCGCCTGTTTCTTTCTAAGAAGGAGAAAAGCAGAATACAGATAGAGAGACGAGAATAATCATTGGTAAGAATGTAAAAACGGAACTGGGTGTGATGACCAATGACCATACATAATGCTCGTGTAAGACCATGTGCTTTCAGTCTAAAGTGTGTCCATGTTAGAATGACAGAAAATATAATACATGTATTCAAAATCATTATCTCTGGAAAACCCCTTGAGACATACCATCTCATTTTCAAGAGGGGTACAAAAATTTAGCCCACAGATGAATAAAGATGGTGAGGAGTGAAAAACAAGCAGTAAAGATGAAGCGGAGAGCTTAAGAGCATCTCGCTGCACACAGACCTCTTTTGGACTTTCTGGACCTGCGATTTATTGAGCGGCCATCTTTGAAACGGTCACAGTTCACTTCACAGGAAAGCAGAAAAACATAATTAAGCGGGGAGAGTAGAGGAAAGGAGAAGCGAGTCAGTAAAAGACAGTCCAGTGTATCATTAAGTTGGCTAGATAGACACAAAGGTTATCAGGGCAAAAGGAAGAAGAAAAAAAGTCAGATGGTTGTTTAGGAGGAAAAGAAAAACATGTCTCACCTAACTTCTCCACAGGAGTGTTAAGTGGGAGGAAGCCCTGTTTAAGGAGCTGGTCCATCATTTCATCGTCTTCTGTTTGGATCTCGGAGACCATGTTACAGGGGATCAGACCCACTCGGTCTCGGATCTCTGCCCTGTAGAAACCATCCGTGTCTTTGTTCCCAAACACCTAAAAGAACAAGTATCAGAGTCAAAGGGCAGACACCATGAAACTGACAGAGTACGAGCGGACAGCTTATCCGGTCTTTAAGTCTGACGTCATTTGCCGTGTCTGGGCCCAAAACTCCGCTGCCGGTCCTTAAGTGAAACGATTACTGCGGCACCACAGAGTTAAAAACTGTCTAAATTCTTTCATCTCTAATAAAATGATCAGTGTTGCTGCTCTACCACGTGTAACAATTAAGTTTAATATCCAGGCATCCATGAAAACCGAAGTTATTAAATTTAACAGTTAGAAGTTAGCAGGAAGTTAGCTCGCTAGTTTCCAACTAAATACAATATAATATGTTAAGACTGAGAGATTTCTGAAACAAATTCAAACATACAGCTCTGCTATCACTTTCGACATAAATGAAGACAGAAAACTAAACAGCAGTGACTTTTGTAAGGTTACTGAAGTTGGACTAGCTGGTATATAATGATGTCCTACGTAATCGCTAGCAAAACAGCTACGTTAGCATTACATTAGCACAGTGAAGCTGAAAGATGAACGCTAACTTTTTTCCACTCGATAAAAGTTAATGTGAGGGTTCCCGATGGTTAGCGACAAAATGCAATTGCATGGCAGGATGCTATAAACGGACCAAACTTTAGTCAGGAGAACAAATGAGATAATCCATCCACAACACGAGGTTAGTCATTAATATACTGCTGCATTGCCTGGGCTGTAGTTACATCGTAAGGTTTTAAAAACTTAGCTTTAAATTCAATAGCAGTAATAAAAACCAAGAGAGGCCGACAGTGATCACTGACTGTTTTTAGGAGATTAAATAGAACAAGATACAAAGCCTTAAAATATGTTAAAAACACATCAGCCTTATTAAACGCAGAGTAGTTTGGACCCGGAAGCAGGATTAATCACATCATCACTTAAAGCCCGGATTACTATTTGAAGGCAACAACATTTAAAGATGGGTGAATTTAATAAGAAAAAATTGGGGGGTATGAAGCTAAAGGATGACCGATATAGGATTTTTTAAAGACGCATACCAATATTTGGTGATTTTAAAATCCAATATACTGATAGATGCTGATCCTTTTTTCTTTCAGACAGCCTTCCTTGGTTGTTGTGTTGCCAAAGGGGAGTGCCCTCTGGTGGAGAAACTATGCAACTTCATCACTCAACACATGGCTGAAGGGTGTTTCTCCCATTTCTTCATTGATTTTTTAATTTTCATTCATTAGCTGTTATAAATGCTGATATTGATAGATTAGCCATTAACTAATATCGGCCAATAATACTGCCCCACCATGTCTGTATGGTATGCAAGTATTTAAAGAGACAGTCTACCACCTTGATGATCTGGCCTTCCTTGAACGGCAGCTCCTCATCAGCAGCGTCGGGGTTAGGAGACATGGACAGGGGGTCATAGTCAAAGAGAGCCACAAACACACGGGTCATCTCCTCCGGCTCGGACTCCTCGTAGTAATCCGGGGAGCGCCGTCCCCGCCCGTGCCTGCGCCCACCAAAGCCGTCTGAAACATAGAGGAGGCCTCTGCTGCTACTACCAGCCTTATACAGCCACGTTGGCTGTAGAGGCAATGAGAGCAGAAGATGTCTCTTTGTTAGAGCTGACAGGGGAGCGGGCGATGAGATGCATGTGTGAAAAAGGAGCCAGGGGTTTAATGCGATAAATACAATTTTACCTCGGTTATAATATTAACTAGGAAAACAATCAGGCCCTTTTTTTTAACGAAACGATCGTAACACACCGGGGTTCTTTGTTCACACATCTCTGCTTGCTGGCGTGTCAGTTACCAAACGTCACACAACAACACAACACAGGCAGGAAACGCGTGTCAGGCAGTTTTGGGAGGGTGCAAGGGAAGCTGAACGACTGTACACACCAGGAGGACACAAGTAACACTGCACTGTTGCTCATTGCTGTTTCACTGCCTTATCTCGCAGAGGCTGATTAGCATGCATGCTTTCACGGGTTCACACACAATGAGGAGGGCGTTCCCACAACAACACAGGTTAGGTAATGTCATGCTCTGAGGCCAGATCTGGAAACAATGCGCAGAGGAAAAGGGCAAAGGAGGCACGTTCACATGGGTGATAACACATCAAATGCCCCAGCAGCTCCTGGCAGCATAGATATCAGGGACAGTGAGGGGGAAAGGATGAACCTGATATCAGTTCCTCATGCTTCTCATGGATCACCATGTTAAATGTTACAATGGCAGATTGTAAGTCTTTATAATGGCTTGGAGATATTGCAGCAACTTCCCCGCTAAGCAACTGAAATATGCCATTTGGGAGGTGTAAAATGTGCTTCAACAGTCGGAAGTAATGAATGTGCACCTGAGTGATACCGACAAAGCAGGAATGCATTAATTCATCCAGTAGTGTGTCTGTCTTTCTCACTGTACTGTAAACAGCTCATGCAAAAACGAACAAAAGGGGCTACAGTCTCATAAAGGCAGGGAGAGGGAAAAGAGGAGGTCGAGGAAAGAATAAGGTGGGAGGGGAAGGAAAAGAGGAAGGCAGCAGGTTGGAGAGTGGGCTGGACATGGAAGGTAGATGGGAAGACAGGGTAGGTGGGTTGGGGTTTCTTGGGGTTTAAGGCATTAGGAGTACATACAGGGAAGGGATTTTCATTCTCCAGCAACAGGAAAAAGTGGCCAGTCTTGTCTTCCCCCGTCAGCTTTTTTCAGCTAAGCTAAACTAAACCAAACAAAGCGGCTGTCCAGCACAGAACAAAGACCACCGTGACATCATTGCATGTGTTCAAACAACAGCGCTTGGGCTTTTCTTGCATGGTCAAGGTGAATTGTCATCTTGGAGAGAAGCTGCACCACATACCATATTGATCCTCTGAGGACATAGATCGCCATATCCTGCGCCGAGCTACACTGCCATAGTAAACATCCTCCTTGACGGGTGAGAGGTTCCCCTCACTCCCCTCACTGTTACTGTCCATGGTGATCTCTACAGAAGACACCAATCACAACGGTCAGAGATCCCCCCTCACACACACTCTGCTCTACCCCATGGCCCATTCACTCATGCTGAGACACTAGGATGATGAGGTTACCCTGAGGTGGGGGTGGGTGGGTGGGTGGGGTTAGGGGTGCACAAAGCAACAGGTTTTCACTCTGGAGTCACTGGATGTAAAACAGCAATGCTTGCACTGTTTGCGAGGAGGTCGGATTGGCTCAGTTATGGAAACATGTTAACCCACAGTAAACACAGGGACAGTGGGGGCGTGTCTGAGGTGAACTTTCCTGCAAAACTGCATGTGAACATTTGGCAAATCCAGCTCATGAGGATGGACAGCTACAGGGTGTGCAAACACCACCACCCCCCTCAAAAAAAACAAAAAAAAACAACAACAAAAAAACACGGGGGGTCTACATGGTTGTTTAAGCTCTATGGGAGAGATGTACAGCTCGGCTCATATGGGTAAGACATGGTATAAATCACAAGCACAAACATCAGTGGCCCTGCAGGTGGAGATCCTCATGTGGTGACCTCACTAACCAATGGATGGGATAGGTCGTCGCTGAGGGGGGGTGCCGATGTGAACCGGCCTCCTCCCTGAATGGTCCAGACGATCGGCGCTTCCATGTGACGGCGAGTTCCCAATGATCTTAGGAGTGAAAAACAACAGAGAAGAAGTTAGCCCTGCAAATCCACCTACAATCTGCAGGCAAGTAAACATTTAAAATAATATTTCAAAAAGAAATCCCACAATCCTGTTAAAAAAACTAAAAACAAAAACATAAGAGCAAATGATGTGGTTTCCATTTGTCCTTAGGAAGGCAAAATAATAGGAAAAATAATAAAAATGGTAAAGAAACCGAACGAACCATCAAAAGAAAAGTAAATCAAATCAACCCCCAACACAACAACATGGACAGGGGTTCAGGAAAGGTCAGATGTTAAGCTAAAGACCATTTGTTTGTTTTGTTTTGTTCTGTGCATGTCAGCACCTTGATGAGAAAAGGAAGCAAATGATGGCACAAAGAGACAGAAATCATGGTGAAAGAACAGAGAGAGCAAGAGTGGGAAGAGAACGAGTATGAGTTTGGAAAGCTGTGGTCAAATGAGCAAAAGATACTAACGCCTTTAGCCTGTGGCTTCGGATCACATCAGCTGAAACATTTAACGACGTGGAAAGTCGTGATGAAGAAGAATTTTAAGACAGAGATGAAGGCTTAAATGAATCCCAACAGGCTAAAAGTCTTGAATTGGCCTCCTTTTTTGTATGTGAAGTGATGGAAAGCAGGAGATGGTTGGAGCTCTAGAGGGTGAGACATGGAGAGCAACGTATGAAGTCTGCAGCTGGCAGAGAGAAGAAGGCACAGGCGGGGGGAGAGCAGAGGAGCAGCATGTCCCCATGCACTGCACAGAGACTTTCCTTTACATGGAGCCTTTCCCCTCAAAGACATGAGAAGTCAAAACTTTGTTAAATGGCCTTTAGGTAATTTGAAAGCTTTACTTTATAAAATCCACCTAACACTCGAAATACAAGCAAAGTAATTCACACAAAATAAAACATCAAATGAGACCAACCATGACCATGTGATAAACTGTCAAGAATGGAGGAAAACAGAAAGTCAAACGAAAGAAAGGGGGTTCTCTTAAAAAGAAAACAAAAAAAAAATCAAAAAAACAAACACACAACATTAAGAAAACAGAATGGCTGCAGCTTGCTGATGGAAAGTACATCAGAAAGTCTGAATCACACACCAGCGCCTGGTCCCGGTTGAGCCTGGACAAAGACTGGGCCCTAGCCTCCCTGTGGGGGCTGTAATAGACCCTGTCCAGCTCGTTCAGCCTGCCCTCGCTTAGGGCCCCTTCCCTGGAGTAGTTTCGCGGCCCAGCATCCCGACCGGGCCCAAAGTGCTCCCTGTTCCTAAAATCACCCGTGTGTACCGACTTGGCCGCGGTCACTGGGACATCGGAGAACTCCTCCTCCACGCTGCACTGCCGTGTGAGAGTCCTTTTACGGCCCATGGCCAGCGCCCGCCTCTCTACGGGGCCTTCACAGTGAATGATGCGCACAGGTCCTCGCATGGGGCTCCCGTGAGCGTAGTACCCTCGATGGCCTCGCCCTAGAGAGCCTTCTTCTTCGCTGCCGCAATCTAAACCGCTGTCAGGGCTCTTGGTGTTCTGGCGGTTGGGTCGTCCCAAGCTGCGGTCGTCGGCGCTGTAGCAGTACCGACTGTCGGTGAAGCGAGGGGAAGAGCGTTGGCGTTGAAGGCGGGTGCTCTTGCTGGGGGTGAGATGGTTGCGCACGTGAGAGTCTTGGGGGTACATCCTCCGCTGAGTGTGTGGCGTTCCCGGTCGCCCCCCGTCTTCGAAGGACAGACGCTGACCCATGCTGTCCACGCTGTCCGACTCTTCCTCGGCCACCTCGGGGATGCTGTGGAGACGCTTGCTGCGGAGCGACTTCTGCTTCACCACCTCCCTCTGGAGGTCCCAGCAGTCTCTTTCCTCAGCTAAGTCCTGACGCTTGTAATATGCCTTCAGTCACGACCGAGGTTGGGGGTAGGGGGGGTTCAACGTCCCACAATTTCAGTTCAGTTCGAGTCAGTTCAAGCAAACGGTTCAGTTTATATTTTTGCGAGGGAGGGGGGGTTTGTAAAGTTTTTCGAAGGTTTTAGAACAGGCAGGAAACAACACAGTGTGTGAATAGAACAAATGGGGGGGAAAGACAAAATAAAGACAGAATTAGTTATTTGTGGCTATGTGGTAAGACATGCAGTCTCATTCCGTGAGGAGGAAATGGCATGCTCTGAACAGGAATCTGTCAGCTTTAAGATGGAGCGGTAAATCGTAAAAAGTGGACACAGAGTTCAAACATGGAAAACATTTAAACGAAAGAAAGTATTGGACGCTGTGAGTGTTACAGGTGAGGGCGGTGGGAACATTTATGAGGATGAAATGAGTAGATGAAGTTTTTAAAAAGCCAAAAAAAAGAAGAAAACAAAAGAACAATGCCGAGCTGAGTGGACGCACTCCTCCTGCGTATTCACAGTCGCTTTACAACATCTAAACATTTAAAGAGAATGAAAAATGTGCAGCAGAGATTTACACATAGATGTGATGACAGAAAGGAGATGAAGAACTGGTGTACAGACACCAGTATATACCCCTCATTAACACCCCATTGATGTACGGGTTTTACTGGACAAAATCAGCGGTATGCTAACCAAAGATCAGCCAATACAGTACAGGTAGCTCTCGCTCTTATAATAATGCTTTTCTTTCATGATATCAAGTTCTCTTCCACACATCCCCACTGACAGACCAAATGAAGACGGGATCATGTGCCAACAATAACAATAACATTCAAATTAAACATTAGGACATGACAGACATAAACAAAAGTGGATATTTCCATTTAAGTACTCACTTAAATGAGATTCCCATGTGCACTTGATATGCCATGACCCTTTGATACAGTACAGTATATTAATAGTTGCATTTCAAGTTCACAGTCTTAACATTTTGACTTTCAATACTTGTAAAACTAGTCTGGTGCAGTAAATCGAGCATCCATATGCAATGCAAACCGTAAAAGAAAACACTGTTTTTTGGTGTTTTTTAAGTTTACACCCTTCCCTTCTCACATGCAACTTGTACAGGTTATGTATACACAGCCGTTCCCATATGATCAGCCTGGGAAGAATAAAGCAGAGCTGGAGGGGCAGGGGTGGAGGAGCAGGTTAGGGTGGGGAGGCTGATTCAGCTAACGCAGCTAACAGGCACGGGAGATTAGCCAGGCAAAGCCACGACGGGCCTGGTTGTAGAGCTTGTGAAAGATAGTGGGTATCTCCAGAGGTGGCAGAGCCCTTCTTCACTATATCTTTATTTCTCCCCACCTTCCTCTGTCCTCCCTCCAGGCCACTGTAGAGTGAAGGCGTGCAGGTAAATATGTACCTTGAGAGTGTTGTGAGAGTTGATGCTGCGTCTGCGGCCTTCCTCCAGCTGCATCTCAGAGTAAAGATCCTCCTCGTCCTCCTCCAGGATGTCAGACAGGTCAGATCCTCGGCTGCTCTCTGTGTAGTACTCCTCACTGTGGCTGTAGTGGTGATGATGGTGCTGAGGAAAATGAATGAGAGAAAGCAAGCTGATTGTTTGGTAAGTAATAAAAGCTCTGAATTCAGGTCTTTTATTTTCAGCAACTGTGTGAGGCTGTCAGCCTGAAACCTGCTGAATCTGTCCCTTTAGGAGTTAAGGAAGTTCTGAATGCAAGATGTATCTTATAAAGTGTCCAGATTATAAGCCTACAGTACAGATTATAATACACACATTAAGATGGGACTCAGTTTGATTTCAGACTGATTTGATTTGATCCAGCAAACCGATTCTCCTGACAGGCTGAGCACAGCTTGTGTTTTCTGTAAAGTACCTGTCTGCCTAACTCGGAGCCTCTAAGGAATTCATCCACCGAGGCGCCTCTCCTCCTGGCGTGAGGCGAGTCGTAGCCATCCTCCTCCTCATCAGAGTTGACAGGATGCAAAGCATTACCTCGCTCACTGAAGATATTCCTTTTCTCGACCTGACAGGGGAAAAGTCAAACTTTTAGATGGAAAAAGGAGAGAAGAATAACCGAGAGGATGAGAAAGACAAACAAGTTGCTTACTATCTTAGTATATTTTCACAAATCTAATGATTCCCTCCAAAGCACTGCTTGTTTACAAAGCAGCCTAAAAGATATTACCATTAGCTTTTTGGCTGAGAGCTCTCTCATCACATGCTGTGAAACGATTTAAGAGTGAAATCCTCACACACCCGGTTACCCTCAGCAAACACTCTCTGGGCAGCTTCCCTGGCCATGGCCTTGGCGATGGTGTTGGGGATGGGGACTCCCTGAGGCTGCGGCAGGATCCTCTGAGGAGAGGGAGATCGCTGTGGCTGGAAGGGCGGTGGCTCCAGGTTGGGACCTCGCATGGGAGGCAGCGGAGATGGGGAACGTTCCCAGGGCTGGGCTGGCCGCAGGCCCACCTCATGCTCTTTGGTTTCTGGCTCTCTGGCACTTACTAATGGTTTGGATTTGGGCATGGAGTTGCGGTGAAAATGAGGCTGCGGATAGGGAGGAGGGGGGCGGATGGGCTGCGAGTGAGGCTGTGCGTGGGGCAGCGTGTGGGGCTGGGGTCGAGGCAGAGGCTGCACCTGGGGCTGAGGGTGGTTCGGGGGGTACGTCGATGGGTAAGGAGGGTGGGTTTGTGAGTGAACCGGGTGGGGCGTGGGATGGGAAGGTGCGGTGGTTCTGTGGGAAAGGCGTGGAGAGCCCAAGAGATTGTGCGGTATGATGGCCACAGGCGAGTCCTGGGACTCTCCTTGTGTTGATAACGTCCTTACAATGACTTCCCTCGCCTCCAGACCCTGAATCCTGGTTAAGTCCACAGTCACATAGTCTGCTGTGGGGTACAAGACCTCTGCTATCTGCATTCACAAAGAAACCAGAGTCTTTACCAAAGGGCAAGTCAGAATGTCCTTATACACAAACATACACGTATCAACATGCATTTGTAGCTTTTACATCTTGGTTGTCGTAAAATATCAGTTCTACGAGACAGTTACCATAATTTAAAAACTCACTACAGGCAGATTTGAAGCCTTACAGCCACAGCACCATTTTTAAACTTCACACTCACTTCACACCTCTCAGGGAACAGTCAAATACTTAATAAATAAAGCATATATCTGGCATTTAGTTCAAAATAAGATAACGTAGTTATTGGATATATACGTGTGCATAACAAAAATAGCCTGTGGAAAAAGGGACCCAGAGCAAACCTGTTTATTTCTCATGCCTCAGGGCTGCATATGAACATTAAAGACTTCCTCCAGCAGATGGCAACAGAGTGCTACTGACAAGATACAACTCAGGAAGGCAGAGGCTACCCATTTTAAGATCTGCAGTGTAAGACTCAAAAAAAAAAAGATTTGTTGTTTGTTACCTTTTGTCCCTTTGTGCACACGGCGTAGCCTATCACACTGGCTCCGTTGGAGGTTCCTGAAGGCGTCAGGGGCGGCGGCTTCCATCTCACTTGCAGGACCCCGGGTGTTTGACCACACTGGACCTGCACCTCCTGGGGAGGGAGAGGGGGGCCTGCGGAGAACAGTGCACATTTATCAGACAAGGAGAGAGGAAATAAAGACAGACTGCCTGTTCCTGCCATCCCTGCCTGTTTGATCAAAAATGAATGAGCTGACCTTTGTACTGTGGACCGCTGGCGTTCAATATCCACTTCACTGTGGGATGGAATAAGTATGTTCTCGATCTGGAGGATTTGTAGCACACGTCTTGCATTTAAACCCTATTTCACTTAGATGAATAGCTGGTATATCGTGTGATAACATCAGTCGGGGACGGCTGAATAGCAATATGTACTCGTAGGATGATTTTTCTTTCTATCTATAAACAGGTTTATGTCGGGGCACTGGTTGAAAAATCCAAGTCTGCCAACATTGGCTATATGTATAGCAATATCATGCTCTTGCTGACAATATTCTTTAGAGCATCAAAAAAACCAAGTTTGCTATTTTCTCAATCTGTCCATCCTGCATGCATACTAAACAACATGCCCATCTGTGCACCGCCGCCGTTCACCTGCAGCCACACAGCGAGCAAGAAGGAGTCACAGTCAGTCAGCAGAATCTCCGAGCCGTGACGTGCAGCTGCGCGAGCGTCCGGGAATCTACATCAGAGCAATCTTAATCACATTTCTAAGACTGACTGTTGGGAGAAAACGCAGTCTCCGAATAGCAGCAGTAGCTGTTTGGAGATTTCATTTCCTCTTGTCATTTTTAAACGGCCCCCGTCACAAACAACGCGCTCTCCTCTGAGAGCCGAAACGAGTGTTTAAATGAATATCTCAGTGGAGCCACTTTCATTAGTAGTGGACACAAACAGCAGACGCTGATTTCCAGGGAGCGAACTGCTAGCCGCTCTGTGCGACTAATATTAAAAATGCATCACTAAGCACTAATGAAGCAACTTGTTTGAAGAACACACGCTGAGTGCAGAAGCCTAATATAGCACTTCCAGATACTGCCGTCGTCACTGACAGCGGCTGTCTGCCACCACTATTCAGACAATTTTAGACGCCTCTAATTAACATATTCAATAGATGGATCGTTTAATGAACTCTCAGCATGCGGGCTCGTCAGCTGCCAACACAAAATGTCAATTCAAACTTCAGCCTCAATCTCCGTCTTTCCCCCCTTTCCCTCTCTTTTTTTACTTCTTGACGTCATAACTCTCTGTCATCTCCCATTTGGCTCCACTCCTCTCAGTGACTGCCATAATAATTGGAAGTGTCTCCTTCCATGGTAAATGGAAGGTGTCACACATTAAACATCCCTCCGAGTGCATATAAAAAGCAATAATATGAACCATATTCAATCTATAGGCAACAACGGGCTGACTAGTTTTACCTGTCCTTGGCTTTTCTCGCTTGACAGCAGGGCCGTGAGACCCAAGTTAACACTGGCAACAGTCAAGCAACAAAGAGCCTCCTGGGAGAAGAAATCCCAAAGATGCATGCTTAATATTTACACCCTTGTTTTCAGAATACTTCTTAAGCGGTTTTTCACGTTACAGCTTTATCAGAACGTCTTTTTTCTTGTTTGTTCGTGTTTCTACCCTATACGTCTTATCACAAAAGCACACTCACAGATCCTCGAGGGCAGTATAGAGGTAGCTGGGGAGAAATCAAAATGACTAAAATGTTTGTAAGTGTAATGACCTTGATGTGTGTGCCTGATTAAACACGATGACTGGTACTTCAGATGGAAAATTTTCAGGCTTTTATTTATTGTGAAATCAAAGCTTTTTATGCAGAACAAAGTCTATAAGAGCACCGTTCAGACTGGGATAAAAAGAAGGCCGTGTTAGCCTTTTATCCAAAGCATTTTGTACCTGCCTTGGTGCATTTGCAAACAACAAGACTTTGCTTCACACCGAGTGTCTGATCAACCTTATTTTCGCATGCAGCAGGCAGCTGTTTGCAGTTTGTATCGGCACCAAACAGCAGATAAGGTTAAGGACTAAGTGAGATATAGGAAGGGAAGCATGTTGCTACATATTTTTCTCAGACGTTGCTGTGTCTGTTGGATGTGTAAACATTCAACATTCACCTCAACAACTTTATACTGCCCCCAAGTGGGCAAAAGAAAAAACAGATAGACAAGCCAAGGCAACATGTATTTTAAGCACAACACAAACCTTCAGCAGTAGTAACAGTATGATGTGTCTAAAGCCACACCACCAAGGCTTTTGTGAAGCTTTACTTCAGTAAGATGGACCGATCAACCAACCAACCAAGAGACTGACATTGATATCTCTTGTCATGCTAGCATGGCATCCCAGCATTTCTAGCCACGGCCATGCAACCATGCACCATGCAGAGGAAAATTCCTCCACTGCTGTGATTCACAAAACCAATTATTTCTGCACTGGGGTGACTTACGTTTTAAGGACTGACCTGCAGGCTGAGTGCAGAACTCCACAGAGATTTCCCTCTTTTCCCTTTGATCCACTGGAAGCTGCCAAGGCACCTGATGTGGCTGCGCGACAACCTTCACCTTGTAAACTGTCATCGGCTTCAAGTTGAAAAACTTGTACTTATAGCCCCCGGCCTTGACCATGTCATACTCTGCACCGTTGAGGAAGATGGTGTGACTGTAGTTGCTGTTGCTGGGCATCCAAGACAGCTCAGCAGAGACCTGCGTGATGCTGTCCACCCGCAGGTAGTAAGGTGCCACCACCACGTCCTTACCCACGAGAAGAGTGCACCGAAGTTCGTCTGACAGGCCCCTGTCAGTGATGCTCTGCACTGAGATGCGGTAGGTGTTTGTGGCCAGATTGAGCTTTTCAATAAGAGACTTTGTCCTGCCCCCGTAGGGGACACTCATACGAACCTCCTTATCCACCAAGACATTGTAGCCACTAATGGAGCCCCAGCCCGGTGGGAACACCGGAGGATCCCAGCCAATAATCACACTTTTGGCCAGTTGCTTAATCAGGTTGATGCGGCGGGGATAAGGCACAATGTCTTCACCGACCTCGTCAATGCTGACATCCAAGGTTCCCGTGCCATTGGTGGAGGAGCCCAGGAGGTCCATGCCCAAGCTGCTGGTGCTTAGACAGTCTAATTTACTGTCAGACAGCAGGCTGCTTATGCCTGTTCCTGTGCCGACCCCAGGTCTTTGAGGCCTCAGGCTACTGTGGTTGAGGTAGCCAGGTTCTTTAGTTAATATGTCCCTGTGCTGGACAGAGGGCGCCTCCTCATCTTGGACAAAATCTACAAAATTGGATGGGACGAGTCCTCTCTGTCCATCCAGCAGCTCTCCTGAGGAGACAAAAAGGATGCAGCTGGTACTTTGGTGACGTGGTAAAGTGCAAGATGTGATAATTTTTTAAAAAAAAGGTCTGACCTTCATAAAAGCCATCCTCGTCCATTGTTCCGTAAATGTAAAGGTACTTCCCAGCCACCAGGGGGAGCTCTGCCTCAGGATGCTCATTGGGTCCATCATAAGGATTGTAACTACAGTAAATTGAAAACAAATTAATTAGCTTCCAAAGTGCACACTTTTTTGTTGCAATTGTTCTCCATCCGGGTTTGTTTTATATCAAACACCACAAACATAATATGTACGTCAAGGAAAAACGATTTGCTGATCGCTGCTTTGAAAATACAAAGTTTGTTTTCTGTTCTATTATATTTGGCTGTTTGCAAATATGAGAGGGTTGAAGAGAGTGTGGGTTGAAAGCTTTGGCCCTGTTTCACAAATCTGTGTGCTTGAGGATTCCAATTATTTTCTGTGCTGACAGGTTATTTTCTTTAGCAACCGAAACACTGAGTCACATTTAAGACCACAGCGCTGCGAGAGAAAGCAAATAACAGAATAAGAGTTGTGCGAGAGATTTTCCACCGCCTCCGTTTTAAATGATCACAATGATTTCACTTTGGTTTAGGGGTAGTGGTGTAACGTAAGCACAAAGGCCTGTAGGTTTGAAATGATAACCTCATGAGGATCAAACTTTTTTTTTTCCATTTATTTATTTTACAAATACAGCAGTGGGTGAAATGGTAATTGTGTGTTTTGTGTGCGTACCTGTAGCGAGCAACACACAGACGGACCTTCCCTGTGAACCGTGGTTTGGATCTGGTGGTGGAGCTGAGATCTTTGTCCATCTGGAGAAGGAAGCATTCACAGATTTTCACAGTTTCAACACCGAATGCTTGTTAATGTTTGCACTTTTCGCCTGTACACAGTGGCAGGGCCTGCTCAGATGTTTTAATACAGTAAAGAGGGAGAAGCTCAGAGGTTTTCAAAGACAGCGAAAAAGAAAAATTCTGCTCCTCCTTTCGCAGCTCTTTCTTGAATTTTGAACATTTTTAAAGCTCATAAACATGTATGACATTCCCTTTGGTTCAATGTTTTAGCTTGTGTCAACTAAATATATTTGATCAATCCCAAATAATCTGCATGAGTAACACAGAGAAGCCTCCTGGATTCCCGCTGTGTGGATTTTCTCGTGTTCAGCCCAAAGACATTATTTAGATTAAAATGAATCAGCATTTTCCCAAATGTGCCGTCTACGTAAGGGATCACAGAGGTATGAGTGAGGGAATGGATCTAATACTGGTGAGTTCAGCTTAAAAAAATGATAATAAAAAGCTTTTTCACAGAAACTATTAGAGCTCCACTGACCTGAGTGACAACAGAAATGCTTTTGGGTCAAATATGTGGAGCAAACGATTGAAATTATTGGGAATTCTCCCACGCTGTATCTCAACGGTGTCGTTTGGGATTTTTAGACCGTCTTTCCGCAGTTTATTAGATTCCATTTGTTTGAGATGTATCGAATCGATCTGATTTCGGACGGGTAAAAAGATAGAGTACAAATGGACGCTATAATTTACCTCAGAGAGTAAAGCCCGCGCTGGACTGCTGGCTCGACCGCGAGTGAGGAATGTTGGCTTGACAGAGAGGAGCTCAGGCTTGTCTCCACTGACTTGGAGTGGTCGAATGAACTCCGATATCAAGGATCTGCTTGTTGGGGCCTCATTGCCTGTGGAACAAAAGCAACATAGCTCCACACATCACAATATCTAAATGAACTATCTAAAAACTAATATCAAAGTGCAAACCGTCATTTTAAAAAGACTCTCCAGAATTTTCATCTTGTATTTGATTGCATGCTGTCCTTTAAAAAGGTTGCGACTTAATTCAGTTTGATTTCATGATTTTTTTGTTAAGCAGGATGATTCATGTGGCTCTATCAGAGTACTTTTTTGCTTTGGTTTTATTTGTCCATCACTTCTTTGGTGAATCTCTTTCACCTTTTTTCATCATTTACTGAATTAGCTCTGTCTGTATTTATAGTCCTGTGCTTCTTGTTGTCTGTGTGATCATCTGCGTGTACTCTGTGTTCCCCGGCTGTTCCATCCTGGCTCTTAATTTTTTTGGATCATTTCATATCATTAATCTGTGGACTGTGTGCTTTTTTCTGCCTGAACTCTGCTGTTGCTGTCTTCTTCCTTTTGGTTTGATTTGACTTATTCTTAGTTCTTCAACCTAACAGCATCCATGTGCTCTGTGATCTCTGTGTGGGTAACCTGAATTTAGTACAAACTGAATAAAAGTGGCCCAATGGATACTGATCTTTAGGGGTGACGAAGGAAAGTGGCATCCAGAATGAGATTCAGTCAGCGCTGACATCATGCATCTCCACTGCTCGGCTCACTGTTACATCACAGGCACTGTTGCACAGTGTCCCTGCCAGTGTCTGTCCTTATCCTGGGTGAGGTCAAGCCAGGTCCTGAATCAACTGCTCCTGTTTCTCAGCCTGCTCCTGAGAGTGGGGTTGCTCCTTGAGTCACTCGCTAAAGTTTTGATTGTTTCTGTGTCAGGCAACTGTTCCTGAGTCTGAGTCAGCTGACACATAACCAATTACTAAGACTGTCTCAGAGTCGGCTGCAGTTTTCCAGCCAAAGTCGGCTAAAGTCTTAATGGCCAGTACAGAGACTTGATTGATACTCAGACAGTAACTTAAACTCCTGGCTCGACTAAAGTAAAAAGATATTTTTACTCCACCTCCGACTCCTGAGTCGACCTACGTCACACCTGCCCAAAAGCCTAAACAGCCCTCTCTCTGATGACCTACAACCAGTTCCTGAGTCATTCTACTTGCTGGCTCCCAGTGGCTACAGTGGGAGGATAGATGATATCTATTAACTCCCACCCTGAGGAAAACTCGTCTGCTGATACCCAGCTGGAGTACCAACATTCAGCCTCCCGCATCATTCCCTGAACTTATTCAGTTTCCCCACCTTTCATGGTGGCATCCTCCACCAGAGAGGGATTCTGTCCTCAACACTGTCCTTTCCCACAAATAGATCCCGCCTTCACCGGGACACTCCTTCCTGTCTGCTCAGCACCTGTGCTGCCCTCCTTAGTAACACAGCCACTTTGCTATTCCACCTGTTCTTCAGCCACCACGCGTTACCTTACTTTTGTCTTTGGATCCTTTAAAATTAATTTTTAAAACAGCACATAACTATAGTTTGTAAATGTGCAAAATTACATAGCAACAACAACCTAAACTACACGTTTTGCTGTAATTAGTGATTAATTTATGCATTGATTTAAAAAGTTTAACATACTAGAGGCCATTTAAACAGTTTACAGGTGACACAGCTCTCTTTGACTTAATATTTCTAAACGTTTAGTTAATTTTACTTCTTATGAGGGAAGTCCTGATAAATGGTCACGATGGGATTTACTAGTAATAGCTCCTGTAAGACTGGAATGATACATCTTAATTAACTTTACACTTGAATACAGGTGATCTACAGTAGCAGCGTAACATTTATCTGCTGAAAGCATGAGCTTTAATGCTAACAAATGGCCTTTACCTTTCTCTGTGGGGGCAGCCAGTCCATTAAGGAGCTGTGACAGGGATTTGTTCGGAGACCCAGGAGATTCACACACAGTTAAGGGTTCAGTGCTGAGGATATCAAACTTCCCAGCCTGGAGCCGAAACTTCTCCAGCTCTTTAGACAGGAGGTTGAACTGCTCACTCTGAGTCCGACATTTCTCCTCCAGCTCGCGGACTTTGGCCTGATGGCGGGGAGGGAGGAGACGCATTGAGACAGAAGCGAGCGACAGAGGAGGAGAGAAAAAAAAAAACCAGATAAGGATGGGAAAGGGAGAGAGACGGAATGGAGACAAAGAAGAAAAATAATGATAAAGACACACAAAGAGTTCACGCGTCTAAAACAGGTGACGCTTTGTTGAACTGTCTACACGTCAACAAGAAAACAGACATTTACTGTAGGACTAATAACACTGATCAGTCATTACAAAGAAAAGAAACCTTGAAATGACTTCTTGACCACTACTGACGGTACAATAAACAAATCGCATGCACAACCATCCTACAGTTCATAATAACACTACTCCAAATAAAAACATATAAAACTTATTTCAAAGCATACCCAAACCATCTTAAAGGATGAGGACGGTGATATTATATATTTTTGTTATTGTTGTCTAAGACCTTAAAAAGACCAAAAACAGGAAGCTTTAAGAGAATTAAGGCAAACAGTGTTGAAAGCAGACTGCAGCAGAGGGTAACGTGTTTCTGAAACTGTGATGAGCATGAGTAGTGCAGTTTATTTTAAGTCTATCCCACACACTGCACACCATCCATGGAGTATGCACTGGTGCTCCACTAACTGGGTCTGTATTTATCCGAAGCTGAGAATAGTCACCATAAAACGCACTATTTACTTCAGTTTGCGTAATCTCTGCTGGAAATGCAGAATAGCCCTTTTTTAAATTTGTCACACTTACATTTTTTCAGATCATCAAACAGATTTTAATATTAAATTAAATAATAAATATGACCCCAGTAAATACAAAATGCAGTTTTTAAATAATGATTTTGATTTATCAAGGGGAAAAAAGCTATCCAAACCTACCTGGCCCTGTGTGAACAAAGTAATTTCCCCTCTTGTTAAATCATGAATAAACTTTGATTAACCAAATTTATTTGGAACGCTGATTTTAGCTTAGTTCTGATTACTGCCAGACCTGTTGAATCAAGAAATCAGTTAAATAGAGCTTGTCTGAAAAAGTGAAGTAGGCTAAAAGAGCTCAAAACGTCAATCTGAAAAAACAGCCGAGAAACAAAGTCGTTGACATCTATCGGTCTGGAAATGGTTACAAAGACAGTGAACCACAGTGAGAGCTGTTATCTCCAAATGGAGCAGATGTGGCTGGAATAGTGGTGAATTTAACAAAATGACTCCAGAAGCGCATCGATGGCGGTCACAAAAAACCCAGAAGAACATCTAAAAGACTGCAAGCCTCACAGTTAAGGTCAGAGTTCATGAGTCAACAATAAGAAAGAGAGTGGGCAAAAATGGCATCAATTAGAGAGTCCAAGGAAAAATCCACTGCTGACACAAAGGCTCGCCTCACATTTGCTGAAAGACGTTTTTATGATCGCTTTTGGGAAATATTCTGTGGACTGATGACACAAAAAACACAAAAGCTGAACTTTTTGGAAGGTTTTTTTCTTTTTTTCCTGGTGTGAAAGTAACACAGCATTTCCACAAAAAGAGGATTGCACCAGCAGTCAAACATGGTGGTGGCAGAGTGATCGTCTGTGGCTGCTTTTAGAGAAAATCCTGAAGGAGAACGTCCATTCATGACCTGAAGCTCAAGAACATTTGGATTGTGCAACAGGACAGCGGTCCAAAAAGATCAGCAAGTCCAACTCTGAATGACTCAAAAAAACAAAACAAAAAGCAAAATGAGCCGAGTTAAGGTCCAGATTCAGATTGACTTGCTTTGGCGTGACCTTAAACACGCTGATTATGCTTCAAAACCCTCCAGTGTGTCTGAATTAAAACAATTATGAGAAGAAGAGTGGGTCAAAATTCCTCCACAGTGAAAGATTCACTGCCAGTTATCACAAAAACCTTGATTGCAGTTCACAACCAGTTATTAGATTTAGGGCACAATTACTTTTTTCACACAGGGGCCACTAAGTTTGGATAACTTTTTTCCCTTAATAAATTAAATCATAATTGAATCATCATGTATTTTGTGTTTACTGGGATTATCTTTGTGCTGGACATTTCAGATGAGAGCCACACACAAGGTATGGAGGTCTGCTTGCTGTTGGTACCGGTCTTTCTGTAAGATTTCAACAATAACAAAAATTTTGCATAACATCATCCGTACACGTTGAGAGCAGGAAACATTATCGCACAGACTAACACTGACAAACTGAACATGACCGCTTGGGCAGGTTCAATAGAAAATTCCAGGTGCTGCAGCATGGTTTCCCATGTAAAATGATGCAATGCATTAGCAATCACTTCTCGGTCCGAAACCGAGCGCAGTCCGAGAGGCTGTGGAAGATACTGAAGCGACCGTGGAATTATATAGCGCCGCCCAAAATCACAGCAATGCCCGCCGCATCAGTATTTCTGTTAAAACAGCGTTTCATGCAGGCAGGTTGCTGCTGGATATAACATGCTGCTGGCAGACTGACGACAAATATATTCCTGCATTTATGAAACAGAATTAGTAAATTAGGAGACACTAGTTTGAGCAGCATCATACAGTTAGTTGTATGGCAAGTAGACGGTTTTTAAAACACATGCTGCATAAACACACATGCAACGCTACAAAGGAAAAAGGATCACATTCATCACCGTCTGGTACTGTATCCTATACTAGAAATGCAGTTTGTTCTTTTTAAGCTGCTACATATTATAATGAAGAGAGAATATTATACTTTGGAAAAACTTAATTATTTTATCCTGAGAGTTTTGTTTGCTCACATGTAAATATACTTTTAACATATCTGATGCGAATACATGTCGATACAAGTGATTTATATTGAATTAAAGTGTATTTTGTTACTTGGTTTTCTGATTCTTTTCATCAATGTTTCTTTATGATCAGGCCAGAAAGACCTCCGTGTTATCTATTAGTCATGTTTCACCCTTTCAAAGAGTCCACTCCTGAGTCTTGCCTTGTGAAACGAGCTGAAAGGGCTGTATGAAGAGATCGATGTGAAAAATTGCTCTGAAAAGCCAAAAGGCATGACGGCACGTTAAATCAGCTCATAACTGCATTTTTTATGTTATCTCTTTAGCCAGATAAATGTTGATCTTAATTCACAATGTGGTGTTACTTGGCCCCATGGGACAAACTACATACCGGGCTGCTGTATATCCCGCTAATGGCAAAGGTGTAAAAATATATATACTTATATATATCAAGTAAATAAATAAAAGCAATTCTGAAATACCTGCATGCTGTCCAAGTGGTTCTGTATAAGCATAAACACACATCCATACAATGAAAAGAGATGTAGGAAAGAAATAAAGCACAATTACACACATGTGATCACTCATACACATCTCTAAAATCACAATCTTTTCAACACACACGCATACATATCGCTGTATTACAATGCCAATACAAAGACTAAATATAGATTTTTGCGTGCTTTATGATTCATTTACCTGAAAAGCAACTCTCTATACCAAAAGTCATTTTTAAAGATACTGTGGAAAAAAGCAGTATACTTTGACCAAGATTGTTTTAAAACAAGAAGACTTTAAAGAAACAAAAAAATTCAGGAAGTGAGGTCACGGAAAGCAGGAAACGGCTCGAGCAGCATACACAAAAACACACAGCAAAGCCCCCAAGACCCCCAGAGTCCAGACGCTCACCTCTAACAGATGGACAGCGCCCTCATGTTCCTTTTTAGCCTCAACCTGAGCCTGAGAAACACAAGGTGCAGTTCACTTACATTGCAGTTTATGCTGTGCTTTAGTTTCTGTTTAAAACACCGACGAGAGATCCTCACAAAGAGCATCTCTCAAAGGCATTCATTGGTGCGCGAGGTGAAAATGGTTGAAAAGACGGCACGCACTTCCGTCCGCATTCACGTTTGACAGCAGTCGCTTGATTCGATAAGATATCGTCGAATGCTTAAGGAATATCGCGTCTTTTCTCAAACCATTTTCGCCTCTCCTGTTTTATGTTTTGTTAAGCATGTTTGTCACTTATCATTCGGAGAGCTGTGCAACATGACAGCATTACGTGCATGCAAGAAACTGAATATAATCAAGCAACTGCAAGCTGAAGAACACCTGCACAAGAGTCTCCGACTACCAGCCCAGGGGTTAGATGCACACATGATTTTATTGCTTCTATTATGGTTTCCCTCAACACAGAAATCATAGTAAGGCTCCTCCTTCAGATATAACATCAGCTACAGAGGTGAAAGTGACATAAATGCTCACGCATTGTCAACAACACAGGAGCAAAGCAGAGTACACAGCTGTATATTTTTGCAACGCTAACAGGAACTGCTGATCGTGGTTGGAGCACAGCCATTTTTAAGAGAAGACGACTTCCTGCATCATCTATGGGCAAAAAACCTAAGTTTGAGCGTGCCCATGTGTCTATAGATAAAAAATACTGCAGCGTTTACTCTGGCTGTGGCTTTTTTTCTTTTCGTTACACGACATGTAAATGGCCGTTTCAGACAGTGAACATCTTGCCGGGGTGTTTGTTTAAATAGTTGTTTTTGGGCTACATCAAAAGGTGTAGATTTATGATCTGCTTTTTTACGCTAGCGCGCTCCAGAAAAATGGGGGTTTACATTCTAAAAGACTAGGAGTGTACGGAAACACGGCATCGTACGCGTCATTTTTCTTATGAAAACGAGAAACATCTGTTGAGAAAAAAAAAATAAAGCGTTCCACATAAATACGAGAGCATCTGCGAGGCTTTACGATTTCATAAATCTACTTTGCAGGCAATTAATTTAGAACACAGAGAGCAGTGAGTGTCTGCAGGAAGATAAGGCAGTAATGAGCTTCTGTTAATGAGAGAAAAAAGCTGAGAACGACTGCCTGTGAAGGGCTGACTGTGAAGTCAGAACACTGCAGCAACGGCAACACGAGGGCGCGCACAGTGTTGCCAGAGAAGGCATTGGTGACAATTCCTATCATGTTCACACTATCAGCAATCTCAGCCATTGCTTTCACATTACAGTCAGCTTCAGTGCACAGTGGAGGAAGGCCAACCATCAAATGGCCAGCGCGAGCCTCTTTTTTTTCCTTTATTAAAGCGTGCCTAAAAAGTGTCGTGTCTACTTTGGATTGTGAAAGTCTGATTTGCTCGCTTGTGACAAACAAGAGTGCTCCAGAAACGCTCTGGGTTTGATAAACAGCTGCAGGACGCGGATGCGACTGAGACGCTCGTGCGAAACTAGTGCCGGTGCTGAAAATGACGAGAAAAAGCATAGAGAAAATCAAGCACTCCTTAACTTCTGTTTCATTTCTGTTGACTTTCACCTTTGTTGCACTGTATGTTTCACACGGGTGTTCAACAAAAAGCTCTTTCACCCGTGACACAGGCCAAAAGCCGGGCAAACACAAAAGCCCATCCCCACTGGTGCTGGGAGTTCTCTTACCTTCTGGAGAATGTCAATCTCCTGCTGCTTTGCATTGAGTACAGCCAAGGCCTGCTCATGCTCCAACTCTAGCTGCTGCCTCCGCTCCGCAGCCTCTCGCATATGCTGTCCACAAGGGGTGTAGGGATGGAGAGCCGGAGGGGAAAATTGGGGATGGGGATGGGGTGGGGGGCATAGAGAGGGCTGCTGTTAGTGGTACTAATACCCAAAGGCACGGAGCCAACACAAAATGCATCTGCAGTCTTTAACTCCACATTCAGAAGTGTTACATGTGCACACATTACGCATACAGAGGCTGGTTAACAGTGTACTGACCTTTAAACCCTTAAAAAAAATGTGAAAAAAATCAAGAAAGACATAAACTATGCCACAGCACCACGTGAGGACATGTTTATGTCGAACGATCCGTGGGAAAGATCAGATCTCATCTTGCGCAAAGGTGCTTATGGATGAGGACTAGGGATGCTTTGGTGTGTGAACGAGAAACTTCCATCGATCGGCAGTGAGGTTTGCTGCCCCCTTTAGGTAACACGAGACCCGTTTCGTCTCGGTTACTTTGAAAAGCCGTCCTCTGATCTCGTCTTCGCGTGATCAATGCGAGGTTTCGTGTTACGTGAAAAGGGCGAGCAAACTCTCTGACGTGCTCACTCGTCTGTGGTCATCCATAACAACAAAACAAGCCATACAGTACGGGGGCGACTGAATGCTCGGCTCTTCCTAACACAGTGTGCCCGTGTCATCCAGTCACATCACTGCTCCCACTACATGTGAATATTTGCAGTGCTGTAAGGTGAAAGAAGCAAATGACATTTACATGCCAGTAAACATCTAAGATAGGTAATGTCATCGGACGTGTAGGTGACATTATCATCTAGTCTTCCTCCCCCTCCCGTCATCGTAAAGCCAAACTCTTTGTCCCGCCTCATGCATAAATCACATTAAGCAGTGCTGTGGTCGTATAGCCACGTGACCATTCGTATGTCTGGCAGCCCGCGGATAAAGGGAGGGATAAGCACAGCCACTGAGGTTGACAGAAAGCATTCAGAATGGGCTTCTCCCCAACAGATGGACATAGCAGTGATACCTTATAAATCTAGCAGGGGCAGAGGGGGCAGGGGGAAAGAAGGAAGGGACAGATCAAGTCGGGTAGGAAACGTGAAAAGGTGAAATAGGAAAGGGAAGAGGGCAGACTGTTCCGAGCTTCTACTCTTTCACAGCTCCTGGTCAGACCTCCCAACACGACACTGGAAGGCAACAGACATGTCGAGGCCATTAGACAGTATAGCGGAAAATAACCAGATGGAGGCAGTGTAGCACAGATAGGAGAAAGGGGTACTGGCAAAAGGGTTAGGCTCCATAAATGAAAAGGAATCCCAGGACAGATGAATTACTAGAAATGGAAATGCACACAGTATTGACACACGGCGTCTGTTCTAGGAGCCAGCTTCCTCACCTTGAGCACCTGCTCTAGGTTCTCCAGTTTGGCTTGGAGCTGGTTCCTCTCCCACAGGGCTAAGTCTCTCTCCTGTGTCACAGCACCAAGGGTCTCTTTGAGCTGGGCATACTCAGACTTCACCTGTGCACAAGGGAAAAGCAAGGTCCAGCGTTTTGATGAGTTGCATTACAGTATACAATCGTCACTCATTTTTAGCATTTTTGGAACACAAAAATTGATTCATGTCATTCTCATGTGATATGGGTGAATACCCTTTCAAGTTCCCTCACCTGCCCCTGTCCTCCTGCAGCCCTAAAGTTTAATGATGCAAACGATGGAGCATGATGGCTGTTTTAAAGTTGAAACTAGCGACCGAAAATTTGAATTGAGTTTGTACATGAGATAAGGAAGAGGATAACTTCCCATACACCTCTATATGGTGGCCTTAAGCCTGGACTTTTAGCACATCAGGCTTACGGCACTTGTCCAGTGGCTTCACTTTTCAGACGCAGAGGCTACATGAATCACAAGCCTGTGAGTCTATGAGAGAAAATATCTAACAATGAGTCAGCGACAGGGATGTTTTTGAACACTGCAACTCTTTCACAACTGATGCAACACAACGCTACATGTATTTGAATGATAACGGTACAAAGTGGCCTCTTCAGCAGCTGTGCTTAGCATTAAAAATGACTCTGGTTCCTTTATATAACAGACATGGTGCTGGTGCAGGGGTCTCCGGGTGCAGAAGAGCTTAAATAGTCCGTCACAGCCGTTTCCAAGAGTCTGCAGCATTAGTCCAAATTCTTTTTTTTTCTTTTTTGTGAAAGTGCACAGAAACTCTGTTCGGTAATCCAGTCCATTAAGACAGCAGCATCCCAACATCATTTGTATAAATACATATCAGTCAGTCAGTGACTGATACAACCCATATGGAAGAGATATATATAAATCTTATAAAGTTTGTATCTGTCTTGTGTGAAACTTGTATTAAAAGCATACAAGAGTGAAAACAGATATAAGATCCCTTGAAAAATAATATAAATGAAACTTGTATGTTTTGGATACTTACTAAAACAATACATGAAAGTAATAGGAAAGTGGCCACTTTCATGTGTAAATCATATAAGCCTTAAATGATTCACTATATGAAGTAGGCCACATCTTATGCAAGTCTTTTATAAGTTTTTACTATTTCTTTTCCATATGGGAATCTTTATGCAAGCTGAATATAACGTGCTACATGAAGGTTAGAGTTGCTGCTTTGGAATGAATGAAGCTGTACAGCTTTTGCCGTAGTATAAAATGTGATGCGGTTGAATGGCACGCAAAGCATATAAAACAGGCAGAAACTGGTCGGGTAAGAGAACTGCCTGGTTTCTCTGCTAAAACTATATAATTGTTATTAACACAAGAGTATAATTGACTCACTCCCATTGCTATGAACCACAATATAAATACATTATTCATGTTTCCTTGTTAGCCAAGCACCAAGCATCTGACTGAACCAAGCGTTGTGACTATTTCCAACACTACATATTCTTCATAATTTGTTTTCCACAGATCATTTGTATTGGTACTTAAGAGGCAGCTTTTTATAAAGGCTCCTAATTGAAAGTGAGATGACCGGCTCCTGTGGCTATAATGTGGCAAACTCCCTTCCTCAGGGCGACCGTGAATGACTAATGATTCCTCAAGGAGGGCGTTTCGAGCGACATCAGCAAAGCGAAACACACACCGAACCCAGCGAGTCTGTCTCCTCTGAACGGCCCACATCCACACATTACAAACTATCTGGAGGGGGGTGCCACGCCTAATGCAGACAAACTGAACAACTACACTGGATCCAGCAGAAGCAGGTCAATAGTCTATTAAGGGTAGAGGGAGGCTCTCTCAGTAGCCCCTCCTAGTTCATTCAGAGATAACAGGCATCAGAACACAGGGTTGCAAGCCAGGGCTAGTATCTGCGCTACCCTGCAGAGAGCTACTCTCATATCTGTCAGTCTGATAACAGCTGAGATCACTGCTGCAAGAGCCACCCATGTCCTGATAAGACACCAGTAACAAGCATCCCACCCTTCTTCAGCACCAACAGTAAATACCTGCCAGTCAGCTGCTTCACAAAATTGCTTTCCCATTCATAGAGAGGCCTGCGGCTCCTTGTTGGTCTACTTGGACGTTTTGTTATCAGCTCCAAATGCCTTTGAAGTCTTGGGACTAAAACTGAAGGGATAGTGTGTGTGTAGGATTGTAAGTCTTGTAGATTTCATTGATAATGGGCTCCACTGATCCAGTATAAAAGGACATATAATCTGTTTGTGTTATGGTTTGACCCAGAAACTCCTCAGATTGTGTCAAGATGGAGAGGCAGTGACAAGTTAGCAGCTATTAGTGTGTACTTATGTACAGCAGGCTTTCTACACGTAGCTTTCACCTCTTACCTCCTCATAGTCAGATGCCTTGTGGCTGTTGCTGAACAACTGTAGATTCAAGTGCTTGTTCTCGTGGAGAAAGTCTTGAAGCTCATTCTCCTAGGCAAAAGAGGCAGAAAGGAAACTGTTTAAAATCCACAAGTCACAAAGATTAGACCAGAGCACAGCACTCAAGCCCAGTATGTTGTTAGCAATAGCCCATGCATTATTCATCCGAGAAGACTGCTTGAGTTTCTCTTGTACGCTCTAGAAAGCATCGCTAAAAGAAGCTGCCACTTCAGCTGCTACAGCAGAACAATAAGAATGTCATAATAGCTTTCTGTGTTAGCATCTCAGATACAAAGCAATGAACAGAACAAGAAACTCAGAGAATGTTGTTTTTCACTGCTGCGAGCGTGTGGAAGCAAACATGTATTCAAATACCACACACACACACACACACACACACACACACACACACACACACACACAATGATCTTTCCTACCAAGTGCTTCAAGCTGGGAGTAAAAAAAATCCCTTCATTGCAGAGAAGGAAAACTTAATTACATTCAATCAACAGTCGCGTGCCGTGCCGTGAATGCAATTTGCAGTGCCAACTTGAGACTTCCCTGAGATGTGCAATTTATAGCAGCAGCAGCAGCATGTAGGCCAAGGGTTCTTCTTGTCTGGAGCTAAGACGCTAAATGGCTCATGCATGATGCATTTACTGTAAATACAGTGCATCCTAATGGCCTGTGATGGAGCGTCTGCTCCTTTATGTTTTACTTATGAAGGATGTTTCATAAAAATGACCCAAGAGGTAAACTTGGAAAACTAACATTAATGCACACTAATGCACAGCCTGCGTGACGTTTGTGTTACATGCACACCAAAACACAGAGAGACACATTTTCTTTCACGATCACATGGTTTTCTATTTATATCTTATATAGAAATGGCAAAAATAACAATAGCCAACACCAAAACTAATTTTTGTATTTGTTTATTCCCTTTTTTGTTATTAATGTCTTGACTTTGAGCCAAGGAAACAGGGAAGCTCTACAGTCTTTTAGCTTTTATGCTACAGCATAGTATTGCCATATTTTGTAGATTATATAATATCAATACAGGGAGAGCAAATATCTATATCTTACTATATAAAATAAAAACAAATGGAACTTTTTAGTGCTGGAATAATAAAATCAATTCTTTTTCAGTTCGCCACACAGTGTTGTTGATGTTTTTTTGTTTTAAATGACATCAGCATATTTGATATTTAGAGTGGAAGTTGTTAAAATTAAGATTAAGATATTGTAGAAAGTATCCAAAAAGCACAATGTGCATTTATATCAAACGTGTCTTGGATTTTTTTTCCGGAAGTATAGGACAAAGCAGACGGATATAGCACATGGGATTTGCAAGGATAGTCATCCATCCCTCTTCTTCAGGGTCATCTTAGCTGCCGCACAGACACCCTTTCACACTCACATTCACACCTATGGGCAATTTAGAATCACCAGTTAAGCTAATCCCACTAACCGCACCAACTGTGTTTGGAGTTTGGTGGGAGGAAGCCGGGGAGAACCTACGCAGACATGGGGAGAACATGCAAACTCCACACAGAAAGGCGCTTTCCAGATGATGAATTCAACCCAGGCCCGTCTCACGGTGAGGTAACCACCACGCCACCGTGCTGGCCCAATGAGTGCATATGAAAGTAAAATATTCTGGGACTACTACGAACATGAAGGCTCATCTCACGTGCCGCCATTCTGAAAACAGCGAATATTAAATCAGCTAAACTGAAAAAGCAGCCGACAGTGGGCGCATTTATCTTGACAAAGCTACCTCTCGATTCAAAGGGAGCTAAGAAAATGACACGATCCATCACCCAGTTTATTTACAAAGACCTGAATCCACATAGTTGTTGTAGAAAACAAGGGTTTGGAGTCCATGTGACAGCATTGTGATATCATAGGCGCCGCCATACCCAGGCTACAGAGAAGTTAAACATAAAGCTGGGGAAAGTTTGAGTACAGCAGAAAGGCGTGCATCAACTTGTGACACACTGAAAAAAGATACACCGCAATATATGCTACTGCAATACTCAGCATGTCACAAAATGTTTAAAAGTGCAAAAATATTGTATCATAGGTTAAGTATCACATCGTTGGACCCCTGCCTCTAACTGCTACTACTCTCTACACCTACTTATAACAATACTAGCGTGACATCTGATACACGGTATAAATTAAAATGAAATATCTAAGACCATAGCAGAGAAAACACTGTCAAGGACAAGCAGAGTAAACAACAGCCTGAAGACAGTACAAGAGTTGAGAGTGAGATTTGCTGCTTTTTCATTCATTTATGTCACAAAAGAAGAGAAAAAGATTCCACTTGCATCGATTGTGTCCAGTCAATTTTAATGCTTCCCGAACAAGCAGTAGATTGCATTGGCAATCCTATTCATATCCATTGATCCTTCAATTCGGTGCTAATATGGGCTGGCTGAGCCTCCAGGTGTTCCCGCTGAAGGACAAACAGCTACAGAAAAAAAAGCAAAAGCTGACATTTTGCCGTGCATACGCTGAAAGAACAATATACTGAAGTACTTGAGACATCCTGGTTTGTTGTTGATTTAAGCATTTCAATATGACTGCCATCCTCATTTAAAATCTTTTTTTTAGGATGGGGAATTTGGACGTGACAGCACACACGCATAACGATGCAAACCAAATTGTCTCAAACACAGAGAATCAGCTGTGACTTTGTCCTATATTGTTGACGTGTTAATGCTTTAAACAGATCAGCGCACGTCATAATCCCTTGGCAAGACACATTTTTACGGAGAGCCCATGAGCCAAGCCGTGGAAGCATTTCAATGCAGAAAACAGCGTGGCCTACACTGAGCCGTCCTCGGCGTTATTCAGCTGAAAACCTCAGATTTCTGCTGAGGTGAGATTTTCTTGCACACCAACACAGACACGCACACAAAGAACAGTAAGTTTAACTGAAAGGAGGTATTACAAAAAAACAGACAGAGAACAAAGAGACTGAATTATAGGAAAAGCGACTGCCACACCTGACCACAGCAATAAGAGGGGAAAAAATGAATGAATGCGTTCTACTTGATCTTGATAGGAGAGCTAGGACAGTTTCATGAATGATACGCAGTGGAAAAATATAATTAGGCCTTGGGGGCAGAGTACCCGGCTACTCCTACTCCAAATGTGCATTTGGTCCAGACATGCTCTGACTCAGCTTCGTGTGCCGCAGCAACGTGTTAAGTTTTGACAAGGCTGACAGATGAATCAACTCGGCCATTTAACTCGCAAGCAATGCAAACATTTCACCCGCTTACTCTGTATTCACCAGCCTCTGTTCAATGTGGATGAAAGCATCTTATTCCTCTTGTTCAGAATAGGTCATTGCCAGCTGTCTAGATGTGCAGGAAAAGGACAAAACATATACTGAAAACTGGTTCCTCATGACTTCTGTAATCTCTAATATTATTAGGAGGTGGCAGTAGGTATTGAGTTGTATACATAAACTCAATTATAGTGTCAGAAATGTGCCTAAAATATCATCTAACGGTGTAGAACTGTGAAGATGACCGACTTTAAACAGTTGGTCAGCTTCACAGTTAGACTTTTCCTTTTTTCCCCCCTTACACTTGAGTCTCTACAACACTTTAACACACCAGGATTCCACGGACACGACGCAAAAAGCAAAATGAGCCACTTTCTGCAATATATAAAAAAGAGAAGAAACATAGACCATCTTCAAATTCATTTTTGGCACCTAGAGTGCGCGCATGTGTCCAAGGCAACATGACATGCCAATCGCACCTTTAACAGAAGGTGTTTGTGTTTACAAACGGCTCCTTAATGATAACAAAGCCAACCACAAAGACGCCCTGGAGATAAATTTCGGCACTGCTATAAAGAGCCTGGACTTGTCGAGCCTTCCCGCCGTCTCCCTCAGTGCTGATCTTCGATGATCGCGGACGCATATTCGAGCAACGCTGATACAGCTAATGCTTGTCGCCATGGTAACAGGCTTTAAATGCTCGCGGAGGCACGCTCTGCTGATGGTCTGTAGCTGTACACCCGATACCCAGGAAAGTAGAGGTGCCAGATGGCTGTGACAGTGTTTACTGTCACTCACACACTCAGTCAGATGATGTGTTTATATACACGGCCGCTGAACTCACGATGAGGGGGGACATTAACGAAAATGTGCAATTTCAACACTGGGTCAAAAAAAAAAAAGAAAGAAGAAGAAGTATCAGTGTGTATTCCTATTGAGACTGTTAAAAATTCGCCAACAGCGCAGGTAATCCTGCACGTTTGCTCTTCTTTTTAACATGAGATGTAGAGGAAACAGAGGAGAGAGAGGGAGTTGGTTTAGACCAAACAGGAAGTGACATTACTGTCAACCCGCCATCCCCTCACAATAAAATTCCCTGGTCTTGTCTGTGTTTGCGTCGCTGTTCTCGAAGCTTGGTGGAGCAGGGGGAGACGAGAGCTGTACCGCCGTCTGTGGAGACCAGCCTGCCATTTCTGCTCGCCATTTGGGGACAGTTTGTCCTTTGGGTAGCTTCCCCTGGACTCAGCAGGCTAATAATGGGCGAGGAGGAAAGTGCTGCTGTGGGCAGGGACGGCAAGAGGAGGGCAGCAAAGAAAACTGTCCTAATGTAGGGTTTATTTAGGGCAGAAAGCCACACACAAAGACGGCTCGTCTAAAGAGGGGGGGCTCGGGGGTATGACGAAATGAATTCAAATGGTCCAGGACCAGACAGTGCCATTTAAATTACTGCAGAGTCCCTCGAGCTCCTACCTTTCATAGAGAAAAAAATTCAATTTCAGGCCATCTGCACTAGTCTTTTACTACTCTCTTTCAAACACGTATACTTTTATTGTGGTGCCAAACTTCAACTTTTTATAAAGAGACTTTGATGTCTACAGTTTTTTTTCCCCCAGCTCTCAAACTACAGAGCGGAAGAATAAGGCTTTATCTACTCTCACTATCACACATACTCTAAAATTCTTTAGCTGAGCGTTTTGCCTCAGAGTGCATGGGTAACCAGCTTTACCGAGCACCACTGGAACATCATAGCAGAAAAACTCAAACTCAACTTTAATGGACAGAAGCATCTCCAGCTTTGGCACACTGTGAAATAAACTGATTAGTCATTCTGGCTTGGAACCATCAACTCGTCTACACGTCCTTGCTGCGAGAAGCCGTGAGAACTCCTCCTGCCTCAGGTACAGAATGTTTCTCCAGTTAAATAAATAAAATATAGCAGGGTAATTATTGCCTTTGCTGGTCACTGGTTATTTTATCACATTTGGCATTTAGCCTCAATGGCAAATCCCACCACTCCCAACACACACCAACACACCATCAAACAGTAAAATTAAAAACGCTGTCTTGTGTGATCTGCCTCACCCTGCAACACTGCACACAGTCAGAGGAATTCGACTCACTTTTCTCAGACACAGTGGCTCTTAAGAGAAAAAAAAGAAAAATTTAACCTTCGAGACTTCATTTAAGACATCAGCACCACATTCGAATGCCAGCAAAGTAAAGGTACACTGTTTGTTTTAATAGAAAGCCTCTATATATAACTTCTACTAACCAACAAAGCTGACTTATTCTGTCATATCATGAGATTAAAATAAGATGAATCCAGTATAATAAGATTAAATGTGTGGCTTTTTCGTTTGTTTGGTTTTTTAATAATCAGCAGGGCCCTTCTGTTTCCCCTTTTCTTCTCTTTACCTTTTGTCCTGAGTCAAGGCCACTCCAGCGGGAAGCAGAGTGACATTTCTGGGGCATTATGAGAAAATGTCCTTAAAGAACCACCAAGTGAAAAAGAGTTGTGTAACATATCTCTGACCTTTCGCAGTTGTGACCACACACACACACAGCGCTGTGTACCTCTGTGCGTTTACATCACAGCTATGTTGTACCGAGCGACTGCGTGTACAAAAGAAGCCACAGCGTGAAGACACTACTGCACAAGTTGCGCAGCATTTCTTCGGTTTGTGCACGATCACTCACAACAAGTAATTACTACAGCAATGTGCATCGCTCATTCTCAAATGTGGTCCCCATGCCAACAAAACCCAACCCACAGATACTGCACCCTGCAATTAATTGTTCCAATTTTTTTTTCCTTTTTCATTTCAGTCACTGCCAGGGAACCATGCTATCACTGCCACTCGTTTTCTCAAGGGAGGCTTGTGTGTGATGATAGAAGGCAAAGCTCTCAGGGTACAAATCAATTTTAGCCTCCATCCTTTTCATTCAGAGGCCAAAGTATATTCTTGGGGCACTTACCAAAGTCTGACATGTTTGATTCTTTTTCTTCACCTCTGCATCAAGCGCTTCACACTCCTTCCTTCTGGTGCTGATCTCAGTCTCCTGGGGAGATGGGGAAAAAAAGCAGAGGACAGCTGCTTTGGTTTGTCAGGAACAGAAGCTTCCTGAGAGGACTCAGTGAAACTAAACAGGAAGAGACTGAGCTGAGGCTTTTCAGCATTTAGGTGTGCGAGTGCATGTGTCGGGGGTTTGTGTGTATATGAATTGTACATGGGTGAGATTTGCAGAGATTATCTGCTAGAGATTACAAATGTTTCAATGTCAGGGAAACGGGCTGAAATGCTTCGAAATGAGAGGTTCAAAAAATGTGGATAGAAGGAGTGTGGCCCCTAATGAATACTATCGTGAAAAAGATCAAACCAAAATCTGCTTAAAACTTCTGCAAATAAAAGCGGGGTTAGACCTTCCTACACCTATGAGAAGCTGCACACAGAGGTGCTTTAAACTAAATGTCAGCACAGTCTCAATGGCGATGCTTGGGTCGCCATTTGTATTTGATTTTACGTGTCATATTCAACACACATAAGTTAACGATCTGCGACGGGATTTTGTTCGCTAAATATGGAATGAAGATTTTGAAAACGTGTGGTGAAGTGTTTAATGTAAAGGCTTGAAGTGGTTTTATCTAATGGTGGAGTGAAATACCAAGAAAACAACTCCTAACAACTCCTATCAGCTTAAAAAGAAAGCGACTAAATTCACCGTCCATCCACGAGGCTTATTCAGGTCTAAAACATAAAGGTGAAGAGTCTGAGGTATTTTAACCCTATTGGGGGTTGTCCCTCAAACATGTGGTCATTGACCCACTGTGTTTATCGATATGCGCTTAAGTGTCAAAAGCCATCATTAATGGTACAGAAATGAGACCTGTCTTTGAGACAGGCAGGAGCTAAAGCAGACTGTGAATCTATAAGCCATTATATTTTTTCCTATTTTTTAAATATTGGTAATTGTTGAGTCTATTGACCAGCTTCACAGCAGAAGCTTCTGCGTACCACAGCAGAATCAGAACAGGTGTAACTAATAACTATAATGAGTGCTGTGTTGTGCTTCAGGGTCTCAGCGGACCCCTAAACACACCACAGCATGCACAGCACAGCCCGTCTGCAGAGCGGCGTTGCTGACCTTCCTTCGCAGGATAAACACAGGTGTAATTGGTAACATTACTTACGGCCATGTTCCGTTTAGACGGCCCTGCTATTGTGAGTGCTGGTTTAACTAAGACAAAACAGACGTGACAATATGTAGGAAATCCAGATTAACCTTTAAGGAGAGGGCAACCTTCTGTTCATGCAATATCCTTTTTTTCCCAATATGAATTTTATGACATACTCAGGTTTACTAAAGAAATAAGGAGACTTTGTTTGATCCGTTACTACAGCTTTTACACTGCTGAGACACGTCAAAGGGTTTGCTTGGGAAAAGGCACTGCTGTGATCTGGCACTGAGACTTGCACTGAAATTCAGCCCCAATTATTGTAATTAAACACTGTATACCTGTATGGTAGACTGCATCCCCTGTTTGATCGGGGAAATAAAAGGTTGAACATGTTTTCAACTAATGCCTAATATTTTCTCCAAATGACCCGAGTGCTTGTTGTGTTTCCATTAGGCTGAGAGCCGAACAGTGCATTAGCTAGAATTACAATGAAAAGAAATGCAACTTTCTTCACAATGTGCAATTTGAGCCAAAACATGACTAAAGTCTGGCGCAGTCAATTACTCAGACTAACAGTGTTGTTCAGAGAACTCCGCTCGCTTCTCAGTAGGGGCGCACAGAGAGAAACGGGATATCCCTAGCAAGGCTGCCGGTGTGTTTAGTCTCATTTGTGTGCCTTCATTCCAACACCATGGCGAGCTTAGCTGGGAAGCTTGGATGCCTTCTATAGTCACGAGAGTAACCACAGTATTTTTTAATGGATATCAGTGTAATGCATAGCTACTCTTACGGTCCAAAATGCACGCCAGCTTTACGTCTTTGAATGAGGAACGTCCCTGCTGTGGATGGATGTGTGCGACCACACCGAGGTCATTATTGTTAACTAAAATAAGGTAAACACCAAAATAAGAAAACATTTTAGTTACCTAAAAAATAAAAACTATACTTGTGAGAAAGAAAGAGAGAAAATAAAACAGCATCTGCTGTTTAAGTGGAAATTTTACCTTGAATAATGAGGCATTGGTGGGCGTGTTTGAGTCAACAGTTTTCAAAAAGTTCTGTGTTTTTATTGTAATACCTGTGCTTATTTTCCTAAATCTTGCCTCTCACATATCCTCGCCATAGATTAATAACCAGAAAGACCAAAGGTAACACCGAAACTAATGAAAAGTAAACTAAAACTAAACTGAATTAAAAACAAAAGGTCAGAATGAAATAAAATAAAAACTAATCAGAACATGCAAAATTATCATAGCTCTATATCACACACTCACGCATCACACGCCTCTGAGCGAGACTAAAATGTGAGAATGCACGAATGTTTGCTTCATCATAGCAAAGCTCACAGGCTGCTTTGAGCTTGAATATATCCATTGAAGGCATTTTTGTTACTGCTGCCCTCCTGACCTGCTGTCGTTTTGACTGTATTTAATAAGACAGTGAGCAACAGGGTCAGGGAACAAGATGAGGAGGAGGATGAACAAGCTCTGATCCTTTTGTAACCTATAACCTTGTGGCATTTCACCCCAGAAAAGCATCAGGTTACTGGTTAAATCTTAGACCACTTATCTGTGATGGTGGGTCCAATAGCTGAAGTCAGCAAGCAAGTGTGCACCCAGGATTTCAAACGATTCAGCAGTTGTGTGAATGGAAAGAAATGGAAGATGAACCCCATTTCAAGCATAGAGTTCATGATTAAGTCCTAAATAAGGAGAAGATAGGAGCTAAAATAAATGTATGGCTGTGGTTATGAGTCTGTTATCAGCTTGTTTTTAAGTTTGGCTAATGATTCGTGGCTGAGAATAAAAGGGGCAACAGTATGATTAGGTTGCCAACTCTTCACTAACAGCTACATTTTACTCAATCAAATGTGATGTGTATTGATTCCAGATAGGGGGAAATACTGCTGATCGTTAAAATAAAAACAACAGAAAGTAGTTTCATTCACTTGTTCAGGTGGGATTGATTATCTGGGACTTTAAGGCCCTAAAACTCCAGAGTTCTTCTACGCACTTCTTTTATACTCTAGAAATGATTCCCTGTGAGTGAATCACACACAGTTTCTACAGACAGCTCGCCATCTCCCATGTGGGCTGGTATCTAATGTGTACACTTTGCAGAACCAGACGGCTACGGCGTTGCGCAAACTTGCCCAATGAATATTTCACTCGCACGCATACAAACACACAGCTCGCAGGCTCGCTGAAGCCCATTTGTTTGGAGCACATTTGCCAGTGTTCAATTAAAAATCCCTCTGATAAAAGATTCAAATGGCTGCCACTGTGAGTAATGAGCTCCTGTATAAGTGAAGAGGCGTTTACTGCACAGCAGATGAAGATAGATGAGAAAGACCATTCCCTTAGGCTGTGTCTAGCATTTGTGCCTCAGTGGCACTAATGCAAATGCATGCACAAAAGAGGTGCATTCACTGCTCGACGTGTGTCGGATATACTACAATTCAAATTTTAAGCTTTTTGCATGCAAAATCAGGTAAATACAACCTCAGATGAATTATAAAACATGCAAAACAAACATTACGCCACAGTGCAGAAGCAGTGAGTAAAAAACTAAGTACACCCTTACTGCTTCCGTAGGAATTAAGAGGATAAGGAGCAGCCAGGTGCTGATAATCAAATACAGTTGAGTAACTGATGATCAGCAAGTGTGAGCACCTCTATAAAAGCATAAGTTTTGGCAGCTTGCTGGTCTGGAGCATTCAGGTGTGTGTAAACATAATGCCAAAGAGGAAAGAGGTCCACAAGTGTGGGAAGGATTATAAGGGAAAACGGTTTGAATGCCATCAGTCTACAGGAAGCAAGATTATTCACTGGTGTAAAACATTTAAGACACTTCCTGGTTTTCCTAGGAGCGGACATCCCCGCAAATTCACCCCAAGGTCAGATCGAGCAATCCCCAGAGGAACAGCAACAACCCAAGAGCTATATCTCTGACTCTACAGGCCTCAGTTAGCATGTTAAATGCCAAAGTTCATGACAGTACAATTAGATAAAGACTGACAATGTGTGGCTTGTTTGGAAAGGTTTCAGGAGAAAGCTTCTTCTCTCTAAAAACAACAACTTAGCTGTGCAAAGCTACAACTGAACAAACCAAAAGACCTCTGGAACAGCGTGTTTTGGATAGACAAGATCAAAGTGGAGACTTTTGGCACTACATTTGATATGTGCTAAGGTTGGGCGATATGTAATCAGTCCAATAATCAGCGATGGGCGATATATTCGCACACGCGTAGACTTTTGGATTGGCGGGGCAATGTAATCATGCACGGACTGATTTGCGTGTTTACAACACAGAAGTCCAAACATGGACGAACTAATTTCCCCCAAAATTAGGGCTTTCAGCGTTAACACGTTAATGCGGCGTTAACGTGGTTATCACGATTAACGCAATTAAAATTTTTAACACGCTCAACCCATCTGGAGCAGAGAATGAACAAACTTTGGACAAACTCCCGAAATGTGTTGACAGAGACATTTCAGGGATCCAGATGGGTTCATTGTTAATCACGTTAGTCGTGATGACGGCGCGTTAACGCTGACATCACTAAAAAATATAAAGTCGCCAATTTGGGATTTATACAATACAATATACAATTTTATTTATAGAGCACATTTAAAAACCAACGGTATACCAAAGTGCTTCACATAAAAGACAGAAAATAAGACAAATATTATAAATAATATATTATAGGACCATAACAAAGTACCAAGTATTCTAACAGGTCAGTGTCACTAATACACAGGAATAGCATAAAATGCATATCAAGTAAAACATGTTAAAAGCACAAAGCCATAAAAGATATGTATAAAAGGTAAAATAGAGTAAGTCTAGGGATCAGATACAGGCATTAACGAGCAGGAAAGGCAAGGTTAAATAAATAGGTTTTTAACCATGATTTAAATGATTGGACAGAATCAGAGACGTGGATAGCAATGGGAAGGTTATTCCATAAATCAGGTGCAGCCAAGGCAAACGCACGATCGCCTCTAGACTTCAGCCGAGATCTTGGCTGCACCAGGAGTAACTGAGTAGACGATCTTAGTGCTCTAGCGGGAATGTACGATCTAAGGAGTTCGATAAGGTAGCTCGCGGCTGTGTTGTTGATAATTTTAAAAGTAAGCAGCAGTATTTTAAATTGGATGCGGTATTTAATGGGTAGCCAGTGCAGGTCAGCTAGAACAGGGCCTCCCAGTTCCAGTCAGAAGGCGTGCCGCCGCATTATGAACAGTTTGCAGTCTATGAAGAAGGGCAGAATGAAGACCGAAATAAAGGGAGTTGCAGTAATCCAGCTTAAAGGTCACAGAGGCGTGAACAAGCTTTTCAAGGTCCTTATGCGGAACATAATGCCTAGCCTTAGAAATGAGACGCAGTTGGTAGAAACTAGATCTGACTACAGCGGACACTTGTTTATCAAATTTAAAAGAGCGATCCAGCAACACGCCCAAATTGCTAACAGTGTCAGAGAGGGAGCTGGCAAGGGAACCAAAGACATCACGAAGTTGTTCGTGAGGAATATTACTATCAAATACAACGATTTCAGTTTTCTTATCATTTAAGATAAGAGAGTTTCCTAAGAGCCATTCTTTGACGTCACACATGCACTCTTGAAAGTATTGCAGAGACAGAGCAGGATCATTAGCTAGTTCAAAGTAGATCTGTATATCGTCAGCATAACAGTGAAAAGCGATATTGTATTTGTCAAAGATTGCATCTAGAGGGAGCATATAAGTTTGGCTTTAAACCAGATAAAAAGAGGTAAGCCTAAGGATGTAACCAAAGCAGTGTGCAGCTTGTGCAGCTTGTGCAGACATATAGTGCGGGCAAAGTACTCAAACACGACTAACTTGCATGAGCATGTACGTGTCCACCAGTGAGTATGCTAGGCTATCACCAGCTTCTGCAGCTCCGCCAACAAGCATTTGGGCGCACTCAGAGGAGGGTGCATTTGCTTGCAGATGAAAGAGGGTGCTGTTAAAACAGCGCTATTTTTTGTTTTGGTTTTTTCTGTTGTCTGCTTCTATTAGCTCCATCATTATTAGCAAACTTACTCATGGGCACATAAATAAATGAATCGCCCTTGTAAAAATGATTGATAGTCGATGTATTTGTCCAATCGGCCAACCCTAATATTTGCTGATATGCTGTGTGTTTAAAAATTACACAGCATATCATCTAAAGTTTGGTTTAAACTGGGTCATGCAACACAACAATGATCATGAGCACAGCAGCAAATCTACAACAGAATGGCTGAAAAAGAAAAGGATGAAAGTGCAGACCTCAACCTCAATGTAAGGCAGCTGTGTATAAAGTGAACTTAAGTGTGACTGATAAAGCAAATCAATAGAAAATTAATCAGCCACAACTGTCCAGCTTCTCAGATGTGATCATCTTTTATTTCAGACTCTCCCCACTGAGTTTGACAAAGTCACACCCTTCCACTGTAGGTATGTGCAGCTTGTGTGCATTTGTTGTTAACTTCAACCAATTTAAAGGGAAAAACAAAAACAAATCAGCGGCACAGTAACCAGGACTGAAGTTAATCATTACACGCATATCTTGATTATATGAAATTACATTAGATTTACTTCTATGATACACTGCATGGCTTTTAGACACGTTGTACTGGATGGTTTCTGATCCCCAGAGAAAGAACAATATTGATCTTCTGTTTTTTTCCTCTACTCTCACCAACTTTAAGGTTAATCCATACAATTTTCAAGCATATATTATGGATTATCACAGAAATTTGTACAGTATTCAATCTTCCCGGCCAGCGAAGCCTTAAGTCTTCTGCGATCACAAGGTCTCAGTAACATTAAATGGACTGTGATGAAATGTGAAAAAGACCTTCATGTTTCCTTCCTTCATTTAAATTAGGTCTACTGACTGTGAATGCATCACGGCAGCGCCTGTTTCTATTATATCAGATTATAACAACATTATAACAATAGTAACAAAACTGCTATATTAATGCTAATTAGCAAATAGGACAGTAAACATTAGAAATGTTTCATTGTTGATATTAGAAATGTATATTAAGAGCACCTTCACATGCTCTCATTAGCATTTAGTACAGTCTCTACTGCCAGCCCTGAATACAGCAGTCTGTGCTCAGCACCATGAAGAGTTCCCCCCGGGCCGACACAACCGCAGCATGTGGCTTATATACTATAACTATTTCATTTCTTTTGCTGCTGACTCCACTCCACTGCACTGCACAGCAACATCTCCACAAAATAAGGCTCACATGCTACCGTATTATTCCTGAAATGACTAATTAACACAGGAGGCTTCCCCCATCCTGTTCTCTGTGTTTCGTCTTCTGATCTTCGGAGCTGGGAAAGCTCTGCGTATAATCTCTAGTGAGCAGAGGTAACCTCATTACTTTCTCTTTTTCCCTCTCTCGCTTTCCCTTTCATGCCTTGCCTTGTGTTGAATAACGATATGTAAAAGGGGTGAAAATCGACTTAAACTTATCCCTAACCGTGAGGTTTGCAGTGTACCCTTTGATTATGAAATGTCCTTGTTTGAGTACGCTCCAAAACACTTACTGTCAGAGGTCTGTCTGTGTGTACATTAACACGCTCCTGGGAACAGAAACCTTAGAGCACAAGCTCCACTTGCAGCATTTCGGTAGTGCACCTGGGAAATTGCATGCTTGAAGAGTTAGCCTTGAAATCTGAGCACAGTGTGCTGATTTAGTCAAATTTTATTAAGTAAATACAAGTCCCATGTGTCCCCAGGTCATGTATCTACCAAAGATTTTAGTGCACTCGCGTGAGGTGAAAAAAAGTGGAAAGATTTGGTTCCATCTTAGAAAATTCCCAGGGATGTCCCTGTGTCTGTGCAGCAACACATCTGCTTTGTATGTCCACATTGTGTCCACAGTCCATAGTCGGACACACAGACATCAAAAAACAACTTCCCGGTTTGAATCCAAGTCCACTGGTGCTCCCCAAGCTTGTTTCAGGAAGAGGCACGAGTGACAGAGGACGGCACAGCACATGCAGCTGACAGCTGGGCATCCAACATCCACAATGAGATAATCTTCTGCATGTAGTGATCACTTTAAATAAAGCTGAAATCACAGCAAAGCCATCATCTTTAACTTACGAGGTGGTGCACAGGCATTAAATCTCAGTCATCGTAGGTTCTTGTTATGACACGTTTTTTGTTTTTGTTTTTTCGCAGACAAACTGAGCTGCAGCCAAAAGTCAGGCCATCAAGGAAGCAGGAGGAATGCCGAGGTCTTTAAGAGAGGATTCCCCTCTGTTACCCGATACGCAAACACAACTTTTACTTAGCATCATTTAGTACACGACTATACTGCACTTACTCCTGGCCCAGAACACGGTAATCTAGTCCAGCACAGCAAGGACTTGTGATTTTAAATCATTTGAAATGACAGAGTAAGTTACATAACCCCTGCAGCTTAAGTCTGTGTGTGCAGGCACAGATGCTTGCATTCCACTAATACTGTACTCATCTGGCACCTGCAAGTGTGTATCGCTGTGTATGTTTGTTTGTGTGCAGTAAAATGCAGACAATGCTGAATCACAGATTTACAGGAAAAACAAGAGTAGCTCCCGGAGGTCAACAAGAACATGCCAACATGCACACACACTTGCAAAACACACACGTGGACGTGCACACATGCTCACAGGGCAAAAGAAATTGGACCCAGACCAGGGAGGTAGAGTGAAAAGTGAGATGAAAGGGAATCAGAATTCCTGCCTCACAGCGGTGAGTCTCTGCCATCAGGTCAAGTTTTAGTTTATGTCTGTCCAGACTTGACCTTTGGCCTTCTGGATATCATCATTTAATTCTTTATTGCTATTAGTCTGTGAAAGAAATGCTGCTGTTATTACCATATGAAAGTTAGTGAATGTCACATTAACAAAAACAAAAAAAAAGATGTACAGATGGACACGACTGTAAAGATTTAAGTGAAACATGGACATAAAATAGCAACACTCTAAACAACCACATGAATTTAGGTGGCAATGTGCAGAGTACAGGCAATGAGGCCTACATATAAATGTGAATGTGAGGGGAATATGGGCAAAATGAAAAATAGAATTGAGGCACCTCAGCTAGGCTACTGCTATCAGGCATATTAAACACCTATGCAGCAGCGTCGGGAGCAGTACGCTGGTCTAAATTCCACTTTCTTTCCTTCCCATTCTCTCTCTTTTTTCAACTCACCACCATGAAACACAAGCCTTGGGGTGCCGGAGAATCAGAAATGAAGCTGCCGCTTTCACCGGGGTCTGACCTCGCTGAGCCACCAATCGCTACCTCACCTGCCTGCTGATATCTAGCATGCAAACACAACGAGCAAAAAAACGGGGAAGACGGAGAGTTGAAGGTGAAATAACGCAAGCAAGGCAGGAGAATGAATCATAAGGAATGAAAAAAGCAAGAAGATGAATTGAGAGTGCAGATGAGAGCCGAGTGAGAGGAACAGAAAGGATAAACTAGGATCTGTTAAGGTGAGGTAACTGGCACACGAGGCTAATTTGACAAAAAACAGGCTCTGTGTGTATAAGAGGCTCCGAGAGAAGGCTGCAAAATCTGATAATCCCACAGCATGAACAAAAACATGTCAGATGAGACTTCTGTCTTAATGGAAACTAAACAATGACTCATGCATACACAACACACTCCTACGTAGATAATGGAGGGTCCTATCAGTTGCTCCGATATCTATTCATTTCCCATGTGACCATGCTGGATTTAATAATCCATTCTTTTTTTTTAAAACTACTGCATTATGGGAAAATAAACAGGTTTTATTTTTTAATGTTTTGGCAGCTGAGGCAGTCTCGATGACTTAAAGGCCACAGAGAACATCTGATGATCTGATGCGCACTGCTGCAACCAAACAAACGCTAGATGCCCATTGCTGTTGCCCACTCAGACACGGAGGCTTACTCATACCCAGCTGGATTTGCTGGACAATTTCTGCAGACTGTCATTCAGTTCACATGATAACCTTCATCACTCATGGCAGAGCTTTAAACTCCATATAACAAAAGACATTTATCTTAAATTGCATGGAGAAATTACACAGAGAAGACTGCGCTGACACATCATACAGAGTGATTTGTGAGCAGGAAGGTATTTTCTTTATATGGACTTGGGGACCCTGCACTACAAAGACAGAGCTGTGTGTTGTTATTCTATTCTCTTTTATTAGATTCCAGTAGACTTTGCAGAGATCCATGGGAATCAATGCAAATGCTTACAGCCGACTTAGTCACATAGATACACAGAGGCTAAATGCTCAAAAACAAGGACTCGACAAACAATGCTTGTATAGCTAGTTCTGGTTATTGCAAAGACTTACAAACATTTGCAGGTCAATATGTTGCTGCTAGAGGATGGAACAAAAAGTCATTGTGCAACTCCATAACTGTACCAACCCACTGCTCAAGATGAAGATGCAGGAAGATGCATAAATAAGCAAATGAACAACAGCGTCATGGCTGTCTCAGTCAAATTAGAGTAGCCAGTAACCGTGCAGGTAGATTTGCTGCTGTGATGATGGACTGTTGGCTGAGAGGTCCAGACAAGCATTAAAGCCTCGGGAGGCAGTGTCAACATCGAAAACTGAGCAGGGGAACAAACACAGGCTACAAATAAACCATGAATCAAGGCACACTAATACGTGCAACTGTGCACACGGGAACTCCAGGTATTATCGAGGCGCAGCTAACACATTATCCACAGCAGAGGGCTCTCTTCATTCATTTTAGCCATTATTATCTAAAACTAAAGAAAAAGGAAAAGGTCATTGGCTGCTGGAAAATCAAACAACAAAAAATACCTGTGTTCAAATAAAGTAGCAAACAAATTTCAACAGCTATAAAGTGGATCAAAAAGGCGAACGAGAGCAGCACCACCAAACATACCAAAAAACCTTATCTCTGTGTAAAAGAAAAAGAGGTAAAAAGAGGCTACTGCCCTTTCCTTCATGCTGTCATGACTATGTCAGAATCACTCACTCCCTTTCTAAGGGGAGCTGTGCTCTTACATCTGCGCCCCTCTCAGTCAGAAGCCGACAGAGAACGAGAATCTCGCAAAACCTGCCATGATCAAATTAATTCACATCGAACCAAGCTGCCTGTTTGTCTGCACACTTGGGCCCCGACCAGATAAGCTGATTATAACACAAAATATTACATGCTGTCCTATTTGTTCTGATCCACTGTTATCCTAGTGTCCCTGGTAATACAAAATCACTGACCTATGAAATGTCAAGGTACACTTAGATGGATAATTACAAGGTATGTGATCCTTCAGATCTAAAACCTGCGCACAAATAGGAGCGTTTATCATCAGTGGTGACAATTATGTCTAATAATTTTATGCGCTGAAATGACCGAGGAGTCACAGGGCCACAGGGCCTCCCTCTTCCACCCACTGGATTACGACATGTGCTCTGCGTTATCAGACTGCAGTAACACTGTGTGGATGCTGTTGTGATACTGTGAATCACAGCATTAGGGCAGCAGACTTTGAACAACACCCCGCGCTGACCAGCACGGGCTCGGATGGCGCATCCCCTTTTGTTTGGCTCAGTTTAAAGGTCACTTCAACAGAATGTAGTGATAAACTCTTAAATGATGCTTCTACACTGGTTTCCGCTAATTTAACTGTCTCCCTGCCCCGCAAAATTAGAGCTCACATAGTTATGGGCAAAAGGGCTGTCACCAGCTGAGGTGCCTTTGATCCTGTGCCAGAGACACAGACATATGCTGTTCCATCCTGCAGGGAGGAGCTGTACTGGATGCAGGGTACAGCTCTTCATTGCCTTTCCATTCATTAACCACATTTCAACAGCTGGCAACCAATTAGTTTGCTCTCCAAACTCCAAAACCAATATAATGAGTACAACTTCACTTTTGTATCCTTTGTTAAGGGGAAACAAACTTGTGTTTGTGTTGGCAAAATAAAGTTTATACAGTGCGCATGCATGCCTTCTAGTCATGAGAAGGCATGCATCCTCTAACACTTGTTTCCATTTGTCAGAGCGCTTTTTCTAACAGCAACAGGCTTTGACATATCTCATTCAGCTTACCGTCAAAGTTCATCAGTAGCTTGCGAACCCACAGTTGTTCATTAATGTGTCTTTAACGCTAAAAAAAAAAGAACAACATAGATTGAGAGGGACAAGGTCATCCAGGTTTGATGTAGAAAACCATCTCCTTTTGAACGCACGTATCAAAAAGAACTGACTTTCTGCTGAAGTGATTACTGTGAGGTGTCTGACTTGGCTTTTGGCCTCAGCATAACCGTGCTGACTCTCTGATGTGAGGAGTTTTTGCATTAGGTTGTGGCTGAGATCCTGTGTGCAGTAATAGGAGACAGGTGGTGCCCAGGAGGAGATAAAGAGTGAGGTTCTCACCCCACAGGATTCTGGCACAATCGCAGCAGAAACAGACGCTCTTGCCTCCCCATTTGGGGGACAATTTCTAACCATCACGCGCCAGAATACAGGGCACCCAATTACTCGTCAAACCTGAGTAGCAAACACGGGGACCTGCTGCCTACAGCGTTCAAGTGCCAAACACAGTGGTCAAATGCAGAAACTGGATAATGCATGCACTGGCCAGATACTATACTCAATTCAGTTCAGTTGCTAGTCGCTTTACTTTTGCAGACTAATTATGTAAGTTAAGCTTTAAGAAAGTGAGCAGGTGAGAAGTTAAAGAAAAAGACTAAAGAGATCAAGTAGATTAGTAAAAGTACTGTGTGTGTGTAAAAGCAACGTTAGCTGTGCTGTGAAGCTGTATCAACTTGTATCAAATATCGAATCAACTTTATTATCTGCGTGCGTTAGCACTCCTAACTGCTGCTTAGCACCAATTAGCAAGTACAAGTAAGGCTGGAAATGTCACTGAGAATGTGATTAGTGCTGTAGACGTGTGCTCTAAGAACTAAGATTTACATATATACATCATGGTCCTTTGATCTTTTGTTCTTTGTAATAAATGAATAAATCAAAACAGCAATAGTTAGCCAGCAATCTGAGTCATTTTTGAGAATACAAAAATTATCATGTCAGTGGTGCCTTTAATTAAGCAGCTCATTAAAAAAACAAAAAACAACCTCACGCTTGTATCCAGAGCACGAAGCAGACAAAATGTTACCCGCAGTAAGAAGATCGATAAATCAAGCTTTGTTCGCAGAGCGCAAGGAAAAATACTTCATCACAAATAAACAATGTGATAAATAAAAAAATGCAAGGCTCAACAAAAGTAAAGCGGGTTATCCAGCAGTGGCCTCTGAGGACACGCAGGGTTTTCTAAACCATTTCAGCTCGAGAACTGAGGTTAAAGATTTTGAGCGACTTATGATACACCAGCTTTTTACAGTGGATTATGGATAAAACTATCTAAACTACTGATAGACCTCAAAAGTTTGCAAAAACTACCTGAAGAGCAAAGTCACAGTGCTCAACGTCACTTGACCTCAATCCCTGTGAACATTAATCAGCATTTTTTTTATCTATGTATGTTTAGGCCTTTTTATTCTTGTTGATAGGAGAGTGTAGAGAAGACAGGAAAACTGGGAGAAAGACATGTAGTAAACCTTCTCAGGGCAGATTTGAACCCAGCCACTCTGCATTAGTCTTATGGCATAGAAGTGACCAGCTCTACTAAGTAAGCTATACTGGCACCGCCTCTGACATCACCAACAAATGAAAACAAACCATGATGTGTCAAATAGATATGCAAGTAATTTGTCAGTGTGGAGGGAAATTTGTTTTGCGTCATAGTAGCGTGACATTTTACCCACACTGCAGCCCTTTGATGATTACAATGGTCGTTCCTATTGCAATGGTGATCAAGCTAAGCTTTCATCAGAAACACAGGCTCCATATAGTAAGATGGAAGAGATTCTAAACTAATGCATAAAGGCTGGAAAAATAGCCTTCATCATTATATTGCTCTGCATTTTTTCCTTGGTATCGAAGTCAAAATCCATGTATCTGCATTTAATCTTCAGTTATTCATAATCTCTGGCTCTCTTCTACAGCTTATCTTTTGTCCCGTCTGTCTTCCTGATACTGGTTGGCTAATTCTGCAGCAGGTTTCTTCCTGTTAAAAGGAAGTTTTTCCTTCCCACTGTCTCCAATTGCTTGCTCAAAGGGTTTGATTATTGGGGTTTTCTTTGTATTGTTGTGGGATCTTTACCTTAAAATACAAAACCCCTTGAGGTGACGGTTATTGTGATTTGGCACTATATAAATAACATCAAATAGAAAATGCATTCACATACAGTACCAGTGTGATACACTTGAAAAATATATACATTTCTTTATCTTTAACTTTCTTGGTGCTTTTATTACAGGTACATCCCCACCTCCACCATCACCTCCCACCTTCCTGTTTTCAGCTCCATCTTTAACTTCACTCTTGTCCTCACATGTCCAAAACAACTCACCTCTCCTACTGTGTCCTATCTCGTCCATCCTCGTCACTTCCGATGCAGCTGTCAGTGTGTTTAAATCAGCTGCCTGCAGCTTCACTTCCTATATAGCAGAGCTCGTCTCACTACCATTCTGTAAAACCTTTGCTTTCACTGTTGCCCTTCTGTCGCATATCACTCCTGGCATCCTTTTTCACCCTGCCTGCACTCCCATCTACACCTCTCCGTCACACCTTTCTGTCATATTCACTACTAATTAAAACAGAGTATGGGTTTAGAGAACATGCATTAATAAAATCAGCGTAAGAAGGAATATTATTTTCATCAACACAAATTCAATATATTTCTTCCTCTTTACATATTACACAGTGATTTTTCTCTTAGATAAGGCATGTGTGTTAAATTAACCTTATATGGTAAATTATGTTTAATTTATTTATATGTGCACATTTTTGAAAATGCAAGAATTCTGAGGTGACATGTGTGTCCCTAACTTGTTTTCATTTTTACATTTTATAATGAGAAAAATCTTCTGGGATTTTTTTTTTTTTTTTTTAATGAACCAACAGAAACATGGGCGTATGTTAAAAAGAAGTAAACAACTTAATTCCTCCTACACTTGCAGACGCTGTGGTCACACAGTCATAGTAGCTTGGAACAAATGAGAAGGCGTCCCTGCTCAGGCTCAATTTAGGAAAAAATAGAAGAGAATAACTAAAGCAGGGAGCTCTGTAAATCCACCATTTATGGGGACTACACTTCCCAAACTAATTTTGTTGTTTGTTGTTGATGTCTTAGACAATAAAAAACAAACAAACAACGTCATCACAGTTGATGTTTCTGTCAAACTGAATAGTAGTGTAGAGTGATGTAAAGCCTGCTGTGCACAACCAACAGCTTAACAGAAAACAAGCCTCTTGTGTGAGTCCAGCATTAGCATATAAACAAGAGCCTGGAGTAGATGGCTGCTGCTGCTGCTGCACAAGGCTCAATTGTCAATATGTTCGCTGGGCCTCATCCAGGGATCAGAGGGGGGCTGTCAGGACTTTGATTCCTTCACACAGGGGACAGAATAAACAGCAGAAAAACAACACTCCAACCTGTCAATCACAAGACTCTCCATTTCTATCACAATAAACTCCAATTTGAGTATTCAGCTAAACAAAAAAGGCTCCAATGTAGGTATTTGTGTTGGGAAAGTTTTCTACACCGCTTAAGATGGTCCAAAATAGACAAGTGGGTAACGGCGCTAATCTAGTACCATTCTCCCTGAAAGGAGCTTCCCTTTTCTCCTTCACTCCATTGCAATGAAGTTTTAGTAGGAGTGAGGTTAATTCTGTCATCTATTACACACAGTTTAATAATGCTGCCAACATTAGTAAACATACATAACCTTCCATAACCTGCCATTGAGCTACATGAATGCCTTAAAAAGAAGCAGTTTTAACACATCTCTGTCTACATTTACTGCCTTAGAGTCAGCTAAAAGTCAAGGTTTTCACACGTTTGTACGATTGCTATGAATAGCTGGGAGCCCACAGTAACAATTAATACAGTGTGTGGTGTTTGATGGTTGCTTCCATCAAAGTGCAGTCCAGAACAATCAGTGAGTACACAAAATTACCCATACTGTATCCTTTGTATAACACAGGATATCTCTCCTCTGAGAACACTTGAGCAAATGTTAAACTGCTTTCAGCAGTTACCATGGCATTTGTGCTGCCAGGGCATTTTTTTTTGTTTGAAACTGGAGTGAAGCAGCTTTGCAAAAGCTGCTCACACATACAAGTTTATTCAGAACTTAGCTGTGTATCTTACTACTCCACAAATTTTCTGTGGAGTCTGAAATGGCACAGAAACGTCTCCATCTGATATTAAATTGAAGCAAGAGAAGGCGTATGAAAAGTGTGTGTGTGCCTGTGTGTGTATGAGGAGATAAAGGAGAGTCTGATAGGGTCAACAGTTCTCTGATATCTCTGTTCATTTAATTAATACTTTGAACTACTTCAAATATATTTCCAAGGCTCATTTACCACCTTAGTCTCAGCGAAATGTTGATATTTGAGGTTCAGAAGTCAAATCAGACACAGTCACTAACGCATTTTTAATTTGAGAAACACAACTTCTGTTCAAATCCCATGTTCTTACGATGTGCTCTAATTTTCAGGCAATTAAACAGAAAGTTTAGTTGGTATTTACTTACTGTTCTTACAACTTTAAGGGAAACTGGGACTGTTTGCAAATTAAGCTTACAATCTTTGCATTTGTGCTGAGGAAAAAATAGAGATACTCATGTCTGTTTATTAAATACAAAGTTGCAACCAGCAGCTTTGTATCTGTTTTTTTCATACCATTTTGATACACAAATATAAGCTAATGCTAATGCTAATGCATACTTGTCTGCACGCTAAATTTAAAGCTAGAACCATCTGCTGGTTAAGTATTTAGAAACTGTTGCTATAATGTTGAAATGGTAAAAGTTAAACCAATAACTTTACTTTGTGAACTAATGTAAATACATTTATGTAGCTAATTCAAACCCTGTCTCATTTAAAAGTAGCTTTGATTAGCACAAAAGTTGAAAACAGAGAAATACGGTTCTTTTTTTGTTTGGATTCAATGACAAAAATTAGCTTGAAGAGCTGCTAATACATTTGTAGTAGCAGTTTGTTTTTGCTCTTTTTTAAAAACAAATTTTGGACAAAACCAGTCGACTGTATATTTTCGGTTATTTTAACACTAGTCTTTTTGCTAAGCTAATCTCTCTTACACGCGTACAGGCTATATTTGAAGCAAGAAGTGTTAGCTGGCTAAGCATTTTAAAACTACAGGTGGACATGCGCCTTAACATTAATGAGGCCATAATTATTCTGGAAATACATAAAATTCTGAAATACAGACTCAATTACCTCCTTAGTTGAAGCTAAATGCGTATATCTGAGTAGCCCATTAGCTTTGATTAGCATAAACTAGGAGCTGCTGTAACTCCAGAAACTGTTACTGTTATGGTGTCTGTATGTATTAAATAAAAAATGTATAATTTGTGAGCTTTTAAGCTGCTGGTGTAGCAACAGCAGTAATGCTGTTTGGAGTTTTCTTTTCCCCATTGTGTCAGTCTTTGCAAAAGCTATTATCTGTCATTTTATATGAAAATAAACTATATTTTTAGTTAACTGCTGCTACGATGTTGCCAAGACTTTAATGTTACAATAATATATCTTTAGCAATAATATTCTTATCCACATACTCTTGATTTTTGCTTACTTACTTCTTTGACAACTGTGTTCGCCTTTGCAATATTCTTTTATATTGTATATGCAACACACCAATATTGCAATAGTAAACGTACAACATAGTTTTGTACTTAAAGAATCTTGTTTGTTTCACACAGGCATACCATGAAACAGGCCTTGTTAACAGTTAATTTCAAATTACAGTGCATCTTATATATGAACTAATTAATTACAGCCTTATACTACATACATTTTAGTAGACGGCATATTAAGAATTCAAGGCATATTCAAAGCTCTGTTAAACCTGCCAAGAGCACTGGGCAATATGGCATATTAAACAATAAGTGCAATGTTGCCAGCTGTCTCTATTCAGAAGTGGGATGCCTTTGTAAATACAGCCCTCTTGGAATGAAAATGAGGTAGAGCACACAGAAAACCCTCTGACAACAGAGGACAGATCATCCTTTCTTCTTCCGCTGGCCCTCGCTGACCTGCCCTCACCCTCCCGTAAACAAAGAGAGAGAGACAGAAAAAAAGCTGCACATTTACACCTTTAACCGACTCTTTAAAAGCTGCTCCGGTTTGGTATGCAGGAAGGCTGCTGCAATTTGGTGTGCAAACAAACCAGTGCACCATGCATTCTTGGAAATGCTTAGTGACTTGGAAAAGTCACTATCAATATGAATTAAGATTAAGAAAAAGGGGTCAAGGTAAAGGCAAAGAAAAGGGGAAAGGTAAGATGAGAGGGAGAGTGATTGGTAGCTGGCTGCCATTCTGGCCCGGAGGCCCTGCGGCTGATGCACGGGGTTGCGTAATGGTTCTGCATGCAATGTGAAACACAGTAAACAGGACTTCAGCGCATGAAGCTGAAGAGACCACTCAAGCCTTCTGGGGAAGGGAAGTTATTTCAGTGAACCCATACATACACAGGATGAGACAGCCATGTTTTGACACAGTGCACTAAAAATAGCACATTCTTAATAGAAAAAAACTGAGTGCCATGCAAATCTAGGCTCGCACATGAGGGGAGCGATAAAACGTTTCCTCCAAAGAGAGACCAACTAGGGGGCATGGTAAATAAGAGAAAGAGTGACCCGTTGCAGGGTAAACTACTCAGAATATAAAATCATTCATAACTCACCATGACAGTGATCCCACCTGACAACCACGCATCGCAGAACCACATTTACATACAATAAAAGAGCCGAAGCAATTAAGGATCAGAATGAGCAACTTTGCAGATCTGTTATGTAATTCCCAGCCTGTGGGACCATGTGTTAGAAAATGGCGGCAGGCAAGCATGTTTTGTGCTGCACATATATGGTTGTTAATCACGCTCGGTCTCTTTGCTCTCTTTCCATTTCCAGAGAAGTAGAAGCCTGGCGGCAGCCAACCTGCGGCGCCGCAGCACGTGCAGGCTGGACTTCAGCATCGCTGCGAATGTCACACAATGTTAACTTGCACACTGGAGGCCAGCCTACGGTTAGAGGATCACGAGGACAACCTATAAATGGCGCCTTTTCACGCAACTCTGGATGAAAAGTTTACAGCATTGATTGGATTTCATAGTTTTACATTTCATTTTATTTTTATAGATATCAAATGCATTGGGTGAATGTAAATGAAAGGTTGCAGATCAGAGAGTAAGCTGCTCAAATACATGTCAAATAGACTTAGAGGTGCAAAACGTGCAGGTCCTTTAGGAAACCAGTGGGAATACTGATGAGTACAGGTATTTTTCCGAGCACACAGACAGAGCAGGTAGCACACATGAAGAGATGAACAGGTACTCTGTTGGAGCCACATAAAGGAACACATCTCTCTCTTTTCTCTCTCTTGTTCTCTCTCTCTCGCTGTCGGTAGCATGAGAGAAGATTTCTGCAGGGCGTGTTGGAGTGTGAGTCATCATCATTGCAGAGAGAGAGAGAGAAAGAGGGGAGAGGCATTCTTTAAGTCGAAGACAGAGCTTATGGCAGCAATGCAGCATGGAAACACCAAACGCATCGGCCTTTATCAGGGTTAAAAACCTCTACACATACCAAACAACCGCATTTAAGTGAGTCCCACGACAGCATCCCAGCACAGGAAGGAAATGCCATCTTGTTGTTATACAACAACAGGCCAGAACTGAAGCTTCAGTGAAACCTACTGACTCACAACATAATCCAGTGAGTTAGTGTAAAAGCCTGAATAATTATGGCTATGTTCACACTGCAGGCGAAAGCGCATCAAATCCGATTTTTTTGACCCTATGCGGCCCATATCCGATCATGGTATGACAGTCTGAACGGCACAAATCCGATATTTTCAAATCCGATCTGGGTCACTTTCGTATGTGGTACTGAATCCGATACATATCCGATGTTTTAGAAAGCGACTGCTGTTTGAACGGTCATGTCGCATTAAATCCGTCTTTTACGTCACTGACACAAGACACACGCCAACTATCAGCGCCGGAGAAGACATCGCGAACGCTTCCTGGCCATCCAATGTAGATGTTAGTGAAACTGTTGGGAAGACAACGTGAACATTTTATTTGTACTGTATAATCTGCAGATTCTGACAGAAATCTGCAACTATCCTTTGAAGCACCGCTCCTCTAAAACAGCAATAAGGATCATTATTAGGTTATTTACATAATTATGTAAATAACAGAATAATTTAAAGCAAAAATTGGGAAACGTAAAGTCCGAAGTCTTTATATTAAGGAACATCAGTCAAACAATATTGTTTGCTCTGGGTCTAAACAGAACGCGTTGTGTGTGACATCTTCCTTTGCGCATGCGGGCCGCTTTGAGCGTTCACACTAGAGCGCGTTTGCTGTCACATTTTATTTGTAGTGTGAACAAGCAGACCAAAAAATCGGATTTGATCAAAAAATCGGAATTGAGCATTAAGACCTGCAGTGTGAACGTAGCCTATGAGTGAGTTTCCATTGTGGCCATGTTACTATAATAAACACAGACGTGGACACGCCACTGTAGTTCGATAAGCTGGAAATCAGAAAATCAGTCAAATAACTGCACAACAAGTATTTTAGGTTATTTAATAGAAAAAAAATAATGTACTCATATATATATATTGATTAGTGTTTAATTACTTCCAATAGATTGATGCAGGATGCTAAACTTAGAATTAATCCATTAAAAATACATAGGAGCAGGCACCGGTTTTTGGAAGCCACCATGTCGCCATCTTTAATACAGTGGCCATCGCCATTATGCCCAATCGTTTCATTCAATCTATGACCATTTTAACATTTTTAATCATCTCTTTCTCATCATGCCTTTCTCCTCTGCTCTGTCTCCTCCTTTATTTCCCCCTCATCCTTTTCTTCGTCACCTAAAGCTTCATTTTCTGAACTGAAGTCAACTAACACATGGAAATGTGCAAATGCATGTTTATTCATTCCCGATATTCAATATATTCACTCTACAATAACAAAAAAGAAAAAACCCCAACAATCAGATCACCTTATATGAGCAAGAACTTGGTGACAGTGGGAAGGAAAAAACTCAATTTTAACAGGAAGAAACCTCTGGCAGAACAAGATTTAGGGAGGGGCAGCCATCTGCCATGACCTGTTGGGGTTGGAGGGCACAATTACTCACAATTGTCACACTTAGTATTCTTAGCACATTAGACATGTGTCCTTCCTGTCCATGGACAGATGCCAACAAGCTAAAGAACAACAACAACAGTTGGCTATAAGCCAACACTGTGACAGCTAAGGTTAGACTCAAGTCCCCCAGAAATCACACTTTCCTTCAGATAAACAATAAGCTTACGTTCTCACATCACACAAGAGATTTTATTTGCTGTGAATCCAAGTCCAAGAATGTTAGATCCGAATCAAAGAAAGGTTCACTTACACCGGCTAACAGCAGCAAAAACAGCAGCAGTTGACTGCAATCTATCACTGGTGATATTATATGATATATAATGGTGATATTTTACATACTCTAGCTTTAAATTGTTATTTGCAGCCCAACAATCATTAGCAACAATTTTAATAAATCTTAAAGTTAAAACTCAAAATATTATCTGGTTGCAGCTTCTCCAATATAGGCATGTGTTTGTTTTCTTTATATTAAATAACTGGCAACAAGTTTATTAATAAATCTGACTGTTGCCAAATGAGGTATAATATAAAATAAAACACTTTAAATAGGAGTTAGTTATGGTTAATATTCATTGTACTTTAAAGACTAGATGATGACAATATTAAAAAGCCATTAGTAATAATTGCTATTACTTATAGCAATGGTTGTTTGGTTAAAATATAAAACATTTATGAAATATGATATAAGCCAGAAAGCGGTGTTATCTTATTCTGTGAAAGACAAACAAAATATTGCGAGTTTAGGAGAAAGCTGCCCGTCTGTGACATATTTTGTAACAAAGAGACGTTGACTATTTCTAGAAACTTCCAGCAATATTAGGAACCTTCCAGAAGGAGCTATCTGACACAGTGCAGGCAGAATTTCTCAAAAAGTTAAGACTGACAGTTAACACATGACTAGTTTCCCCATTAAATAGACAACTACATTACCCATAACCAAATCTGAAAAAAAAAGGACAATTAAGCACATGTTCCTGAAGTAAGTCAGACACATACAGGCTGATGCTCTCATTAAGACAGCATCAAAAAGAAAATTTCAATCATTGCCTGATATTTCCCTTGACCTCCCAGATATTCTCACCCACACTGTAATATTTCAATTCCCAAATCATGCTCTCTAGCCTGGCCTTACCTTCTCCCACACAGAGACAGTGCAAGCCTTGAAGACTAGTTCCCTCATATCCAGACTGCAATCAGGCAGGAACCTGTGGTACGTTTTCTTCTCCCCAAGTCTGCCTGGATTGTCATGAAGACGACGTGACAGACGGACCTCTAGTCACAGAACTCTAAAAGCTGCTGCATAAGTCTGCAACCTGATCCTGAAGTTCAGCTAAGTCCGTGCTGCTATTCAACCCGACAGATTAAATTACTGACTGTGGCCAGTGTTCCACCAGCCTGATATTACCCCGTCACAGACTCTAAATTAATATGAACCTAAGGCCACTGTATAAACTGCATCTGGTAAAAGACAGTGTGTTAACAGAGCAGCTGTAAAATTACAAATCCTTTAAAAAGTCAATAGTTGTTTAAATATAGTTATATATATTCTTGCAGGACTCGCTGGTATGCTTTCTAAATAAAAAATAAAAATATTAATCTATGCAACAACATGATGATGATGAAAGAAGTTGAAGCCTTAGCTTAGTTGGGCTCGATGAAATGCCCACTGTACCTGCAAGAAAACACTGAAATATGACTGAAATATTTCATAGCAGGCAGTATTATTTCTCAGCTAAAAAACAGCCTAAAAACAGGCTGCCTGACTTATTATTCCAACCAATCAATAAGCCAGCCGGGCATTATGTAGTTCAAATAAGTCACAGTTCAAAACCACTACATTACATGCAGTTATCTTTAAGCTCAAAAATATGCTCCTATTATTCTGTTGCTAATAACTAAGGACCTGGAAAAGTCAGTCTGGACTCCACCAATACACACTCAAACAGAGTGTGCACAAAAGATTGCCGTTTAAATTTGTTAACCTCCCCAAAAGAAGTCAAGCAACAAAAAAACAGTAATAATCTGCGAGGTCAAACAGGAACCCAGGGTAACGTTAGGTAACTAAAGGCCTCTCTCACTTTGTCCACAAACCAGGAGAACACTGAAGAACAATGAGCATGTGCACGGCATGGCTGCAAGGAGAAAGCAAACACTCTCTAAAAACAACAAAGCGGCCCATCTGCAGTTTGCTAAAGATCACAATGACAAGCCAGAAGCCCAGTTTGAGCAATATTAACTGTGTTATGTTTGGAGAAAGGGCAATACTGCATTCCAGCATAAGAAGATTATCCCATCAGTGGTGCCTGCAATGGTTTGGTCCTGTTTCACTACGTTACAGTCAGGATGGATTTCCATTTTTGATTAAACAATGAATTCTGAATTATCCTGGTAAAGTCTAAATGAAAATGTCAGGACATCTGTCCATGAACTGAATCTTAAGAAAAGGTTGGTCATGCAGGAAGACAATGCCCCTAAGCACACGAGACGCTCTACTGAAAGAAAGAAAATGGTAGAAGAAAAAGTTAATGTTGTGAAATGGCCAAGTCAAAGTCTTGACCTTAATCTAACAGAAATGTTGTGGAATGGCCTGAAGCAAATAGTTCATGTGAGGAAATCCACCAAGATTCCCACATAGGAAGCAGAGCAACGAGCTGAAATTCCTCCAAGCCAACATGCAGGATCGATTAACAGATAAACATTTAAAATGCGCCAGCATGGAATCATGTTTTTACTCAGTAAATAAATGACTTTTTATTCTTTTCTGTCTTTTCTACTTTTGCAGCTGATAATCTGTTGATATTTCAGCTTCATGTGTGGAAATACATAAAAGAAATTAGGATTCAGCCTAATCAAGTTCAACTGACATGTCCCTGTGATGCGTTGCTTTCTCTTCCAGTCCCAAAGAGTCCAAGTAAAACCATAAAAACAATGTTCAGCTTTAATTTTGAGAAATACGGTCACATGCAGCTTGTGGATTGCGGGATGCTGATAAAATACAAAACATAGTGAACATTTATTCACACCAATTCTGTCAAAGAACAACACTCGCAGGAGTTTCCTTAGCCGGCTCTTATTTCCCTGGCAAGCTGTGCGATACCCAAGACATCAACTGAAAAGGAGTAAAAGAGCAAGATGGAAAGGAAGAGAGGTGCAATCTAGGCAAATGACCCAGAAAAAAACCTTTTTCATGTGAACAAAAAGTCATGTCAGTAGTGTGAGTCACACCAAGTCAGCCTGTCAGTACCACTTGCTGCGTACACTTATCCCAAAGTACATAGCTACCAAGAACAAAACCTCAAAGAGGGCAGCATCTTAAATGCAGCAAGAGGCAGGAGTCTGAATGTAACAGATGATAACAAGGTCAGAGAAAAAAGCACCATAACAAGCATTCCCGTCTGAGGCAGACGAGCACTCGAGACACGGCTCATCGCAACTGTTCTGACACTGCGAGAGACCAGCTTATCAGTCAGCTCCACTATCTACACAAGAAATGCTGTTAACCATCACTGGCCTTTAGTTTTACCCGAGCACCAATTAAGAGGCAGTAGACTGAACACAAGCACCCATTTCTGATGTTGTACAACTGTAAATATGTAGTGAATAGGTAGTGAGAAACTTTTAAGAAGATTAAAGGGTAGGCAGCAAGTATCTGCCAAAATGTAAACTTCAGTGACAACTACAAATATCGACAGTATCAGTATCAGGTCAATACTAGCACAATAGGATCGATACTTGTGAAGTGAAAATTACAATATATACCTCACACATGCACTAGGTTTTGTTGTTTTAACTAATTATTTTGTATCATTAAAATGTGTTCAGAATTTGCAAATTGATGATGATTCATGTTATAAGTATTAGTATCGGTATTGGTATCTCAAGTAGTGGTGATTTACTTGGTATCAGATCGCAGTATAGCACAGCACTAATGATAACCTCCGCTTATGATTTCCAGTTACTGGTTATTTCTTATCTGAGTGAAGTTGAACTCTGTAAATACTGACAAAAGGTGCTTTTACAGTATAAGCTTCTTTAGTAGATGATACACTGGATCATCCTTTAGGAAAGGAGACTGCATAACTAAAAACTGCCGCCGATTGTTAAATGTTAATTATAAGTAAAATTTGTTGATATATTTTTAACAACTGGGTTTTGAAACTAGATCCTCCAAAATTCTCCTTCACACTTTTCCTTGACTGTCTTCTGTAATGTGCATAATAGTGTTTTTGTAGGACATTATGACGTCTCAGTAAAGCTGACCTTTGATCTTTCGATAGAAAATGTTATCCCTTGACTATTCTGTTCTAGCTGACACATCTTTTCCCACACAATTAGAGAGAAGGGGGGTGCATGGATTTGTGCAACCACACAAAAGGAAACTACCAGGAAGGATGGAAGCCAAAGAAGTTTTCTTAAATAAATCAATAAATGATACCATATTGAACAAGTGTATGTTGTGCTAATGCACTCACTCAAGTTGTGAAATATTCCTCAGTCGACTGTTAGTGGTATTGTAACAAAGTGATTGGGAACAATGGCAACTTGACCGCGCACCAGTGCACAAAGCAAGGTCCATAATGCCATGGACGAGTGGGTTTGGTGTGGGATAACTTGACTGGCCTGCACAGAGTCCTGACCTCAACCTGACAGACTTTCTCATCCAACATCAGTGTCTGAGCTCACAAATGCACCTCTGGAAGAATGCTCAAAAATTCCAATAAACTTATGTGTGAATACGTGTGAATGCAGACAAGAGAACAGTTTTGGCTAAATAGTATTGATACAGTATAGATACAGCACGTACCATCAAGCTACAATGGTTTGAATCTGGCAAAAAGAGTTTTCCACTGCAAACTTTTGTAATATAGGCAGGAAATAAACATAATTAGAATAAACAAATGAAAACACTTTGGAGAGAATACAGTATGCATTATTAGTAGTAGTTAGCACCCCACCCCCACTACCCTGATAAGGATAAATGGAAGAGAATGGATGGATGGAAGTAATAGAAGCAGCAGCAGCAGCAGCAGTAGTAGTAGTAGTATTGCTCTTATTAACTGCTGTAAGAAATTATTTTCCCAAATATCAGTTAAAATAATTTCTTATTCTTCATTTTATTTAATATAACCTTGCAGGTTAAAAAATTATACTTCTGAACTCCTGTTTTGAGGAATTGATTTGGCTCTTGGCCGTTGCCATGTTGGTATTTTAAGACTAAATACTGGGATGAATTCGACAGACAAACTGAGGAAACTGCACACTCAGAGAATGAACTTGCTAACACAAGGTGGCTATTCCACTTTCATCATGTAGTTTACTCAAAACAGGCCCATATTCAAACAAATGAAGATGATTCTGTATTATTGAAACAAGTGGTAAAGTGTTTTATTGAATTTACAAGTCTAAAAAGTGGCAGGCTCCTTTTCTCACTGACTGTTACATATGCTAAAAAAAACACAACAACGCAGGTTTAAAGTATTACCAAACTGAGTTTCACTTTTCAGAGATTACATGCATCCTTTATGTGCAGTCTCTGTGCTGGAGAATAAACCAGGGTGTTACCAAAGTCAGGAGTCAGGTTTCCTCCTCAGCAGGCTAACAACAGCTCGACCACGTCATCGGTGCCACTCACGTCCAACTGTGGTTGGAAAGTTACAAAAAACCAAAAAAACCAACATAGATCGACTAATCAACTGAAAAAAAACCAATCAACATAAATATGAATGAAGGGGTAAACACTATTTTGGGTTTATGAAGTGTCCCTTTAAACTGTTCTTTCACTTGACAGTGCAGCTTGGGGATTTCAGTAACAGGCATTGTAATTAGCCACCACATAATAGGAATGACCTTATTAAGCTGCTGCTGGGTCACGAGCAGATTTAGGTTATCAAAACACACACTCTACAAAGTATTCTTTTATTTAAAGTACTATCATTTTATTATTATTCTTTTTAAACCCAGCTGGCACTCGACTGCACAAACACACACAATGCCTGATCTTTCTTTAGGAGTATCAATATTTATGCAGTGGATGAGTCCATATATACCAGCGGTGAGTCCAAAAATCAATGCATGCCTGCTACATATTTTAATCTCCCTATGAAGGTCACATTATCCACCAATGCCTGAGAGGACAAACACACACACACAGAGAAAGCAGCTAGCAGTGTTTGCATTCACGCCACCCTGACCCTTTTACTAGTACAACTAATGTCACTGAAGCACACACAGTTTTAAAGACTAGAAAAAGAGACGGCGCTCATCAGCCCCAAAAAGATTTATGTAAACCATGACGTTGAAGGCGCTTCATCTGAAAAGGCTGCGTTTTCATGGTTTAGCTCTGTGTAACTCATGTACATTATAGATGAGGCACAAGAGAATAGGAGTGTTCAGTGGAGCCCTATCGCTTACCAAAAGGCCAATCTAAATCTCCTATATCATGACTAACCACTACTTCAGAGCCATGGGGGTAACACAGAAACAACCTCAGCCTTCCCTGAAGGCTGCCGTAAACTTCAGCACAACAATCCAAGCCAACAAGGAGCTGCAGCGAAAAAAAATAAAAATAAAATAGATTTTCACAGCGCTTCAAAGCTAAAACTGAGGAACTGCCAAAGAGATTCCTGCCATCATATGAATATGTCACTTTGCTAACAGAGCTTATGAAAATTAGATGAACATTTTACGATCTTGTTAAAACCGGTTACATTATTAAAAGGGCACATTCATCCTGCGAGGTGAGGAAAGAGAGCCCGTAGCAGATTGAAAATTTAATAAGCTCAATGCAGTGGCGAGAGATTGAGAAACTTGGCAGAGGTTTAACTTTAAAATCCTGAACATGGGCGTGCGATGATTTAACCTCATTGTAGAGTATCATGCATGCACTCAGGCGGGTCAGAAGACAGGGGATTCTGCAAACCTGTCATAAACCCATTAAACGGCTTAGCTTCAGACACTTCCACCAGCATTTAATCTCTCACATTAAGCATTGTTTCTGTCATCTCTGTTGTTTTTAAATGTGGTCACATGCTGTTATCTCATATGTTTCGCAGCAAATGGTGTTTTTTTTTTTTGTCTTCATGGTACCACACCTTCACTGAATAAATAAAGAGAGTAGTGTGATGCTAATGCCCACGGCTATCATAAGAGGCCAGGCTGTAGAAGTAGGTGGCTGTTGTCAGCAGGCTGCGAATCATCTCTTCTCTCTGCTGATGAGGCTGTGATTAACGTTGTCTGTGCATCAGAGGTGTAGTATTATCTGGTCGGGCAAAAACCAAACCACTGACTACATGAAGTGCAGCATATGTATGTCTGTGTATGTGTACCCTTGTCTCCGTGCATGCTGGCAACAGACACCCTGTGTGCTAAATCCCACCGTACATCATGCCAGGTCCTTGCAGACCCGTTACAGCACAGAGGCAATGGGCCCAGTTCCAACAGCAACACTGTCTAACAGTTTACATTCAAAGGTTTGCTTTTCAGTCAGGAAATAACAGAGAAGAAACAACCATTCCTCTTTGGAATGACAGCAAATTTCAATTACAGTCTGAAGCAATTTATTGCTGTTTTTTCTCTTTTGGTGACCAATTGCAAGTAAATGCGGCAACCAACTGATTGGTTCAACAATTTATCACAGTTAATTGTTGTATTGTTACAAAACAGACTGCTAAAATTATCAACTCGACCCAATTCAATTGCAAAGTGATATCAGAATTACTCAGACTTATTGCTGTTTTGACACACCAAAGCCTTTATGAGTGTAGCAACAGACTGTTGGTGGTCACAGACTCGGTCCCCGTCACTGCACACGATAATTTTGGCCATGCCATGGTCTCCAACCCTTGTTTTCGCTAGCATGACTTCAATATATATCAACAAAATCATTCAACATCAGTTTTACCAGTACTTTGAATGTTAATATTTTAGTCTAGTTTCTGTTAGGTTATACAATTGATTACTTATTGGTTCATTTAAGGCATAAACTGCAAATATGCTACGTGTCTTAATCAAAAAATGAAACATAATGCACCAGGGTGGATGCATGTGCATGCATATATGAAAGTTATCGTTACAAAACAAAAAGCTGTAAAATAGGTCTAAATAAAACCTGTGTAATGGTCCTTTAAAAATTGCAGTTTAGTTTTGAATGTAATGCAGGAGGAGACAGATGCTGAATGCTAATTTGTTAATCCATAATAGCACATAGGACATAATTCCATAGGATATCAGATAATCTATTTTGAAAGAGGAGATTGTACATGTGTTGGCTCATTTTTTTTCCTTTTTCATACAGTCTGTTGTTATGATCTGTGGATCATAACGGAGAAAAAACACCAGTCAAGAACAGTATTTATCTGAATATCTCAGCATTTGATAGTTTTTTGTCTCTTAACATTATCTTTGAAAAACAATCACAGTATCCAGATGTTTACTGGAGATCCGGTAAGAACCGATGTAATACTCAGGATTGGTCAGTGCTCCACATGTAAACTCGGCTGCTACAACCATAAAAAAATATATACTGGTGTCAGGATGACCCTAACCAGTTATTCCACTGGAGAAGCAAAAAGAGCTGCAGAGTGAATGGTGTGTAGCAAAAACAGCGTGCGGTCCAGGGTCAGCCAGCAGCATCTGAGCGTTAATAAGGGGAGTAATTGAATTAGAGGATCAGTGGACGCCTGTAGTGTGGGCGCCACGCGGCTCTAATTTCATTACAAGTGATGTAAACATGAGGTTGGCCCCCAGCGCAAGGGCCTCCAACATCAATACATGCACAAATGATTAAAAAAAAAAAATCACATAACTACATATCCACACCTGTTTGTCTCATATAACATTCTGTCCCCAAGCACATGGATATTTTTTGTGGGTGTTGGGAGCTAATAAACACTCATCATAAGGGGAAAATCAGGGTCATGCAGTCCAAAAACAAACAGAAAAACAGGGCCCGAGTAGCATCGTCTACTCACGATGAGGTATTTAAAGTGTCATTCAATCTGGGCCAGAACAGTTGCTCCGTGATTAGCGCTGTCATATCGTGGCAAGAGAGGGACAGATTCTCAGCACTTTCTGTGAGATGTTCTGAATATCAATGTGCATGAATAAATGATAAATCTCACATCGATGGTGGAGTGCATAAGACGTTAAGTTGACGCGACAGAATATTTTTAGTTAGGTTTGTTTAGAAGTGATGCTCTAGTACATCTACGCTGCAAAGTCACTGCAATTTATCCAATCTATCTGATCTGATCAGCAGTCTAATATCCCTTGGCCCCGATGAGTCACTTGACCATTAAACCAAGCATAGCTGAAATAAACCTGAAAGTCTGACTGTAGGCCTTCTGACAGTCATGAATAAAGGCAGTTAACCAAGAGGGAAATGTTCACATGCCAATACGTCTTGCCCCTTTTCATCTCAGATGTGACAATGAGACACTACCAGAGGCAGATCACTTATCAATATAGCTGCAAGCGGCATTAAGGGGGGCCACGCAGATCAGCGGGGCACAGTTGCCATGGCAACTTGATCCGATCTGATGTTAAACATTCGATTGTGACAAAGCCCTTCTAGAATTAAGACCTTCCACTTCAAAGCTATCTCGGCAACATGTTTGGGCAGTTAGAATGGACCAGGTGAGAGCATCAACATCAGCCTGTATGGACACGGTGACATAAAAACTGCACAAAATCAACAGTAAAATATGAAAATCTACTGAAAAGGTTTTGTTACGTTTTTTTCCCAAAAATAAGAGAAAAAGTTTTTGGGTCCATGATCCGTGTATCAGCACTGAAGACAGAAACACTATAGGTATTAAATATGCCATCGATATATTCCAGACCACAGATTAAAAACAACTGATATGGAGACATAAATAGCTCTTTTTTTGGTTGTTGTGCTGAAGGAATTGTATTGCCTAAGTCCCTGCCAAAAGGATTACACATCAAATTACTTCATCGGGCAGCAAACCAGTAAATTTTCTCCATTTCAAAGAGCAAATCTGTTCATGTAACCCACATCTATCACATGCTCGGTGCTAAAAATGCTTGCTTGGACCAATCCTTGATGAACACTTTATCATTTTCTTTTGTTTTATGACACCTTTGAAAACAATTTCATTACCTTAAAGCTTTGCAAATGAGAAAAGCATAGGTGAGCACACACTTATATAGAAGACAGACTTCCCTCCTCTAAGGTCAATCCAGAAGGTTTGAGCAATACATGAGCAACCGAATTCGCAATTCGTATGAGTTGCTCTGGCAAAGAAAAAAATGTTTTTTCATGTCAACTTTTGCAGAATGACAATCGCAACCCAAAGATTTCTCCTTCAGCACAAATCTGCAAGCCTAAAAGGACGACACGGAACAAAGTTTGATCAAATTCAATGAGGTTTGCCAACAAGCAAAAGCATAACCCACAGATAGAAACGTCTAACGGCTGAAGACAGCCGCTCAACCAGGAAGACACCTTTGCTAGAGTGCACTTGCAGTCTTGTTGATTACATCTCCGTCAGAGATGATAACAGAGCTCCGGGCTAATGAAGCTCACTGCAGAAGTGCCTCGCGTCGTGTCAGTTTTTCATTGCATCACTCGGTCTTACGTAGAGCCGTGCAGTATTAGTAATTACTGACGCTACTTCAATCTTTCAAGATTCATAATCAGCTCTTTTTCCGCTTGAGGAAACCAGCAACACTGCTTCAAACCCACCCACCCTTTTACCAATACGCCTGTCACTCCCAGTCCATTTCTCTGTTGACTGAGCAGTGGAAAACACCATCTAATGACAAGATAGGATGTGTGTTAACTTTAAAAGCATTTGTTTCCCAGCAACCACCGTGGAAAAGATTTTGTGTGACCGTATCTCACTCAAGGATGTTGTCAAGGTTGTAATTAGTACTAAAAGAAGGCCACCTGCCAAGTAATCGCATAAACTCAGCACTCCACATTAAGCATTTTGTCTGCTACGAGTTAAACGCAGGCATGGGAAGATGCACTAATAACTGTCCTTCACACTGATTTGCAGGAATACCTCCAGGCACAAATTAATAATTCATTTATATCACTTTTCTTTAAAAAGAATTCATGTTTGGTTGCTTCGCAAATAATACTGTGTGTGACTGAAATGGCAGATCAGCACTTAAGAAATGTTGTTAATTAACAAGCAGTCCTGTCACAAGCAGGCAGATAGGTTAAAAAAAATAAAGTTCACACTATCCTCATTTTGGATAAAGTTTTGATACATTTTGGATACAGTCAGCAGTGCTAACCTCGCACCCCTATAGACTAGAAGTATGGACTTTAACACCAGAATGCCGCACTCTCAGTATGTGAGACGAGAAGGTGTTTCTGTATTTTTGGAGATTGTCTCCTCACAAAACCAACAAAATATGGCAGGAGAAATTAAATAGAGACAACACCTTCGCTAGTTCCTTATGTTACCGTTAGTGCCAGCGTTATTCTTATCGCTAGGAAAATCAGGACATCAGTTAGATTGTTCATCAACGCGCAACAGAAAAGCTGTTAATAACAAAGCTTCAGTTTATGGTTCAACCAAAAGATGTCACCCATAACATCACCCTCTGTGAAAACAACAGTCTGGTAAGTGCTGAGGAGACACAGAAGAGAAAGCCAGCAGTCCCATGCACGCACATAGACACGTACATATACGCACGCACACGCGCATTCCCTTTGCACAGGCACCACACTGAGATCTAATCGATGGAGCTCATTCATATTGAACCACAGACGTCAGGGGAAGCCGGGGGAATTACAAGCAGCCTCCGCTGTGAGATCGCAGCCTGGAGGAAGCCGGAGGAAGACAGCTCTGCTCTGGTAACCTCCAGTTTACCGTCCACTGGATTTTCAGCAACATGGTTATGGGGTGTCCTAACGCCCCGAGAAAGTACAGTCAGCAGGTTCACTGCACTTAAATTGTACTGTTAAATAGAAGTATGTGTGTATGTATATAAAACGTTACTTTAAGTCCAAAAAAATTACCTTAACCAATTTCCACCACCTTGTAGTAGCACTAATATACAACCTCAATGTCATAGTAGCTCACAGTTCACCAGTTATTGCCTGTAAATGTGACCTTGACCTTAAGGCTGATTTGAATGATGACCCATTAGGTAATCATTGCATGCAGGTTTGAGTAAATGCTGACTTGGGAATCGTAGACAAATACTTCACCACGGCAAAACTTCATCACTAATTTAGCCGCATTAGCTAAAAAAAAATAAATAAATAAATCACAAGGCTCTCTCAAATGTCAGTAAAAACAGGATCAAATGATTAGATTTATTACAGCTGTACAAACACGACAGATCAAATGCTAAAACTAAAAGTTTTTTTAATAATCTTTTTTTTAATTTCATAAAAATAGTCTAATATAGTTGACTTCCAGCTGTGTTTTCCAGCTGTGCTGCATCATCTCTTCTTTTAACACTCATAAGCATTTGGGAGGTGATGGGACAAACTGCCATTAAAGTGCTCACCAGTTCAGGACCTTTTTCAGAAATACCTTTCATAGTGTAACAAATGGGTGACAGGTCTAGAATAGATTGCTTGTGGTTCCAAAACATGTATATATTGTTCACCATTAATATGGCCTTCAGAAATATTATTGTGTGGGCCATGTGCCCCAATGGCCCACACAATAACATCTTGGATGCTGGCTTTTGAACAGAGCTCTGATGACAAGCCGAACGGTCCTACTTCTCTTAAACCCAGAAGATGTGGCATTCATGGCTTCCAAAGACTGCTTCAAATTTTCAGTCCAACTTAAATGAAGCCCAGAGAAAACCTGTGAGATCTTGTTTTCTCTTTGGATCATAGAGATTTCACTTCAGTTTTCTGATGCAGTGACAAACTCTGTTGACTGACAGTGTTTTTCAGGAGTTCTTAAACCCATCCTGAGATTTCTACCATAGACTTGTGTCTGTTTTTACTGCAGTGCCATAAGAGCTTGGCTTTTGTCCTTGAATGACGAGCCCCTCTCATCTTTACATCTAAAACATTCAGGCTCTCTGGGATGCTCTTTTTATATGTAATGCTGGTACTAATTAACCTCATTAGTTGTGAGATGTTCCACCAGGTGTTTTTTCATGACGCAACCTTTAAATTGTTTTAATATCCCTGACCCAATCAATAAATCAACATTTCTCAGCTTCGGCATCTGAAACAGATAGGTAATCTACAATAAACAATATATAAACCAAGCAATTAAAATAAAAGTGTCACAAGTGCCTGGAAAAGGCCTTATACTATGAGGTAGTGCTGGAATTTAGAGGTGAAGGCCTAAGTTTATTCACATGGTCAATAAAGAAACTGCCACTTTGACCCCAATTAGGCTCGACGATGGCTCTAAATGAACACAAACAGATGTGTTTTCACAGCTCATTTAAAATTAAACCAACAACTGGGAGGAAAAGCATGGTTCACAACTTGACAGTCGAAAGCAGGGAGAAGGACATGAAAGCCAAAAAGCGCCGAAAGCAAACGCCCTGACAGCGGTCTTCAGCCGGCCTTAATGGCCCATGAAAAGTTCAGCATTAACGAGACTTTATCTCCCTCACACACAGAGAACTCACCAGTAACTTCTGCTGTAGCCTTTGGTGGCTCAGGGTCTCTGGGTTAAGTCGCCGAGCTCGGCTGTAGTCCTCTAGAAGACAAAGCTCGTCCAAAAGGTGGAGGGGAAAAGCTTCATTTCTCTGCAGTGGGGGACAGGGAAGGTGGGGGAGTTATTTGTCACAATAGCAATGGGAGGTTTATGTGCAGCTTTTATGTTGGGATTTGCTGTATTCCAAATAACCTTTCACTACTGTTGCTGAGTCCCACTGGTGATGAAATCGGTTACCACTCGATCTGTAAGTGTAGGTGACTGGCTGCTCACAGCCAGCAGGAGTTCTGAGTGGGAAAGCAGCTCTAACAGCTCTAACAGATACACTAACACAGTGCAAGCAGAATGTGTGTTCTCTCTTTATTGATCATCACGGATTCAGTCTGACAGCAAAGCATGCTCAACTACCTGCCCACCTGCTGCTTTTAGCAAACTCCAACAACTGCATTTAACTAAACATTCAACATATGGGGAATCGACACGGGTGTGAAATTCAGATCTTTTTTTAAAGATCACATATCACAAACACATCACAAAAACCTTAAAAAAAAAAAAATATATATATATATATATATATATATATTCCCATAATAGTATATAATAACCCCCCCCACCAAGAGATATACCGTATATATAAGAGCTATACTTCTTATACTTGTTAAATTATATTCAATATATATCAAAGTATTTCAAAGCAGCTCATTTTACATAGTCTCTCAAATCTGCAAACAAACAAGCAACATGCTAATGTCATGTATCATTGAAAAATATCTCTTAAGCATTAACAAACCCACATAAGTATAAGATGTCACACTCAAAAAAGTCAACTAAGGCACTTGTTTTATTATTTAGATATAAAAATGCTTGATTACTTTAAATATATTATGTATATAGTTATTAAATGATTCCTTCTTGTTGGTGTAAACTAGATCTATATGTCTTCACCCAATGAGAAGAACAGTGACTCTTTCATTGCTAACGATTGCCCGTGCTCCATACCACGGAAAAAGTTCAAATCAACACAAGCGGGAACAAATGTTGGGAGGTTGTTAAGCTAACACATCTTCAGAGCTACCAGTTACAGAACTACTTTTATAAGTTTGTAGTTAACAAAGCTAGCTCATCCTATACTGCCTTGTTTTGTTTCCTAGTATACTCCAGGCACATTTTGCTGTCTCAAAGTGATCATAGACACAGAGACTGACTTTGTGTGGAAATCTGTTTGTGCTCTATTGTTAGCCAGGCTACTGTTAGCTCTGTGCTATAACTGAGACTTGGTAGGGAGTGTTACAGTCTAGCTTCATTTAGCAGAAGTTAGCCTGTCCTCAGTGCCCAAAGACAACTGTTAGCAGGTTAAATTCATCCAAGAGACAGCGTCTTTCCATCATCACAATATAGCTCATTTCAGAAGCTGGAAATTAGCTATATTGATAAAAGATGGCTGCAGCTTCTGGGTCTGTAAAATGAAGTCTCTTACGTGTGTTGTAAAAATACTTCTGGTCCTGTAGAAGTCTACTTTGCTATTGCATTTATGGTCTCAGTCACTCATTTCAGGTCATACTGAATAAAAATTGAAATCCATTTTACAAATGTTGATCATATTATGTTTCAGCAAGGAGAATCATCTGGGATATCATTGGCTAAGTATAGCAAAGAAAAATAAAATTAGTGTCTGGTACAATACAGTATACAGGTTTAATGAGACACTGAGTCAAAGATTGATTTCACCTGGTTGTATCAACAGAGCTTTCCAAATGGAGTTAGTGAAATCTGACTTTGACAAACGTAACATTTTTCCACAGTTTTTGTTTGCTCACAAACTGTGAAATTTCATGTTTAAATCCAATTCACCCCTTCTAGCACTTAAATTCACCCCTCCACAGAACAATGGAAACAACCAGGTGTTTTGCTTTACCAACATGTATCGTCTGCACAAACCTACGACAGTACTAAACATCCTCAACACAAAATGACCCTTAATTAATTCTGCGGTTCATGAGAATCTACACAGCAGCTGAAGAAAGTTTAGAATAAAAAATAAGGAAATGGCTTGAAAGAGGTGTTAGAGGAAGAACTAGCTATAACGATAATGTTGGATCCTGTTAACAGCAGCCAATTATAGAATATAATGTCAACAACAAGACTGATATTTGTAATATTTTCTAATCATGTATTAGTTCATTCAACTATGGAAATGTGGTGGCATGATGAAATTACATCCATTCAACAGATTTTGTTTTTTTTTTGAGTGCAACAGGCTAAAATAACATCCTTTCTCCATGTTCTCCACTTAGCCAGCAACAGTGATAGCACTACCTAAACTTCTTGTTATTGCCAGGCTAGTGGAGCTGGCTGGAATAATAATGCCCCCTGTTAAATTATTCATGGCTCCAGTCAGGTGGAACCAGATGCTACTGTTGTGTCATAAAGGAAGAGCTGTAACTCAACTCAAGCATGGAAGGCTGTTGCTGCACGGAGGGAAAGACTTCATGGAACCAGCATGGATGCTGCTGGGCTACAAACAAAAACACGAGATGTCATGACACTCGCTCGGCTCTTTCCAAGTGACATTTTCCTGCGAGTGTTCAAACAGAGGACAATGGTTCAGTAGGTTGATCCATACGGGGGTAAAGCCTAAGGTGCTGTTTGCTGCTCACCACCCTGTGTTGGTGTTGCTGTATACCTCACCCTGACATTTGTGGCCATGCCCAGAAGATGACCTTTTTTGTCCATGCCATGTTTTAGTGCTGAATACTAATGCTATGGTGCTGTGTGCCCGCCACTCATGGGAACAAGCAGTGCTATTTTTAGCCACATGTCCCCAGCTGCACATCTCCAACCCGGGGCCAATGGGCAATTAGTGTTTGTCTCTCATGGAAGGAGGCAGTGCTAGAAACTCCATAACACAAACAGACATCTGGACACAGGCTGTCTCTGTCCTGCCCCGCACCCATGCCACAGGGCACAACTCTTAAAGCCATGCACTCCCTCCCTCCATCCGTCTCACCGCCCATAAGTGCTCAGTCACTCGGAAGCTCCTCTCTCTAATCTAATTCACACACATTTGTGTGTCTTCACTTCATAGACCTTTGTGAAAAAATTACAATTTGTGTTTACATCCGGCACTTTGTTGAGTCCACGCAAATGCTTGTTCCTTAAAGGGGCCATATACTACAGTAGCCATAGAGAGAAAATATACCGTATTTTTTGGACTACAAGGCGCACTTAAAATCCTTTAATTTTCTCAAAAATGAGAAAATTAAATGCGCTTTATAATTCAGTGCGCCTTATGTATGAATTCTAGATGTGCTTACTGACCTCGAACCGATTTTATGTGATACATGGTGCTCAAAAATCTGTCAAAAAATGCTTTACTACGACTTTGGTAAGCTCAGGTCCCAAAGTCAAACGAACACTGCGGCATCACTGAGAGTTAAAAACTGTCTAAATTCTTTCATCTTTAATAAAATGATCAGTTTTGCTGCTTTACCAGGTAAAGCAGCAAAACTGATCATCCATGAAAACAGAATTTATTAAATTTAACGGAGTTAGAAGTTAGCAGGAAGTTAGCTCGCAAGTTTCTATCTAAACATGATATACCATGCTCTGACTGAGAGAAAAAATTCAAACGTACAGCTCTGCTATCTCTTCCGACAGAAATGAAGACAGAAAACTAAACAGCAATGACGTTTGTAGGGTTACTGAAGTTGGGCTAGCTGGTATATAATGATGTGCTTCGCTAGCGACACAGCTATTTAAGCAAAGCTGGAGGATGAACGCTAACTTTTTTCCACTCAATAAAAATTAACGTGAGGGTTCCAGATGGTTAGGGACTAATGCAATCGCATGGCAGGATGCTGTAAACGGACCAAACTTCAAGTAAAGTTTGACTTATCTGACTGTTTGTTTCACTTAATGCACCTTACAATCCGGTGCCCCTTATGGTCCGAAAAGTACAGTATATATAGAAGCCAACCGCCACACAAAATGGTTTCACATCAACTTGTCAGATGTCACTGGCAACTCCGGGATGTGCTCAGGGTGGGCTTTGGTGCAGTTGGCACCAGCCATAACATCATCAGACACACGAGATTACGGTTCGCTTTTGAAGCACAAAGTCCTCAACAGGAGGCTGAAGAGCTGGTGATAGAGCTAGTGAGCCCGCAACCATAGTTCCAGTCTTATATTTTGTTTTGGTTTTTATGTGATGAAATGTTTCCTTAACAACTGCTTTTTACTTTTTCTTATGTGGTTAGGCACCAAAACTAAATGGTTAGCGAAGCTTACAGTTCCCTGACATAGTCTGGAATTCTGGCATGAGGAGTTTTCTATTGGTAAAGTAGACTCATTTTATTAATTGCATTTTATTAAACTGCAAAGAATAGGCTGTTTGCTTTGTCTTAATATTGGTGTGATCTTTTCGACTAAACTTGGCAATCGTGAATCAACATCTGCTGTTTAAAGTCAAATGTAGAATCAGGTGTTTAAAGGTGGAAAGAGTATCAGTTGCCCTTCACATCTTTTAAAGTTTAGCACAAACTGCAGTTTCTAGCTCAGGAAACTGAATAATGCATTTTCTTGCCTTCTGGATCAAACTTTCACATTAACTTGTAGAATCATGAAATGGATCACAATTGGACACCATAATGTTCACCCATTTGGCTTGTAGCCTACTCACTATACTATATTTTTAGCATTGTACCACCAAAGTAGGACATGTAGGGAATGTCTCTCCCTTACTATATGAACACACAGATGCAGCAATGCTTTTGAGATAAAAACAGAGGGACGTTTATCTTATAGTCTTTATTTTTACTTTGAAAATTGGATTGTAATTATAAGCTCATGCAGCTACTCAATTGCTGAAATTGTAATTATCCTCACCACACACATACAGTATTGTGATTTCAGTATTCGGTGGCCTCACGGCATCTCCTCCACTCAATACTGACTTTGTGAAAGTTGAGAAACATTTGACTCAACATGACAGAGATCTGGTTAGCAGGTTAGTTAGAAGATTCCTGGGCCAGGCCTTTTCTGTCTGGAGTTTCCATGATCTCCCTGTGCCTGCTAGGTACTCTGGCTTTCTTCCACAATGCAATGCTTGTTAGGTTAACTGGTGATTCTAAATTGGCCTTAGGTGTAAAGATAAAAGACTGTGGTTGTTTGTCTCTGTGTTTGCACTGAGCCAGACTGCTAAACTGCCTTTTACTGTATGTCAGATGTATGAGTTGGATAAGTGGATGGGGAAATAAATAGATGGCATAAAATCCTCACACAATAAGAAACTGGGACTTCTTGTTTAAGTGATTTCCTCAAAAAAGCTGACAGATAATTTTCTGACAATATGATCATATAATTTTTGTAGCCATAAATAGAAGCCTGACTACATTTAGTAACATTAACAAGCCAAACATTATTATCAGTGCGCAAATGTCAAGTCTGGCAAAGCGGAAAGAAAAATCAACATTTCTTTACCATCAAGATTGCCACTGAACTTTGTTTTCATCTTTCTGTTATGAATGTTGCTTTCAAACATTGCTAATTAAACTAATTGAATCCTGACAATTATTCCAGCGTACAGGCATTTGGGTCGTAATCCTAGATTCCCAGTGTCTCTAAGTTAACACAGCATATTATGATATATTTGGTTGAGCAGGTGTAATGAGTCTGTTAAGGAGTCTGCATGTCATGATGACCTCTTTAATTCATTTTAGTCAGGGCAAAGCTAATTCAATCCACCTTATTACAGCTTCTTTATGCAATTATCCCATGCCCCCGTTCACTGATGGGCCAGCATAGAGGCAGTGGATTGGACAGCAAGCTTACTAACCCGCAGAGACCTATAACATAAAACAATGCAGAGTAACTTCTCATAAAGTTAGCAAACTGGAATGGCAAAAAGGAAATGACTGTGTGGCAAAACATACTCCAGAGACAAGCTTTTTTTCCCCCCCTCAAGTAATCTGCTGTGAAATTTCACTTGATCAGGACATCAGAATCAATTACATCCTCATATAAACAACAGCATTAACTCTGGAGCACATTAGCATCCCATTAATCACTCTCAACTTTAAAAGTGGTCGAGAAACAGCTAGTGTACCTTGAAGTGACTGGCACAGCGTATCCATGGTGCTGCCTGCCAATAATATGTTATCAAAGAGCGCGCAATTAACCTCCAGCATGGTGGACAATACACAGAGTAGAATATGTCCACATAAAGGACACACTGGACTCGATCTCTTTAAAAGCCACTTCAGACATTACAAAATCCTGCTTTTGTCGCCTGCTGTTTTAACTATAAAGCAAATATATCACATGAAGCAGGCCTTGAATAGCTCCCAGCGGAAAAAAATCTGATTGTGTAAGTTTGGATAAATTAACCTGTAACATCTGAGTGCAGTGTGGGCGAAGCAGACGCAGTAAGCACAAAGGTAGAGACAGAGATAAAGACTGAGATGAACCTGTGGAGATAAGCTTTTTTATTACAAAGCAAATCCCAACGAATAATCATCACTGCCTGTGGATTTTGGCAAGATCCGAATAATCATTCCCAACCCCCAACCTCAGGCACGATCATCTACCTTTGAGAACAGCTCCAAATAGCCCTCGCTCTCACCGAGCTGACCACCAGCACAGACTTGCTGAAAGGTCAGAGAGGGACACAAACATCTCTTTAAACTCTTTCTCACCTTATGCACTTTTCTGTAATACGCAAGTAATTTCCCACTTCACCAGCACCAAAGCCCGCCGATAATGAATGATTTCAATCATCTGTAAAACTTCTAATAGTATTCTTATGATGGTATTAACAAGTGCTTTAAGACCACATTGCACTTTGTAACTAGTCATGTAGAAGTCTCTAGAATTTGCCATAAGGCCAAACTGAGCAATAAGATAATTGATCAGGTGTGAGACTAGGAACCCACCTGTCACTCCAAAACTGCTTCTGAAGTCCTCTGCAGAGAAGCGAGCCAAAGGAAAGACTATCCAAGAAGCACTATGTCAATCAGCGCTGTGTCTTTGAGTGCATAGATTGGAACCGCTCAAAGTAAAAGCCACATAGCAATCTGATTGGTGTTTGTAAAAGACTCTGAAAGATGGTGGTGGCAGCACTGTGTATGTGATGAAGGGACAAGGAGACAGAAGGATATTTCCCTGTATTTAATTCTTGGGCAGATTTGTCCAAGAATGGAGCAACACAAGATTAAGGCAATGGTTCACCAAACCCTATAGAACATCTGTGAATACAACTGAAGATGTCAAGCAATGACAGTTGCCTCAAAGTGCTGTATATTGTAAGGTAAAGACTTTATTTACTTTTATAGATACAGAGAAAACCCCAACAATCGGATGACGGCCTATGAGCAAGCACTTAAATGTTAAAGAAATCTGAAGACATGTTTTCAGTTTGTCATTATCATTGGTTGAAATTGAATATACAATGCTATATGTGCGCAATAAGAGAAAAGATCTGGATACTGGTTACATCCCAGTAACTCGGATCTAGAGATCAGTTAATGATCCACACTTGGGAAAACTCTGTATTCCTCGACTGGTTAGCGAGTGGCTGCTAGAGGTTGCTTACTGTTGCTTGGTGAAAATGGTAAAACTGGTTGAAAGCAGTACACAGTAATGCACCGAAAACATCCGTGTGATTGCTTTGGTCACAGATTGCCTATAATTTGTATGGAAGGCGCCAACTTGTCTAAAAACACTCGCCAAGTATTCACTAAGTGGTAGCTGAACTGTGAAGAGTGTGACACAAACTGGAAACTGAGAATGAGTACAAGTCAGGATCTTCTATTGGCAACTACAAGCTTGTGTAGACAACTACAGCCAGCCAGCAGGGGAATAGATATTTTTCTGTAATGGCTGGAGGTTCGCTGGTGTTTCACGACGAACCTCTAGGCCTCTGTTACTGAAACCTAAGTAATCCTGCTTGGTGTGCTACCCCCAGCTGGACTTGATGTCCGACTGATAGAAACTACATACAAAAATAAAGCAAACATTCTGGTACGCAGTGGGGTGTTTTATATAACCTTTAATGAAGTATGCACATTTCACGTACATTGCAAAAGTGGCATTTTATATTGGTGTTTTTTTAAATAAAGCTTTTTTCTAATTCAATAGTTTGTTCCGTACTTGCAAAATACTTGAATTGCTTTTTAAGTTGCATCAGTTAAGCAAACTAGATTTTACCCCTAGAGTGGCTTTGTTATAGGTCAGCTTCTCCAGGGTAAAGCAGCTGGTAGTTTGCAAAGCTCTCAGATTGGTTTTGCCAACACTGTTTGTTTGGACTATGCATGATTTCACCAGTAATTGTTTTTGCGATTTATATAATTGATGTAATTTCTATGTATGTTTGAGAAAGTTCTACATAGATTCATAATCTATGTCATCAGCTTAAGCTTTGTTTAGGCCCTACAGGTTTGTCAGTCCTCTGTCAAACATGTAAATTAGAGGCAAAAAAAAATAGCATCGCCCTAACAGCCAATCAGTAGAGCTAACTTCTGTGGGATCTACTCTCATGGTGTTTACACTACAGCAGTGTTGTTCAACTGAGTGAGTGGACTGCCCTGATCAGCTGCAGAAACAATCAATTATGAATGCAGGCAGATTCCTCAGATAATTGCATGTGGCTCCCTTTTGACCTCCAGCGATGTCAGCAGCCAGTCCCCACCACAGCAAACTGCCTCCGTGATGACAGCTGGCACAATCTACTTACATTACATTTGAGCTGCAGGAGCCATGGCGTGACACAATCGTGTTCACTATGTAAGCATAAACATAGATATATGTAAAACCTCACATGTAAAGGCATACGTAAGTCGATACATACATTTAGAGACAAGCTCGTGAACACAAATACACTGAGCATGTGCACACGGTGGATCTGTCCCGAGGCTTATAAAGCTAAAAAAAAAAAAGCAGCATAGATGTGAAATGAAATACCCCGAGGACACATGTTTGCTTTGTCATGCACGGGACAATCAGAGCAAGCGATGTAGTTGTAGACAATGATGATGCACTTTCACTCTGCTGTCAGAGTCTCCCGGAGCCATCTTTACAGAGATTTCCCAGTGAAGATAGTGTTATGTAACAGCGGCCGTGGACCCTGCTGTTCATATTACTAATGCCTCACACTGTGGCGGGGTCACGTGCCTTATCCAGGCCACATCCAGACGCCAACAGCAGCCGTGTTCCAGCTGTTACTATAGCCTATAGCTTTAGTCACTCAGGACCATGCTGAACCATGCTCCTCTCACAATCCTACATCCCAAGCGTTAAGCACGTTAAGCACCTTAAGCACCTTAGACCATTTCTATCTATGTTTTTCTCCAATACCACCACCGGAGACAATTCTTCATATTAATAATGCTATTGGGCTTATCCACAAAACACCAGTTGTAAAATGATACACAAAATTCACAAATTTCACAGTTTACATGGTTTCAAACACTCAGTTTTAGCTCCTGTGTCCTTAAGTTCCCTCTTCTGCAAAGAGGCTGCCATTGGTCAGTTGGATCAACAGAAATGCTGGTTATGTACTACAACTCCAGTGCTAAGAGGTGCAAGATTATTGGGTTAGTGAGTTATCTCAAGCTTAAAGTCAGAGTATTCAGTGTCACAAATACTCTTTTTACCTGACTAAATCACAGTGGTAACATATGCTGAGCATAATGTCCTCAGGAGCAGGTTATGTTCAGAGCTTTGGTTTGAAATCAGCCGGAAATGCCACATCACTGATTCTTTTATTTACAGCACGTTTTTAAGGGTGACATATGTTCTCGGCTGAATGAATACATATGCAACTTGTTAAGCCATACCTTACCAGCCCAAACTGGGTCTCTCTGGAATGTATTTAATAGGTGATGCAGAAAAATACAGAAATGTTTTTAGATTTAAAAGTCAAAATTTATGCAGTCCATCATATTATTCAAAGCTGCTCATTGGGCTTGGAATCTTTGGTAGGTGGATTCTGGCCCCCGGGCCTTATGTTTGAGACCACTGAACTAGAAGTTAGGTAATAGCATACCTTTTGTTAAAGAAAAAAAAACACAGACCAAACCATTTGAATATGACTCCAGCCACACACACCTCACCCTATCATTCCAAAGTATTGGTTAGTAATGTTCTGCGATGCTTTTAAACACTAGCTACAAACCACAAGCTAGCTTTTATATGTTATTAGCCTACTTTTGTTAACATAAACAGCCACAGAGTTAGCAAAACAGAAGGAAATTTAAAACCAGACATATGTCATGACTTAACATTGTTTTATTCCATCACTCAGCCAATATCCCACCACTTGTGTTCCATAATTACAGTAAACTAAATCATTCAATGCTCTCTTTCTACACAACCAGCAGTGAAGGCGTGCTTCGTCCAAAGCGGTGACAGTTGAACCTAGATGGTATCAAACGTGGATAAACCGTCCAGAAAAATTAAGCCTGTGCAGAAATGCCTTAAACGTGCATTCTGTTTGAAGGCCACCAGATGGCGATAATTGTGGTTGCAAAAGCATTCTGGTCCAGTTTATATGGAAAATATGTTCCAGACTTGACGTCTGTAAACATCTGCTTAATGAGTTCATGGGCTCAGTCACTCATTTTGGGTGATATTCAATACAAAACTGATGTCTTTCACACATTTCAAAAAGTAGGATTATCTGTGCTCACTGGCTAACAGGTGTCAAACACGTCATTAGCCAGTGAGCTAACAGCTGACAGTCAGTCCTCCAGTTGTTTGAAACCAAGATGCAGATGCTGAAAACTTTCATTTCAAGTGGTTGACATTACAACAGCTATGTCCGCTTCTTATACTGACTATGAGTCTATGTCAAACAGCTGTCCTTACTTTGGCACACAGTATGCGGCACTGTGGGTGGACAGTGCTGTGTTACCCTCTGGCACCACAGGGAACAACAACTTTTCTGGTGGAAATAAAGTTTTGCATTTTTTAATCCTTCACAAACAGACAGCTGATAATGTTGATTCTCTTCCCCCCTAAGCAGTTATTAATTTTACATTTGACTTGCTACAGTTGAATTTTATTGTATTTTTTTTGTATTTGATTATATAATTAATGTTAGTTTAATTGTTAGCCTTACAAAGTGTACAAATGTGTTACCTGGTAAGATAAAGAAAAAAAAGTAGAATTCAATCAGGCAGCAATATTTTCTTAAGAAGAGAATAAATCTCTTTGCCATGAGCTTTTTAACTTTGCAGACCTTTTGCATGCAATAAAATGCTTTCAAACACCCTAAAGGAAAGAGAAAATCCCACACAGCTTAATCTGTGTACTTTAATGGATCGAAAGTGCATTTGTATGCAAAACCCACAACTCAGAACTTTATTGTTTTCATTTATTCTCTGTCCTCTCACCAAAAGACTCTTTATATGTATGTAGCAGATTGAATACAGATTCGCTTATGAGGATCTTGACACATTAGTAAAGCAGCAAAGCAAGTAAATATTGTCCCCGGTATAATTAAAATATAATTTTAATGAATTACTGTTTAGTAATTCATTAAAATTATATTTAGTACTTGAAGTGTTTTCATTTAAAAAACAGTCATTACATCACTACTAAACTCATTAAACTGCTCTTCGGTTTTATTCATGTGCCATTAAGGCAAGCACCAAATTAATTTTTCTAATTCAAATTCAGTATTCTCTCTGAGCCAAAATAAATAAAAATGTCTGAACCCCTAGCATGTTACACCACACCCATTTGCTGCGTATGCAAATATTATCTGACCCTGGGGCTAGGTTTAAAGAAAAAAAAAAAAGTACACTTCCTCCCACCACCAGCAGCACCCTACCGCCGCTCCTCTAGGAATCTGCTCCGTGGACAGCACGCAAATTTTTGGTTTGAAATATGAAAACTTGCCTCCGGTGCATAGTGAGGATAAAAGTCCCTCTGCTGCCAGCGAAAGGATCGCCAGCGAAATGATGAATGGCCATGTCTGCTTGTCGAGGTGGACAGGAGGAGCTACGGTACGGATGGGAGTTTGGCGTCAGAGTACTCTCTCATATCCAAGGTGTGAATCGAGACTGACAGTTCTAATTCTGGAAACACTGCAAATGAGTGACCTTGGGAGGCACTCGTGCATTCATGCACAGACACACATAAAATATTTTCTCCCAATAAAAATCACAATACATCCCTGTGTGTCCGCTGCCAATGCTGCGATCTGCTACAACCAATGCAATATGCAGAAACAGTTTTACCCCTTACATATTTACACTGTACCCATTTATAATGGACAAACATACACATCGTATCATCTTTCAGCTATGAAACACACACACGCAGCCACACAGACAGTATACACTGTTATCATAACGAAAACAATGGATAATCTGAGCAAATATTTGGTAAAACCCATTCAAGCAAATGCATCCATTTCAGTTGAGTGCTTTTTCCAATTAGTATTCCTATCTCCACTTCACTGACATAAGTTCAGCAATCCTACTAGTTTCCTTAACCTAAAGCTAAACACATCTCCTCTGCATATACAGTCTACAGAAACATCTCCTGACAGGCATGGCAGTGACAGCCGGAACCAACGTCAAGCCCAAAAACCATGTTATATCACACACACTGACCATAAACACACTGCTCCAGCTATGCTAAGGTAAGTGTACCCTTTAAACATGTTTCCCCATCAGGACACAAACAACACAGAAAAAAATAAGCATGAATCCTCAATGCATGCAAATGATGCTTAATGTCCTCTGGCTCTTCACCGTGCTGTCAAACCTACACTCCTGTGCAGAGCAGCTCAAAACATGCTGATCCATCTCCAAGACATGCATAAGGAGGTAGACGGTTATGAGTGTGTAAGAGATAGTGGGTTGCATTTCAATTATGTTTGCCACTAAGGGATATTATGATCATCCTTATCCTTCCACCACCAGCAGCAGCAGCAGCAGCAGCAGCATAGGAAGCCTGCAGCAGAGTCAGTGCAACAATCCGCGGCTTGGAAAAACATACACAGCTTGACAGCCAACAGTAGATTGGTACACTACCTTAGCAGAAAGGACCGACGAGGAAATGGCAGGTGTCTCCTACTGTGTCGAAAGGAAAGAGAAGCAGCCGGCAGCAAGACCAGGACGATGTAGCATAAAATGGTTCATCAATGCTCGGCAGAAAGAGGCACAGCCAGCCAGCGCAGGCAGAGAGAGAGAGAGAGAGGGACAGCCAGCGAGCATCATTCAGTTCACACTACCGTGGCTGTGCAGCAGAGCACACACATCAACACGCCCCCTTCCTCTCTCTCCCTCTCTCGCTCTCTCTCACTTTCTCTCACACACACACGCACGCTTAGTCACACAGACACACGCACGCAGGGGCGCAGAGGCAGTGCAGTGTGCAGTGGCACCGAGCAGTGCACCTTCTCCAGGATGTCTTTGGTCCTCTTTAATCAGGACCGTCTCTGTCCTGTTCTCTGCAGTCACAGACAATTCTATCAATAAACGCTGCCAGCGGCGTGCTGTATCCTACTGCCCGCTCACCTAACCAGCCACTGATGAGTAGCCATGATTGAAGCTGGCAAGGTCACGCAAGGTTCTCTGACATCCCCAGCTCCAGTGCTCCCAGCTTTGTGGCACTACCTCCCAGCTACTGTATTTCTTTTGCAAGCTAATACAGGAGCACCGCCTTCCCTCATCATGGGTCATCATGCCACAGAGGCTGCCCGGCGGCTCGACAAACCCTCACTCGCTGTCAAGTTGGGCAAGACCAATCAGCTGTCACAAACAGCAGCAATACCGCGGCCGTCCAATCGCAGATCGGGAAATCAAGTGCACGGGGGTATTAAAGGGGATTATTTGGGTCATCCTGGGTTTTTTCACTACAGGGAGATGTGGAGGATAGCAGCACAGCATGTGTGGTGTGGCTGCCCTCTGTGGCTGACAGTGGTGCTGCACTCTGTTATGGGAAAAGGAGAAGCGGGAAGAGCAGGGCCCAAAACGACTTCCCTCAACATTGATGCTTAGCAACTAAACAGGTTCTTACCTCCTGTCTTGGGGCCTCCCTCCCCCTACGGCGGGACCCTCGCTGCAATCCCAATCGACAGACTATCACAGCATCTGTTTAAGACTCAAGGCAACCAGGACACAAGCAACTGTCAACCGCTCCCCGCACGTGTCCTCTACCTGTGTGTAAACACTAAATGGGGAGGTGCTTAGTTCTGATAATAAGCAGGAAGTACTGTTCAGTATAGCACACCTTTATAGGTAACTGTAGATCTCGCCAAAGTAGAACTTCTAAGTGTGATTTTACCCTGGTTTTCCACAGATGTAAATGCTACAAATACATTTAAAATGTCTGTCTCCATCACACCGAAGCTCTACAGGTAGACACAGCATTTAAATAAAACCATTAACTGTTACGGACTAGAGGTAAACTGTGTCTATTAAACTATTTGGAATCACAGTATTTTCTCAGCCCCGGGGAGGGCAAAGCTGTACAGGGTACATCATCTTGTTCGCTTATTTTATTCTTGAAATAATGATTCAGTGGATGCCTGCCTACCTTAGAATGTTAAAGAGAACCAAACCTGGGCAGACAGCTGTCAAAAGCTGTCAGAAGGCAGAACAGCAGCTCCAGGCCTGCCTGCGCCCAGCTTACTGAGACACGTTCGGAGGTGTGAACAACTGTTTTGACATTCCCTTTGTGAAGAGTTCGGAATATTATTCAAAAACTGTGCAACAAATAGAACACCGAGAGCTCAGCTTTTGCACGGAGATGATCTGGATACGCCGATGGAATCAGACAATATTTACCAGAAAATAACTCATAACGTGCATATGACACAGAGGTAGAGGTCAGATTGCAGTTATTTCTTCGGCATTTCAAAGGGGGAGGATAAATACAGGTTTCAGTTGCTACAGGCTACTACACTGACTTCAGTCATATTAAAGTGCTCCAGGTCCTGCCCTGCCTCCTGCCGTTTGCCTGTAGCACGAACCACCCTGATGCTATCTACGTCACCCTCCTCTGAACACTTGCATTGCTCTTGTTATCATGTCAGACCCTTATGTAAACATTTTAGACATTTTCAAAAGAACTGTCCATGTATGGATTGTGGGTTTCCTTTTGAGGCTTGTAGACAATGGCTGTGAATACAAACCCCTACAAGGTCCTCTGCAGGTGCCTGAATGAGCTTGCCATTCTCATCTCTTATTACCTCTATAAGTAAATTACTGCACCTGCAGGGTGCAGTTAGGCTATTTGCTTTAATCAAGCAAATAGCCTAACTTTGTGAACACCAGTCATGTTACACGCTGAGGAGATCGTGTGCTGACGATAGAAGTGTCACAACACAGTTCTCATCAGATGTTACCACTTTGCTTTTTTAAGCTATGTGATCTGCCTGTTAATTTACATCATTCACCTGCCACAGGTTCCAGCAGCTGGAAGTAGAAGATGGTGTGAGTATATCGCTATCACTAACAGTTACCACCACAATAGTTTCTTTCCAAGTGTGTCGCTTTTGCTTATTCCAGCAAGACCGATACAGAAGCACAAACACAGGCAGGAGTTTCAGAGGTTTTCCTGGTTTAGAGTGAGCTTTTCTGGGTAACAATAAGCACAGGAGAACAGGTGATGTAAGCTAAACTTTTTTTAACACAAGCCTCAGTATTTCATATATTTCTGAGCATTTAATGATCACAAACTATTGAAATTGGCATGCTTTTACCAGGAGCCAAAGGAAAATCATTCTAGTAAAATATTTTTTTAAATAGACTTTTACTAGAATGATTTTCCTTTGGCTCCTGGTAAAAGCTTTGAGGGCCCATAAAATTCCTCTATACAGGAAAAATCTGCCATGTGATAACACAGAGTTTAGTGTGATTAGGGTCAAAGTACAAAACACAAAAAATAACTTTTCTGTCTCTGCGTTTAACTTGTGCTAGACTAATAATATGTCCCACGTCTGCTGCGCTTCAGCCTAATCTCATCATCACACTCCTGTCCCTCTGCTGGGTGATGGCTTATAGTGACACTAGAGTAAAAACAGGACAGCAACCTCTTTTGAGATTTGGAAAAGCGGTGGTAATTGTATTCAGTGTTTTCATTCAGCAGCCTATTGCAAGTATTTGAGTATGAAACGTCCTCAACTACTGGGCAACCAATCGCAAGGGGACTGCAGAGGTCACCTGGTTCGAGGCAACCAATAATAGTTTTTGATATGCTGCAAACCTCCCTAGCACGACTGTAACATAAAGCTCCAGTGTAGATGGCCCCTGGTAACCACGGGTCAATAAGGAAAAATTGTATTACTAATCGAATGGCAAGTGTTTGCTAGAGGTAGCTTACTTTTGCTAGCTGACCAGTTTGACCTAGCGACAGTTTCTGCTGCACCAAAGATCTTGTGATTGCTTTGGTTACGAGCAGATTGCTGCAGTCACCTGTAGTTTGAATGGAAGATGCCAACTTGTTTGCAAATACTCACCAACTACTTGCTAAGGAGCAGTGAAACTGAACCAGGTTGGTTGTCACTGTAAAGCACGAGTTTTCTTTTAACTTTTCTTTAAAGGTGAACCATGCAAATACGGGCAACTAGTGACGACCAACAACCTCCAGCAGTCACTCACCAACCACGCAAGGAATACATATTATTCTGCAAACTACCTCTAGGCCTGTGTGACAGAAGCCTAAATGTTGGAAAATTACTTTAGCCTTCATTTCGTATCATCTAATTTAAAGCGTCTATGAATCTATATGCTTAACTGATTATCTAATTCAGGGCAGCAGGAGTGCTGCAACCTATCCCAATTTATCTGGGCAAGAGGGAAGGCACACTCTGGATTGTCAGTTTATCGCAGCAAAAGCAACTGACTACCCAACACTGAAAATGTTGAAAGTGACAATATGTACTTTTTAAAAAATATATATGTTTATTTTGAATTGAATGTCAGCAATTATAGCACAAACAGTTGAAAAGACTGTAAATATCTTGTATTGGGATTTGTCCTCAGAAGTAAAGATGGGAAGACATTCTGCAGACAGTCCAGGTGCTAAACTGATTTGCCAGCAGTCCAGACTTTTCACTATTCAAAACATGTGGTGCATTTTGAAAAGAAAATTAAAAGGGAGCCTGAAACAGACAGAAAAATCAGAAAACATTTTACTTTTCCCAACTGAACCCATCAGAGAGACACTAAAAACTTTAGGAGTGGCCAAATCAACAATCCATAGATTCTTAAAGAGAATGAACTCACTGGCCAACCATAAAGAAAGAGCACCAAAGAAAACTAAAGTACGTGATGCTGTTTAGAAAAATCCTTCACAACAACTAACAGCGTCAAGAACACTCTCTCAAAAACATAGTCATGCCACTGTCAAAGTCCAGAGGGCCTACAACAAGGTGAAAACCAACGGTTCCACTCAAGAACAGGACGGACACATTAGACTTTGTAAAAACAACAAAAAAAAAAACAACACAGCTGTACAGTTGTGGAAAAAAATCTTCAGACAGAAGAATCTAAGATGAACTTGTACCAAAATGGTGGGAAGAGAAAAGTATGGAGAAGGACAGAAACAGCTCATATTATCTGCCGAACATGGTGGAGGCAGCGTTATGATATGGGTACATGTGGCTGCCAGTGGAACTGGCTCAGTAGTGTTTACTGACGATGTGACTGCTGACAGAAGAAACAGGATGACTTCTGAAGCGTACATGGCTTCAAAATCAGTGTTTCAAAATCAAATGGATAATGAGCCAGAGCATACTGGAAAGAAACCCGAGAGTTTCTCAAGCCAAAGAAATGGGATATAGTGCTAGTTCACCTGACTGCAGAGCAATAAAGGGTGATTTAAAAAACAACAACGTATAAGCAGCAACTTAAGATGGCTTCACTAAAAACATGACAGAGCATCTCAAGTAAGGAAAACAGCGTTTGTGATGTCCATGGGTTCTAGACTTCAGGCAATCACTGGCTGAAAAACATATACAAAATAAATAAAAATGGTTTTAATTCTAAAGTAGTCAATGTAATACTTTTGTTAAATCCCCTGAATTAAAGCTGAAAGTCTGCAATTCAATTCCATTCACATAACATTGAGTTAAAAGCTATGTGGTGGTGTACAAAACAAATGTGTCCAAATATTAACTGTAGCTATCCGTTTTAAGTCTATTTAATGAGCAGCAATGACTACTTACGCTGTTATGTTAATAATTTAATAGCTAACTAGATGAGGCAAAACAATTATTAAGAGGTGCATGTGGCTGAGTTTGTTAATAATAACCTCAGTGGCAGTCAAGAATCTTGTTTGAGGAGCGCGGGATGAGGTCAGATTATGGCTGCAGGCATCAACAAATTCTGATCCACCCAGTGTCCAGACACTGTTAAATCTTATTCACTGAAAGCTTAGCAACCAGCACACACTCAAACAGCACGCCACACTCACTTTATCCGTGCCTCTCATCCAGCTGTTCTTCTTTGCTGTGGCTAGCGTTTGTCTCTGGCTCCACACTACTTCCCGTTGAGACTGTCTCAGGAGTTTCTCCACCTTGCAAGTCTTATGGCAACCCATCGTCCCCTGGCACATGGAAAAATAGATGTCAAGTAAAGCCTTGCATCAGTCACATTTCATCTCTTGCTTGGTGCAAGCAATAACCTACCATGACAGAACAGTTTGCATGCTTCCCCAAGTGCTTGTCATGGTCAGCAGCGACGGATGATGATCTCCAGCATGTTCAGATTATAAATATCTGTATTCAACGGAGTTACATAATAATGGATTTGGATTATTGTTAGTACACACAGACAGAAAAGATGACACAGCTGCCACAGGAAATGCAAAATGCATAAAACTACACCTCTGTAATTGAAAACAGTCATGAGTCAATATATTTATATGTATTTCTTCTTATTATATGCACATAGAAAGTGTTAAAGGCTTTAAATATCAACTGTGGAAATCATAAAATATATTAAGCTCAGTTTTATTTTATAGTGTATGCTGCATTAGGCTACAGTTTAAAATTCATGCTTTTCTCAAACTAAAATTGTGATTTACAGCAGCTGTGAGCCTTAATGCGACTCCAGACTAAGTACACCCTGAAGTCTAATGGTCATGAGTTACAGCACAGTTTCCACTGTGTCATCTAGACCAGCGTGTTCCAAACCCAGAGTAGACTTATTAGCCGAGGACTTTTTCTTCCCTGACAGCTCCAATTCCAGTTAGACTCTAATATACTGAACTACAGCGCTGTGCAAAAGACTTGAGCCACCTTTGATTTCTTTATTTTTTTCCAGGAAAATGGGAAATAGGTGCAGTGATTTATTCAAACATGTGCGAACATACATGGAAATACAATATATAAGACAAAAACAGAATTTCCATAATTCTAATGAGCTTGAAAAATCAATATTTGGTATGAACACCTTTATTCTTCAGCACAGCCTGAACTCAGGCAGGTTTTGCAGTACATTCAAAGCTCTTCTTTGGGTGTTTCTGCCTTTTTTTTGTTCTTTGTCAAGATGATCCCACACTGCTTTAATAATGTTGAAGTGCAGGCTCTGGGGAGGCCAATCCATGGCTGATAGTGTTACATTGTGTGTTTGTCTATCCAGGTATGCTTTTACCGCACTGGCAGAGTGTTTGGGGCATATTGTATGGTCCATTTAAATCTGACCGTACTGTTATATCTTCATAATTCCATTACTTTTGACTACATCCCCAACACCACTGGCTGAAACGCAGTCCTAATTGATGACAGCACCTCCACCCTGGCTGTAGACACTCACTGTCACTCACCTCTCGCCTGATCTCCTCTGTACATTTTGATGATTTGAACTAAAATTTGGATGAATCACTCCATAAGACCTCTTGCCACTGACTTTGGTTCTTGTGTACTTACCGCTGACTTTTCTCCCTGTTTCTTTTCCTTAATAACGGCTTCTTGACAGCAACCCTTCCACTGAGATCATTTCTGATGAGGCTTCACTGAGCAGCATATGAATCAACTGAAGGGTCAGACACATCGCTCAGGTCCTGTGTCAAATTCTTCCTGCATTTTTAACGCTTTCTTAAAGACATGAATTAGAGAAACTGCTCAACTGCAGTGGATAACTTTTTAGCCTTGCTACTTTATATTTCTGTCTTGCACATGTCCAGCTTCCTCAAATATTTTAAGAACACACTGCATCCAGTGCTGAGACATGCCAAGCTGATTGCTCTTTGGGAATCATGTCGCACTCTTTCTAAGTTTGACCTCAGACCACCGCACAGAGCTGGAATTTTCTGGCCACTCTTGCTTAAGCCAAAGGCTTTATGAAAAGGATTTATGGTCAGCTCACGAATCCGATAATTTTACCTTTCGAAAAACTTTATGTAACTTCTCGCTCGCTTGCTCACAAAACCTTAAATACGTGTGAACGAATCGCTCGATACGAACAGATCAAGTTTGAGACTAGGCTACGTTCACACTGCAGGAGAAAGCGCATCAAATCCGATTTTTTTGACCCTATGCGGCCCATATCCGATCATGGTATGACAGTGTGAACGACACGAATCCGATATTTTCAAATCCGATCTGGGTCACTTTCATATGTGGTACTGAATCCGATACATATCCGATGTTTTAGAAAGCGACTGCTGTTTGAACGGTCATGTCGCATTAAATCCGTCTTTTACGTCACTGACACAAGACAGACGCCAACTATCAGCGCCGGAGAAGCGCCCGAGAAGCCATCGCGAACGCTTCCTGGCCATCCAGTGTAGATGTTAGTGAAACTGTTGGGAAGATAACGTGAACATTTTATTTGTACTGTATAATCTGCAGATTCTGACAGAAATCTGCAACTATCCTTTGAAGCACCGCTCCTCTCTAAAACTGCAATAAGGATCATTATTAGGTTATTTACATTATTATGTAAATGTAATGTATTTACATTATTATGTAAATAACAGAATAATTTAAAGCAAAAATTTGGAAACGTAAAGTCCGAAGTCTTTATATTAAGGGCCATCAGTCAAACAATATTGTTTGCTCTGGGTCTAAACAGAGCGCGTTGTGTGTGACGTCTTCCTTTGCGCATGCGGGCCGCTTTGAGCGTTCACACTAGAGCGCGTTTGCTGTCACATTTTATTTGTAGTGTGAACAAGCACACAAAAAAATCGGATTTGATCAAAAAATCGGAATTGAGCATTAAGACCTGCAGTGTGAACGTAGCCTAACGGGGCCTACCTCGCACAGATCCACAAATGTGAGCTGCTTTCAGGTCCCAGTGTAAAACTGGGACATTTGAACTTCAAACACTGTACTTTCTCTCCATGCTGATTAGCAAACACAAAGCTAACTGCACTACTAGCAAGGGAGGTTGGTGAAAGAAAATGAACCAGTGTTCCAGCCCTGTTGCATTTGACTAGTAGCATTAAGCTAAGTTGTTCTCCATTTGGCATATTGATTTCTATTTTGACTGATAATTCCAGCTTTCACTCACGACGGAGGTCAAATGTCACTGCTGTTGTTTTCTTTAATCCCCCTGCACTTTCATCACATCCAGTGGCGAGTGAGCTAACACTATAAATAACACTGAAATTAAATGAATTTCAATTGAATTATAACTCTGAATTATTCTGGCTTGCTTATAATCCACTCTTACAAAATGTTGATCTCAACAGGCCCCTCAAGCTTCACCTTCATCGAAGTCAAGAAAAGTTGGTCTGGTAGTTGAGGATACCTGTTCCAGCCAATCGCTACTCATCGTTACAGGTCAGTAGGGACTATGATGTAAGTAATGCAAGGACTTAAAAGAAATTTTTTTATGTGTAAAGTATTACATTTAGCACAGTTGAGGAGACTTGTAAGTATTGCTGTGCCATACTGCAAATTTAGTACAGATACCAAGTAAATACAGGGCCAGTATTACTGATACCAATACTTTTGAACTGAGAAACAAAGTATCGAGCCTATCGCGCTAGTATCAATCTGATACCAATACCAGGAGTGGTATCAATACTATCGATATTTTGATCAAACTCTGCTGGTGAGTAACACTGAGCACAGCAGAGTAAGAACAGAGTATTACCTTTATTGACGGAAAACTGCAGTAACAGGACAGTTTAATATATTTCTTTAGCACTGCTGACCCGTGGTAGAAGATGACCACCACATCATGATTGCTGTGGTGAGTCACTAAGAAGTTTAAATATCTCTTATTTATGGTTCATAAAATGTTCATATTTGTATAATTCCCCTTTCAAACTGACAGATGGCTGCTTACAATTCTCAATCTATTCTGTGGATTGTGGGAGATTTCCCACTAATGACTAACAGTAAACTATTATTCAAAATTTGAAAAGGCACTAATCCAAATAATTAGTCAATGCTCAAAATACACTTTGTTATCACTCACCATGCTTTAACATTGACATATTTCCACAGAAATTACTCATCCAAACCAACCAAGTTAAATCACAGTTCTTAATGTCCCCTGATTTGACATGTAGGATGAATACTTGGGGAAAAAAAATGTCCCAGAGTTCATATTTAAGGACATTCTGTGATATTTCACTCAAAGTGCACCTCTGAAAGAGCCTTTGATCGAAGTCAAAGGAGAGAAAAAGAGAAGAAAGGGAAAAAAGATCTTACCCTCCAGGGACTCACTTCCACTCTCCTAACTAATCTTGTTTGGTTGATTACACAGAAGACAAGTGCTTTGTGCAAAGTACTCATTAGGCCCGAAGTAAACAGCAGCCTCTGTTTCTTTCCGCTTCTTTTAAACAAACTGAACGTCCAAATGTTTGAAGTGTTATTAGAGCAGGCAAAATACCCCTAATTTTGTCTTAGTCAGAGATTTTATTTTATTTTATTATTTTAAATATCTGGATAGCCCCCCTGTATATTTAACTAAGAAGTTTTTAAGAAAATAAACAAAGACAGGACTTTTCATTCTGGATTTTTTATTTATTGCATTAGTTAATATCTGTCTTTTCAGTATAAAATACAAAAATCAAGCGAAAAACAAAAAAGTATCAAAATAAAAATGTGTGTTCTTGAAATATTCTTCCAAGAGTCTCACATTACTGCATGACTCTTTTCACAGCAGTATTTCAGTCATCACACTCAGTAGCTGTGACAAATGCACTTGAATAAGTTAAGGTTTCATATTAAAATGTCAAGAAGGCACATTTACAGTATAACAGTGGATTGTATGTGACTACATGAAATTCCTAAAGGTCTCCTGAGCTGTAGTAGTTTAACATTCACATCACACAAATAAGAGTATATATATACACAACAGGTAAAAAGGATAAAGCATCTACTTGAACATGTAAACACAAAGTATGCCATCAGTGTACAGAGAAGTGAGCTGGTCACATGTTTTGACACTAAAGCAGCAGTTTGATAAAACTGTGACATCCATCAGCTTACACAATTCAGGGTACACCTGGGACAGGGTGCCGAACTAGCACTTGGGGAAAGACGATCATTCATCTACAGTCAGTTAAACAAACCCCATGTGTGTCTGTGGGAGTACCTAGAGATAACATGTGAACTCCACACAGAAAGGCCCCAGCTAGCTGGTAGACCTGAACCCTGCTGCAGGCAACAGTGCTAACCAGTGTGCCACTCTCTGGGCAGTTGTTGTAGTTTTATTAAATAATGATAAAAGACTGATATGCTCTCATGTCTGTGTTTAATATGAAGCAGCAGCCAGCACCTATCCTAGCCTGGGTAAAAAAAAAAAGTGTCTGTGGCATGTTTATTACTTCAAACATGCAAGTTACACTTAATCCTTTAATCGAACCCTCAACAATCACCCAAATCATTTCCCAAAATGTCAAACTGTTTCTTAAGCACAAAAAAATCTATTTAACATGGGGGGGGGAAATGGCAGCAATATAGAACATCAGTAATCTGTATTGCACAGACGTGCACAGCATAACACAGGGGCCGATGGCGCTCTTGTCTGTTGTAACTGGTTCTGTGTGTTGACTGTTGCGTTTTTGTTCAGGGCTGATAGCAATTATGATGTTTTACAATTAAGAGAGAAAGAACTGATATTTGGAATTGATATATTTTTGCAGTGAAAATATAAACCTTGGTGTGAAACTTTAGAACCACACAAAACAGACTACTGCTGGACCACTACTCTGTGACCTAGAGCAATGTCCCAGTCACATCCGATTAGTTACATGCATATAGCAAACAATCAAAACTAAAGGCTATTCTGGCACAGTAAAGTACACACAGACTGGAGCTGACCAGTAGCTAGATGAGCTGTGTTTTGAAGGTAGAATAGCAGATATTCTTGAAGTGGTACATCCCACAATCTTACAACCTACTTCTGTTATGACAAGTATGCCCACCTCTTTTCCAGTTTTATTCAATAAAACTCATCAAAAATAGGAACAAATTTCAGAGTATCGTTGATGTGTGCAGCAAAGTTGCCGGCACAACCTTGAATGAATTTTCCCAAGTTATGAGATTAAAGATGACCTGGTCACTCCTGACTGATCCAAGGCATCCCTGACCCAGGAGTATAGTATTTTTTACTGATTCTCTCATCAGTACATACAAAACTCCAATTCTATAAATTCGCAGTAAACATATCAGATTTTTCAACTTAAACATTTTACAACTTCATGAAAAGATGAGAAGAGGCTCACCAATTTGCAAGACCAATTATGGAACAATTTCAGAATAAATAATGCTTTATTCTTTCATAAATTTTTTCAGTTTAAACATTTGATATGTTTTCTGTGTCCTATAGTGAATGAAATATGAGGATTTGCTTTTGCGAATCATTACATTCTGCTTTTATTTTTACATTTTATCCCAACTTTATTTTGTAAATTGGAGTTGTGTAGGTACTGCTGGCTAAAATATATTTTGTAAGCACCATGTTTTCATTAAGGCATGAAACTGGCAACTGAGGCCATTAACTCCAAAGGAAAGTGTTCAGGAGCCGAGGAATATTTTCCCCACCAAAATCTGTTGCACTGGACTCTGCTGACCACGAGAAGGAATGCATGCTTCTAATTGGACAGGCAAAAATGAAATTTAAAAAAAGCATTCAAGAATAGCAGGGGTACCGGGAAGATGAAACAAACAGATCTATATCTATATACGCATCTGCTGCTAAGGTTTAAGCTTTGATTATTTTTTCTTTTAATTAAGAAAAGGTATTAATTAACACCAACATTTGTGTCCATCATGTAAATATGCTAGATCTGCTTTTTTCATATGTAGTGAAGTGATGTAAACAATAAAACTTTCTTTTACCGTAAAAATGTATCGATTCCAAATATCAGCTGTCGGTTGCCGTGTTATCAGGAGTCATTGTTTTAAAAAAAATAACAATAATGGGGAAAAAAGACATCCGTCCTGCACCTCTGCTGGATGGAGGCTGACAGTCTTCTTATGAAGCTTGTAAAAGTTTCATCACTTCTGACTGCTGTGGAACTGCACACCATGAAATTCATTACTCAAAGACTCCGACTATTATGATGAGTAAAAGTATGAAACCTCCACACATGGCAAGATAGAGAAGTTTCTGTCAAAAACAGGAGAAAGGAGTAGTCAGAGGAACTGGCTACATAAGAGAAACCGCAGATCCAGTGAAGCATTCGGCAGATAAACATAATGTATAATATAGATTCATAAATTAAGAGATGGATGTTTGGTTCAAGAAAAGGAAGTTGTGGGTGTGGAAGTGTTGTTACCTCACAGGAGGTCTCATGCAGGGGGTTTGGTTAGTCCGACAGACAGGCCGACAATTAGTGCAATAACAGCAAGCAGGATCAACAGAGCAAAGGCAAGAATAATGTATTTCTGGCAAGTGAAGAAGAAGACTGTGTTATTTAAAGTTCATGAATGAAAAGAAATGCTGCTTAGACCAGAATATTATATCAAATTTACCTTTACAAATATTTGTATTTTTAACAATGCATCAAGAAAGAACCAGAAAGGAGCACATACCCTCCGGGATTTCTTCTGGTACCTGACTGCTTTTTTGGTCTCTTCCTTTGCGCGACAAATGTATTCAGCTGCATTAGAGACATTTTTCTCGATGTTGTTAACCATATCCCCCTGTAAATGAATACAGATGCTTTTATTTATGGCAGGGATGTCAAACCTATTTCACACCGTGGGCCACATACAGGCCACTTTGATGTTAAGCAGGCTGGACCACTGAAACTACACGAAGGTTTCGTTAATTCATGAAAAATCAAAACAAACAAAAAAAACAGTAATTTCTATAGTAGAGGAAAAACAGGAACTTTATGTCCTTTAATTTTGTATCTATTACTTATTTGGCATAAATGGTGAATGACAATTTGGGGGGGTGTTGTTAAGAAAAAGCCGAAAAATTATAGCTAAAGTTCAAAATCTATGCACCCCTTCACATTTTCCAAAGCTGTCCAGTGGGCCAGATTAGAGTCCTTGCTGGACAAGTCTTAGTGCCCACAGGCCTTATGTTTCACACCTCTGACTTGATACTGGTATTTGTGCTATGAGCTCCATTCTGATATACCAATTAGACAATATTAGAAACAAGTTTTAAAAGAAAAACCAACAGATCTGCCTGTGAAAGTTTCCACTCACATGAGGCTCTTACCTGAGTTTCTACCAGCATCGCCATGTCCATGAACATCGCATGGAGCTCTCTGATGCTCGTCTCCAAGCGCATGATGTCCTGGTGTCGTGACTCTATCTCGTTCACGGCTTGCCGTGTGATTTGGGAATCAGAAATGATCTGAGGGAGAAAGATTTAATACCTTCAAAAATCCATCCAAAATCACCCCATCGGCACACAACCCCAACTGCAAAAAAGATTTACTCATCAGCCACTAGATGGCAGTCGTGGCATTTTACCAAGCAAGCACATTAATGCTTGAGAAACCGTACATCAGAGGTGAAGATGGATGGATTTCCACTTTCTAACATGTCTTCCAGTTCTTCATTGGTGGTCACTCTTCCAGCTAGAATTAAACAAATAAACAAAGAATTAAAAATTGTCTGGCAGTTTTATTTGATTCATAAGTTTTGGCATTCCTAACAAAAGTGACTTTTTTGGACCATGTATATTTGCTCCCACCCATGAAAGTAATATCCCTTCATTTGATGTTAAATCTCATTATGGAACGAGGAAGAATCCCTCTGAATATATTTTATTTCTTTTGCCCCATCTCTGCCTGCTGCAGCTGTCAGTGGATTCATGCCAAAGGGTTGCATAAGAACTATCTAAGGTACAAAGGAAATCCACACAACCCCCCCAAAGCTCCTGAAACAATCTCTCCAAACAGAGGGCTTTCTTTTACTGCAACCATGCCTCCTGTTGTAAAGTACTCTCCCTGGAGAGAGAGACCGCTGTGCAGGTGCTTACTGTATATCGCACACCTTTACCGGTGGCTGTTCCTCAGAGAGACACTCAAAGCAAAACACACCACGCGCTCAGCTCATCGCTACACATCAAGGCTTTTACTTGTGAACGGTGTCAGTTATTGGTGTTCTGCGACAGCACAAACTGAGTCTGGTCAAAGACAGGTGAACTACTGTTGCACAGGCCGCTGAGTGCTCTGCTCGTATCCCAGGCAACGCAAACACAGAGAGGCGTCTCCAGTATCAGGCTCGCCCGTCTGCAGAACTAGAGCCTCTCATTAATGCCGGCCGCAGGGACTGGCTCTGGGAGTCAACCCTATTTTTTTTGCTTTTCACTATTGTTACTCACATTGTTACTCATTGTATTAATACAATGGATCTGCCTGTTTGTTACAGGGATACTGAACAGCGAGGACTTAACAGAATAAGCAGAAAGCATATTACAAATCTGGAGTTATAACAAATATGAATCTTAATGTACCTAAACAATCATTTCTATTTGATATAGAATATTTGTTAATGAGACTACATTATATGTTGCTAATGCGGGAACCATTATCAGTACATTTCTTTCCAAAACACTGGAAATTTAGTGTCTGGGTGTTGCAGAAACCCTACGCTGTTGCTCTTCTCTGTTTATCAGCACTAAGGCTGGTGTCCAGAGAAGCAAAGAGGAAGCTGGTGTGGTCTGTTTCCTGGATCCTGCCCTAACACAGATGGGGGTTTTACTTCTTTTGTCGCCTTTTTAGCACTACTTTTGTAAGTTTGTCAAAAGAATTGAAAGTGTCATTAAATTCAAGTCCTGTATGGTGATCCATTGGTGGTTAATGTAGCCCATTATTCGTGGGCTTATTCAGATACAGGAGTACAATTATTTGTCACTCACTTATCTCCAGCTGTCTCTGGATTCTTCCTTTGCTTCTTTCCCTGAAGGATACTTGAGTCTCGTTGTACTGGGTCATGACCTCCACAAACTTCCTGGAGAGCACAGTGTGCTGAGGACAAGTCAAAACACAGGGACACAAAGTGATCATGTGCTGCAGGCATTCCAGACTTCTGCTTATCCAGCTCAGGGTTGCCTATCCCAGCTGTTTTAAGGGGAGAAGCAGAGTAATCTGCCACAGAGGTAACACATATAGAGAAAACCATTCACTCTTATGTTCACACCTGCAGCCCATTTAGAATCAGTTCATCTAACCCAGTGCATTTCTTTGGACTGTGGGAGGCCAGAGTACCCAGACCGGATTTAAATCCAGCTCCCTCTTGCTGTGAGCCAACAGGGTTAACAACTGTACCATCATGTCACCCCCTGCAAAGTTTTAACACTTAATACCTTCAGAAGTACAAGATACAAAGTACATGTTGGAAGGTTAATCATACAGTTTTTGCTCTTAAACTAGAGAAATATACCATCAACAAAATATAGAAGTAAAGCTGAGAGCTGGATAGTCAGAAGTTATAATGTCTGGATTTATTTATAATAAAAACAAAACAGCTTTTATGTGTATGAAGTTCTGCATACAGCTGAGAGAGTAGCGCTTGGGTCCTCGTGTGATCAGGTATGTGATAAGTGTGCGTGTGTGAGGAGATCCTGACCTGTGTTTTCTGGATCCTGAAGTCTACGGAGGCCCTGTTAGCAGCATCGTCTTTGGGCATGCTCAGCTCAATGGCTGTGACAAAAAAGTAAAAATGACATCGTTACACAATTTGAAACACATGAAAGAAATGTGGACGACAGCTGAACTCACATTTTAGTTTGGTTCGCACCACATTGGCATTCCCTTTGATATCATTGGTCAGTGCAGCCAGCTGATCCTTTGTTCCTTCGCACACAAACAGGAAACGTGTTAGATTTGAGTTTGTTTAGAAGAAAAGTCGTCATCCAGGTAATCCAAATATTTGATCTGCTCTGATTTCAGCTGGTCACTTGGCAACGACCCCGAGGCAATAATGGAGAGGTTACAAAATAAAGGACAATTTCCACGTCATGGACACTGTGATGAACTACATTAACTGATTCCATGGCAAAGTAAACTGAGTTATCCTGTGGCCAGATTTTCCACTCACACAATAAAGAAGGCAAGACACTGATTCGGATCTTGTGTTCCGGTCATAATTTTAAACCATTTGGAATTTGTAGAAATTATTTTTTAGTAAAACAGCATGTTTAAATCCCTGATTGGGTCCTGAATCTCACAGTAGTTTGTCAGGTTTGATACAAATTTGAGTGCTATTTCCTTCACAGGTTTCCGGTCGGCCGGCCATTCATCGCAACTAAGGAAGGAAGACATCTGAAGCACGTTGACTCTGTGCCCAAAAAGACAACTTCCATCCATGCATTTCTAAAAATAAAGCAATAAAAAAACCTAAGGGATGTTAACGTCCTAAACGACCCAAACTTACTGTCATCTGTGTTGGGTGCTGACAGGACCATGCTGTGGATCTTCCTCACTTCTTCCACTTGTATGGAGATCTTATCGATGAGTCCTCTGACTTCTTCCACCTACACCAACCGATAAAGAAGTCAAGAACTCATCAGTGTCTTCAATTATTATTATTTTTAGTCTTAATGCACATCCTGGAAGTCACAGTAGTACACACCCTTCTGAAAAAGCTATCCATGAATCCATCTTGGTTAACTGTAACTGCAACATCCTCTTCTGTTTGTGGAGCGCCCTACGAGGATGAAAATGTGTTTGAGTGACTTTTTTTTAATGCAGCTATGATATTTCATGTCACGGTCCACGAAGTTGAAGCTAAAACAAAAACACTTACAGCGGTCAGTTCAGCCAGTCGATCCTTCATCACACCGGTCAGCTCGTCTCCCGCTCACCTAGTTGTAAACCATAGGCTGGCTCATCCTGTACATTTCCATGTGGAGAGGAACATTGCCGCGCAGTCAGGTCCAGGTGGCTGAAAAAATAGATTTAGTTTAATCTCTGAGATCCAGGCCCACGAGGTTGTGAGATGACAGTCGCAGAAATAGGAAGTCAGTGCCACAGGTCGAACATTTGTTTTATCAAAACTGGGTCCAAGACACAAGTCAGAAATAAACCCAGAGAGGTTGTTTTTCCTGTTTCAACCCTGCCGATATTCCCCGCTCAACAAGTGCATCGGATCCGTAATAGATCCACAGTAATATCCCTTTCCCCGGGATACGCCTCTCTCTCTCTCTCTGTGTCTCCCTCTCTCTCTCTCAGATGACGTCGATGGATGATCGGGGCCTCCCTTAATCAAATTTGAACTTTATGATAAATAAACTAAATGACTGCAATCATATTTCTAAAGGGCTGAACTTTGTAGAACTATTACACAAATCTGAAACTATTTGAGGTACCAATCTCAGACTTTAATCTTTTGTGGCATTTGTGAGTTTGTTATAAAGCGATATTTATTTAATTAATTATTTTTTTTAGACAGCAACAACAGTTTGTGGTTACATGAGAAGGTTTTTATAAATAATATATGAGCGCTGCTGGATGGCCGCTAAGCTATTATTCACCTGGCCACACAGTGGCGCTGTTTACCCGCGTAAATTGACTTTTGGAGCCTTCGACGGGACTCCTGATGACTTCCCCATATGTGGATATCATCCAAACTCTAAATGCCCAACTCTCATTAAGCATTTCACAAACTGAAATTACCGAGCCAAAAGTCAAACAAGGGCCCACTTCTCATCTGACAACAACATATGTCTTGTTTTATGTTTCCACTTGGAGTGCTGTAAGTTCTTATTTAATACTGATCTTATTTACAGAACTTTCATTCTTTAGTGTGTGTGTGTGTGTGTGTGTGAGAGAGAGAGTGTGTGTGTGTGTGTGTTGTTTAACTGTAACTCAATTTGTTTTTAAAAAAGGTTTCCGCTCCTTTCCCACATATCTAGGCATATCTGTGCAACTTCGCAGATTTACACACTGTTAAAAAGGAAGGAGCACTCAGCGTATTCCTATTATTCCTAGAAAGGTTTTGCATGCTGCTTGTGTAGCTACTTAGTCATCCAGGTTATTGCAGTCTTCAGAGCTTGAAAAGAAAGCAGCTAGACAACTGCTAGACGACTCTCCACCAGTTGTCGGAAGAAGCTTGCTCGAAACGTCTTTAAAATCGTATGCTATTTACAAATATTTTGAATACAAACTCAGATGTGCATCTGTGGATCACACGGTGCACACCCTGATCTCACTCCCCGTGCAATCTCCAATTACGCACAAGTAACGCCTTTTACGCACAAACTTTAACGCCCCTCCTTAGAAGATCCAAAAAAAATGACATCACATTTTGCAGTTCCCACGTTCAGTCCAGCAGCAGCCCAGCACAGCTCAGCGGAGCTCCTGTACTCCTTGAGGCTCCCAGATGCAGGCAGAGAAATTCTAAGAAAACTGCTTTTTAAATTTTCGGATAAATATTAAGGATTACAATTTTCTGGAGTTGGGCTTCAGTTTTTATCATGAAAAGACAACTTCTGAAGTTTTTCGGCCTCACGCCACAACTCTAAATTGAATGCTTTATTGAGTCAGTGCTTCTATTTATTTTTCTTTGGGTATTTCTAACCTTGGACAAATGGACTGATCCGAAGTTTTATCTTTTTTCTATTGGAACAATGAGCGGCGCTTATTGGATTCATCTTCATCCGTGGAATTAAGTTGTTTCAGAGAATTGGTGTTATATTTTGCAGAGACTATGGCATTTTGTTTGCGGATTCGCATTTTTACAGCTTTTGTCTCCTTTATTAAGGTAAACTTAAGAAAAGCACATCATGCGGAAAATGACTAGCAATTCCTCCCATATAGCAGAACGAACTGTGCACTGCAGACTTTATAAGTGATAATAAACCTGTTCATTTCTTAACAGGTTTATGCTCAAGTGGCGCAAGCTCAGAAGCATCCAGGTAGTAAGAAATTTCTAGACTGACAATTTTCCTGTGTTTTCAGTTGCTAGATTAAAACAATTATTGGATAAAAAAAAAGAAAAGAAATAATTTGTGAGATCCTGTTTTACCATCCTCTAATTTCCATGCCAGAGGATGTTATTGCTTTGTTTACTTCTTCTGCTTAATCAAAATAGTCTGCTGCATAAACAACTTTTTCCAGTTGTTTGCATCATTATTACCATCACTGTTTTTTTAATCCACCCCAAAACCCAAAATGTGGTTCTTGGAATGTAAATTCTGATTAATGAGGCAGTGCTTGATTGGATGAAAAGCCCTTTCTGGATGCCTGTCTATGCTTGACTTGTCCATCCAGGCCTGGAGGTGTTGGACACGGCCTCGCATTACTGGCCGCTGGATGCAGTGGAAGGAATCCATGAACTGTGGGATCACAATGGAAACAGATCAGGTTATATTAACGGAAGCAACATAAGTATGTGAATATGAAAACACCTGTTCCATTTAAATGTGTTTTTACCACTCATCTTCCAGCCAAAGCCATCGTGATTTTAATTTTAATGCCAGATTTATAAGTGAAATTACAATTTAAAAAATCTAGGATTTAAGAACGCTGCAGTACATCATGTACAAAAATCTATATTTGGAGATGACATTTGCCTAATTTTTAATTAAATATCATTTGTAGCAGTGTTATAAATTGATCATTCAGTGAAAGATTAAAGTTAAAGAGGGATCGGGTATAGACTTGGGCATGATGTGTGAAGTCACACTGAGTTTCTTTGACCGCTGCCACCGCGCACGCTGGTCACCATCACTCTGTCTCATACCTGTGCATCACGTCCCTCCCATCGCTTTCCTTTCACCGTTCTGTCTTCTGTTTTTTTTTTGTCCGTATTAGTGTGAATCACTTTTTTTGTCTCTGTTGTCTTTGTCCAGCTATCAGAATCCACAACCACACTGTGCTCCCTTCTTCCCATAATTCTTCCTATGTGTATACCAATGACTCTGCCTACACTAACATTTCTGCAACACTAGGTGAGGATCCATCACTTTTCCTCTCACTGAAATCATTTGTGCATCACCCACTGCCCTCTGTTGTTCCCTCTGTATTGCCACACGGTTGTGCTGAGCCCTCCACACTTTTCTCCCCGTTCAGTCTTCGGTTCTTGCAGACTGAAATGAGGACTTCTTGGTATGTTGATGATAAGGGATCGTTCTTTAACATTAATTAAACCTGAAGTCAAGTAGGAGACTTATTGACTGGCTTCTGAGATGAGATGCAAGGAAAGCTGCAAAATCTTTATGTTTATCAGATGCAAAACAACATGTGGTTACATGACTATAAAGTCACATAAAATGGTTACAACACCTTCCTGTTTTTAAAAGAAAATTTTCCTCTAAATTGTGCTTTGTCCCAGACATTGTTGAAGGAATGGTCAACAAGGGCATCTTTCTGAATGGAGATAACGGTGGCACCTTTCTTCACTTTGGAAACTACCAGAACACGTGCATTAGTGACCCTAATTTATGTGGTCCTGAGGGTGAGTGCACTGTACTTAGTCTATAATTGAACAAGTTATCGTTTAGCTTGTAAAACCGTTCTGTTCCTGTACTGACGGCTGCTGGGTTTTCATCATCCCCTAGGCATTACCTTCTCCTTTTTTTGGAAAAACCACGAGTCAGCCTCCCGCTTTGCTGTCGCTTCTGGAGGAAAAGTTATCTCCAATGGCTTCTCAGTCTACACAAACCCTTTAGGAGGATATGTGGAGTTTTACACTCGTAGCAACAAGCACAGATGGCGGGCCAACATCAAGGTTCCAGGTACTCTGAATACATTTCCTTTCACATAGTTACATTTCCCACAAGGAATCTATTTTGGTCTTGAACACACCATAAACTAATGGTTATATAATTTTATTCATGACTTGGTTAACTGAGACCAGATGTAACTACGGACAGTTGATTTGGCAAAGGCGAGGGTATATTTCTCAATCTTTTGCCGTAGCACTAAACATACAATTTGTTGGAGATGGCAGACAACATGTGCAAAATAATGTTCGGTGTTTAGTTTTGATGTCAAGTTAGAAGAGATATGAAACACAATAAAAGTCAGAGTGTGACCAATATTTTGAATTCATTTCTGAAAATGAAATTACTTTCTTTTCTTTTTTTTTCATGAGATGGGCTGATACTGTAAACAGTTGACAAAATGGAATAAACCATATGAGATTCAACATTACGTGAAACTTTTACCGATCGCTATTCTCTTCTCAAATGACTTGTGTCATCCTTGTTTTTCCTGCAGTTACTCAAGGTCTTGGTCGTAACTCAATTTTGATGCTAGTGTTCGGTTATAAAGATCCAAACGTCATCTGGTTCTCATACAATGACATGTTGAGCCTTGGGGACATAATGTCAAAATATGTCACATCTCTTTCTTCTGATTTATGAGAAAAGGTTTTTGTGGGTGAATGAGTAAGACTCGAGGGCCTGTGTGACCCAGCGTGTGATTGTAAGGCGAAAGTTAACAATATAAAAATGTACATATAGAAGTGAATGAGAGACTTGAAAGCTGAGCTTGGTCTTTGGTGCGTCCAGTACTGCTTATATTGTAACCACAAATGATGTGTTTTGGTGGTTTTGGCTGTCTGGCATGTGTGACGGGGAAGGCATTGTCTTTTGGGACTTCTCTATTGTTCATTAATTTCTCTGTTCTTGTGATACACAATTCATTGTAAATACTGGCTGGAGTTTTTGGTTTGTGCAAACCATAAAATCTAGTATCTGGAACTGAAGGAGTTATAAATTACTCTATCAGTCAAAAGATTAAGCTGGATCAATTAATGGAAAAATCAAGCATTTTAGTTGACAAAGTTAATTCAATTCAGTTCTGTTTTATTTATAAAGTGCCAAATCATAACAAGAGTCGCCTCAAGGCGCTTAATGTCAGTTGAGTTTTGGTTCTTTGCTTAAGACGGCGCCATCAGCTGGTCAAAATGTAAAATTGTGTAGTGTTCTTGCTATTCTAACTATTCTTGCTAAACTAACCTAGCATCATTCTGAACTTAATAGGCTATCTCACAAAAGCCATGTATCTCTGTTCAGCCTCACATAGCTGTTGGCGCGGCTAGGAACTAGTGCTTAAGACACACAAAAATTCTGTTCAGTTCAAGCCAATATTGTTTATATAGGCTCAGGTAGTAGGACAGGTCACCTACAAACTGGAAGGCTTGTGGGTTGATCCATGGCTGCCCTCCGATGCATCCATCAGAGTCCAAATTTGCAAAGCACTTGGTGACAGCGGGAATGAAAAACTCCCTTTTAACAGGAAGAAAGCTCGAGCAGAACCAGGCTCAGTGAGGGACAGCTATCTGCCGTGACCGGTTTGGGATGAGGGGAGGGAGACGGGCAAAAAAGACACAATTTAAAAAACAAATATTAAATTTAAAAAGCTAGAACCAGCAAATATCAGTGTGAGTTTTCTTTGATAAAAGCTACTGTGTATTGAGTACACGTCATCATTTACTTTCTGGGTTAACCCAAGCATGAAACATGGTGTCTGCAATATCAGTCGCTTCAAAAAGGCGACCAATGACTGAGAACATTTGCAACACCACACTTCCTGCTAAACTTATTCACACTTATTCACACATGAAAAGCTACAATACCTAAAATATTATAAAGAAATCCCAACAATCAGGTAACCCCCTGTGAGCAAGCACTTGGCAACAATGGGAAAGAAAAAACTTCCTTTAAACAGGAAGGAAGCTCTGGCAGAATCAGACTCAGGGAGGGGTGGATTCAATTCTTCAACAATTGAGCGTTTCTTTCATTTTATGTTTACCTTATTAGGGCCATACTGGACGCACATCCTCTTTACATGGACTAAGAAAGATGGCCTGAAGGTCTACATCAATGCGACCCTAACAGCTGAGAACAAAAATGGAAGCATTTCAGAGGAAACCTATGGAGACCCCTACCCTGACCTCGTCATTGGAACTGCCAACAATAAGAGATATAGTCACTATGTAACAGGAGCCTTTGATGAATTCGTCATCTGGGAAAAGGCCCTTTCACCTGAGAACATCTCACTCTACTACAATGCAACTATAGGTAGGACCTGTCTACTATTAGAAAAAACCTCCTGACATTCTTGGAGATGCCGTATTTATGAAAATGCTTCCTCTCTTTTGACTTTGCTCTGAGGAAATCATGGGTTAAAAAGCAATTTCCGTCCTTATCCATGCTACATTCCATCCACAGAATTCATGCTTAACAGAAGGACATCAAACCATGCAAATAAAACCTGCCTCACTGTCAAATGGCTCTTCTTGCAGAAACCATTTTCATGACCTTCAAGTGCCATGGCTTACAGTTTTTCCTTATAAGTATTTGTAAGAGTGCAAAGACCTGAGTTGAGTTGCAGGGGGCAAATCATTTTAATGTAATGTGACAAGTTACAACACGCTAGGACAAAACACCCAGAATCCTGTCTGTTTTTGTTCTCTTTACCTCTGTTGCTCAGTAGAGTGCCATAAAAGGACACAAAATGGCATTTATGAGAATGTAGAAAAAAATTAACATTCTGTTTTGTGGCGCTTTATATTGTAAGGTAAAAACTTAAAAACAATATTAAAACAGAGAAAACCACAACAATGAGCTTTGGCAACACTGGGAAGGAAAACCTCCCTTTTAACGGGAAGAAACCTCCAGCAGAACCAGCTGGGGGTGAGGGGAGGAAGACAGGATAGACTTTCTGTGGAAAAGAGCAAGAGATTAATAATAACTATATTACAATATATAGTTATGGTTATATTTTCTAATATAAGATATTAGAAAATTTCCTTTTAATCTGAAAAATATTCTAAGCGTAATGAAATGTAGCTTTTTAGCTGAGAGGTTAAAGCATTTTTGGTTTGGTTTTACCGATCAGTAAAGTTGAACTCCTCTTGTGTTGACATATAAAGACTGCTACTGAGAATTATTTATGTGGTCACGATAAAGCCAGAGAGTCTTGATTTCTTTATTACCTGACAAGAAGAGCCTGACTGTTGTGGTTACAGAGAAATATTTTTACCTCTCCAGAACATGCATATAAAATGTTGTATTGAACCGAAGAAGAGCTGACTAACATGTCTAATGTACATCCATATATGGTGTTTTTCTGGTAGCTGCTTAGAGCTGTTTTCATTAAATGACAGCAAAGATATAAAATGTGTCTGAGCCCAGTACAGAAATTAGTGGCAGAGTATTATGTGGTGGAGTATCCCACTTTTGCGGAGGCTGTAAAACACCTCCTCTCATGACCGGGCATTACACTCACACTGTAAGCTTGAAGGTGATAAAATCCAGCCACACTACTGCAGCCTAACCCAGCTGCACTCAACAAAGGACCTAAAAAAAGTCGCAAAAAGGCAAGGTTAGACTAAACCATGACTAAAGACAGGAGTGATGCTAAGCTATTCCCTGTCCTGTTTTAACCCTTTGTATTGTCTTTTCTAGCTTGGGACATGGTTTCTGAAACAACACCTAGAATCTCCAAGGAAGTGATCTCAACTACGCCGATGGCCGTAAGTGTCTCAGGGTGTCTTTGAACAATAAAGCCCAGTAGAGGGGACAGTAGAGGAGGGTCTTGCCACAGAACACAAGTGAGAACTGAGGCCCTAAAAAATTGGTTTTATATCATTAAACATATTAGATTATTTTTGTAACAGAGAATGACTGAGCACTCAGTGTCTTGTTAGCTGTACAGAAGGTAATCTTAGCTCCTTGTTAGCAAATTACATTTGTTAGCTAAGACACATTACTCACAGTTTGAAACTCCAAGAGCTATAAATCCATGGGCTTCAGTTAGCATGCTAAATGTTAAAGTTCATGATAGTACAATTAGAAAAATGCTGTATGTCTTTTTTGGAAGGACTGCCAGAAGAAAAGCCTCTTCTCTTAAAAAAAAATCATGGCGGCTTAGCTTTGGTTTGCAAAGCTGCATCTGAAGTAATCATAAGCCTTCTGGAACAGTGTCCTTTAGATAGATAAGATAAAAGCGGAGTTGTTTGGGCAACACGCCCAGCGAGATGTTCGGCGAAAAACCAAAGCATATCAGCGCAAACACCTCATACCAACTGGCAAGCACAGTGTTGGAGGGGTGATGATTTGTGCTTGTTTTGCAGCCAAAGGACCGGAGTGCCTCGCAATTTTTTAGTCGACCATGAACTTCTCTGTATACCAAAGTGTTCTAGAGTCATATGTGAGGCTATCTGTCCGACAGAAGCTTTACCCAAAATGGATCGTGCAACAGGATTACAAGCACACCAGCAAATCTACGACAGAATGGCTGAAAAGAAAAGATTGACAAATACTGTACAACGGTAATTTGTCAGTTTTGGTACAGATTAGGAATAACCTATTGGATGTTAAAAATATAGTACTCTTACAATGTGTGGGTGATGACACCACATCTCTGTACCTCAACATCATTAGGACTATTACCAGAGGGTCTTTAAGCTAAAACACATATGAAAGTCGATAAAGAAGTAACAATGAAGGACTTTTGGTTGAATCCACACTAAGAGTTTATTTCCTGTTGAGGCATTGTTTCCTTTTAAAGACAAATGGAAAAAAGCAAATAGATAACACATGTAAATAGAAGCAACCTTTTTATCGAAAGGCTTTGTTTGCAGGAAACTAATAAAGAAATAGAAGATAGTAGGCAGAGCCAGTCAACAGTGCACACTACAGCGCACTCCTTGTTGGGCACTAATCTGAAAAAGACCAATGCCGAAACTCTCGTCTAAATTCAAGCTATCAGTCACTAAACATCCTGTGTATGCTGGAACTCGCTGCTCCTGGCAGTAAACTTCATTTGATGCCTGATGTGCTGTCTCCCCAGAGAGCCGCTGATATGAGTCCCCCTGTCATCAGCAGTCTCCAGGAGGAGCTCCGACCCACAGACTTCTTGCCAGTGCAGAGTTTCCTGAAGACGCTGCCCAATGGAACCATTTCTCGTAATACTGCGAACAACCTCACGCAGGTCTCGGAGCGCAGTCCAAAACACATGTTGCTGTTGCAAAACCAATTCATACACACAGATACAATGCCCACCCATGCGCCTATGATGCAACAGTTCTGTGATGTCCATTTTCTTCCACCCAGGGTTTGCTCAGAAGTGTGGAAGAAATGCTGTCTTTTCCTGGACTGACAGAGGTAAATGGGTTCACTCTGTAGTTGTGCAGTGTCCAAACATGACGCAATGTAACGTATGCAATGTGGCGATTACGTTAATGTAACGCACCGAGGATATCTGGATGTTTAAAACTGCGTAACTGACTATAAAGATCTCTGCTTCCTCCACTGTGCAATCGTTATGGCCAAATCACAAACACAAGAGAGCGGTTTCAGTACACTGGGTGTTCAGAACAACCTTGCTTGTTTTTGTAAGAGCAAGCTGAAACAGATGTTCACATCAAACTTGGACAGTAGATACAGTGTAGAGTGAGTTTGAGCCAACCGAATTATCAAGTTTTTGTCAGGTTTGCAGTGTAACTCTAGACGGTGACACTATCACCTGTTTTTATACTCTGAGCAGTACTCTCCGTGACAAATAACCTGGTGTTTTATGTTTGTATAAGACATCTGCGAAAGCTCAAAAGAAAAACGTGAGACCATTTTAATAGGTCAACATGAGTCAATGCTAGATGCCGAAAATCAGAAACAGTGAATCAGTTGTCAACTTTTTCACGTTGGGTCATTGTTCTCTAGCAGCAGTCCACCCCTGTGGTCAACGGTCTGGTCAAGACAGTGGACAGAGTGATGGAACATGTAGTGACTAACCTGGAGGACAGCCCGAACTCTCTCATCTCCCTGGATGGAACATCTTTTGTTGCAGGTCAGTAAAGTGTCAGGTTCTCCATAAAGTAAGTCATTGTTTGTAGCTTTTGCGGACTCCAAGCCTCAAGTTGACATCATTAGTTTTGTAATCACGTCAGCCAACTGTTGTTCAGATAAGCACAAGTTAAGCTTCTCCACTTTTCCTCTCCTGGGTTTTTTTCCTCATATTTTATTACTGTCTCTCTCCCAAGGGGTCGTTTGATGTTTGTGATTCCCCCCCGACAAAGCAAATCGATCTTGTTACTTGCTTGTCACTTTGTTTTTCTCAACAGTTCTCCCTTTTCTTAACCTTTGACCTCCGCAGATTACTCTCTGATGAAACTCCCACAGAATTTTGAGCTGTCACATTACCGCTTCCCCACAGAAGGCAAGAGCTACATCTCTGTGCCTGGAGAGGCGTTCGCAATGGAGTGTAAGTACTAGCATTACAGCCTCTCCGTGTTCGCTGACAGGTGCTCATCGACGTGCAAGGAGGAACTTTCGGAGGATTCTTTGCGTAGACAAACTAGTAGCTGGGTTTGAGTTTGAATACCTCACATTAGCCGTGCACTGATTCTGCCAAGAGAAAATTGTCCAGCTGGGAGACTCTTGTTACCGAACGGTAATTTATTATCGTAAGATTTAGGACTACTAACATGGCATACAGTTAAGGACAGGAGTGCCATGAGAGCTTTTGTGTGGCTTTATGGTGTACTGTAGAAATCCAGCTATGACTTTAATGTTGGCAGTTACCCTTTTATTCAGAACAGAAAGAATGAGAGAGAGCGCACTTTTTCTCCACTTTCCTCCACCGTTAAAAGGAATGGATCCACGTAGTGGAGCAAGGGAGAGCAGTAATTACAGTGGGCATTAAAACTCTGTTTGTTTGACTTTGTGTTCAGGTCAGATTCCCTTGGCTCCACCTGGCTCTCGCATGCACTGAGGACCGAGCTCTTAATAATTCGTTAAAGGGCTATTATCAGAAGTGGAATACATGTTATTGCTTGACACATTAGAGCCAGGACCAAATTAACTCTGAATACCTGGCTGCCCAAAGTGCTCCAAGGGCAGATTTTATATTCTAATTAAGAACAGAAAATGCTGCATATTTTGCATTTTGTTTTTTCTTGTTCTCTCTCTCTCTTCTGTAGGAGAGTTGTACAAGCATGCTGGCCCAGTCTCTGCTGAGGCTCACTGGGAGGCATTCTGCTGAAATATACATAATACATAGTACATAAATGTACTATTGCTGTGTGATTTATTACTATTACTGAAGGCTACTTGCCACCAAGCTAACATTGTTAGCTAGTGTTAGCTGAGTTCATAGAGCGCAGACTGTAGACTTGATGGATAGCATTAACAACCTGCTAGCTGCAAATGATCACATGCAGTTCTGAAAGCAATACCAGCTAGATTCTTAAATCTTAATATAAAATGAGTAACAGTTGGGCGGACTTTAGGTAAGGCTGCACTTTTTGCAGTGATCTCACATAGAAAACTATTTCTGTATCAGTACTATGTTTTCTTTTTGTCTGCTAAACTGCACATGATTATTTGCAGCTAGCGGGTTGTAATGCAGCTTTCAGTAATAGTAATACATCACACAGCAATAGTACATCGAAGATACTGAAGTGGCACATAACCCAGGTAGCTACTACAACTAAAACAAGGCAGTTGCAGTAGGCTAACGTTAGTTCTTAAAAAAGAACTTACTCCCAGATGTTTCCTTAGGTTGGAGTCTTTTGATGCTGAGAGCAGCTTGGTTGCTGACAAACAGTTTGCATTGCACAGTCAGCTTTCTGGTCAGAGCCTCTTATTGCGTTTTGTTTGGGTTTCCACTGGCGTGAAATTACCAAAATTAGAGAGGAGATAGAGAGGGGATAGCCTAACATTTGAAACAGGAAAAGACCACCGTGTAATTCACTGATTTCAACAACGTAACTGTATTCCAATTATCACCTATTTAAGCAGTAACTGTAACCGAATACAGTTACTCATATTTTGTATTTTAAATACGTAACGCCGGTACATGTATTCCCCAACACTGCATGTATTATATATTTATTACCAGTCTTCTGTTGTGTATCCATATTGTTTGTTATCTGCTTTTGTTGCTCTAGAGCAGTTCCCAAGTGAAAGGCCTTTGAAAGGAGGAACAGGGCCATTAAGCATTTCCTCCAATTTCATTGTTTATCTTAAAGTATTAAGGTGGGACCGAGCTGAACGATAGGTCAAGCCAGGGGTGGGGGAGTAGACCCCCAGCTCTCCTGGTGAAGTCATTTAGACATTTCACAAGCTTTCCAGCATCCACATGGGTTTGTGGCAGTCTTGCTTTTCACCCCTGTGCGAGTATAGGACTGTCCCATTAGCCCGCCGGTGCCACCACACGGTAGCGAGCCGATGTTAATTAACTTGCCTTCTTTGTGAGTGTTTTAGCAGCACTGCTTTACATTCCCGGCCCTCGGCTCATTTTTTTCACATTCAGTCTGCGCGTGTTGTCTTCTTCTCCTCAGCTCAAACTACCATTGTTGGCCTCTTTTACCACAACATGCACAGCTACTACAAAGAGATCAGCCCTGTGAAGACCAGGTAAGATGACACAACATGCCACCAAACGTGAAAAGTAAAATCTTGAAAGGTCTAACTAATAATAAACAGCAACAAGAACAAAAGCGCCAAGTCAGGGACGCTGTCTTTGTACGTCCTGTGTGGGAAATGGGTAAGCTGGCACCAAAGGCGCCCCTGCTTCCTGAATTGCAGAACAGCTGATGCCCCAGGCCAAGGCCTTATCTGTTTTTTTCTCTCCTATCTCTCATCACACCACTCAGCTCCCGCTGACTGATACACCCTGCTATTAGCTCTTTCACTTACTGTTCCAACACTGGATCAGCTTGTTCCAGCTTTTAACCCAATTTGACATAACAGTGATTAAGCATCTTGTTGTTCCCCACTTTTGCATCCATCTAAATTAAGTCAGAAATGTTTACGCCAGTACATTTGGAGGCTGCTAGGCCTCCCTTTGTATCGTAAGAGGGAGACGATGTTCGTGTGACCGCAATGTCAAATTGGGGTCACATGATCATCTCGAAAAACTTGTCATGGAATAATTCTGGCACTAAGTGTGATTCATTAAACAGACAGATGGTTAAAGTCTCATCTAAATGTCACTGCTCTGGTCCTGTGTTTAACACGTATGTGGGAATGCCAGTTGCAGATAACAGTGGTTATAGATGCTATTGTGAAACAAGAGATCTGGAGTACTTCTCCTTTTAACCAAATATCAACTTTGATCCCCTGCTGAATTTGTAAGTTTGCTCACTTACCAAGAAATGAACAGTCTCTCATTTTTATGCAATCCTCTTTTAATGAAGAGACAGGAAATATTACCAAATATCCAGAAAACAAAAACACATTATATAAAGGTTATAAATTGATTTGCATGTCATTTCCCGAAATAAGTATTTGATCCCTACAACCCAGCCAGGATCAGTGCTTAAACAGACAGTCAAGCACGGAGGAGGAAACATTAGGTAATGGATGAGGCCATGTAATGTAAAATCAGCCAGAACACTGAGGATGGGTCATGGATGGGTCTTCCAGCATAACAATGACTCAAACATACTGCTAACTAGATACTCAAAGGAGTAGCTAAAGAAGAAGCATGTAAAGGTCAGCTGCCTAGACAGTCTTCAGACTTCAGTCCTATAGAAAATTTGTAGAGGAGCTGAAGCTTCAAGTTGGCAAACGACAGCCAAGAAACCTAAAGGATTTAGAAAGTTTCTGTAGAGAGGAGTGTAACAAAATCCCTCCTGAGATGTGTGCAAGTCTGGTGACCACCTACAAGAAGCATCTTACTGCTGTGCTTGCCAACAAGAGTTTCTCCAACAAGTGCTAAGTCATGTTTTGCCTCTGGATCAAATACTTTTTTCACTCAATGATGCAATATCTTTTTTTCTATATTTTTGGTTGTTATTCTGTCTTTCTCCATTAAATTGAAGCTACTATAAAATTGGAGATGTTTCATTTCTTTGTAAGTGAGCAAACTTACAAAGAGTTGGGATCTGCAGGGGATCAAATAAATCTCCCCCACTGTATGTCTGCCATTTCTTTCCGTCTCTTTCTTTTGTATGTTTGTCTGGATTTCTGCTTCAGTTTCTTTCTTAGATTATCTAAGCCTGTTCTCCCCTTTTTATCTCTTAGGATTAATGAAGCAGCTGATTACAAGGATCACAAAATCCATGTAGCAAGCTGTCTGATTTCTTTGAAAGTGGAGCCTCTGCCAGCCCTGTCGGTCAACCTTTCTGGAGCGCCACTCATAAAGATCGTGCTCACCCATGTTTTGGTAAGACTGTAATTTGCGTGTCCCATTTCTTCCTCTCTGACTCATTTATTTATCAGTCTTTTTTTCCATCTTGGTGAGTAATACTGGGAAAACTAAGAGAGTTTCTGCTTGGCACAATTGTTGGGTGTGGGATGTTATCAGAGGGGAGAGGTCTGCCTATGGTTACGGTAGCGGTCTGATCTCGTCACATGAAAACTATCGGCTCTATTTTTGGTATGTGCTTATGTAAGATGATGACTGTCCGTCACTGACTGACTGAGGTTTGCGCAGCTGGGCATTTACCAGCACAAAGAGCGAAGCCTGGTTTGGTTTTCATTAGGCTGCCTAGCTTTTCCCTTGCGGAGCATTTGGCTTCTAGAAAGCGAGCTGATTATGTGCATTTGAACTGCAAGCTTAGGGCACTTTAAAAGAAACAATAACTTTATTTTATGAACAACATATTTTTCTTTGGTACTTTATGGCAGGGACAGTGCCAGCTTTCCATGGGAAATTCAGTCAAAACTGGAAATTAATTGACCAATGTCTATTGCATTAGCTTGTGTTCCTGCGAAGTCATAAATATGGTGGTGTGCTTCACAATCTTGTATTTGTTTTATCTTAATTAGTTGTGTTGATAAGCTGTTAGATTATCATGCAATGGTATTAATGAGGCTGTTGACTTAACCACACTGTAATGTATTTCTGTTTCTTTTATAAGTCCTGCATGAATGATCGACTTTCTGTAGAAGTGAATCAACCCCCCTCCCCACCCCCCAACCCCAACTCATAAAAGCAAAAAAGAAACTCATGCAGCTTTATGAAACCATGGTAATATTGCTTTGTTTGCCTTCATCTTCCCTGGTGAAATAAATGTTTATGCTGTAATTATCTGGCCTGGTTTCTGTGACAATGATTGCTGTGTTTGTTTTAGCGGACACCATGGGAGAGGAGTTAAAATTTCCTTTGTTATGGTAGTGCTGGAGATGCTCAGCAGTTCTCCGTTCTGTTTCTGTTTTAAGGTGTTTCTATTTTAGTTGGATTGCCCTTACGACTGATGTAAGGATAAATCAGGTTACTTGCATTCTTTCCTCTCCATCCCATTACAAATAGGCTGTTATACTTATTACTAATGCATGCTGATTGGAACGCACCGAGCCAGCGCGTTTCTGTTGCACATAGCTCAGGCTGTGATTTATTATGAGGAGCCACATCGTAATTTGGCATGCAGAACTTTTGGCTCTGGTCGCATCCAGAACAGGTTGTTTTTGCTAAAACTGCACAGACCTGTTGTTGGATTTAGTCAAAAAGAAACTATTTTGGTTGTTTTACTGTTTTTGGCGGGGTGTCGATACTTATCACCTCCCTAGCTTGAAGGCAGGGTGGGCTGCTCACACAGTATGTGGCAGACATTACCCGTCATTGTTTATGCTGGTCTTTACTGTCCGTACTAAACCTCAAACATGTCTGCTCATGGCACCGGTTCACTGGGCTGGAGCAAGTGATTTGCCGCTGACCTCTCTGTTTACCCCCTGAGAATAGGTAAGTGCACAGTGACTTCATTAAAACCCAGTGGGAGTGCTGAATGTGTCTAGCACAGAAATATGTCAGCTCCCTCATCCGTCTTTTCGTGCTGTCGTGGCTACGACAAGCTCTGTGTTTCGTCTCTGGTACTGTACAGTCAACTACTATCCTGGCTCAGACACAAAGTCTCATCCATTTTCTCTATCTGACACTTGGAATGCTAAAACAAATGATATCATGGAGTGATGGAGTCACCAGCCTGTAAATAAACTTTTGTTATAGCAGGTACTACTCATTCAAGTCAAGGTCTAAATCATGTGGTTGCCATCTGAGTGACCTTGCATCCTTGATTGATGCTCCGAGCTCAGTGAAACGACACTGTGTTCATGCCGTTCCTACCCGACTCAATCGCTTCTGCAACCACGCTTTGTGGCATGGAGCTGGTTTGATAACCTGACTAGGTGTTATCATCAGAGGCCCACAGGCTTTCTCATGCCATTCAGCTGCGGTGGTGATTGGACCCTGGCTCTTTTGGTGATTTATTACGGCTGTCTGACTCTGGTTTACTTTGAGAGGGGTGAAGGCGGCGAAGAGGGGAAAAAAAGGTGTGAAGCACTGAGGTCTGTAGTTAAACATTAATATATACATAAAAAAAGAGGCTGGCACCTTCTTCTTATCCTCTACTGGCATCAAAGCATCACACTGATGGTATGAAGTGAACAAATGGAAAGATTGACTTCATGGGTGAGGTCTATTTATAGAATTAAAACTATGAGGATTAAAAAAATGATTTTGACGAGGGCGCCTGACTTTAGAGGCATATAAAGAAGTGTATTCGCTCAGAAGGTTTATAAGAAGATCCAGAGTCACGAGTGGAATGGCACGGCAGTATTTTGCTGCTAGTCTCTCAATTCACTTGAATGATTTTTATGGTGATGTTTAGCTTTTAATGACTTCTTTGAACTGTTGTTTTTCCCGACTGGAATGACTGTACACAGCATACATCTTTAATGACTTAAGAAAAGAATTGGGTGCACAAGTTTAAATGTATTTGTGTGACAGTGACTTCTGTCGGTAGCCTTAAGCAGATGTAGGTTATAAACTCACAGCTTTAGTAACTTTATACATCTGTTCAACTGCTTAATAATACAAATACCTAATCAGCCAGTCAGATGGCAGCAATTCAGTTCATTTGGGCATGTAGACATGGTGAAGACAGCGTGCTGAAAACTTGAAAACTGAGTATCAAAATTGCAAAGAGGGGTATTTTATGTGGCTTTGAGTGTGGCCTGGTTGTTGGTGCCAGACAAGCTGGCCTGAATATTTCAGAAACTGCTGATCTGTTGGAATTTTCCTGCACAACCATTTCTAGGGTTTATAGATAATAGTCTGAAAAGCGAAGCTATGCAGATCTGATTGGAAGGCAGTAATAATTCCAACAACCTCTTGTTACAACCAGTATGTGCAGAAGAGCATCTCTGAAAACACAACATGACCAGCCTTGAAGCAGATGGTGCTACAGCAACAGAAGTCTGCACCACTGCTGTCACCTAAGAAAGGAAACAATTTTCACAGGTTTACCAAAATTGGACAACAAGAGATTATAAAACACATTGCCTGGTCCAATGAGTCTAGATTTTTGCTCCGACAGTCAGACAGTGCAGTCAGAATACGGCATAAATGAAAGTATGGATCCAACCTGTCTTTTATCAGTGGGTCAGGCTGCTGCTGCTGGTCTAATGGTTTTCTTGGCACCCTTTCAGCCCCACAGTACCACCTATTGTTTAAACACTGTTGCTGAGCACACTGTACGCCTCTTCTGATGGCTGCTTCCAGCAGGATAGTGCGCCATGTCACAAAACTCAGATCACTTCAAACTGGTTTCAGTGGGATCACTGTACTCAGGTGGCATCCACAGTCACTGCATATCAGTCCAATATAACATCTTAGGGATTTGGTGATTCTCATCTTGGACGTGCAGCTGACAAATCTGAATTTATGTGATGTTGTCGCGTCATTATGGCCCGAAATCTCGGAGGAATGTTTCAAGCTTCTTGACGGAACTGATCCAGAAAGCATTACAGCATTTTTGAAAGCAAAATGAGGTCCAACCTAGCACCTGAGAGGTGTACCTAATAAAGTGTCCAGTGAGTGTGTTATGCTTCTACTCTTAAAGACCTCAAATATTTACCAGGTAGCCATACAAAACTTTTTGATTTATTTTCACCCACTGGTTCCCGCTTATAACAAAGAAAATGAGAGTTCAGCAGGAAGTAATTCTTGTAATAAGGTCAGGAGAGAAGAAGGAAAAATGCTTACTTGTGCATGAAAACATGTCAAGGCTTGTTAGAGCTTTCTATATGTGTGGAAAATAATGGGCTAATTGTTCAGTACCATTGAAAATAAACCCGCAAAGGTTATTCAAAACATACTGATACCCACGCTCTTATTCGTTTAATCACGCAAGCCATGCTGATCCTGATCAGACCTTTCTGCCACAATAGCATATCTGCTCTTTTTTGCCAGTCTTTTTATAACTCCAGCACACGCCCAGCTTAAACCTTATGGGCAAAACCTATCACTCTGTTTTTCTCTCTCTCTCCCTCTCTCTCCAGATTTCCCAGCCACCCACACCCACCCGTGCACTTGCGCACACAAACACAAGACGTGTGAGCCAACTCACTGATCAATCACAGATGGAGGTCTGGCTATTGCAATTCCCACTGCAATAGACAGCTCCTCCCATTTAGCGCCCCCTTTCTGTCACCGCTCCAACTTCGCGACCACCACCTCTCGCTACGTGATAAAAAGCAGATCTTTTTTTTTAAGCAAGGCCCCCATCTGTGCCCACAGATACAGGCAGTTTTCTTAAAAGAACGGTGAAAAAAAAGGATTTGGTGCTTGTGAAGTAATGTTCAAAAAGAATTTCATTGCCTAGTAGAAGCAGTTTCATGTCCGCTCTTTTAAACTCGCGGCAAAACGATGAAATAGCAATTCAAGATTGTGAATGTGCAGAACAGATTTATAGCCGTAGATAAAAAAAAATCGCGCCAAGATAAAGACAAAACAAAAAAAGCTGCTTTTATGGAATAAGTTAGTCTTTAAAAAGTCAAAGTGAATTTATTTCCCTCAAACAAGCTCTTCAGTTTAATAAATGGCTGAAATATTTTCCCTCCCCTGCTGCAGGCAGTAATGTTAGTCATGCAGTGTCAGGGAAACTAAGACCTAAACTAAGACTGGGATCTTTGTAATGAGGGATATTGCTGCACAATATAGCAGATTTTTTGATATCGATACCATACCAAGTACATACAGTCAGTGGGCTAAACAAAGTATTGATCTCATGCTAGCATCGATGCAATACCAATATCACCATTGATACTGTTGATTTGGAGCAATCTACCCACCTCTAACAGTTGATCGTGCACACAGGAAGCTCAGTCATTTTGGAGAGCACTATCAGTGTCACACTAGCTGGCAAGGAGGCTCATCATCTCATAGTGACAGTGCTTATTTTTCATTTAAAGAATTTATTTAGTTAAGTGCATCTATTTCTGTTGTTTATCCACACTCGGGATGCATTGATCTGGTGCTTATATAATAAGGAGTTATTGCCGTACTCTAATCGAATGGAAGGGGCAAACAAATGTATCCAATCAGCTGATTAACAGGTGTCGTCGTCATCATCTGAATCTTGGAATTTTTTCATGATAAGCACAAAATTAAAAACTGGCGATTTGAAGACGCTGATAATGCTTTTCTGTCAGCACCTGAGAAAAACTGTCATTCCTGACTGTTTCGATATTTGCACATTAAATAAATAATCAGTTTATGTATTGATAAAGATGTATGATTGCTTAAAATCTTCATGAGTTACAGTTAGCGTGAGTCGTCCCAAATAAAAGCTCTTTCTTTCTTGGCGTATCCTCAGCGTCGATATGTTTATGTACCAATAGAAGTGCAAGCTTTATCGGGGAACATCATCACCTAAAAATCGTATGTATTGTTAAACTTCACTACAAAGAGTCTAAATATGCAGCCCTTTGACTTTTTTTTTTAATGTGAATGTGTCATTGCTCTGAAGCAGACCAGAAAACAGAGAAACATTGCAGTGGTTCCATGTGAAACCCCTTTGGATTTAAACTTATGAATTCATGCGTGTGAGGCTGGTGATAAAAAGGGGGGAGGGGATCACTTTCTCTTTTCTTCTTTTCTTTTGAGTCGACTTGATATCAGCGATACAGTATATCTGCAAATCAAAACCATCTCCCTGACTTTTAGAGCTGTTTAATTGTTCCTGGTTTTCCTCACACCCAGCGTCACTATCAACACTCGTCTCGTTGTTTTCGATGTCTACCTCCGAGGCTGAGCTGGGACCACAGCTGCATGTCTTTTTACATTTCCCCTGACAGCATGATCTCACTCATGGCCAGTTGTGTTATGCTGCATGGATTTTTGTTGTTGCTCCTCGTGCTGTGTGTGCGGATCAACCTAAGTACGGACTCTGATTGAAAAGCTGTGTTACAGCAACGGCGCGACCTGCGCCTCATCACAGTCACAGGATGTGTAATGCTATAGTTTATACTGAGTAGAGGATTTTTTTCTCAGGCTCCGTGTGTGTTTGTGTGACTGAGGAATGTTCCACCATACCTCGTTGTGCGTTGCCCAGACATAGTGCAATAAAATATTTCCTTCCCTTACTAAATTTAACAGCAGTCAGTTCAGCTTTCTAAGCTTATACGTGTATGGCCTCATTGTTCTTATGCAGAGCAGTTAAGCCATTGTCAAACCCTGTGCACCTCACAGGCCTACTCTAAAAAGTGAAGGTGATTTTAAATTATGCCTTCCACTTTTGCAAAAGCAAGATTGATCATTGTTTTTATGGCGCTCGCTGCAAAATAAATACGTGTACCAAATCCAGAAATTGCAGCCCAAATTACACCTCAGCTCTCTGCATTTCAAAACGATTTGGAACATTTCAGGGAACGGGAGACGGACGCTCCTTTTCTCTTCTCACGCTCACACCGCTTTGTAATTTCTCTCTGGTTTTTAAATTTAGCACAACTGAAACTGTCCGATTACTCTTGCGGCCGCATATTGTTGTATCAGTGCTGGATGGATGGAATGAGTGGGTGATGCAGGACTGACCTCAAGCTCTAGAGGATAGTAGTAGATATTAAAAAAAAAGAAAAAAAAAAGAATGTTTTAAGACTGAGGTCAAGATTGATGTTACGTTAGCTCAGACTCGATTTGTTTAATTGTTGTCAAGGTTCCACGATTTTGTGCTGTTTCTGAGTTTTGAATCCTTAGTTAATATTACCTTCGTTGAGTTTCTGTTCCTGTTTTTTTTTCTGTGTGAAGGAGTTTTCTCTGGTTCGCTTTCTAGTTTTACTTCTTTTTACTTCTTCGGCTTCTAGCTCTGCTACACGTGGAAAGCCTAAAAGACTCCACAAAGGACAGACAGGCTGGCACTTCTGTATAAATTGCCGGGTTGTGTATGATGTTAAGATTTTGTGCTGTGTGTTATTTTTATCCTTCATTATCTCACCCAAAAACCACGGATGGATGGATGGATGGATGGATGGATGGATGGATGATGGATGGATGGATGGTGATCAAAACCATAAAGACAAAGAACTGATTTGGTTTAGAGGGATATGTGCGTCAGACAGCAGCCAGTGATTATCACTTTTATTCCGAAGGTGGTGTGTATGCCTGGTAGAGATGTGCTGCCATGAGCAAGACAGGAATGGGTTGTCCTAACTTCCTCCCCTCCGGTCACGGCGGATCGCATTTCCTCCCTGAGCCTGCTGCAGGTTTCTTCCTGTAAAAAGGGAGTTTTTCCTTCCCACTGTCGCCAAGTGCTTACTGATAGGTGGTCATTTGTTTGTTGGAGTTTTCTCTGTATTACTGTAGGGTCTTTACCTTACAATATAAAATGCCTTGAGGCAACTGTGAGTGATATATTAAGCTATATTAATGAATGAAATTGAATTGAATTTCAAAATACAAAACAATCTGTCTCACATTGGCTGGTTGTTAGTCAGTCCAGGATGTACAACAGCCTCTAATATCAGCTTATACAGGCTCCATTGCATCTAGTACATGAATGAAAAGATGGAAGTTACAGGTGCATGCATTGATCCAACACCAACAGCTCTAAAGCTGGAGTTTTTCCATTCAAGCCCTCGATGAATGGTTTCATGCAGTGTTGATTAAGCCTTTCAGCACTTAGTAAATGTCTCTTTACTCCTTAGAATACCTGAGTTTAAGCGTGAAGCGAAGCACTGGTAGGCCAATGTGATGCATCACCTTAACAATTTAACGTAGCTGAAAAGAGTCCAAATAAACTTTTTAGAGGAAAGATTAAAGTCTGACAAAGTGAGCTATTGACCGCAAAGACATTTTCTTGTTAGAACTGAGTTCCCTAATGTTTGTGGAAATGCTCCCACAGCCAGAAGGTGGAGACAAAATTTCCACTCTGCTGATTTGATGCTTAATTCAGAGTTTACCCACTTTACTGTTGAAAAAAGAAACAAATGTTTATTTGTTTGTTTGGTTATTTGCTTTTAAGTATTTTAACAGTGCGTTATGCAGTATAAAAATGAATGTGAAATGAGTCTGTTTTGAGTAATTTAATAATGGTTTCCCTCGATCATGCCTCAGTTTATACAACTATTCACTGTGGCAGTGAAGAAAATCCCACCTGAACCCTGAACAAAGTAACAGGATGTGTGATTAAGCCAAATAATACCTCACTGTTTTTTTCTTACAAATTCAGTGACAGTAGCTAATCTCCTGACAAAAATGTTATCAGAGTCTTTTGGGGAAAAATATTTAAAATATCTAATCTTGCAACAGTTTATTACATAATCTTCTCAAAGGAAGAAGATAGGAAAGCTATCGACTGCAAAAAAAACAATCTGCAAATCAAAGACTTGGATTTATGGGAGCAGCTAAAACTGCTTTGAATATATTATTATTATCATTATCATTATTATTATTATTATCAAAATAAGCTGTACAACTCCCCTCTATCTGTTCTATTCTGTTCTATACCCCCCCCCCCCCAAAAAAAAGCCAGAAGCAAGCACGCGCCAGCATATGCTTCATATCCCAAAAGTTATATCAGTGTCGCAATAGCTTCAAACAGGACCGAGCCCCTGCTCCCAAGTGATAATCCTCCGCTTAACCCGTTGCACCGTCACATCCTATTCTACTCACGCAATCGGGTCTGAAAAGACCTCTGATTGGCTCCTTTGCAGACTCCGTGTGCCTGGAGTCTGGTTCTCTCCTGAAATTCGTGAATGGCAATATGCTGAAAGGTTGTTTTTGATTTCTTGTCCAGTGACAGCAAAACTGTGTTGCCTTCTCCAGCTGTTAGATTTTTAAAGGTTTTACTAAGAAACTTATGATAAATTGCTAAGTATGAATCACGCCTGCCTGCCTTTTGTTGTGCTTTAAGTCATTTGTCCACTTTGATGCATCAATAATTGTTATTAAATAATATTATATTGGATGTATTATATGCAAGTATTTGTACCTGCATTAATTACATTTAATTGATAAGTCTACTGCATGCTTAAATAACTAAGAATTTTAAATAGTTTTTACTCGTACTGGCATATCTGATATGTTTGAAACCACAGGCAGCTACAACAGACACTGTAGTGGGACATTGTAACAAAGAGGCACCAGAAACATCTTGTCTATCTATGATTTATCAGCCTCTCTCTCCCAGGCTCTTCTCCTTTATCAGCCTGTCACTCTGCATCACTCTCCTGTCACTAGTTTTTCCTCTCCCTTACTCCTCCCTGTTCTGCTCGCCTTACAAGGCTCAAAGTGACTTCCAGGGCGGTGTTTCCTGGCCCTCTGTTGTTAATAAAGACTTGGAGCGCCAGCTGCAGTCTTGGCTGGTAGATGCTGAGGCCCCGGGGCACTGGGGAAACAACAGCGTGCTCTCAAAGCTCGACCAGATCTCCAAGTACATTTTAAACGCTCACCAGTGACTTTCGGAGTCCTGCATCTCTCCTCAGATATCAGCCGGAAAATGCAAACTGGATACACCGCAAAACAGTTGTTAGAGCAGGAACATGGCCAAGAAGCGTGCTCATACTGTATGCGTGATGGTCTGTTAGTTAATGTATGTTTCTGCTTGTGTCTGGTACGCATCAGGGTTTGATGATTAGCGTTTGAAGCTGAGTTTACATTGTATTGTTAACAAGAATAATTAGTCTTCCTTTGCTCTACAAACCCCCAGTTAGAGCAGATTTGGCCCTTTACTGATGGACTTCCAGTGGGCAAGTTGCAGTTTTTCTTATTTCCATCTGCTTTCATTTACACCCAGCAAGAAAAAAAAGAACATATTAGAGCCCACAGGAGACCAGTAAATTCATCCACGGGGTTGCTTGCAGATCACCAAAGCTGGCCAGCTGCTGGTGATGACGGGGTACTTTCTAAGCACTCTCATGGCTCTTGCCCTGCCTGCTGTAATGGGCCACATAAATAGCTAATTGTTAAATCCATCTCGGGGGTCGCAATACACGGTGAGTAAGGAGGTGCATCTGCGAAACAGACAGAATGAGAGCACGCAGTGAAATCTAGGTAATGTGTTATGCTTTTGTAATATGAATCTCGGAGCCTATGGGCCAGTCAGACAGCCTGACTGTCAGTTTCACTCTCACTCTCACTTTTTCCAGAAGGAAATAGTGCAGACACACTCCATCTAATCATATAGTCGTTGAGTCTGAGAGGAAAGGCAACAGTGCCTATGAAGAGGTGTGCAACACTTAGTGTTGTTTTCCTCAGTTGACAGATTGAGGAGGGTAGTGGTTTGACCCGTAATCAGGGCCAAGTCCCAATTACTGCAGTCTTGCACTGTAGCCATTAGCTCACTGTCTCTGGAGACTCCAAATCTCATTTTAAGGGAATGACACGGAAAAAGTGATTTATAATCGAATAAGATTCTCGAAGACAGCAGGGATTTTCGCTCAGCGTGCTAATCACCTTAGCCGAGTGACGATCTGCACTTTGTCTTTCCCAGCGAATGATCTCAGATCTCCTTAGCTGTCATGTTTTACGCTGGTCATTTAAGCAGCAATGAAGAATTTATTGTTACTTTAATATTGCTTAATGTGTGCATTGAACACAGAGATAAAAAGATGGAAAAGTCAAGCAGCCTGTAAGAAATAATGATGCTGACTGCTGTCTAAAATATTCAAGGTTTATACACGCAAGCAGTCCACAAGCAAGCACGTCCTCGTCTCACGCACTTCTCTTACTCTCTGCCTTTTTGACTTCTTTATTTTCAGACTAAAGAGCAACAGGACCAAGTACAGAATCAGAGCAATAAAGTCTTCCTCTACTGTGCCTACTTGGACTACAGGTGGGTCTGTGTTCATGATTTTGACAGAGAACTTCTGAGTTATCCATTCAGATCCAGCGCCAAAGGGATTTTTATCTTGATTGTTCACTCGTTGCATGCATTTCTTTCTTGAGTCTTTAAATCATAAGAAATCACTGGTGATTGGGAGAAGGTGGGGTATTTTTTTTCTTTTACTCTTTCAAATCAGAAACATCCAGTTTTACATGTGTTGCTGTTTCGGCTTCTTGAGCCACAGCCCTCAATGTAAAACAAAGAAAAAAAAAAGCTGAAGCTCTGATACGCGGAGCCAAAACACTTTTTGGTAAGCTTAACTCATTTTTTTTAAAAGGGAGTGCGGTTACGTTGGATTCAAACACATCCTTCTCCTACTCCACTTTGCCCTGAAGCTTAAGCAAAATGTGAATAATTGGGTCGCCCTGTCAGATTGCCCTAATAAAGTCAACTTAATCTCTTTGTGCCTCCCACGGGGGGATATTGGATTATACTGAGTGCACCCTCTCACAGCGTTCCAGTGAAAACGTGCCCCGTCTGTTTCTCTGCATCCTGTTTGTTCTAGTTTTTCATGTTTGATCTCGCATTAAATACATTTTCTCTGCTAACAGCACCTAATTGTCATTCATTTCAGTTCTAAAGAGGGAGTATGGTCCAACGAAGGCTGCGTGCGCGCAGATGGAAACATGACGTACTCCGTGTGTTTGTGCAACCACCTTACCAACTTCGCCATCCTCATGCAAGTTGTGCCCTTAAAGGTATGAATGTTCTGGCTGCTCTTCAAAAGTCTGAATATTAGGCAGCATTTGCAACAGATCTCATTTTCGTTTTGTTGTTTTGAAGGAGTTCAACACAGTTTGATGTTTATAGTCTTCAGCTTTGTATGTTTCTCCTATTTGTACTGAAACTTCTAATCTCACCAGACCCCAGACTTTTATCAGCATGGCGCCTGGTAGCTAGTAACTCATTCTATTTTTCTTGTTCAGTGGTGGTTTGCAAACAGTTTTTAGTGGAATAACTGCAAGTAGTAGTGTTTTACATACTATCAGACTCCTGCAACAACAAAGGAAGATGTATATTTTAAGAAAAGATTAAAAAAAATGTAAAATCATTTAAAATTATTACAGTTTAATTGAAGAGTAAGAAGTGAAAATAGAATCTCTGTAAAATATAATATTCAAGTGCAGACAGAGCCCGTGGCAGATACTCGGGTCAGGTGATGTGGCAGCCAGGCAGCTTGGTCAGTGCACTCTGCAAGAAACTTTATAAGTGAATGTGCAGCATCAGTGAGTGAAAGGATGGAGCCACTATATTAGGAACACTTGCAAAGCTAACTGATTTGTTGGATGGCGTTCCTTCAGTTCAGCCGTGTTCAAAAGTGTCTCCCTCTCGCCAAGATACAAAATACGCTGGTTAGCTTGTAGGAGAGTAAGTAAACAGGAAGCAGTGGTTTACCAGTGCCTTCTTTACCACCAGTGGTGGTTTCTCTATCAAACCACCAGAGAAGTGCTTTGTGCAGCCATGATTAAGTGTGGTTGTTTTAGGTCACTGAACGGGTCAGTGGAGCATTCCTCAGAGTTATGGGCTCTCAAGGGGCCAAAAAAAATCTCTTTCAATCATCCTTCATTTATTCTTTTCTGTTTTCTCTTTTTCACGTTTACATCATCATCTTAAAAGCACAAAACCTGTGCATGATTTTTGCTTCTTGTCTAACTCTGCATCCAAGAATATGCACCCATGGGAGTATGGTTAGCATCCTCAATGGCTTCTTAAAATAGAAAAAGCAGACTCTCATTGCAGCTTAAGTGCGCCAGTGCTGTATTTAAGGCGCACGAGTCTATTTGATGCTATGCTTTCCCTTAGCAAGTCTCTAATTAGTGGGGTGCCTCATCCCTCAGTTGCAAGGGAACATCTCACGTATCCCAGCTCTGGATGGCTGAGACTCCTCTACCCTTATAATGACAAGGCACATGAGTAGACAGTTAATGGAAAATTAAACCCAAACACTCAAAATAGCCTGAAATCCAAAACAACATCAACACACTGGGCTGGACGCACACTGCGTGGATTATAAACATTTTTGCTTTTGCTCAAAATATAAATATTAGTGTTTTTTTAACTTTTGCAATGGCTGTAAGACGACATTACCTCAAAAACTTGCGAACAAAACATGTAAACAAAAGCAAAAAATATAGTTTTGTGATCAAGAATCATTTTAATTGCAACATCTGTGCTATCCTATTTCACATGAGAGGTTATAAGTAACTTTTTGAGGCTATGAGATTGTGTCCACTTGCAGAAGTGCTAATGGTATTTGGTAGTCTTGTGTTCACTGTACTAAACTCTACAGACTCCCTTTGATGAAAAAGGATGCACTACATTTGGATGTATGTGGGAGGCCACATGTACCAACACTCCATGTGCTGTGTTGTCAGATCTGATGATGATGCCTCTCTCCACAGATTTCTACTGGCCACAAGGTGGCACTATCAACCATTGGTTACGTTGGCTGCTCTATTTCCATCTTCTGCCTTGCCATCACTCTGGTCACCTTTGCAGTCTTATCGTAAGTATTACTTTTAACATTAAGTAGATTTACAAGAATTCAGTGTAATTAACCTTTTATTATTTTCACTTCATACCTGGTCAAAGACATGTAGTGTGATGAGTCTGACGTCAGAATATGCAATGTTTTTATTACCATAGTAGTCTATGAAGTTATACTGTAGTTAAGTATTTTTCCTTTTGCTTCTTTTCAGGTCAGTGAGTACCATCCGTAACCAGCGCTACCACATCCACGCCAACCTCTCCTTCGCCATCCTGGTGGCAGAGATCTTACTGCTGATCAGCGCTCGCTTTGACCCTGGCACGGTACGTACACGGCACAGTGACTGCTTGATGATTGCAGTGACAATGATTAGCGGCATAATGATGACAGGAGTGGTTTTAATGGTTTTACAGCTGTTACTATGATGAGGATAGAAATACGTCATGTAGAAAATGATGAGAAGTATAGAAAGCAGTGTAAAAAATGAGGGTTTAAGAAAAAAATACACATTGAAAGAGACTGTTTTGATCTTTTCGCAGCTGCCATGTAAGGTTATGGCTGTCCTGCTACATTTCTTCTTTCTGAGTGCTTTTGCCTGGATGCTGGTGGAGGGCCTTCACCTGTACAGTATGGTGATCAAGGTGTTCGGCTCTGAAGACAGCAAACACTTCTACTACTATGGCATTGGCTGGGGTGGGTCTGTCTTGCTTCTCTCTTCTTTTTTGAAAATATGTATTTAAAAAAGATAACTATTCAGTAATATTTTCCTCATTTCTGTCCTTACGTCATCTTATTTTATTGTCGCAAATCTGATCCAAAGCCCTGCCTCTACCCTGGGCGACCTCATCTAAAGATGATTTCTTTAAAATTGATCTTTCTTTGTCAAATATAATAAAAACAGCTGTGGCAGTGTTGAATAAATCAACTTTAAGGTGCACTACATTCCAGTCCATCTTTTAGGTCTCTTGATCTTTGTGAACTGGAGTGTGATGGACAGATAAAACAAATCTGGAACATACGTGTACCATCTTTGGCTGCTGGGGAACGCCTCTCTTACATGTTGAACCCATTTGTGGAAAAACATTGGCTTTTTTTTAATGACTTCCTTTCTTCTGGCCAGAGTTTTTTTTCATTTTGTGTGTTTTTTTTTACTGCACATTACTCACTGGAGACTTCATCCCTGTCAGCTTCAAGTACAGTTGTTATCAAAAGAAAGTAAATACATGCTTTTATAATGAATTATTTCTCTGTTACGTTGTGATAAAGGCTTTCAACTGCTTTATCCTTCATTTCCTCACTCTAAGTAACAAATTCCTCCCAGCATAGTGTCCTCAAAACCTTTGGGCCTCGGAGGCCAAGAGATCAAAGCAGTGAAATCTAAGGACTTGTTTTCAAGGAAACAAGCAATTAGCAGCACCGCGGAGAAATAAAAACCACTACAGGGAGTTTATACAGGCCCGGGCCCTGCACGGTGCACAGTTCCAAAGTGTTTGCAATGAAGTTTATCCTGTGGCGCTTTGACAACAAGGCAAAGAAAGGAAATGGGAAGGGAAAAAACTCTGCGAGCAAGCGCCCATGGATTTAAAACAAAACATTTGTATTTGTAGGCATTTCTATGGCATTTATCTAACATAACGTACAGTAAGGCACAGTGAGAACTTGTAAACTAGACACAGAAAGGCCTCAGCTGGGGGTAACCAGGAGCCTTCCTGCTGTGAGGTGACAGTGCTAACCACTGCATGAAATGTATCGTAATATAACAGATATGTATTTTATATACTATAATTACCACAAACTAAAATATACATCATACTATAATGAAGCTGCCATGCTATTCTATGTGTGTAGGTACTGTACACAATCCCCATTTGAGGAGTGTATGGAGGAAATGGGTGGCCATCGTGCTGCTATTACTGAATATGTGTTTGTTTGTTTCTTTGGACCAGGTTCTCCGTTCTTGATCTGTGTCGTGTCCATGACATCAGCTCTTGACAGTTATGGTAAAGTTGATAAGTAAGTATAAAAAAAAAGAAATCTTTGGGGAAATTTACTTTTTTCCATTAAAGCTCTTTGCAGTTGCATAAGAGTGACATCACCTGTGTGCAAGAAATTGCAAACAGAAATTGTTATTTAAAAGCATTTGGTTACCAGTGTGTTGCTCCATGTTTGCATTGCAACATTATTTCCTTTTTGTTGTGAGGGAAAATAATCCGAAGTCTAAATGAAGGAGGTATCCTCGGCTCGGATGCGTAATTTACTGTGGGTGGAGAATACTGATGTTTTCTGGTGGCTTTTCTATGAAACACATTCCAAAAACAGAGAAATTCCAGTGCATGTTAAAATGCCTACTACACTAAAATACTTACTTAATTTGATTAAATTGTTGAAACTTTATATTAAGGTCAGATAAAGTTTTACACGTTTTTGTTTTTTTGTGTAATTAAACAGCAAGTCACAGAGAACGGTATAAAGAATTTATTTATGTTTATTTTATTATTTATTTATATTGTTTCAAAATTATTGCAAGTTTGTAATCAAAATTCTGATATACCAAACTTAAAATTTTGAGACATTGTGGATGGCAAAAAGTTTGTCATTTTTAATGGTGACAAAAAGCATCATGGGCATGTTAAAATAGAGCCAACCTTTTATTTGTGAACTGTGGATTCCTCTTTAGTAAGGATTACTGTGAGAGACCATGAGTTGTTTACTTATTTACAGCAAAATGGCTGTAAAGTCATATTACAGATACATTTTGGCCTACATGTTGTGTATAAATAGCTCCTCTGTTTTTATATGATATACAGTAGTGTTGGTTTCTTGTTGAGGTATTTGTCGTCATCCTGTATCTACTAGAAAACATTGTTATACGGTTATACATGCATAGACTACATAAACACTGACTAAAAATCTTTTGGGGTTGGAATGTGATTATCAAATAATCGTCAGTAAAAGCCTTTCAACATTTCTTCCAGAGGATAATCTTGTTTTTGTCTTCTATCTTTTTGAACACTGTCTCATCTGTTTATTTCAGCTGCTGGCTGTCACTGCAGAACGGAGCCATCTGGGCATTTGTGGCACCGGCTCTTTTCGTGATTGTGGTGAGAAATTTGCAAAAGTTTCCTTTTGTTGTTTTACACGAGTCACAATTTGTCACCTAATTTACAAAAAGTCTGTATTCTGTTCAAACACGACTTTGTTTCAGGTAAACATAGGCATTCTGATATCCGTGACCAGGATCATATCTCGAATCAGCGGAGAGAATTACAAGGTTCATGGAGACGCCAATGCAGTCAAGTGAGGGTTTTTTGTTTATTGTTTTTTTTTTACATAATCAGGCTTATTATCAAATGCTGATATTTGAATAAAAATTCATAACATAACCATGTTATCTCTTGGATTGTCTCCAGGCTGACCATAAAGGCAGTAGCTGTGCTTCTGCCTATACTTGGCATTTCCTGGATCTTTGGTGTTCTCGTGGTCAACACACAGTCTTTGCCATTCCTTTATATATTTGCAGTTTTCAACTCATTACAAGTAGGTTCTTTACAATATGATCAATTTTAGATTTTTTAACGCTATTTCTAAAACTATTTATTAATTCTTTTCTCTCGTTTAGGGGTTCTTTGTCTTCTTATTTCACTGTCTTCTCAACTCTGAGGTATAGTGCTGAATATGTTTTCACTTCCCCACACACACAAACAACTATAATTTCATATTATCTATATGATATTAGATATTTAGTCTAATTAGCGAGAAGGGGGACAAAGTTCTCTGCTATAACAACTTCTAACTTGTGGTGAATGCACAGCATACTTTGCCTCATATTTCTCAGTGTTTGTGATGGATTTACTTCTTTCTTTAGGTCAGAGCTGCTTTCAAACACAAAACCAAGGTGTGGTCTCTTACCAGCAGCTCCATTCGAAATATTAATGTGAAGCCCTTCAACTCTGACATAGTGAGTCCTGATCATGAAAAAAAAGCACTGGTAAAGCAAAAATGGCTGCTTGAGTCTGACTTTCTCTCTGTTTTTGCTGTTTTAAAGATGAATGGACACAAGGAGGGTGTAACTCCCACCAAGATGAACACATGGGACAAGAGCACCAACTCAGCCAACCGCATTGACCTCTCTGCCGTGTAGAACCCCACATCACTATTTCCGCCTGTGGTGGGAGAGCAGTCTGAAGCCCCCAGAGTGTCCTCCCACGTTATTATGTAATGAATTGGACAGTGGTCTGCTTAAGTTAAAAATGTCACCAAAAGAGGTGTTTTGTAGCTACGTGATAGCTTCATTTTTAAAGACAAACAGATTCTTAGGACTGTGCCTTACTATCCACTCAAAATAACATGCCGTGTTCCCAAAAAGAAAAGCAGAAGGAGAAAGAAGGATCTGTGAAGTTATTGGAAAGATCCACGAGCGTAGCTCGAGGCCTGATGATGAAACTCTGTAGTGTAGCATGTCAGCTTGTCTGCCTGCATACTGTACTGTAGATAGGGGAGCTAGGGTTAGATGACACAGCTTTTATGTATGTTTAGTACATATGTAGAATGAAAAAAGGAAGTTATTTTTGGTGCCAAGGGTGTACTTACTGTTCGCACTCAAAGAGTAACATTTATTAATATTTTTTATGACAAGAAAGAAAGAAATAATTGAAAATATTAACTTTATCTCTGGGCATCAAATGTCTTTTTCAAAAATTTCAGAATCTCTGTTGGTTGTACTTATTTTTTCCACAACTCCACAAAGTTAGCTCCAGCTACTTGCTAGCATAGCTTAGCACAAAAATGGGAAGCTAGCTAGCTTGCTTGAACAAAGGAGACGAAATTCACCTACCAGACACCACTAATGAGGCTCATTTGTTAAATATGTACAAAAACAGATGTAAAAATAACAAGCTGTAGCTTTACAGTCATGTGCCAGAGTAGCGGTATCCATCTTTTTGACGAATCTGTGCTCTGCCAAACTAGTTTGCTGCTGTTTAGCTGCAGACTCAATAGCGGTGGTGTCTAATCTTTTTATGTAACTCTTGGCAAGAAAGCAAACAAGCTTATCTTCCAAAATGTCAACCTGTTTATTTGAATCACAGGGACGTGCTTATCATAGCCCAAGCTGTCTCACATGATAAAATAGTGCAATTACATCCAATTTCGAAAATGAAACGCAGTAATAGGCTAACTATTTTCAAGATATAGCTGAGTAAAAAACAAACCCATGCCCTCAGATAGAAAAAGACCAAGGAAAGTTTCTGTTTTCCTTTAACATAGTGTTATATTTATGTTTTAAAAACTATGACAAAGTGGTTTGACCAACAGGCAACAGAATTCCTCATCATAAGGGACACAGTGTAAATTTTATCTGGGTGAAACCTTTTTTATATTCACATGATAAACACAGCTTTAATTCAGTTCTAGTGATGGCACAACACAATAACGGCATAATAACCATGGATGATGTAATAGTGGATTAGAATCTTATAACGTATTTATTTATTTTGTGAATCTGAATTTATCTTTATCTTGTCTTCTGCAAAGTGTCACAGCTCAACAATCAGTATGTTCTTATGTTAAATTGTGTGTTTGTTTCTGTTTAAAGTGAATAAAATGAATTGACTGGCATAGTTGCAGTACCTCACATCTTAGTAAGCTGCCATATATTATTCTTTTCATGGAATAATGAAGACTAGTTGTGTATCGAACACAGTTCTGTGAAGTTTTGATTTCGTGTTTAGCCTCATCTGTTGCTATTTCTTCAGAGGGACTTGATAAGGTTGTTGCTTTTTTTTTCTTACTATACTGTGAGAATTAGGGGAGATTACATTATTTAAAACATCATCAATCTTACACTGAGACATCAATAAGTTTCCTAGAATAGGATTTACTGTAAGTCACAGATTAAAATTAAATATTTCAGTATTCCCAAGCATGTATGATGTTTGTTGTCTTACGGTACTATGGTTTGAACTTTCGGTTATCTTTATTAAAAACCTTTTAGTATAAGAAATCAGTGTGTGCTTAAATAAATGATTTTCAGCATTATAAAAACATATTTAAATGACTTATGGGACAGTTTTTGTGGATACTTGTGTGCGCACCTGTTATTTACATTGTTATGAAATCCATTTTTGGCAAGAATGATTTTGAAGAATAACAACACCATACATTTTCTGTCAGACAAAAACTGCATTTCACAAAAGCTACAAGAAAAACTGCTAAACACTATTGCTTTTTTTAAATGTATTAAAGAGTGACTGAAGATACATACTTGATTTGATCAAATCACATTGCTGAAACCTTATTTTAAGTTCAGGTAAAGATACATGTTGATTTAAATTTCACTGAAATAACACTGAACCTTGCAATGACCAAATCCTATTTAAATCCAGGAAATTGTTTTGGGTTTTTTGCTATTGCTTTGTGTTGGCATAGAGAAAATATTAGCAGAGAAGCTCTTCATTTGAATGCGTGATGGCCTTTTACCCTTTGTTAACAACTGAACTGCTAATTACAGAGCTTAAAGAGCTTAACCCCCTGTAGGCACTGGGCCGTGGGGTTGGGTTTAATCGCGGGAGGCCAAGAGCCTTTGTGATAATGAATGCATATTAGTTGGGGGAGGAAAGATTGAGTTTATCTCACTAAGTGAGGTTAAATGCAGTGGATTTTATTGTAATAGAATGCAATTCATGTCTCTACTCTAGTAGTCCTCCACAGCGTAACACTAGTATTTGATTTTTTTTTTTCCTGTAATTAAAATTACAGCAAGTCCTGAAGAACTGCGTCGAAACTTGTTTCTTCAATTGAAAAAAAAAAGTTTGTCAGAGTTAAGTTGACATGTTATTATTCAACCTAATTTTAACGTTTTTAATGTTTAAGTATCTGCGTGAATTTTTAAAAGTTATTCCCCCAGACGTTTTAGCCAGTAAGTAGAAAGTATGAGATACCAAACTTTTACATTTTAAGATAATACGGTAACCCCAAACCCCGAAACAAGCTACCAATGCGAAGTGGACGAGTTTACAAGTTGTCCCTGAAGGCGACACCATGAAGCAGCTGCCTGCCTGTTTGCGCATGCTCACCAAAAGACATGAATAACCCCTGGGTAGATGGGTAGAAAGGTGAGGAGGAATACAATAAAGTTTAAACATAGTCGTGTGGACACTAACTGTGTTGACGAGCGGTCATTTTAACTTTTACCGGTTCTAGCAAAGCGACATGGACTAGTTAACCTCGTTAAATAAGCACAGTGTGCCGCTAATATTTTGTTTACATACTGTTTACGACGAGGTTATTTCAACTTTTTGTGCTTGCGGAAACTTTGTTATGTTTTTTATCGACATTTGCTATGAACACAAAGCTTGCTTCGTGCCATGACGGTGTTTTTCATCAGTGGCATGGGATTTGCTAGCAGGAGAAAAGTGCCGTGGGACCGCGCGTTTGTTTCATTTGGAAAATCAACCACTTAAACACTGTCGGATATTTTAACACATTTATTTTTGTAATGTCCATGGAGTCTATTGGGAAGTTTGAGTTCAGCAGGAAAGACCTGATTGGTCATGGCGCATTTGCAGTTGTGTTCAAAGGCAGACATAAAGAGGTAACTTTCATATCTGATGTTAATTTTGAATTATGTGGATCTCTGGAGATGAATAGGTTGTGTTGTTGTTGTTGTGTTCATGTACTCCCTTTGTTTACCTTCCAAGAAACGTGATTGGGAAGTTGCCGTGAAGTGCATAAACAAGAAAAACCTTGGCAAGTCTCAGTGTTTGCTCGCCAAAGAAATCAAAATATTAAAGGTATGTATTTTTTTTTTTTTAAATGGTGCTGTGTCATGTCTCCAAGAATACCTTTGACAAATATGTTTTGTTTTCCCCCCACACCTCTGCTAGGAACTGAAACATGAGAACATTGTTAGACTACTTGACTATCAGGTAAGGTTGCTCCCCCCATCCTCATCCTCATCTTCACAGCACATGCACAACAAAACACAAGGACATGCTGTACTGTTGACTTTGCTGCCACATGATGCAAATGTTGCTGAAACACTGGCAACCAGTTACACAGCCAAGGCCAGAGCTTGATCTGAAAGGTTTAAGGGTCCTCCATCACAAATAAATTATTATATAAAATGCATAAAAGTAACCGTGTGGTTGATGTTCACTTTTGATGTATAGCACTAAATTTTGGATTTGCTTCTCGGGCTAACTGCTAAAACCTAAAAGGCTTTTAGCTTAGCAGATGACTCTATCACAGAACATTAATTTACCTGAGTATGCGCTTTCCTCTTCTCAACTTACTGACACTCAGATAGCCAGGCAGCCAGACATGGGTGAGGTGATCTATTTCTGACAGATGGCAGACTGCACCCAGAGACAATGGCTTATAAAACACACAACCTGAGAAACACTGGAGAAACACCCACACACAAGAAAAATGAGTGCAGGTGACACGGAGAGATTTCAGGTCTGATGGCAGAAGCTTATGCAGGCATTAATGTGTGTAATTTACCTGGCATCTGTGCAATCTAAACCCTCTGGTATCTGTTATAGCCAGACATATTACACCACCACTGGCTTTATTATGGCTCTTCTCTATGGTTGTTGTTGGTAATGGTGGTTATACATATATATATATATATATTTGAATCATTTTAATCCTGTATTTTTCCTGTACTGTAATGAGGTTTTAAAACTGAAAACCTCATTACACCATAATAGCCTTGAGGTGTTTTGTGCAATAGTGCGAGTGGTAAACAGTTCTAAGGTTTCAGTCCTGCACACAGAGAGCTCATCGGCTTTAACCTGGTGTAATAAAAGCAAGACGCAACTTGATTTCCCACTTGTTACTTTCCATTAGAGTCAAGTGGACCTGGCTCACTGAACATCTCTCGCTCCACTTCATATTACCTCGTTAGCTTTTTCAGTGGTATTGACAGGATCGAGTTTCCCTGCGTCAAAGATGGATTTCTAGAAGCTGCTGCCGATGGGCCAAAAGAGTCTTACAAATCAGCTGATGTAACTCGTTGTGGCTATTGCAACACTGAATAGCCTGAACATCTAATCCAGTGTTTACAATGCCAGTGTTGTATTTAAGCAGTTTAAATATTTGTGACTTTACTGACTCAAACTTCAACTCTGTTTTTTTTAGCTATCATGTAGCCAGTGCTTAATAATACTACATGTAGCTTCATTGTGAATGATTTGCATATTATCTGCTTTTATTAACAGGAGACTGGGGGATGTGTGTATCTTGTTATGGAGGTGAGTTGTGTTTGAAATGCTAATGGTTGGTCTTGTTTTCATGGGAAAATGCAAATCTCATCCTCTACTCGGGCAGCATTGTCAGCCGATCTGATGCTTGTCTTTCTTGTCTTTTCAGTATTGCAATGGAGGTGACCTGGCAGAGTACCTTCATTGTAAGTTTGCTGCAAAACAAGTGGCTTAAAGCTCAGAATGTGTACGGTTTTTGCAAAAGCACAAAAGAAAAACAGGACATTCACGCCTTATCTTTCCATTGCATTCGAGTGCTTGTTAACATGTCGTACTGGTGTGGCTTTTAAGAGGCTTAGCTAAGCTTTTTTGTAGTGTTTTGGGCGAATAATAGGATTCTACCAGGGCAGTGCGACCTAAGAAGTCAGGTTTAAAGTTCATTCTGTGAATTATCATTAATACTACCAAGTACTTAACGTAGATAAAAACCTGTTGACCTAAAGTTTCTCTCCAGTGTTTGCCTACAGCGTGAAAAACACGCAGCCTAAAAATAAACCCCCACCTTTTTTCTTTTTTTTACAGTACAACATTAAATAAAACTCCTCTCACTTGAAAATTCCCCTGCTTCAAGTTTCAAGCTGTGTTTCAAATAATGATGACACATGGAGTTAATTTTTCCTGGGGCTAGGCTTGCCCCGCTGGTGCGGCGCGTCGGTCTAATACGGCCCCAGTGCCAGCGGTCCTTAAAGACTAGAGCTGCCAATTCTGCCTCTCTGCCAAGGAGACACATACAGCTATTTGCAGCGCAGCACTCGGGCACATTTGGCAAGGTTCTCGCTGCACCCACATGACCTCACCCATCTGTCACTCCCTTATGCTCTGTCCTCTGGTGGAAAACAAGACGGCTACGGGGTGCTGATGCACTGGGAGGGAGGGGGTGTTGAGTGCAGCAGTAGGTGGCGGTGGTGGAATTTGTGGGGGGTGCTAGTGTGTCAGACAGCCTTGACCTTAATTTCTAATTGAGGCATTATGAATAAAATCTTCCTCCGTGAGGCATAGCAGCATTGACGCTGACACTTTACACCAGAAATAAGTTACGGTGAACATGTGATAGCAAACAAAGTATATATTTATATCGCAATCCTTACAGCATGTACGTCAGATATTCTTCCAGATATCTGCTGGTAGCTGCATCATTTCTATGCTTGGCTTTGCTTTCCTGGTGTGTTTTCATATTTTGAGCTTTTTTTAAAAAAAAAGTCTCACATAAGTAAGCTAATGCATTTTCTTTTTATCCAGTATAATAAATCTTCTATCAGGCTGACTTTCTTTTTCTCTTTCTGTATCGACAGCTAAAGGCACTCTGAGTGAAGACACCATCCGTGTATTCCTGCAGCAGATATCACGGGCCATGAAGGTCCTACATAGCAAAGGCATCGTCCACAGAGACCTCAAACCCCAGAACATTTTACTCTGCCATCCAGAGGGGCGCAGGTCCAGTTCCATCAATACCACCTTTAAGTTAGGTAATGACTTACACCAGCATTAGATGGTCTAAAATGTAAAATAAATACAAATGTGTTAATATAGATTTAAAAGGAAAACACTGTCACCTGTTTCTCTCACCCTCCAGCTGACTTTGGGTTTGCGCGTCATCTCCAGACAAACACTATGGCAGCCACGCTGTGTGGCTCTCCCATGTATATGGTAAGCATTAAAGTAGCTCACTCTGGTATCCTGTGCCAAGCAGGTGTGATGGCATCGTGCCTCTAAGCTGTTTTGGGGTTTTTCTCGGCCACAGGCTCCCGAGGTCATCATGTCCAGGAACTATAATGCCAAGGCTGATCTGTGGAGCATCGGTACCATCGTGTACCAGTCTCTGACTGGAAAAGCACCATTTTATGTGAGTAGCACTTTAAAAAAACCAAAAAAAAAACCATGTGAACAAATACTAACAAAGACTTGCTAAGGTCCCTTGCATAATCACAAGCAGTCATGAAATTGTTTTGCCTCAGTTCACACAAACGACAAACTAACTGATGTCAAAGTGTAACATGATGCATCTTGTTCATAACATTAAAACGGAAAAACATGATTCGCGACATTGCCTGCTGGGTGATACTTTTCCACATCTCCTGTGTTGTTAGCTGGAAAACGTTGGGGCATCTTGTTAGAAATGAGCCTTGTTTACCTAAGATGGGATGATGAGAGAGGCAGCTGGAAATTACTGTGAGCCATTTCTGTGAACCCAGAGTAAATGCTGTTTCACAACCCCAGCTATTACTTTCCCCTGTTCACGTGTCTGCTCAGATGCCACTGTTGCACTGTTATTTGCAAGCTGCCTCAGCTGTGATTCACACATATATAGACACGTGCCAATAGTTTTACCTCCTCGTTGGTTGTGTATTTTGTGCTAAAGTTGCCCCTTCTGTCCCCGTGTAGACAGAGAAACATTGTGTTTGGCCCTTTCTGCCGTTACGTCTCTTGAGGTTATTTATATTGCAGTTTATTTTCTCTGACAATGGTTGGTTGCCTTTTATTTCTGCCTGGCAGGTCAGTGAGTTAAGTCCAAAGGTTAGCGAGAGGTGAGGCGCTGCTGCTGATGCCTCTGAGAATGATGTTTATTTGGTTTAGCTGGCAAGCATTCATTACACTTTGGCCTTTCTGAAAACCTGATTGTGTTTATGCTTGGGCTATATGGACCTTTACACAACCGTCCATTCAGTTCAAATGCTTTTATATAGTGACAAATAACGACAACAGTCACCTGAAGGTGCTTTATTTTACAAGACAAAGACCTCAGAGTATTAGAAAGAAAAACCACAACAATCAGACAATCCTTTATTAGCAACTGCTTGGTGACAGTGGGAAGGAAGAACTCCCTTATGATGTCGAGAGACCTACAGCAGAGCTAGGCTCGGGTTATGGGGTGAGGGGATGGAGAAGAGAGAAAAGCAGTGGAGAGAGATCAAAATTTACATTTGTAAAGCTTTAGGCCAGAAGATCGGTTATTCAGATGCTTGTTTGTAAAGTCCAGACTCATTCATTTGCATTGTTATAGTCTGTGGGTGGTCATCTCCAAGTCTTACTCTTGTCTTTGTGTCTTTTGTATACAGGCCAGCACACCACATGAGCTTCGTCTCTTCTATGAAAGTAACAGGAACCTGTTCCCCAAGTGAGTACAAACAGCTTTCACTTAAGCACTCCAGCCCCAAACATTTTTAGACATTACCCTGCAGGTATATATTTCTGGCACCAATGTAAAACATCACAAAACTTAATTTTTTCCCCAAATGGAAAAAAAGACTGAGTTGAAAACTTTTAAAGATGAGCCTGGAACAAAGCAATATGCATAATAAACAGAGGAAGACGGTAGAAATGGCATTACTAAGAAATCTACCCTGGATGCTGATAATGTTTGTCTATAAATACACACTTCTGTCTACATGAATGATGTTTGATGTATATTTGGACACATGCACACACATATATAATTAGCTCTGAGTAAATAAGTCGCACAACTCTTCTAAGAATAGTGCTGTTGTGGAAGAAACTCATCCGGACACCTGACGGGACCGATCATTGACAACATTCTCCATCAGCAACTCTCACACAATTCATATTTTAGAGTTACAAACAACAGTGTGGAAATATAGAGAAATCCTTCTTCCTGTGAAGGATTTAATTCTCTATAAACGATTCTGCCTCGGCTTTGTTATCAGTGCATACAGAGGCCTTTGCAGCGAGGCCTCGTGGCTATTTGCAGTCGTTTTGAACGCAGCTTCTCTGATGTTCAGAATTTGGACTTGGAAAGTGTTCAGAGGGATTTATGGATTGTTTGCCCACTGCTTTCATAGTGTACTTTGCCAGCCTGTGTGTGGCTTGGAGCCATGCTTATCTTTTTCAGTGATTAAGCTGGGAGATAAGAAAGGCTCTGCCTGCCTCTGTGTGTGTGTGTGTGTGTGTGTGTGTGTGTGTGTGTGTGTGTGAGGGAATAGTTTGTTGTTTTCCTTTGGCTCTATATATAACCTGCCCTGAAGTGCTAGCTACTGGTCTGTATGGCTGTTGCTTTCCATATGACCCACATGCTGTAGGTCAGCACTTAAATAAACACATACACTATGGCTGACTGCCTGGAGTGTGATGACATCTCAAGGTCTTGTACTGAAGCCATAAATTAGATTAAGATTTCATATTTTAGAGTTCACAGTATGGAACTGAAGCAGTCTATCCACAAAATAACTCAGTGAACAAACTTGAACATGAAGTCAAAATATTAGCATGATCTAAATAAAGGCTATAATACACTGGGCTGTAAAAAGCTACAGAATAATCGTCCCATACTTTCTCCTCTCCCTACATCTTATTTTGTAATTAAAATGATTAGAATGATTGAATAGTGATAACCTTTAACAATTTGTTTTCCTGGGATTTGTATTATTAGCTGTGTTCTTATTTTGCCAGCATCCCAAAGGAGACCTCTGATAACCTAAAGCACCTGCTGCTGGGGCTTCTACGAAGAAACCATAAAGATCGGATCAGCTTTGGTAAGTCTGCCCCTTTTTATTAGTAAAAAACATAATTTAATAATTTAATTTAAAATATTTTTCTTATGTCTTTATCTTTTTTTTCAGAGGAATTTTTTAACCATCCCTTTTTGGAAACAAGCTCATCAACAAAGAAATGTAAGTGTCGCGTTGTTGTGAGGAGAGCTTAGTATCAGTGATGCTGTTATAGCTGAGGTCGTAACACAAGTGCTTTACTCTATTTTCTGTCGCAGGCTCATCAGTCCCCGTGCTCTCCTACCCCAGTTCTGGCTCCGGCAGCTCCTCCAGCAGCTCCTCCACATCTCAGCTAGCCTCGCCTCAAGTATGTTTGCTCGTGAAGTGAAGTGACCTGAAACCAGTTGGTCATCCTGTGAAATCCATAATTAATATTAGTTTTAGTTAAATCTGTGTTTTTTCTTCACTCTGTCAGCATTCCGATGGAGAGATGCACCAACCTCAGGCCAAGCTGCCTTACACCCCCGTGCAGGACAAACCTGGCTTCCTGCAGAAAGAAACAGCTAATCAAGATGGTAGATATATCCAATCTTTCACAGAAGATTATGTCTTGGTGCCTGCCCAGTTTCCCAGTAAGACTTCTGAGCATCAGGAGATATCAGATTCATCAGGATGTTTTTAGTGCATTATTTTTTGACATTAGCACAAAAAGACTGACTGCTCCTGTTATGCTGCTTTACAGGTGAGCATATATGCGAAGTAAACGTTGGGTCACCCCCAGAAAGTTCCCTTAAAGACCGTGGGTGAGTGTTCCCTTCTTGGCCTGAACACTATATGGGTTCAGTTAAGTATTACTCATTTATGTAATTTATAAATGTGTTTGTATAGGAGCTCACCACTGGCCGAAAGAGGTGGAAAGACACCCCCACGCTCTCCTATGCTGCGCTCTCCCCCCAAGCCTGTTAGGTAAGAGAAAGACTGTCAGAAAGCCAATTTTAGAGTTCAGCTGGTGGAAAATAAAAGAGGTCCGATATGGATAATTAAATTGAACGTGAAGCTAGATCCAACAGTATTTATATTCACGGTATACAGAAAGTGCGATTTCATAACATGTTTGTTCCACTGCTGTTTATAACTGCTTTATAAAATCAGCTGCCCACTCTTCTGTGTTTCCCCTTTTAACCACGCAGCAAGCCAGCTGAAACACTTGGCAGTAACTTCAGCCCGTCTGTTCCCATTCCCGTCCCAACTCAGATCCAAAACTACCAGCGTATGCAGTGTGTCGGCTCTCATGGCTCCACCAGGCATGTCCATCCATCTTATCTGTGCACCAACCCCACCTCAGAGTCTGACTCTTATGCGTTCTCTGTTTCCTTTGTCTAACAATGTCTCATCTCATTCAGGGTCACGTTATACTGTCCCAGCAGTCCCAGCAGCAGTGAAAGCCCACCACAGTATGAAGAATGTGGATCTCCCAGTCCAGTCTTTACCTTCAACTCTGGAGGGAGCCAACCTCAACATTCTTCCCCACCGGGTAACTATATCAGTTGGCTTCTGTATTACCTATGGAGGCATTCATCTGTATGTGTCATACACAAATACATCACTTTTAAATTGATCCCAGTCAACTTTTATGTACACAGTTGACTGGACATTGGAAATGCACACAGAGACTGCAGCTCAGATGATTATTGTTATAAGAAGGTTAAAAAAATAGTTAATTATTATCAGAGACCGATGTTTATGTGGCCTTTTTTTAATGTCTGAAAGGGGCTTTTGTTAAGCAGACCTATTCCACTGTAGCTTTCCAACAGAAATACACACACTCTCAATTTCACCATCTCACACAAACATTATTTTTTTGTGGATTTCTAAATTTGTTTTGAGGTAAACTGTCGGTATTTGATTTTCTCTGTAGCTTCTTTTGCTCTCACTCATCTATTTTTTTTTTTATTCTAAACTCCTAGAGTCAAAGAATGCATTTACAAATATCATGTGCTCTTTAAAACAGCGGTTTTATATGTATAATGTTCTGTTCTCCAGTGGGAACAAGCCCAAAGACGTCAGAGCAGACTCTCCCACTCAGCACAAGAACTGGGCTCCTCGCTGCTTCTCCCGACATGCAGGACAGGCCCAAGGTCAGCTTCAACATGCCATACAGAAACAGTGTATCTAATTTAATAGTATCTAAGTTAATATTAAGTCATCCACTCTACTCTGCCATTCTGTCTGTGACATTGGAAATTGTTTTGCAATGCACACACCACAAAAACTGGGGCGATTTCCTTCCACATCTCTTTAAAACAGCACATTTTTACACTTCCTATGGTGTCAGCGGATAATAGAAGATAAAATGGGGACAGAGGGAAAGATGTTTCAACATTTCCATTTCTGTTTCAGCAGCAGGTTCAGCCAAGAATGCCAAACAGAACCAGGACAGTCCCAAACCTGCAATCCCTTGACCCCGCTTCCCAGGCCAACCTCAGCCGTAAAGCAGCCATTAAAAAGGGCTCTTTTAAAAGGTATGAGCAGTGTAATACTCCCACACTGTTGTTATAAATGGTTGGAAAAATAAATAAATGGTTAAATCATTATGAATTGTTTGACAATATTTTAGCATTCTGGAAAATTACAAGCTAATATCGCAAGTCTAATTAAGACTTCATATGAGAGCCTGCTACTAAGAGATAACACACAGTCAAACATATGCTGGTTGATTAATTATTAATGCTCACGAGGGTGTCTGTGGATATATTACATGTGCAGATCAGTGAGCACGGGAAGATTATCTGACATGCTACTGAAGGCGGCCCTCGGAGCTCAGCTCTTTGAAGAAGGAAGAGACGAGAGCCTCAGCAGTGAGAAAAGCATGGAGATAACAGGTATCAGTGCAACGTGCTAAAAGTAAAACCAGTCAAATGACTTCTAAAGGGGCAGCGTCTGTTTTCTGTACGAACGAGTCCATTCATCATGACTTTAAGTGAAGAAGGTTTTACAATCGCCGCACATGTAGGGAAATGTGACACATGTTTGGAACATGTAGTAGGCACAAAGCGCCCTTTGTGAAGTATCTAATTCAGTCACCATGACCACTGCATTACTTTACTTCAGTTCATCCAGGCTACCTTACCAGTGGGGTAGCAGCCATCTGACTCTTCTTACTTGTTCCTACAGCACCCCCTGCTGGCTGTCATGGAGTTTTCCGGTGCTCAGACAGCCCAGTTCCTGTGATTTTCACTATGGGCTCTCCATCCAGTGGAAACTCACCTCCTGATACCATGTCAATGAGGAGGTTCTCAGGTAGGTGTCCTGGCTTCCCTCACTACTAACCTTCTACTGAGGGCTTTTATTTTGAACCGTCATTTTAGTTTTGCTTATAGGAAGGTTTAAATAAGTCTCTTAATTTCAGCACGCTTACGATATAACCGCTTAATCTGATTGTAATATGCTGCTTTTTGAGTTTGGACATCACTGAGACTCTTAACATAAAAGAAAATTGTTGTGATTAACCAAGGAAAACTATTATTACAGGCCATTTTCCATTTTTTAAGTCTTTATATTTTCCATCATTTTTTTAAAGCTAAAACGTGTTATCAGTTAACTATTTACATATTCATGAATTATGTATCAGCTGTATGTGGTAAAGCTAACTTTGCCTTTTTTTTAAATACAGACACTCCCAGCTACTTAAACTCAGGCTGGCGTCTTCAACGAAGAAACCGTAGGCACAGTGACACTGAAGCCATGAATGTTATTCCACGCAGCGGCCTGATTTTTCATCCTCCAGAGCTCCCTGAAGACACATTAATGGAGGTACAGTCAAATGCCGATAGTGGTCCACAGTGAACACTCCAGGATCGTCAGTAATGTACATTTGCGGGTTCCACATGAAAGTTTTCCATATTGAGAGTATTTTATGCGCTCTTTTCACAGGAGGCTCACACAGATGCTCTGACTGACTTGCGGTTCACTTTGGCTTTCGTCCAGTGTGTCATGGAACTGGCTTCCTCTAAGGACCCGGGGCTCGAGCCCATCAGCAGTCCCGACGTTTCCTTCCTAGATCAGAGCTTGGTGGCTGATCAGATCAGCCTTCTAAGTAGAGAATGGAGGTAAGAGGCATTACAGTTTCTCCACATGTGGAGTAGCTCCATTTGTTTAATAAAAAAAGAAAATCTTAAAAGTAACTTCTTATGTTTCCCATGTAATGTTCCAGCTATGCAGAGCAGTTGGTGCTGTACATGAAGGCTGAAGAGTTTCTGTCATCAGCTCTGCACAGCGCTAAAGAAAATATCAAGAAAGGCGAGCTGTTTCCATCTGCTACAGTCAAACAAGGTGAGAACAACAGTCACTTCTGTAGATTTGTAAGGTAAATGTTAAACGTGTGAATTTCTCCAGAATCTCCCATAATTTAAATCACATGACCATGTAGGTCAAATTGTTTCAACATTATTTGACATATTTGGCTCAAAGCTCCAAACTGTGACTGTGTTTGTTACACAGTTAAAACCGCTTCTCTGCTTGCAGACTGCGCAAACTTAGGTGATTACCATAAACAGTATGTAAGATGGACTTATCTTTCAAGTCTGGCATGCTGTTTAAGGCCACCAGGGCGTCCGCTTCTATAGACATCGGCAAGCAAACTGCCTTCTTCTCTGACATCTGTAAACACTTTAATCATGAGTTTATACCCACAGTCACTTCTCACGGGTCGTCCCGAATAAAACATTAAGTCCTGTTTGTGAATTTTTATCATTCTAAGTTTCAGAAATGATTGTTATGCAGGGTACGTAGAGAAGATGCCGGCCTATGACTCTGCAGATTCGCATTCAGTTCCACCCCTCATTTGTCACATCCAGTAACAAAAACCAACATGTGACATTGAAAACGCCCATTCTGACCCTTTAAAATTACATTTCACAAAATAGTGGGCGACGTCATGGAGGCTACATCAATCTTTTATATTGTCTATGGTGTTTATTCAAGATGCCCTATATTTGTGGCTACCACTGAAAAAGTAAACCTGACTGAATATTCCTGCCTCACTGTCATTTTCTCTGCTCCTATGGGTCTCTATATTTACTGCTGCCACACATACATACAAGCTAAAAAGGAGAATGGAAACAGTGACTAAAACTGAGATGAAAGAATGCACGTTGGCCACAAAGTGCACCAAAATCTGTCAGTCAGGAAGACAATATAAGAAACTGAAGTCATTCTTTAAACTCCTGTTGTATGAGCACAACCACTTAGGCACAAATATTGTGTGTATCTGTGTGTATATATTAACAGTTAATGAAAGTAAAATGTTCCTGTATTAATTCTGTTTTTGCAGTGATCAGGAAGCTGAATGAATTGTACAAGAACTGTGTGGCCTACTGTCGCTCCCTCAGCGATCAGCTGCAGACCTTCTTGCTTAACAAGCAGAAACTTATGGACAACTTCAATGCACTCACAGCAGAGAAGCTCATCTACAACCACACTGTGCACATGGTGAGCTCATTTCACAGGAGGATATTGATATTCACTCCAAGATGGACTCTGTCCATGCTATGAATTGTTATCTTAGCTCTTTAAATATGTGCATGTGTGTCTTGTTTTTTTCCCTCCATTCAGGTAAAGTCTGCTGCTTTAGATGAGATGTTCCACCATGGCACCACATCAGTGCAGCGCTACCATAAAGCGCTTGTGCTCATGGAGGGTCTGTCCCGAACCCTCACAGAGCAAGAGGACATTGACGGCATAGAAAAATGTACGTGGAAGCTCTGTGACGCAGAAACCATTAAAGAGAAATTTTAAATGCTAACATTAGTCATTGTATTCATGCATTTGTCATGTGGTCACTGAGTTTTCCCCTTATCTCTTTAGGTAAGCAATGCATTGAGCGACGGCTCTCAACTCTGCACACAAAGCAGTATTTATGAGCGCCACGGCTGCATCAATAGCAACTGCATTATCTTGCCTCATCCATCTGCCATCACTGTCTGCACTTTGATCTCTCCTAAGGGAAACGACCACTGGAGCGTCTGCTCCTCTCATTTCTCCACCCAATCTGTAATTGAAAGATAAAGGTTCGAAAAGGCTGGAAGTTCTTGAACACAGGTTGGGTTATGAATGTTTAACAGCTATGATCAGGTAAATCGTTTTCAGTATTTGTTTTGTTACAAACCGTACGTGTTAGTGTGTTTTGGTGTTTTCCACATAGAATGACGAGCTAAATTAAGAAATGATTGCAAGTGTTTTATACTTGAAGCAAAGATTACTTTGTGGTTTTCTGTGTTCGAAACATTTGTGTTATGTGTCTGGTGAATCATCACCAGCCTGCGGGACTCTGAAGAGTTTGAATGAGATGACCAAATATTGCCAATGTGTAGCAACACTTGTACACCTGTGCCTGTATTTTTCTGTCTTTGCATTATAACAGAAGAGTGAATATGAATGTAATGAAAGTATGCTCTAACCTGATACACAATAATTGCCTTACGACTGCCAGTCTTATGGCCATATAGTGTGGAGTGCAATAAGTATTTGACATTTGAATGAGATTTTAGTTTTACACATGATCCAAAAATCCCTCCCTTGGGTGGGTGATATACTCAGCTATGAGGTACTTCAAGTGACTTTTTCTTCTTGCCGCATTGCTACTGCTGTTCGTGTGTATCTATGCATATTTCTTTTTTTCTTGTGTGTGTTGTACATTTGGAGATTTGCTGATTTTGAATTTAGATATGTATGTTTGCATTCAATCCATGTGCAAATTAACTGTGCATGACATTAGGTGATTTTAAGTAATTGTTTGAAGTCTGTTTACCAAATGCCTTTTGTATTGTTTTAAGACTGTCTGTCAAATGTTGCCAAGATAAGTTGTTATACTGTGTTTGATCAAAATAAATATTTATTATAAAGTCACTTACAGTTTGCAGTAGAAGTCAATTTCAGTCTTCTTACTCAAATGGTAAATGGCCTGCATTTGTATAGCGCTTTACTCAGTCCCTAAGGGCCCCAAAGCGCTTTACACTACATTCAGTCATTCACCCATTCACACACAGGCGATGGCAAGCTACATTGTAGCCACTGACAGAGGGAGGCTGCCGGACACTGGCGCCACCGGGCCCTCTGACCACCACCAGTAGGCAAACATGGGGTTAGTATCTTGCCCAAGGATATTTGGCATGCAGTCAGGAGGCAGCCTGGGATCGAACCACCGACCTTCTGATTGGTGGCGGACCTGCTCTACCACCTGAGCTACAGCCACCCAAAAGTCAAATGTTGACTTTTGTCATAGCTTCTGTTTAATTCAAAGCCATAAGTAATTATAGTTATTACAAGCTTTATAATCAGGATTTAGCTGAAAGTATACCATTTTACTACATAATATCCTTGTTAACTAATAAGCTGTGAATGTATGAATCATCCAGGCTTTATTCAGTGTCATAATGAGCAAACATATAAGACACACAAGAGTAAAGAGAAAAAAACCCAACAACTATTCAAGCACTCTCCTCGTTAGCATTCTCAGGCGCTATCTTAGACTTGGAACTTTCCAGTCCCCTTTTCGCTCCTGTCTGATTCGGCATTCTGCTGCTTCTTGCCCTATGATTGCTGTATCCTCTCTTATTTAGTGAATTGTTAATGTTAGCAGCATAAAGTTGAGGTTTTACCGTTGTTCACGAACTTTCTGTGCAGACCTCGGTAGAGAGCGTCTACTCACTCCGCCATCTTCGCACGCCCCCCCATCTTTTATACAGTCATTGGTGAGACGTGAAACCTGTCATTTATCTTGTGCCTTTTGCAGCGGATTCTTCAGCTACTGTAGTAAATCTTGTCCTGTTCAGATTGTGGGTAATCTCCCCCTCTTGCCCCAGCGTATGGTTTTACCGTCGCTGTTGCTAACGACAACGCATAAAAGCAGTCGCTTGTCCATCCGTAGTGTGGTTATATTAAATATAAGCGAAAGAGAGAACTTTAAGAAATTAATACTACAGTGACCATAAAAACCATGAAAAAATATTGCCGTAATATGAATGAATAAAAATAAAAATGAATAAATAAATATCCCGTTCATTTCAATACGCATGATCTGAGCATGCGCGGAATGATACGGAGCGCTTCTTTGATCTTCTCAAAGGAGAGTGTGACGTGATGTCACCGTCACAGTTTCGACGTCACCATCTCTGCCACAGGAGTGCATAAATAGAGGTGCTATAACACAATTTGGTACGTCTTCAGAAACAGCGAGTTGTTTTTGCAAAGCGAGTTGTCTTTGACAAAGATAATACTTTCATACAATTCATACAAAGTTTTTTTTTCTTTTGACACTGTGCTTTTATACTATTAAAGAAATGTCGGAGGAAACATTAAATAATTCACCGAAGGACAGAGATAATACAAAGGAATTACATTTTACGCGACAGATAGCGTTTCTCACTGTGGATCTGGCCAAGGCTACAATTAAGTCCCGTCAATTACAGAAAGAGAACAGGACTCTCAGGAAAACTATACATGATCTTGAGACTAGTAGCTTTGAGCCTCTGCAGCAGTTGCAAAGAGAGAATGAGAGATTAGCTCAGCGTGCAAAGCTTCTCCAGGAGCAAAATAGAATGAATATTACTAGGATCAACAACCTTGAAAGGAAGTTGAATGAACGAAATACTCCTGTCACAAAACCACCTACTGACAAGTCTCAGACTAGTGGTTGGTGTAGTGCTGGTGTCCAACTCGCACTTCTAGTAGGTGAATGTCTTGTCACACCAGAAATTGTTCTTCCTCTAGCTCAGGACATCTTAACTATTTTCTTCATGTAGAATGAATATTACTAGGATCGACAACCTTGAAAGGGAGTTGAATGAACGAAATACTCCTGTCACAGAACCACCTACTGACAAGTCTCAGACTAGTGGTTGGTGGAGTGCTGGTGTCCAACTCGCACTTCTAGTAGGTGAATGTCTTGTCACACCAGAAATGGTTCTTCCTCTAACTCGGGCCATCTTAACTATTTTCTGCTGAAGTGAGTGTCCGTCCTCTGTGGGATTATCCTTATTATCCATTCCAGCCCTACTGTAGTTGTGGATGTGGACCGGGTGCCTTTTGAAAACAGTAATAATCTTTTCCAGCCACGGTCCACAATCTGTGCTCTCCTTTATGTTCAATTTTATTTTGCCCTCACCTCCCAACCAGTCATGACAGAAGACTGCCCCTCCCTGAGCCTGGTTCTGTCACAGGTTTCTTCCTGTTAAAAGGGAGTTTTTCCTGTCCACTGTTGCTCATAGAGGATCACTTGATTGTTGGGATTGAATTTTTGGATTGAATTTAATTGCCTTAAACTGAAATTCAAAAATTCAAGTGAGGGGTTGACCAGGGCTCGCAAAATCGCTAGCCCGACGTCCCGGGGCTAGCGATTTCTCCAGTCGGGCTACCAAAATCCATCTCAGCCCAGCCCATCGGCCCGTCGGGCAGGGCTGAGATACAATTTGGTGGGTTCTGATAGTAGAGAGCACAAAATTGGTTAGCTGGATTGTTTTTTTTTATTTGTAGTTTTTGTGGTGCTCCATACTTCAAAAACTACAAATATAAACAATGCGGTTGGTGGCTAATCAAAATAAAGAAAAATAATATTTTAAAAAAACATCGACTACTGCTCTGTGTGTTTACTTCAATGAAGACTTGTATTTATTGTGATAGAAAAATATAAATTGTCCAAAATATTTGAGAGTTTTTAAATTAGCACTGCATGAGTTTAACTGTGGCACAGACGGCTGTCGGCCTGGTGAGTGAGAGTTCAACCTCCAAACTGAACCCAGTGTGTTACTCGCAGAATCACAGATTTACTCACATTTACTGATTGTTCTGTAGGGTCTTTACAATTTTCAGCCCCTTCAGGTGACTGTTGTCTTCTGACTCCGTCTTTAGGGTTTAGTTAGATTAAATATTTAACCAGTTAATTTAAGAACATTTATCACAAAGGCACTCTTATAATGTAGATTAAATGTGTGTTGACATAACATCTAGATGTATGATTAGAAAGAGAGAAATGTTGTAATGACATGAACAAAGTGCAGTATTCCAAGATGGCATCAGAGTTGTAACACCTTTTATACTCATGTTTTTATAATTATGTTAAGTGTAAAAGCTCAAAGATAATGACATAGATGCATCTGTTTCTGTTATTATCACAATAATCACAACATAAAATGATTATTGTGACATTTTTTCTGTGCTGTATTAAGGTTACCAGAGTCAGCTGGGGATTCATGAACATCATCAGTGATGTTTCTCCACAGCGGGCTCATCAGTACCTGGTGACAGAAGGTCAATCCAGCTCTGACTTGAGGCTGTTCAAGAATCAGCTCCACTTGATCTGGTTCCACCTCTACCACAGGCAGAGAAACACAGGGTGAGATCGCCTCCTGCCAGTCATCACGCTGTAACTGTTTCTAGAATCGATTCGATTCAGATTCACGAGGTCCCGAATCAATCGATTTGATCAGGGAGAGGATGGACAGACTGATTTCACTTCTTGAAAGATCAGTTCCAAAATCAGTTATGCATTAAGAAATGTATTTATTTGAATATTTTGTGACATTGTTATATGTGTTGCATTAGTTTAAAAGTGTTTTGTTATTAATAAATTGATTACAACAAACACTAACTGTCACTGAACTCATCTTATTTTCAGGTATTTTTAACATCTATGAACATAATGGTCACTTTGAACAATTTTACATGGATATTTATTTGATGGTAAATGGCCTGTATTTGTATAGCGCTTTACACATCCAGTCATCCAACCATTCACACACACACACACACACACACACACTGGTGATGGTAAGCTACATTGTAGCCACAGCCACCCTGGGGCGCACTGACAGAGACGAGGCTGCCGACACTGGTGGCACCGGGCCCTCTGACCACCACCAGTAGGCAACGGGTGAAGTGTTTTGCCCAAGGACACAACGACCGAGACTGTTCAAGCCGGGGCTCGAATCGGCAACCTTCCGATTACAAGGCAACCTCCCAACTCTTGAGCCACGATCGCCCCAATATGGCAATAAAGTAAATAACAACAACAATTCAGTGGGCCAGTTTCAGTCATTATGCAAATGTACTGTTTATGAGATTGGGGGAACCTGCAGTCAGCTGAGACCGAAGAAGTCACTTGGATGAGTGACGAAACGTTTCTCCCACAAAACGCTACGTCCAGATGAACAGAATCAACTTTTTGGAGAACAACAATTAAACAAGAATATTTCTAATAAGCCAACAATATTTAAAGAAGGAAAAACAATATTTACAGTTGTTTATACAGGATTAACCTGAGTGACCTGTTCCTGGACCGTTTTTTTAACAACTGTAATAGATTACAGGAAGTCTCTGGCTGTGTTGCTGAATCTGCCGATGCAAGATCAGACATGGATGGATGAGGTGCTGCAACTGAGACCTGCCGTTTGTCTTTTCTGGTCGGCGAGTGGAGAATCACACAGGCTGGTCTGCAAAGAGAGCTTTAGGATGCTTCCTCCCACTGTCCACTGCATCGTCCATCCACAGGGTTTGCAGGGCTGGCTCAACCCATGGCTGCCACACCACTAAGATGTTTTCAGAAATATGCAAGCAGGAGATGGTGGATGCTATATTACTACTAGTACAATACTTTTAACTCTGTAGCAGACAACAGTTTGATAAAATGCTATGAAAAAAAAAGAAACCAAAAGATTAGATTCTATAAGTTTCAAAGAGATTTAATTTATATATTTTATATAATAAAGTAAATGTACGAATGACCGGCAATAATTCAGTCACTGAAATTATCTGAAATTTTTATTAATTAAAGTAATTCCTAAAAGTGTGTAGATTGACTTTTACAACAAGGAAGCAGGTTTTCTCATTAGCAGAAATGCTCAATAGACAGAAAAACAGAAACCCTAAAAGAAAGTTACCACGAGATTAAGAGAAACGGCCTTGTTTTACACACACCACGGAATAATTTTTGTGTGTGTGTGTATATTTGTGTGTATTTATCCCACTTTTCGAGTTTCATCGCTAAATTGGTGTACTTAGGTGCACAAGATTGAAAACAATTTGTTCTGAAAAAATGCAGATGAAGAGTTGTTTGTTGACAGTATAGATGGTTTGTTTTTAAACCTCTTACCACTCACAGAGTCCCCGGTGACGGTCTAGCTATGTCAGATGCCAGTCATTTAAGAGACTAATCATTTTTTGGAATTTAAATTGTGCTAACTCACTTTGTTCAACACAGCCCAGAGTAAGATTAAAAATAAAACATATTAGAACTAATTTTGTTGGACGCAAGAAAAACTGGAGCATCTTTGTAGGGAGCTGAACTAGGGCTTACAAGTTTTGCAGTGCCTTTGCAGTGACTTTGCTATCTGCACAGAGCGTTTCTGGTGTGGCTTATGCAAAAGAGAATTGCAACAATACAGCGTGTTTCTCTGCTCCCTTTCACACAGTAAGTATGTCTGTTGTAGACTGTGCTTTATAAATGTTTCTTTGATTATTCAAACAGTGTTTGAAAACTTTATCGTCATCGCCGGCATGCTTTGTACCTCAGGCTCATCAGAGACAATCGTATCCAGGTAAAATAATTTTCTTTAATCTACACACTTTTAGGAATTACTTAGCTAATTTCATGGATAATTTCAGTGACTGAATTATTGCCGGTCATTCGTACATTTACTTTATTATATAAAATATATAAATTAAATCTCTTTGAAACTTATAGAATCTAATCTTTTGGTTTCTTTTTTTTTCATAGCATTTTATCAAACTGTTGTCTGCTACAGAGTTAAAAGTATTGTACTAGTAGTAATATAGCATCCACCATCTCCTGCTTGCATATTTCTGAAAACATCTTAGTGGTGTGGCAGCCATGGGTTGAGCCAGCCCTGCAAACCCTGTGGATGGACGATGCAGTGGACAGTGGGAGGAAGCATCCTAAAGCTCTCTTTGCAGACCAGCCTGTGTGATTCTCCACTCGCCGACCAGAAAAGACAAACGGCAGGTCTCAGTTGCAGCACCTCATCCATCCATGTCTGATCTTGCATCGGCAGATTCAGCAACACAGCCAGAGACTTCCTGTAATCTATTACAGTTGTTAAAAAAACGGTCCAGTAACAGGTCACTCAGGTTAATCCTGTATAAACAACTGTAAATATTGTTTTTCCTTCTTTAAATATTGTTGGCTTATTAGAAATATTCTTGTTTAATTGTTGTTCTCCAAAAAGTTGATTCTGTTCATCTGGACGTAGCGTTTTGTGGGAGAAACGTTTCGTCACTCATCCAAGTGACTTCTTCGGTCTCAGCTGACTGCAGGCTCCCCCAATCTCATAAACAGTACATTTGCATAATGACTGAAACTGGCCCACTGAATTGTTGTTGTTATTTACTTTATTGCCATATTGGGGCGATCGTGGCTCAAGAGTTGGGAGGTTGCCTTGTAATCGGAAGGTTGCCGATTCGAGCCCCGGCTTGAACAGTCTCGGTCGTTGTGTCCTTGGGCAAAACACTTCACCCGTTGCCTACTGGTGGTGGTCAGAGGGCCCGGTGCCACCAGTGTCGGCAGCCTCGTCTCTGTCAGCGCGCCCCAGGGTGGCTGTGACTACAATGTAGCTTACCATCACCAGTGTGTGAGTGTGTGTGAATGGTTGGATGACTGGATGTGTAAAGCGCTATACAAATACAGGCCATTTACCATCAAATAAATATCCATGTAAAATTGTTCAAAGTGACCATTATGTTCATAGATGTTAAAAATACCTGAAAATAAGATGAGTTCAGTGACAGTTAGTGTTTGTTGTAATCAATTTATTAATAACAAAACACTTTTAAACTAATGCAACACATATAACAATGTCACAAAATATTCAAATAAATACATTTCTTAATGCATAACTGATTTTGGAACTGATCTTTCAAGAAGTGAAATCAGTCTGTCCATCCTCTCCCTGATCAAATCGATCGATTCGGGACCTCGTGAATCTGAATCGAATCGATTCTAGAAACAGTTACAGCGTGATGACTGGCAGGAGGCAATCTCACCCTGTGTTTCTCTGCCTGTGGTAGAGGTGGAACCAGATCAAGTGGAGCTGATTCTTGAACAGCCTCAAGTCAGAGCTGGATTGACCTTCTGTCACCAGGTACTGATGAGCCCGCTGTGGAGAAACATCACTGATGATGTTCATGAATCCCCAGCTGACTCTGGTAACCTTAATACAGCACAGAAAAAATGTCACAATAATCATTTTATGTTGTGATTATTGTGATAATAACAGAAACAGATGCATCTATGTCATTATCTTTGAGCTTTTACACTTAACATAATTATAAAAACATGAGTATAAAAGGTGTTACAACTCTGATGCCATCTTGGAATACTGCACTTTGTTCATGTCATTACAACATTTCTCTCTTTCTAATCATACATCTAGATGTTATGTCAACACACATTTAATCTACATTATAAGAGTGCCTTTGTGATAAATGTTCTTAAATTAACTGGTTAAATATTTAATCTAACTAAACCCTAAAGACGGAGTCAGAAGACAACAGTCACCTGAAGGGGCTGAAAATTGTAAAGACCCTACAGAACAATCAGTAAATGTGAGTAAATCTGTGATTCTGCGAGTAACACACTGGGTTCAGTTTGGAGGTTGAACTCTCACTCACCAGGCCGACAGCCGTCTGTGCCACAGTTAAACTCATGCAGTGCTAATTTAAAAACTCTCAAATATTTTGGACAATTTATATTTTTCTATCACAATAAATACAAGTCTTCATTGAAGTAAACACACAGAGCAGTAGTCGATGTTTTTTTTAAAATATTATTTTTCTTTATTTTGATTAGCCACCAGCCGCATTGTTTATATTTGTAGTTTTTGAAGTATGGAGCACCACAAAAACTACAAATAAAAAAAACAACAGTCCAGCTAACCCATTTTGTGCTCTCTACTATCAGAACCTACCAAATTGTATCTCAGCCCAGCCCGACGGGCCGATGGGCTGGGCTGAGATGGATTTTGGTAGCCCGACTGGAGAAATCGCTAGCCCCGGGACGTCGGGCTAGCGATTTTGCGAGCCCTGGTCAACCCCTCACTTGAATTTTTGAATTTCAGTTTAAGGGCAATTAAATTCAATCCAAAAATTCAATCCCAACAATCAAGCCATAAGTAATTATAGTTATTACAAGCTTTATAATCAGGATTTAGCTGAAAGTATACCATTTTACTACATAATATCCTTGTTAACTAATAAGCTGTGAATGTATGAATCATCCAGGCTTTATTCAGTGTCATAATGAGCAAACATATAAGACACACAAGAGTAAAGAGAAAAAAACCCAACAACTATTCAAGCACTCTCCTCGTTAGCATTCTCAGGCGCTATCTTAGACTTGGAACTTTCCAGTCCCCTTTTCGCTCCTGTCTGATTCGGCATTCTGCTGCTTCTTGCCCTATGATTGCTGTATCCTCTCTTATTTAGTGAATTGTTAATGTTAGCAGCATAAAGTTGAGGTTTTACCGTTGTTCACGAACTTTCTGTGCAGACCTCGGTAGAGAGCGTCTACTCACTCCGCCATCTTCGCACGCCCCCCCATCTTTTATACAGTCATTGGTGAGACGTGAAACCTGTCATTTATCTTGTGCCTTTTGCAGCGGATTCTTCAGCTACTGTAGTAAATCTTGTCCTGTTCAGTTTGTGGGTAATCTCCCCCTCTTTCCCCAGCGTATGGTTTTACCGTCGCTGTTGCTAACGACAACGCATAAAAGCAGTCGCTTGTCCATCCGTAGTGTGGTTATATTAAATATAAGCGAAAGAGAGAACTTTAAGAAATTAATACTACAGTGACCATAAAAACCATGAAAAAATATTGCCGTAATATGAATGAATAAAAATAAAAATGAATAAATAAATATCCCGTTCATTTCAATACGCATGATCTGAGCATGCGCGGAATGATACGGAGCGCTTCTTTGATCTTCTCAAAGGAGAGTGTGACGTGATGTCACCGTCACAGTTTCGACGTCACCATCTCTGCCACAGGAGTGCATAAATAGAGGTGCTATAACACAGTTTGGTACGTCTTCAGAAACAGCGAGTTGTTTTTGCAAAGCGAGTTGTCTTTGACAAAGATAATACTTTCATACAATTCATACAAAGTTTTTTTTTCTTTTGACACTGTGCTTTTATACTATTAAAGAAATGTCGGAGGAAACATTAAATAATTCACCGAAGGACAGAGATAATACAAAGGAATTACATTTTACGCGACAGATAGCGTTTCTCACTGTGGATCTGGCCAAGGCTACAATTAAGTCCCGTCAATTACAGAAAGAGAACAGGACTCTCAGGAAAACTATACATGATCTTGAGACTAGTAGCTTTGAGCCTCTGCAGCAGTTGCAAAGAGAGAATGAGAGATTAGCTCAGCGTGCAAAGCTTCTCCAGGAGCAAAATAGAATGAATATTACTAGGATCAACAACCTTGAAAGGAAGTTGAATGAACGAAATACTCCTGTCACAAAACCACCTACTGACAAGTCTCAGACTAGTGGTTGGTGTAGTGCTGGTGTCCAACTCGCACTTCTAGTAGGTGAATGTCTTGTCACACCAGAAGTTGTTCTTCCTCTAGCTCGGGCCATCTTAACTACTTTCTTCATGTAGAATGAATATTACTAGGATCGACAACCTTGAAAGGGAGTTGAATGAACGAAATACTCCTGTCACAGAACCACCTACTGACAAGTCTCAGACTAGTGGTTGGTGGAGTGCTGGTGTCCAACTCGCACTTCTAGTAGGTGAATGTCTTGTCACACCAGAAATGGTTCTTCCTCTAACTCGGGCCATCTTAACTATTTTCTGCTGAAGTGAGTGTCCGTCCTCTGTGGGATTATCCTTATTATCCATTCCAGCCCTACTGTAGTTGTGGATGTGGACCGGGTGCCTTTTGAAAACAGTAATAATCTTTTCCAGCCACGGTCCACAATCTGTGCTCTCCTTTATGTTCAATTTTATTTTGCCCTCACCTCCCAACCAGTCATGACAGAAGACTGCCCCTCCCTGAGCCTGGTTCTGTCACAGGTTTCTTCCTGTTAAAAGGGAGTTTTTCCTGTCCACTGTTGCTCATAGAGGATCACTTGATTGTTGGGATTGAATTTTTGGATTGAATTTAATTGCCTTAAACTGAAATTCAAAAATTCAAGTGAGGGGTTGACCAGGGCTCGCAAAATCGCTAGCCCGACGTCCCGGGGCTAGCGATTTCTCCAGTCGGGCTACCAAAATCCATCTCAGCCCAGCCCATCGGCCCGTCGGGCAGGGCTGAGATACAATTTGGTAGGTTCTGATAGTAGAGAGCACAAAATTGGTTAGCTGGATTGTTTTTTTTTATTTGTAGTTTTTGTGGTGCTCCATACTTCAAAAACTACAAATATAAACAATGCGGTTGGTGGCTAATCAAAATAAAGAAAAATAATATTTTAAAAAAACATCGACTACTGCTCTGTGTGTTTACTTCAATGAAGACTTGTATTTATTGTGATAGAAAAATATAAATTGTCCAAAATATTTGAGAGTTTTTAAATTAGCACTGCATGAGTTTAACTGTGGCACAGACGGCTGTCGGCCTGGTGAGTGAGAGTTCAACCTCCAAACTGAACCCAGTGTGTTACTCGCAGAATCACAGATTTACTCACATTTACTGATTGTTCTGTAGGGTCTTTACAATTTTCAGCCCCTTCAGGTGACTGTTGTCTTCTGACTCCGTCTTTAGGGTTTAGTTAGATTAAATATTTAACCAGTTAATTTAAGAACATTTATCACAAAGGCACTCTTATAATGTAGATTAAATGTGTGTTGACATAACATCTAGATGTATGATTAGAAAGAGAGAAATGTTGTAATGACATGAACAAAGTGCAGTATTCCAAGATGGCATCAGAGTTGTAACACCTTTTATACTCATGTTTTTATAATTATGTTAAGTGTAAAAGCTCAAAGATAATGACATAGATGCATCTGTTTCTGTTATTATCACAATAATCACAACATAAAATGATTATTGTGACATTTTTTCTGTGCTGTATTAAGGTTACCAGAGTCAGCTGGGGATTTATGAACATCATCAGTGATGTTTCTCCACAGCGGGCTCATCAGTACCTGGTGACAGAAGGTCAATCCAGCTCTGACTTGAGGCTGTTCAAGAATCAGCTCCACTTGATCTGGTTCCACCTCTACCACAGGCAGAGAAACACAGGGTGAGATCGCCTCCTGCCAGTCATCACGCTGTAACTGTTTCTAGAATCGATTCGATTCAGATTCACGAGGTCCCGAATCGATCGATTTGATCAGGGAGAGGATGGACAGACTGATTTCACTTCTTGAAAGATCAGTTCCAAAATCAGTTATGCATTAAGAAATGTATTTATTTGAATATTTTGTGACATTGTTATATGTGTTGCATTAGTTTAAAAGTGTTTTGTTATTAATAAATTGATTACAACAAACACTAACTGTCACTGAACTCATCTTATTTTCAGGTATTTTTAACATCTATGAACATAATGGTCACTTTGAACAATTTTACATGGATATTTATTTGATGGTAAATGGCCTGTATTTGTATAGCGCTTTACACATCCAGTCATCCAACCATTCACACACACACACACACACACACACACACACTGGTGATGGTAAGCTACATTGTAGCCACAGCCACCCTGGGGCGCACTGACAGAGACGAGGCTGCCGACACTGGTGGCACCGGGCCCTCTGACCACCACCAGTAGGCAACGGGTGAAGTGTTTTGCCCAAGGACACAACGACCGAGACTGTTCAAGCCGGGGCTCGAATCGGCAACCTTCCGATTACAAGGCAACCTCCCAACTCTTGAGCCACGATCGCCCCAATATGGCAATAAAGTAAATAACAACAACAATTCAGTGGGCCAGTTTCAGTCATTATGCAAATGTACTGTTTATGAGATTGGGGGAACCTGCAGTCAGCTGAGACCGAAGAAGTCACTTGGATGAGTGACGAAACGTTTCTCCCACAAAACGCTACGTCCAGATGAACAGAATCAACTTTTTGGAGAACAACAATTAAACAAGAATATTTCTAATAAGCCAACAATATTTAAAGAAGGAAAAACAATATTTACAGTTGTTTATACAGGATTAACCTGAGTGACCTGTTCCTGGACCGTTTTTTTAACAACTGTAATAGATTACAGGAAGTCTCTGGCTGTGTTGCTGAATCTGCCGATGCAAGATCAGACATGGATGGATGAGGTGCTGCAACTGAGACCTGCCGTTTGTCTTTTCTGGTCGGCGAGTGGAGAATCACACAGGCTGGTCTGCAAAGAGAGCTTTAGGATGCTTCCTCCCACTGTCCACTGCATCGTCCATCCACAGGGTTTGCAGGGCTGGCTCAACCCATGGCTGCCACACCACTAAGATGTTTTCAGAAATATGCAAGCAGGAGATGGTGGATGCTATATTACTACTAGTACAATACTTTTAACTCTGTAGCAGACAACAGTTTGATAAAATGCTATGAAAAAAAAAGAAACCAAAAGATTAGATTCTATAAGTTTCAAAGAGATTTAATTTATATATTTTATATAATAAAGTAAATGTACGAATGACCGGCAATAATTCAGTCACTGAAATTATCTGAAATTTTTATTAATTAAAGTAATTCCTAAAAGTGTGTAGATTGACTTTTACAACAAGGAAGCAGGTTTTCTCATTAGCAGAAATGCTCAATAGACAGAAAAACAGAAACCCTAAAAGAAAGTTACCACGAGATTAAGAGAAACGGCCTTGTTTTACACACACCACGGAATAATTTTGTGTGTGTGTGTATATTTGTGTGTATTTATCCCACTTTTCGAGTTTCATCGCTAAATTGGTGTACTTAGGTGCACAAGATTGAAAACAATTTGTTCTGAAAAAATGCAGATGAAGAGTTGTTTGTTGACAGTATAGATGGTTTGTTTTTAAACCTCTTACCACTCACAGAGTCCCCGGTGACGGTCTAGCTATGTCAGATGCCAGTCATTTAAGAGACTAATCATTTTTTGGAATTTAAATTGTGCTAACTCACTTTGTTCAACACAGCCCAGAGTAAGATTAAAAATAAAACATATTAGAACTAATTTTGTTGGACGCAAGAAAAACTGGAGCATCTTTGTAGGGAGCTGAACTAGGGCTTACAAGTTTTGCAGTGCCTTTGCAGTGACTTTGCTATCTGCACAGAGCGTTTCTGGTGTGGCTTATGCAAAAGAGAATTGCAACAATACAGCGTGTTTCTCTGCTCCCTTTCACACAGTAAGTATGTCTGTTGTAGACTGTGCTTTATAAATGTTTCTTTGATTATTCAAACAGTGTTTGAAAACTTTATCGTCATCGCCGGCATGCTTTGTACCTCAGGCTCATCAGAGACAATCGTATCCAGGTAAAATAATTTTCTTTAATCTACACACTTTTAGGAATTACTTAGCTAATTTCATGGATAATTTCAGTGACTGAATTATTGCCGGTCATTCGTACATTTACTTTATTATATAAAATATATAAATTAAATCTCTTTGAAACTTATAGAATCTAATCTTTTGGTTTCTTTTTTTTCATAGCATTTTATCAAACTGTTGTCTGCTACAGAGTTAAAAGTATTGTACTAGTAGTAATATAGCATCCACCATCTCCTGCTTGCATATTTCTGAAAACATCTTAGTGGTGTGGCAGCCATGGGTTGAGCCAGCCCTGCAAACCCTGTGGATGGACGATGCAGTGGACAGTGGGAGGAAGCATCCTAAAGCTCTCTTTGCAGACCAGCCTGTGTGATTCTCCACTCGCCGACCAGAAAAGACAAACGGCAGGTCTCAGTTGCAGCACCTCATCCATCCATGTCTGATCTTACATCGGCAGATTCAGCAACACAGCCAGAGACTTCCTGTAATCTATTACAGTTGTTAAAAAAACGGTCCAGTAACAGGTCACTCAGGTTAATCCTGTATAAACAACTGTAAATATTGTTTTTCCTTCTTTAAATATTGTTGGCTTATTAGAAATATTCTTGTTTAATTGTTGTTCTCCAAAAAGTTGATTCTGTTCATCTGGACGTAGCGTTTTGTGGGAGAAACGTTTCGTCACTCATCCAAGTGACTTCTTCGGTCTCAGCTGACTGCAGGCTCCCCCAATCTCATAAACAGTACATTTGCATAATGACTGAAACTGGCCCACTGAATTGTTGTTGTTATTTACTTTATTGCCATATTGGGGCGATCGTGGCTCAAGAGTTGGGAGGTTGCCTTGTAATCGGAAGGTTGCCGATTCGAGCCCCGGCTTGAACAGTCTCGGTCGTTGTGTCCTTGGGCAAAACACTTCACCCGTTGCCTACTGGTGGTGGTCAGAGGGCCCGGTGCCACCAGTGTCGGCAGCCTCGTCTCTGTCAGCGCGCCCCAGGGTGGCTGTGACTACAATGTAGCTTACCATCACCAGTGTGTGAGTGTGTGTGAATGGTTGGATGACTGGATGTGTAAAGCGCTATACAAATACAGGCCATTTACCATCAAATAAATATCCATGTAAAATTGTTCAAAGTGACCATTATGTTCATAGATGTTAAAATACCTGAAAATAAGATGAGTTCAGTGACAGTTAGTGTTTGTTGTAATCAATTTATTAATAACAAAACACTTTTAAACTAATGCAACACATATAACAATGTCACAAAATATTCAAATAAATACATTTCTTAATGCATAACTGATTTTGGAACTGATCTTTCAAGAAGTGAAATCAGTCTGTCCATCCTCTCCCTGATCAAATCGATCGATTCGGGACCTCGTGAATCTGAATCGAATCGATTCTAGAAACAGTTACAGCGTGATGACTGGCAGGAGGCGATCTCACCCTGTGTTTCTCTGCCTGTGGTAGAGGTGGAACCAGATCAAGTGGAGCTGATTCTTGAACAGCCTCAAGTCAGAGCTGGATTGACCTTCTGTCACCAGGTACTGATGAGCCCGCTGTGGAGAAACATCACTGATGATGTTCATGAATCCCCAGCTGACTCTGGTAACCTTAATACAGCACAGAAAAAATGTCACAATAATCATTTTATGTTGTGATTATTGTGATAATAACAGAAACAGATGCATCTATGTCATTATCTTTGAGCTTTTACACTTAACATAATTATAAAAACATGAGTATAAAAGGTGTTACAACTCTGATGCCATCTTGGAATACTGCACTTTGTTCATGTCATTACAACATTTCTCTCTTTCTAATCATACATCTAGATGTTATGTCAACACACATTTAATCTACATTATAAGAGTGCCTTTGTGATAAATGTTCTTAAATTAACTGGTTAAATATTTAATCTAACTAAACCCTAAAGATGGAGTCAGAAGACAACAGTCACCTGAAGGGGCTGAAAATTGTAAAGACCCTACAGAACAATCAGTAAATGTGAGTAAATCTGTGATTCTGTGAGTAACACACTGGGTTCAGTTTGGAGGTTGAACTCTCACTCACCAGGCCGACAGCCATCTGTGCCACAGTTAAACTCATGCAGTGCTAATTTAAAAACTCTCAAATATTTTGGACAATTTATATTTTTCTATCACAATAAATACAAGTCTTCATTGAAGTAAACACACAGAGCAGTAGTCGATGTTTTTTTAAAATATTATTTTTCTTTATTTTGATTAGCCACCAACCGCATTGTTTATATTTGTAGTTTTTGAAGTATGGAGCACCACAAAAACTACAAATAAAAAAAAACAATCCAGCTAACCAATTTTGTGCTCTCTACTATCAGAACCTACCAAATTGTATCTCAGCCCTGCCCGACGGGCCGATGGGCTGGGCTGAGATGGATTTTGGTAGCCCGACTGGAGAAATCGCTAGCCCCAGGACGTCGGGCTAGCGATTTTGCGAGCCCTGGTCAACCCCTCACTTGAATTTTTGAATTTCAGTTTAAGGCAATTAAATTCAATCCAAAAATTCAATCCCAACAATCAAGTGATCCTCTATGAGCAACAGTGGACAGGAAAAACTCCCTTTTAACAGGAAGAAACCTGTGACAGAACCAGGCTCAGGGAGGGGCAGTCTTCTGTCATGACTGGTTGGGAGGTGAGGGCAAAATAAAATTGAACATAAAGGAGAGCACAGATTGTGGACCGTGGCTGGAAAAGATTATTACTGTTTTCAAAAGGCACCCGGTCCACATCCACAACTACAGTAGGGCTGGAATGGATAATAAGGATAATCCCACAGAGGACGGACACTCACTTCAGCAGAAAATAGTTAAGATGGCCCGAGTTAGAGGAAGAACCATTTCTGGTGTGACAAGACATTCACCTACTAGAAGTGCGAGTTGGACACCAGCACTCCACCAACCACTAGTCTGAGACTTGTCAGTAGGTGGTTCTGTGACAGGAGTATTTCGTTCATTCAACTCCCTTTCAAGGTTGTCGATCCTAGTAATATTCATTCTACATGAAGAAAATAGTTAAGATGTCCTGAGCTAGAGGAAGAACAATTTCTGGTGTGACAAGACATTCACCTACTAGAAGTGCGAGTTGGACACCAGCACTACACCAACCACTAGTCTGAGACTTGTCAGTAGGTGGTTTTGTGACAGGAGTATTTCGTTCATTCAACTTCCTTTCAAGGTTGTTGATCCTAGTAATATTCATTCTATTTTGCTCCTGGAGAAGCTTTGCACGCTGAGCTAATCTCTCATTCTCTCTTTGCAACTGCTGCAGAGGCTCAAAGCTACTAGTCTCAAGATCATGTATAGTTTTCCTGAGAGTCCTGTTCTCTTTCTGTAATTGACGGGACTTAATTGTAGCCTTGGCCAGATCCACAGTGAGAAACGCTATCTGTCGCGTAAAATGTAATTCCTTTGTATTATCTCTGTCCTTAGGTGAATTATTTAATGTTTCCTCCGACATTTCTTTAATAGTATAAAAGCACAGTGTCAAAAGAAAAAAAAACTTTGTATGAATTGTATGAAAGTATTATCTTTGTCAAAGACAACTCGCTTTGCAAAAACAACTCGCTGTTTCTGAAGACGTACCAAACTGTGTTATAGCACCTCTATTTATGCACTCCTGTGGCATAGATGGTGACGTCGAAACTGTGACGGTGACATCACGTCACACTCTCCTTTGAGAAGATCAAAGAAGCGCTCCGTATCATTCCGCGCATGCTCAGATCATGCGTATTGAAATGAACGGGATATTTATTTATTCATTTTTATTTTTATTCATTCATATTACGGCAATATTTTTTCATGGTTTTTATGGTCACTGTAGTATTAATTTCTTAAAGTTCTCTCTTTCGCTTATATTTAATATAACCACACTACGGATGGACAAGCGACTGCTTTTATGCGTTGTCGTTAGCAACAGCGACGGTAAAACCATACGCTGGGGCAAGAGGGGGAGATTACCCACAAACTGAACAGGACAAGATTTACTACAGTAGCTGAAGAATCCGCTGCAAACGGCACAAGATAAATGACAGGTTTCACGTCTCACCAATGACTGTATAAAAGATGGGGGGGCGTGCGAAGATGGCGGAGTGAGTAGACGCTCTCTACCGAGGTCTGCACAGAAAGTTCGTGAACAACGGTAAAACCAGAAGCAGCAGAATGCCGAATCAGACAGGAGCGAAAAGGGGACTGGAAAGTTCCAAGTCTAAGATAGCGCCTGAGAATGCTAACGAGGAGAGTACTACGCCCAGCAACATGCTAATGGATAGCTTCCATAACTACGCAGCTACTACGGTGGCACTCACGTTAGCCGAAGAAGAAATGGATGAGTTCCCACCTCTCCCTGTCACACCTCTTAAATCGCCAGCTCTGAAGAAAGTGATGTACGAACGCAGCAGCTCTGACCCAGTTGATGTAAACCAGATAATTTCCAGTTTGTCGGCATTAATTAACTCCAGGTCTGATAACATTGAGAGCATGGTGAGAGAAAACTCGAACATGGTGAAAGAGAATACGCTCTAGATTGAGGGTCTCAAAAAGACGATTGATTTTGTGTGCGCGGAAATGAAAGATATGAAGGGGAAAGTTTGCGACCTGGAAAAAAAGTAACTAACGAGGAAGGTCGAGTGGACAACTGCCAACAGAGAATATCTGAGTTGGAAAGATATTCCAGGAGGTGGAATCTCAGACTACATGGAGTCAAGGAGGCTGAGAAAGAAGACGTAAGGGGAAAGGTGATCGAGATATGCCAGTCTGTCTGCCAGAGCAAAATCATAGGCTGCCTGACGTCATCGACACCGTACACCGACTCGGAGCCAAGCGACAAGGTAGCACCAGACCTAGAGGCATCATCGTGCAGTTCACCTCCCGAATCTACAGAGATGCTGTATGGAAAGCAGCCAAAACATCCTCCTACCTGCAGGACAATCATTTGAGGTTCGCTGAAGATCTGTCCAGGGAGGACAGAGAACGTCGTGACAAACTGTGGCCGATGATAGACAAAGCCCGTAAGGAGGGTAAGTCGGCTTATTTCGTGGGAGGCCGAGGATTCATCAGTGGATCAGAAGTTTTCCCTCCTTCATAGAGACGCTTTTTCAGTCTCCAAAATGACATTTCTGTAAGCTTGTTTACATGGTGAACTTGATATTTTCACCCTCAGGTTAAAGTTTTATTTTGTGTTGAAGAGTGTGTTTTTCTATAAAAAGCTAGATTTGAACCATAGCAGATAGTTAAATACTATATTTTTATAAGCTTAGTCACTCAGGGTTTTTACTGTTCTATTACCTAAATTGTGCAGCACCCGGTCCCCTTATTCTATAGATCTATTCTTAGCTGTAGAAGTTTAGAACTTACTTTTTCTCTTTCTTTTTTCTAATAACTTTGTCTTTTTCATTTGTTTCTCTTAATACCAGGGGTTTAAGACAAACATGTAAACGCAAAGCTTTGTTTTTGTTTGCCAAACAATTTAAAACAGATTTTTGCTTTTTCCGAGAGAGTCATTCCACACCTGCTGATACAAATTTTTGGAAATCTCAATGGGGTAATGAAGTCTGGTTGTCCCATGGCTCTGAGCGTTCTGCTGGAGTTGCCACGCTTAAAAATTCTTTTTCTGGGGATGTGTTACATTCTGACTGTGACACCTTAGGACACTACCTCTGCTCAATAATCAGACACAATAACAGTACTTTCATTGCAGTAAATATATATGGTTACAATAATAAAACTGAAAATGATAAATTACTTGACTCCTTAGAAGAAAGAATTACTTTCTGGCTCTCCAAATACCCAAATTCAGTCCTCTTAATTGGTGGAGACTTTAACATTGCTTTAGATAATATGGTTGATAGGTGGCCTCCAGGGCAGCAGTCTTCATACAGTGCAAACTTAAAAAATTTTATGGGAAAATTTAATGTTGTGGATATTTGGAGAGAAAAATTTCCAGACGATAGACTCTTTACTTGGAGCAATAAGACAGGATCCAGGCAATCACGTATTGACTTTTGGCTTGTTTCTGACTGTACTGATAAAGATAATATTACTGTTAATATACTTGCCACCCCCCTCACTGATCATAGAGCAATTCACATTAGCGTCCAAATGTTTACACTAGATAATATACCTCATAAATTCTCTTATTGGAAGTTAAATAATTCTTTACTAAAAGATAAGATGGTTAACATGCAGATTAATAAATTAATTGTTTATTATTGGAATAAAGCTAACAGAGAGAAGTCCTTTTGTACCAATTGGGAACTTTTTAAATTTGAAGCATGCAAATTCTTGAGAAGATATGGGAGTCAAATTACTAAATTAAGGAAAGCTGAAGAACAAGAAGTGATAAGCAGAATTGCCTCTTATTACCAGAAGTCCCCAGAAGAAATCTCAGAGGACGATAAATTAACTTTACTAGAACTTCAAAATAAATTGAACGGTTTATATCGACGCAAGGCTGAGGGTGCTTTTGTAAGATCCAGGAAGAGGTGGCTGGAGGAGGGTGAACAAAATTCTGCTTACTTTTTCAGGTTTGAAAAATACAGATCAAAAACAAACTCTATTCATCAACTAAATATTAATGGCATTGTCTCCGACAATCCTAGAGAAATTTCATATTTCTGTGCCGAATTTTATTCTAAACTATATAACTCAAAATATAATGATGTTGTCTCAACGCGATTTTTCAATAATATTAAAAACCTAAAAACTATTGTTGTGGAAGATAGGAGTTATTGTGACAGCCCTCTGACTGTGGAGGAAGTCTGTACTTCCATTTCTGCACTTAAGGCCAATAAATCTCCTGGCACAGATGGTTTGACTGCAGAGTTTTATAAATCATTTTCTAATCTCCTGGCTCCGTTTTTACTGCAGGTTTTCACAGAAAGTATAGAGAAGAACACCCTCCCTCCTACTCTTACTCAAGGCCTCATAACACTTATTCCAAAACCAAACAAAGACTTACTTTTTATTGATAATTGGAGACCCATCTCCTTGCTCAATAATGACTATAAGATTATGGCTTTAATACTTGCTAACAGAATTAAAGAGGTCTTGGACACAATTATCGATGAGACACAATCAGGCTTTATGAGAAATAGACACATTTCTAATAACATTAGACTGGTTCTGGATTTACTTGATTACTCTGATTTGGTACCTGACAATAGCTTTATTCTCTTCCTGGATTTTTATAAGGCTTTTGATACAATTGAACATCAATTTATTTTCTACTCTTTGGAAAAATTTGGCTTTGGTGAATTTTTCTGTAAAGCTGTCAAAACCTTATACACGAATGGCAATAGTTCTATTAAAATGATTAACGGCTCCACCCCGAGATTTGACCTGAAACGTGGTATTCGCCAAGGATGTCCTATTTCACCATATTTATTTTTACTTTGTACACAAATTCTTGCAACTAATATCTCAAACAGTGTTGTACAGGGAATCACCATAGCTGATAAGGAGCTCGTCATCAGCCAGTTAGCCGATGACGCCACACTCTTCTTGAAGAATGCAAACCAAATCCCTCCAGCCCTTAGTGTGATTAATGATTTCTCTGAGGCCTCTGGTTTATCCCTAAATCTAAGAAAGTGTGAGTTACTAGCAATTAAAGACTGCCCTGCAAATACTATCTGTAATATTTCTGTTAAACAAGAAGTCACATACTTGGGACTGTTGATATCCAAAGGCCAAAAATCAAGATGCTCCTCAAACTTCACTCCAATTATACAGAAAACCCTAAAAAAGTTCAACCAGTGGCTGCAAAGGGACTTGTCGTTGAAAGGTAGAGTGTTAATTACTAAAGCTGAAGGGATATCCCGATTAACATATGCTGCTCTCTCCTTACATCTGGATAAGAAAATTAGTAAAGATATTGACCGTATGCTCTTTAATTTTATATGGAAAAACCGTACGCATTATATTAGAAAAACTGTTGTGATGAATAAGTACGAGTCAGGTGGGCTTAACATCTTAGACTTTTCTACTTTAAATAACACTTTCAAAATTAATTGGGCTAAACATTTTCTTAAAAACCCTACCTCTATCTGGAACTTTATACCATATCATATTTTCTCTCGTTTTGGTGGCTTTAATTTTATTTTAAGTTGTAATTACAATGTTGAGAAACTCCCTGTAAAACTTTCATCCTTCCATAAGCAAGTCCTCTTAGCGTGGACCCTCATTTATAAACACAACTTCTCACCTCACAAATACCTTATCTGGAACAACAGAGACATTTTATTTAAAAATAAATCACTTTTCCTGGAAACTTGGGTCCAAAATGGGATCCTATTGGTGGCTCAGCTGGTTAATAAAGAGGGACAACTACTTACTTACGACTTCATTGCACTATATAATTTTCCAATCAGTGTTCAGGAATTCTCAATGGTGCTTGGTGCCATACCCTCAGGGACTCTAATGTTATATAAAAACACTGACAGCTCAATATCTACCTCAGTCACTCTCCCTGATCCAGCTGAGTCACCAATAGGAAAAATTTGCTTTTCACAGGAACTTGGTAACAGCAATAAGAGAATACGTAGTTTATTCCAAGAAGATGTCGTCTCTCTCCCATATGTAATATCTTACTGGAACCGATATGTTCCAGATATCAAGTGGAAGACAGTCTGGATGATCCCCCATAAATATTTGATTGTAAATAAGGTGAAGGAAGTCTCATTTAAAATTCTACATAAATGTTATCCAGCCAGTCACTACATGGTAAAATTTAAAAGAGACATAAATACTAATTGTACTTTCTGTGGGGATCATCCAGAAACTGTGACACATCTTTTTTGGTACTGTTCTTTTACACAGAGATTCTGGAAGGAATTTAGCAGTTTTGTTATTGTCCATATTTTAAGGGAATTTTCTTTACGATGGGAAAATGTTTTGTTCTGTTTCTTTAAGTTCCCCAAGAGGAATGATAAATGTTTTTTTATGATAAATTTGTTAATACTTTTAGCTAAATTTTTTATCCATAAATGTAAGTTTACTAACAAAACACCATATTTCTGTCATTTTTTTAAGGATGTGGAAATGTATATACAATCAATATCAGACTCTACCAACAAAAAGACTCTCAAAACAATATATATCTGTAAATTTTTGCGTGTATTCTTGTAACTTTTTACCCCTGGCTTTGTGTGTTCATGTTCTGTTGTTTTGTATACTTCATCTGTTCGTATGTTGTATACTCATTGTTTGTTAAATAAAGTTTAACAAAAAAAAAAAAAAAATGGCGACCGCGGTAACCTGCTGTGTAACCCGGATGCCGTTCTGAATTCGAGGAAGCAAAAATATGACGTAATCTAAAATGGTGGATTGCGTGAGTGATTATGATTCTAGATGAAAATGCGGTTGATTTGAACATACGTTCATATTAAAAACTCTGCAGTCTTTTGGTTTTGGAGAGGAATTTATCGATGTCATAGAGATGCTTTATAATGACATTAATAGCTCTGTTTTGCTAGAACATGGTACATGCTCAAGGTTTGAGGTTAATAGAGGGATAAGGCAGGGATGTAGCAGCTCACCACTTCTGTTCATCATGGTTGCTGAGCTGTTGTCTATTCTGATTTAAAAACAGTCACATTGAGGGGTGAACGGATAATAATCAGTCAGCTGGCAGATGATACCACCCTGTTTTTAAAAAATGAGGACCAGATTCCTTTAGCCTTACAGGTGATCAACCACTTCTCCAAAGCTTCTGGCCTACAGCTGAATATTAATAAATGTGAAATTCTAGCTCTGCATGAGTGTCCCCTTCAAGCGATAAATAATATACAGATCAAAAAAGAGGTGAAGTATCTGGGCATTGTAATTTGTAAGGATAAGACATCAACAGAAAATAAGAATATCTGTACCAATATAGAAAAGTGTAAGTCAATTTTGAACAGGTGGCTGCAAAGGGACATAACTCTGTTTGGGAGAATCTTGCTAACCAAAATGGACAGTCTATCCAGACTAATCTATCCAGCCTTTTCTCTGCCCATATCTCCAAAACTGATTAAATCTATAAATAATCTTAATTTTAGATTCATATGGAGGAACAAATGTCATTATATAAAGAAAAATGATATGATTAAGAATTATGAAGAGGGTGGGGCTAATGCCATTGACTTTGATGTTATGAATGGTGTACTAAAATTGAAATGGTTAAGATCTTTCATTAGGAACAAAAATTCCTTTTGGAACATTATTCCCAATTTGATTTTTGGCAAAATGGGTGGAATAGACTTTTTGTTACTTTGTGACTTTGATTGCAGTTCGTTACCTGTTAAACTCTCAGCTTTCCATCAGCAGGCCCTTCTGTACTGGAAATTAATCTATAAACATAACTTTACTCCTCACAATACCCCTATATGGAACAACAGGTATATCTGTTTGTGTAGGAAATCTGTGTACATGGATGAATGGGGTCTTATTAAAACATGAGACGTTTTGTGAGAAATTTGATGTAAGATGTACTGCTAAGAGATATAAATCCTTAATAAAAGCCATCCCAGTCCCTTTGAGATCAATGATAAAAGAAGATATTGTGCACTCTAAAATTTCTCCTGGACTGAGGCAGCTCTGCATAGATGGAGTTGAATTTGATGACAGCAGGTTTAAAAACAAGGTGATCAGGAATATTTTGATAAATGAAATTTGCCCTAATCCGGTTAAAAGAAATTATATCCTTAAAGAATTTGAGTCCATGGAGGTTAAGGTGATAAGAAAAAAGTATATTTCACTTCCTCTTTCCCCTAAAGTAAAAGAGGTTCACTTTAAAATCATTAATGAGGTTTATCCAACCAATGAATTCTTAAGACGGAAATTTAACTTAGATGTGAACGCCTGCACATTTTGTGAAAATGATATTGAAAGTCTGGATCACTTGTTTTTCTACTGTGAGTCAGTGCACTCCTTCTGGACTGACATGTGGACCTGGCTACAGTCCAGGAGAATTCAGTTACCACATTTAACGGTGACAGCACTAAAATTTGGAATACTTGCTGAGAATGCAGATTTTGACTTGTTGTTTAGGATGTTTTTGTTAATGGGAAAATTTTTTATTCATAAATGTAGATATTTTAAAGCTAAACCATGTATAAACAGATGGCTGAATGACTTTAAACTCTGGGCTAAATCGCTGAAACTTGTGAATAATAAGAAAGCTCATAAGCTTGTTGTTTTATTTAACGAGTTTGATCTATGTTAAAAAAAACAAAAAACCTCCCTATGTTATAATCATGACTGCCCTTTTTTGCTCATGGTATTTTTTTTCCTTTGGTTCAAATCCTTCATTGATTGTTCACTCTTTTTGTAGCTTTGTTTATTGTTTTTTTTTGTTTTTTGTTTTTCTTGCTATATTGCTCAACCGAGGATGTTACATATTGAGATTAATGATTGTGGCTTGTATGTTATACTATCTGTAAATAAAGTTCTTAAAAAAAAAAAAAAAAATTCACACACAGGCGATGGCAAGCTACATTGTAGCCACTGACAGAGGGAGGCTGCCGGACACTGGCGCCACCGGGCCCTCTGACCACCACCAGTAGGCAAACATGGGGTTAGTATCTTGCCCAAGGATATTTGGCATGCAGTCAGGAGGCAGCCTGGGATCGAACCACCGACCTTCTGGTTAGTGGCGGACCTGCTCTACCACCTGAGCTACACCCAAAAGTCAAATGTTGACTTTTGTCATAGCTTCTGTTTAATTCAAAGCCATAAGTAATTATAGTTATTACAAACTTTATAATCAGGATTTAGCTGAAAGTATACCATTTTACTACATAATATCCTTGTTAACTAATAAGCTGTGAATGTATGAATCATCCAGGCTTTATTCAGTGTCATAATGAGCAAACATGCACATAAGACACACAAGAGTAAAGAGAAAAAAACAAACAAACTATTCAACTAACTTAATTACATTTTATAATGCCGGGATGTCATTTAGGTTGCGTATCATATGCATTCAACAAACCTAGGTCTTATTGTCTTGACTTGTAAAATATTCCTTCTATGTATGGAAAAGGAGACGAGACATGCTTTCATTTTCCAGTTCACAGTAGTCACATTTATACTGCAAATACATTTTGAATGTTTTCAGTTCTTTTGTCACTGGGTAGATCCTATGCAGTGGTTTCCTTAAACTTGTTTTTGATACAATATTTATCATAAGTTTTCAGTGCTTTCTCTCACTGTGTATCACTAAATAAATAAAACTTTGTAGACAGATAGTAACAAAATTAAATTGCTAATATTCTTATAAGAGCATCGTTCTTCTTATTATATTATTATTTCAATATTCAGGGCTACCAATATAAAGCTGTCATAAAATCTTCAGAATTAAAGCTTAGATGAGGAACATCAGTTTTGTAACATTATAGGGAATTTTTTTCTGGTATAGCATCAAAACTGTAGTATATTATTTTGGTTTAATATATATTTTGAATTTATAAAGAAATTACCTGCATGATAAAAACAGATGAAAGATTAAACACCTCAAAGTCAGAATTCCATTATCAAACCATATCGGATGTCCTCATTCTTTAATATTCAGTACCTTTGTGGGGAGGAGTTATATTTAAACACCAAGCTGTCAGTGCTTGCTTTTAAAAACCTTAAAAGGATTTTATCAACCGCATTTTCATCTAGAATCATAATCACTCACGCAATCCACCATTTTAGATTACGTCATATTTTTGCTTCCTCGAATTCAGAACGGCATCCGGGTTACACAGCAGGTTACCGCGGTCGCCATGTTGCTGAATGAAATTAACTTAGCTTCAAAACAGTGAATAGCAGCTAACAATATCAAGATTTTATTTTTCGCAGAATAGTCCTTGTTGCAGCACGTGACCTATTGTAAATATGACTTAGGATTTATGAAACTACTACAGAAGCCCCATTCCCTGTAAGTAACGCCGCTGAAGTAATAACTGTGTTTATTCATTGGTAGCTGGCCTGTTAGCAAAAACAAGCTAATCAATAGCATCGGCTAGCACGCGTCATGTAGCACGGGTTATTGTAATAACTTAAAAGCCATACACAGTGTTATTGTAAATGTTACGGGTTAATTTTTACATTCCATATTACTCTGTTAATATATATTTGGATCTACCATTCACCTAGACATGATTGTTCCGATACCTGCATTTATTATTTTTCATCGCAGCTAACCTAAGCTAACGTTACGCCCCGGAGAAATTGTAGGCGGGTGAAGCTAATATGTTAACAAGCGCTGTAAATATAAGACAGTACCAAGAAACGACTGCTCTACGGCTGTCGACTGGAAATCTTGGTTGTAAATGTAATGTTCTTCTTACGGTGTTGCAACGACTGGGTTTCACTAACTCATAAATTTCGCAGCGCTGTTATCAAGGCGTCGTTGTCAACACCTCGGTACCGTTAAGGTACATCACCTTTGTTTTAAATGATCGTTGGCTTTGGCTGAATCAGTATCAAACCAAATAAGCCATATCGTTTTTACCACAGGACAATGTGTATATGGTACCTGGCGTTCACCTGCAGGTGCAAACAGATGTAAAAATAAACAAAAGCTGTACGTCGGTGAAGATGCTCTGATAAGACCTCCACCTGAATAATTAAGGGGTGTATGTAGGTAACAGTCCCTGTCTTTCTTGCACACGATATCAAACTTTAATGACATTTGAGATAAGATTTACTGATGGCTGATTTTTGTCTGTGTCATTACTTCAGTGTGTGCTTGTTAAATGTTCAAAAATAGTGTATGGAGAAGCCAAAAGCCTGATTATTTATAACTAGACACAGTGAAACAAAAGAAAAAAGGCAACCCTGGAAGAGATTACTTGGTTTTAGCTACCAGGGTCTCCATTTTATCACAGGAAATGGGTATTACAGAGACAATCTTTGGTCCTGATTTATGTCATTTCACATGAAGTTGTTGATATGTTGACATGTTATGGTTCATTTTCAAATATTTTCCTCCCAGATGACAAGCAAACTTTATTTCTGCATCACATATAGTCATTAAAAAAGTAAAAAATAAATAAAAATCATTTTTACCTTTGTCCTTTTCACAGATTGTGTTTAAACATTGTAACCATATCACGCAATGCACCATGGAAGTGGATCACAGAATATGCAACGACCTCTTCAGAGACCCAAGTCTGTCAGCGGGTCAGAAACAGAGGAGCAGCAGTCGCAGCCGACCATGGCAACTACACAGCAGCAAGCTACAGTTAACCATCCTCAATCACCTGTGACCCCTTTTTCCTCCGCTGCCAGTCCTTCAGCTCCCCAGTCACCCAATTATCAGATAATCATGAGTCGTAGTCCAGCCGCTGGCCCGAACATGAACATAACATTACAAAATGTGGGACAGATGGTTACTGCTAACCAACAAATAACCCTAACCACACTTCCCATCCAGAACCCCGCATCCCCAGGATTCCAGCATACGACACCTCAGTGGAGGTTTGAGCATACTCCACCCTCCTACATCCAGGTCACCTCACCTGTGCCCCAGCCCATTCAACCTCAAAGTCCTACCCAGCATAGTCCAGTCTCTCTGCAAGGTGTGACGAGGCCAGCAGCTCCTGCAGCAGCATTGGGTGTGCACGGACAGAGTCCAACGCGTTTTGTTGACGCTGGCATGTTAGTGAGGCAAATCAGTTTAGGGAGTCCATCAGGCAGTGGTCACTTTGTTTATCAAGAGGGAACAGGACTGGCCCAGATTGCCCCAGCCACACCTGGCCAGGTACAGCTGGCCTCTCCAGGAGCGCCAGGGTCTGTGAGGGAACGACGACTTTCTCAGCCTCATTCACAGACTGGCGGCACCATCCACCACCATGCACCTCAAAGTCCAGTGGCCACCACTCTCTCAACTCTGGGCAGCCCTGGTCACATCACCACCTCAAACCTACCTCCCCAGATCAGATCAGCCATTCAAGAACAACTTAGAAGCCCTTTGATATTTGAGAAGACTCAACAAGGTGTGGTCTCTGGAGTAGGAACCACAGCCACGTCATTCAGTATACCTTCCTCTATCCCACCCTCTAGCCCATCCCTCACCAGTCCATCTCAAGGGATCCCCAGCAATTCTCTTGCACCCACCAGCATGACTGTGGGCACTGTAAAGAAGCAAGCTGCCAAGAAATTAGAAGAAATTGCTCCTTCTACACCAGAGATTGCTCAGCTGAGAAAACAGTGCTTGGAGCACCACACCAAGAAGATGGAGAATCTGAAAGAAGTGTTCAAAGAATATCTGATTGAACTTTTTTTCCTGCAGCACCTCCAAGGGAACATGATGGACTATCTAGCTTTTAAGAAGAAGCCTTGTGTTCCCTTGTATACTTACTTGAGACAGAGTGACTTGGACCTTGAAGACGAAGAGGAGGAGGAAGAACAGTCTGAGGTTATTAATGATGAGGTATTACATCAGCTGGCTCTTGGTGTGAGATCAAATATGTATTTTCTTTCCTGTTATTCCATTGAATTTTGTGCCTATATCAATTGGGTGTCTTTTTTCAGGTAAAGGTTGTTACTGGAAAGGATGGCCAGGCAGTGACACCAGTTGCCATAGCAACACAGCTTCCTCCCAATGTTTCTGCAGCTTTCTCTACCCAACAGCAGTTTCAGGTGATAGAGGAGGCACTTATTTTAAACATTTATTTTAATGAAATCATCTATAATGCACTTAGTTAAAGTCTGTTGAAAATATCTCACTAATTTCATGAGAGGCTGTTTTTGCAGGGACATCAAGGAGCTACTTCTGGCACAATTACAAACCCTGGAGACATTGATGCATTTAAAAGGCAACAGGCTATGGTGCAGGCAGGTAGGGCAAAGATCGTAGACTCCTGTTTTATGTTGCTTTGTTTTCTCCCCGTTTGCTTTGTTTTCTGTTTGTTTTCTTTTCTCCCTCTAATTGCTTCTGCTTTTAGATATTTGGCATCCTCTACTAGCGCTCTGTGTTGAAGTCTTAAACCGAGGAAGGAGAGGTGACCTGTACGGTCTTCAGAAGGTCATTGCTGTGTGCCGAGTGCTTTTTTTTGCGTTATGAGGGTATTGTGTGTTTTAAATCCCAGATCAGGCTAAGAGGCCCCGGATTGACGTTGGTCGCCATGGGCTGATTTTCCAGCATCCTGGTGTAGCTCCTTTAGGATCACCTGGCGTTCCACTCCAGCAGCTTATGCCAACTGCGCAAGGTAGGAGTGCTTCTACCAGGCCGTTCTGTGTTCTGTTCGATGCTGCTGGACCTATGCCCTTTCCTCATACTAAGGAGATGTTAAAAAGGGAATCACAACATTCATCTTCTACAAACAAACTCCAAGCAGCATCAACAAACAGATCTTCCATCTGCTGGATTTCTCAGCAGTCCTCAGGAAGTTCAGGCTTAAGCTCTCTCTGTCAGGATAAATGGGGAAGAAGACAATCCAAGTCTGAAGAATGAGTAGCCACTCAATGGGAAGATGCCATGTCTTATGATTTTCTTTATTTGTTTTAACTATTGATCACCTGTCGTCATCCATCTCTTCTTTTCTGAAGTTTGTTCCTGTTTGTCGTCTTTATTTGGAAAGACCTTCCCGTGCTGATGGATTTTCATCTTATCTGGCGGTGGATCACAGAAAGTGGGAAGCCTGTGGGAATGAATTCACTTTCCAATGGGTTTTGCTTGATCTCCCATTTTATGAATCCACATGTCATGCTTCCCTTTGGTTTCCCATCGTCATTCCCTCACACGCCCCTCTTCAATTGTCCGTCTTTGCGTGAGCCATCAACAGGAACTCAAAATCATCAGTCTTCAAGACTTTTTATTTATCTCATGTCCACTTTTAGTTTATTTCCTTCCATGTTTTTTCATGACATTTTGTTCTGACTTGGCTTCTTTCCCTCAGTCTAAGTAGGAGGGGAATCATTTGGAGGAGTTGTGTTCACGGCACAGGTTTTTGCGATTGTGGTGGTGTGGGTGTGTCAGGGCCAGGTGTTGATGGCGTCTAGGCAAGGTGGTGTGACGTGCAGGGAGGTAAGGCAGGTGATGCTTTAGTGTGCACAGCTCCGCTCAGGCCTGCTATCTGCAAGACCCCATGTCTGTCCTTTTGCTCACCTCTGTGCTTTGTCGCTATGTGAGGCATCCAGATGCCTTGGTTACGGCTAGAATGACATTGCTTCATGCATGCCAAACATACAGTGTTTTTGTGAGTGTCTGCTTTAGTTCTTTCCCCTTACTTCTCCCTGTCTCTTTGTTTTCTGAAATTCTTTTTTTCATGTTTCTTTGTTACATTTCTTTTTCTTTCTAAAACCTTTCTTCTTGCATGAGTAATTTTGAATGTTTTTTAACCACATTCTCTCAACATTTGAAATGCAATGTTTTAGTTTTGCATTAATCAAAGTAGTATTTTATTTGAGAGACATGTAGATTTTCATATTGATTTCATTTCCTCTGTAATCATTTTGCTGTATGAGTTTCATTAGTTTCTGCTCTGATCATCAGGTAGTCGTAGACTACTGTTAAGTACAGTACATGTAGTTCATTAAGAGAAGGTTCTGAGGAGCTCTTATAGCTGAAACTCAAACAAATGTTTAATAGTTAAAAGTTAAATTTTATATTTTACCTTTTAGACTCAAAATATATAACTTCTATAAGGGGGTCTCTCAAATGAATATTAAGGGAAGGCTGCCGAACACTTAACGACATCTATTAATCTGTATTGTAGGAACACAAAAGCATTTATTTAAAAAAAAAAAAAAAAACTCTGCACATTTGGCAATAACGTTAACAACTCATTTTTTTACCATTTGTCTCTGTGTCACTTTCTATACTACCCTTTTATCCTATACTTTGGTTACCATGTATACAGGCGGGATGCCGCCTACTCCTCAAGCAGTCCAGATCGCAGGACAGAAACAGAACCAGCAACAGTACGACCCATCCAAAGGACCTCCAGTGCAGAATGCAGCCAGCCTGCACACTCCGCCTCCTCAGCTGCCTGGCAGGTTGCCACAAGGTGCCCCTCCTATGACAGGCTTGCCCATGGCACTCTCCCAGCAGGCTCAGTTAGTAGAGAATCCAACTCAGCCAGGGGGTCAGCTGCAGGCACAGGTGAAGGTGCAGACAGGTGCCGCGGTCCTGACCACAGTGAACCCCCACACGCAGCTCCAGGCCCAGCTGCAGCATCAGATGCAGTCAGGTCTTCATCTCCAGTTGCAGCCCCAGCAGCAACAATCCCAGGCCATTCTGCAGTCCGGACAAGCGGTCAGTTTGTGTGAAGTGGTCAGCCTCCATGCAAATGACTAAAAGACGATGCTGTAAACTTTATATTACCAATGTTTTTTCTTTGCTCTACAGACTGTGGCACTTGCTCGCCCCGGAACAGAGTCAAACCAGACAATTCAGAGGATTATGACCAACTCAGTATCAATCACATCTGTGTCTCCTGCTCCGCTCTCTGCTCCCAACTCTGTTCCAACCCCACATACTGCAAGCCCTCTTCGTCCTGTTGGTTCTAACGTCAACCCAAGCACCCAGTCAAAAATGACTGGAACCAATGGCATATCAGCGGTCAAAATAGGCGGCTTTGGTCAAAGCACAGCCGTGCAGCCTTCACAGGAGGGTTCTCAAGATAAGCAAGTGGAACAGGCCAAACTGGTGAGTACCTTAGTTTGGATACAGATGTCAGCAGGTGGTTAAAAGCCTTGCCTGGAAAAGATTTGGTGCCTTTTAATGTCGTCATTACATGTTTTTTGTTCTTTTCAAGTTTGTAATATTCCATATTAACACTTCCTGTTGATGTCCATTATTTTAATTTTTTTGATGTTCCATTGTTGTGCATTGTCATAAATGTATTTAGTAAGTTTTAATCTTATCAACATATAAAGTCTAATGGACCAAATGATTGCCAGGAGAGTCAAGTGCATCAGCGCATATCTGAGCTAAGGAAGGAGGGCCAGTGGTCTGCCAGTAGGCTCCCTAAGCTTGTGGAAGCCTCACGTCCAAAGTCCCACTGGGACTATCTCCTGGAGGAGATGCAGTGGATGGCAGCTGACTTTGCACAGGAAAGGAGGTGGAAGGAAGCTGCTGCTAAGAAGGTATGAAAAACGTATAATAATTAACTGAAGAAAAGAAGGGTAAATCACAAATTGACACAAAAACAAAGAGGAGGAAACCCTCAGAAAGACAAACTCGTGTCTTCTGTGTCTCTGCCACAGCTCGTTCGCACATGTGCCCGTTATCATCAAGAGCAGAAGAAAAGTGAAGAGCGATCAAAGAAAGAAAGGGAAATTCATCTTCGTCACATTGCCAGCACAATTGCCCGAGAGGTGGAATTCTTCTGGTCAAACATTGAACAGGTTTGTTTGTTTATTCTTATGCATAATAGTTTCAGGACTTATAAAGATGACAAATATCTGTTTTGAATGAAACCCTTTCCCCATCAGGTCGTGGAAATCAAACTCCAGTTTGAAATTTATGAGAAGAGGCTCAAAGCACTTGGTTTACAAAAAGCCAAAGGTACGTCCCATCGAGCAGGTACTGAACACGAGAGACAGAACATTTGCTCTGTATCATCACCTTTTACTTTATGTTGCTCCTTGTTCCAGGCTAACACATGCCAGGTTATCTGACCTCGGACAGTTCTTTTTGTATTAATCTTGCTTTACTTGCTTTACAGTATCTGGTCAGTCAGCAGCTGAGAAGGCTGATAAAGAGGTAGGTACTGCACTGGCATACCAATTAATAATGATATAGAAGCACATATTGTGTCTAAGATAGAGTTTTACAATTATACATTTCATTTTGTAGCAGGTGACCACTTCAGTTAGAAAAAGAAAAGCAAGTTTGTCCTTGGTTGATGAAAACGGTAAGTGTCAAATAATCAAGGTATATATGATTAAAAACAGAGAAAATAAAAAACAAGGATTTATAAAGACTGATTTTCCTTTTAGTTACAGATGAAGAGAGCACCATCGAGGAACAGGAGGGCATGGAAGGGGAAACGGACCACAAAGCAGAGTTGGTTGACCTTGCCAAAGATGGTACTTACTTTAATCTTTCTCTGTAACTACGCTCTATTTGCAGATTCAGGATAAAGGAAGAGAAATTTATTAGTGTGATACTGTCTTGCTACTGCTGTGTTTATTCAGTTAAATTAGATTTTGGTGTAATCTAATGGTGCTTAAAGGGACGAGCCTGTATGGAGACTAGATGATTTCATAAACTCCACTGTGAGCTTTGAGACACAACACCACACACACGTCATGTGCAGGCTGTGCCTCAATGAAGAATGTTCGTTAGAAGAACTCGAAAACATAATAAACCACCCACAACTGCATACCTACCTCTTAAAATACAACTGACTGTTTTGTTTTATTGACCTCACACTACAGTGCAGAGAGTCGATCAATGAATTTAAAGTTTGACCCACCATGGCAATAAACTGTTACAGAAATTTTGAAACAGCTTAGGTAGTATACAGGCTAAGAGATAGTTATGTCAGGTGATTGTATACGAAATGTGATTAGATTATTAATTTAATATTCCACTTTTCACAAATTATGCATCCAGTTCTACAGACAACCATCGCCTCTTGCTGAAGCTCCATAGTAATAGTATTGAATTTTCATCATTTTTCCACCTCCTGCATGAGTTGAATTGATTTCAGAGGATGAAACGATAAATGGTGGATCTTGATTGGCCACAGGATGGTGCTAAAATACATTGGCAGTTATATAGATGATTGAAATCGATTAAATTACTAATGTGCAGAATTATACATTTTTGAGTTTTTTGCTACTTAGTTCATTAAAACCAGCAACTATAAAGATTATTTATCTTTGTTTCATTTTTTTTTTTTTTTTTTTAAATAAAATGTTTTTTGTGTTCGTCTTGCAGCTGAGATGCCCCTGGATGCTTTGATGAAGCAATATGCCGGTGCTTATGCTGACACCTTTGATTGGCCACAGCCTGGTTCTCACAGTGATGAGGATGAAATGGAAGAGACTGAAGGTAAGTTTGTCATTATAAAGTTAAACTGTGCAGATAAGTTGATTTTATTTTATTTTTATTTTTTTTTCCGGCCATTTGTGAATGATGAGATTCCAAAATACCTCCACTTAATTTTTATTTTCTAGAAATAGAATGTGCTATCAGTCCACCGGAGGCTGTACTGATTGACTCCCTTCTGAGTGTGGACCAGTACCGCGGTGCTGACAAAGCCGCTTCCTCTGACTCTGATGGGAAACCCTGCAAAGACATAGCCGAAGTAGCTGCAGCCACAGAGCTCATCCTGCCCAAGGGCAGCTTCAGAACTACTTCATCTGTGAGACACATTCAGATACTCTCACGCATTTAAACAAAAGAACATGTATGTTTTTGTTTTTCTCAAACTAATTTTTTTATTGTCATTATTTTTTTACTAGACCCGCAGCCCAGCTCCTTTTCTATTGCATGGGTTTCTGCGTGAGTATCAGCAGATTGGTGTGGACTGGCTTGTAAACCTTTACAAGAAGCACCTCAATGGCATCTTAGCTGATGAGACGGGCCTTGGCAAGACTGTACAGACAGTTGCTTACATGGCCCACTTGGCTGGGCAAGAGGGTATGTTTGTTTTTGGTGTTCTTTTTGTTTTACAATAGTGAACCTTTTTCCTGTATTTATAAATTTTGACTGGGATAAAGACAACCCTTTTTTGACCACAGGCATCTGGGGTCCCCATCTCGTTGTGGTAAGAACATGCAAGTTGTTAAGTTGGGAGGTGGAGTTCAAACGTTGGTGTCCTGGCCTTAAGATCCTCTTGTACCTTGGCAACAGAAGGGAACGGCGGTCTAAAAGAAGGGTAATTTCTTGTGTATTTAAATACAATAATATCATTAATATGATATTAAAAAGTGCTTTGAGGTGACTGTTGTTGTGATTCAGTGCTATATAAATAAAATTGAAGTGAACTGAAGAAAAAGTGTTTTTGATCTGCAGTGGTGGGGGGAAGCCAACAGCTTCCATGTATGTGTTACATCCTACAAGCTGCTGATGAAAGACCAGAGTCATTTTCTAAAGAGAAGGTGGAGGCACCTAGTCCTGGATGAGGTGCAGCTCATCAAAAACATGACGGAGAAACATTGGGAAACAGTTTTTGCTCTCAGAAGGTAAGCTATATGATAATGTTATTATTTCTAGTCAATAATGTGCATGTTGTTTTGGGTGAATCGCTTCCCTGATGAGATCAATTCAATGTGAGAAACGTTAAGACTGTCTCTATGAAATTGCCCTAATTTTTTACTGGATCGTTAAAAAATTGCTCAGCTGACTGAATGAATGACAGAGATATTTCTGTGCATTTTCCAGTGAGCAACGGATTCTCCTCATCAACACTCCTCTACAGAACACTCTTAAGGAGCTGTGGACCATGATCCACTTCCTTTTGCCAGGAATCACCAGGCCTTACTCTGATTTTCCTGTTAAGGCGGGCACAGACCAGAACCAGGACTACTGCCACAAGCTGGTCATCCGCCTACACAGGGTGGGTATACCACCAGCACTCTTCTATAAATCTGTGTTACTGTGGTGTTTTCCTTTAAATTAAATATGAAAACCCTGTTACTCTTAACTGTAGATGATTCAACCTTTCATCCTGAGGCGCTCAAAAAGGGATGTGGAGAAACAGCTTCCCAAGAAGTATGAGCACATCCTAAAATGCCGACTGTCAAACAGGCAGAAGAGCCTTTATGAGGATATCCTCACTCAACCAGGGTAAAATATTTACTCCTCTCTCACAGTTTCTTTTGACACACAGCCCAGTTTATGGTATAATAAAGTTTTGGAAAAATATTAAAAGTACATCGTGAACTGTAATTCCATAGTTCTTTTCATTTCTATTACTGTGTATTATGCGTCCACGAGACATCATATTTATTTTGACCTGATCTTTCTTGTCAGAAAAGATACTTTATAATTGGAAATACCTTTTATTGTGTCTGTTCTTTGGAGAAAACTGTCAAGGGACACATGTTTTGCACATATGTTGTCAGTCTTCTATAATCATTTCTTCTATGTGGCTGTGTTTCCCCTAGAGCTCAGGAGGCACTGAAAACAGGTCATTTTGTCAGCGTGCTGCAGGTTTTGATGCAGTTACAAAGAGTTTGTAACCATCCTGAGCTGGTGGTACCCAGAGTGACCAGTAGCTCCTATTTCTTCTCCTCTCTCGAATATAACGTGCCATCACTAGTGCTGGGAGCAATTCAGACTGATTCGAGTAAGGTAAGTGTTTTAGTAGTGTAATTAACGTTGTTAATGGTAACAAGATCAGTCAGTAAGTACCATAATAGAAAGTCAATCCGTGATAAATTTGCATAATGAGTAATCTTAAAGAGACTCTACACTGTTCCACTAATGTTTTATCTATTCCTAATTTATTATCTCCATAGATTGCCAACCTGTCCATATTTGATCTGATCAATAATGAGAACAGACTGACCCGGTATCAGACTGAAGAGGCAGTACCCAAACTAAAGGTCACTCAGCAGCTCATAGAAGAGATCTACAACAATCCAGATCCACCACCAAGGCCCAAACCATGTCCAATAAAACCCATGAGGTCTGCAACATAATCTTCAAATGTCCAGATAGAACATTTCATTCTATGTGAAGATCTTAAGAAGTTTTAAAATAAAATGTAACCTCAGTATTATGGAATATTCAAATCCTGTTTTTCTCTGATTAGATTGTTCCAGCCAGTGCAGTATGGCACAAAACCAGAGGGCCGCCTTGCCGCCTTTGCAAATGCAGCAGGTCAGCGTCCTCCAACGAGCTCTCCTGCTACTGGCACCTCTCCTTCCACCACCAGTCAGGCAGGCCAGACCAGGGGCAAGTCCCCAGTCACCACTTCATCGACTGCAGCCACTGCTCCTGGTAAGATCATTTCAGGGGCCCTATCCAGTATAAGACAGGAAATTACATTCTCAAATTATCTAAAGGATTCCTGGTGGTGTCCAGTTCAGACTTAAATAGTACCTTTCACCTCTCATATTGTTTTTTTGTTTTTTCTTCACCTGTACATAATGTGTCTTAACTAGTTTTAAGCTTGTGATGTGTGCAGTGTTATTTTGCATGATTTGGAATACAAGTGAGCCTAATGTACTGCTTAACAACTATTAATAGGTAGCCTTAGAGGCATACATTAGAGTTTGAAGCTCATTAAGAACTGTACTGCCTGCACATATTTTATGCACAGTGCTGCTATTTGAAAAAGTCAGATGCTTGTTGTTCAACTTTTTTGGAGAGGTTTGGTATACTTTGACTGAAAAGTTTTACTTTAAGGTTTCATATATTTAAATTTATACTTCCATGCAGCAGTGGTGGGTTGGCAATATTGTTTTCCCCTGATAGCAGCACAACCTTTATGGCAAGGCTGAATATAACACTCACTACTGGTTTCTGTCCTCAGTGACGACTGCGGATTAAGGAAAAGTCATTATATTTTAACAGAGGATACAATGACAGTAATGGTAGACGAGTCCAATAAAGAGATGGAGGCAAAAGTCAAACATTGCAGCCTTGGCTGTTACTGAATACACTTTCACAGATTGAGCTGACAGTTTAAACACACACATTTCCCATCATACCAGCTTTTACCATAGTGGTACACAAAATTCACAGTTTTTCAGTTGTTTCAGACCAATGAACAGATGCAATGATACATTGACATATTTTTCATTCATATTAAAAAAACAAATTTCAGGTTCACATTCAGGTTTCTCTATTTTAACTATAATTTCTAATTTAATAACTAATTACCTTAGATACTGTCATACTGTCAACAACACTGCCAAAAATAAAATATTAGATAAATAAAAATGTCCATTAAGAGAAGTACACCATATGTATAATTGCAAATACATAAAGAGTGCAAATACATATGTTTAACAACATTCATTAACATTGCACACCATCTTCCATCTTTCAGTGCAAACCCTGACAAGAGCTTGTGAAGTGTCAAATAGTTGCAGATGGAAGTTATGCCCGACTGTTCCCATTTCTGCCTTCTGTATCACTGGACATACCCAAGTGTATCCATTCTTCCCGTACTGAGTAGTTGGGACCAATGCACATATTTTAAGTAAAAGTGTTTGCAGTTATTATCATTGACATCAGTAACAGCCCTAATAATCGTTGCTGAGTTGGCTCACCACTGCTGAATGAAGTTATGGAGAAACTGTTTGATCACACTGATTTGACTAAATATTGGGTTACCCCCTAACATGGAGTCCCATACCCCATTGCCTTGTATTTCACAGTGGTTGGAGCAGCAGCTCAGAGAGCCCAGGCTACAACTCCTGTCAGCAGCAGCAACAGCACTGCAGCCTCCACTGTAGCCTCCTCTGGGAATAGTGGCATTGGACAGCATGTGTTGGGGGCTGCCCCTGTGGCCTTAGGCCAGAGCTTAGCGGGCACAGTTGTGGGATCTGTTGCTCCCAATAGCCAGCCTGGATTAACACAGGTCCCCAGGTCGACTTTAGCCCCCAGCCATGCCATCCAGCCCAGCTTAGTATCCCAGAGGCTGGTTCTTACGTCCCAGGCCCAGGCACGGTTGCCTAGTAAGTGGCCTGCCCTCCCCCTCTGTCTCAGCATTTTCCCTCCACCTCTGGCACTACAGTACTGGCTGCTCTTCACTGAAGCCTTTACTTGAGGCACTGCTGATATGTGTTCACTCAGGAATTCTGGTTAAATATCTTGTATTGATTGTGGTGGGGTGGGTGGGTGGGGGGGGGAGTCCTCTAAATTTAGATCTGCAGCCATATCAGCAGCATCTCCACAGCCACAGCATTCCCCAGTTTCTTTCTTAAAACCTGCATGTACACTATGAATGTACACCACTGCACTATTTAACTTATGTTATATCCTCGCACTTCCTTATAATATTTTTTTCTCCCACTTACTAATATTCTTTTGTCTCTTGCATCAGCCCAGCTGCAGGAAGAACTTCCAAAGCTTTGTTTCTGTTTTTGCTGTCTTTTTTATTGTTATTATTTTAGTCTGAGCTTCAGCATGAATACTAAGCATGTGAAAATGGCCCCACAGTCATGAACTGACAAACTGCAGTATTTGAATTTATAAAAAAAAAAGAAAAAAAGAAAAATTTAATAAAACTAACTTATTTGTATAAGTTTTAAATGGTTTCAGAAAACTTTTCAGAGTTTTCTGAAACCATTTGAATTTGGTTATTTTCAAGTAAATTGTTTAGGTATGATTTTAGCCTAGAATGTGTAAAAATCCTAATGATGTGTGCAGATGTTGGATAAACTTGACTTACGGATTCATGCCCCCCATCAACACCATAGCAAACGAGGCCCTTAATCACAAGGGCATCATTGGAGCTGCTTGATGGTCAAGACAGCAGACTGTACTGGTTATACTGGTCAGATTACAGAGGGTTTCATTCTCAGTGAATCTACTTTGAATTTGTAGTACTTTGTGTGTTTGGGGTAGACAAACATCCAAACACAACAACAAAGAAGAGGCTGAGCTGGGGGCTGTAAATCCATTTATCTCTTCTTAGAATTTGTTAAAATTGGCAGAGAAAATATATACATGCAGCTGAGTATCTAAGACATGCTTTTAAGCCCCTTTTCCATTAGTACCTCCTTGGATTGACTCGGATCGACTCTACTCGGATTGACTGGTTTACAGTTTAGTACCTCCTAATGTGCCTGGTGTGTGTGTCAGAGCATCCCGCGACGTAAGTAACATGCAACACAAACGCTACAACAAAGGTGGACATTGAGGCAAGAATATGCCTGCCGCTCAGTCTGTGGCTTTTCGTCAGACTCGGGGACCAGGGCTTTGTTGTTTGTAGCCATTTCCCCCATTGCCGGGTTTCAAAAATGGCAGTTTTGATTTTCGTGAACAAACTCTCTCATTACTCGTCGAGTGACACTACTGACCAGCCAGTCGATCGCATTCAGTCTGACGATGTCACATTTTAGTACCTGCTTGGATCGCTTGGAACCCTGGACAAGCAGGTAATAAAAACGTACCTGGTCCCAGGTACTTGGACCTAATGAAAAACCCTGAAAACCGTGGCGAACCGTGCTGAGTTGCTTCGAGTAGGTACTAGTAATAGTAAAGGAAAAGAGGCTTTAGTAATCCAGTCTTGCAGTTTAACAACATCAAACGGATGTGCTATGGCTTTTGAGAGCACTCTCCATCACCATCATCAGATAATGAAATCTCATTTTTGGCGAATGCTGTTCCATTCATGAGCAGATATTCAATATCAAGTTCAACAAAACTGTTCTGAAGACACATGGTGGCCCAGTGTAACCCTAACCCTAAGACACCTTGTGTGTCCCTCCCTCACCCCTCCTCTTAATTTGTCACTTTTGAGTTTCAGGCTCCCTGTCTCACCTGAGGACTGTCCTTAGGCATTTTCTTCCCCTTCTGTTGCAGAGAGGAGCTGTGCTCGTTCCACTGATTAATCCACCCTGGTTCTGCATGTCTTTTCTTTTTTTTCACCCTTTAACTAACTCAGTATATTGCTTTGGAACCATAAAAATACTTTTTAGTGCTCTCTGTGTTAAAGTTTTTGTTTTTTCTATTAAAGGTGGAGATGTGGTGAAGATTGCCCAGCTGGCTAACATAGCAGGCAGTCAGAATCGAATCTCCCAGCCGGAGACCCCTGTTACTCTGCAGTTTCAGGGCAACAAGTTCACTTTGTCCCCAAGTCAGCTCCGTCAGCTCACCACTGGACAGCCCTTGCAGCTCCAAGGTACACTTGGTAATGTATATCCCATCGTCACACTTTCTTTCCTCTCCACATATTTTTCTTCATTCCTTGTTTTGTGTCCTACCGACTCATCCATGTAATTCTGTTGCTTTTATTTATAGTCAGCAAAAAGTTTTTGTCAATTTTAAGACATTATTATAAAATTCTGCATGTTTCTATGTGTAAAACTCTTACCATATATTTACAACGTCCTTGGTCTGGTTCTGGTGTCAGACCTATGCCTCGACCTGTCAGACTCAACTAGGTGTCAAAGAAAGTCAGTTAGCAATTTAATATGTCTTGAATACAACTATATTGAAATTTATGTTTATTAGCCTTTTGCTTTAATTCGCTTTTATTCCTGTTTATTTCCGTCATTAAAATCCTTCAATACCATGACAGTTCTTTTAATTTTAGATTTTCACATTTCATGCCTGTGTTATTTTCTGAGTAAGCGTCATTTAATTGGCTGCTTAATGTCTCATGCATTCAGGCAACATCCTGCAGATTGTGTCAGCTCCAGGGCAGCAGATTATTAGGCCCCAGGCATCCATGGTAATGCAGACAATGCCTCAAGCTGTTCCTGCCTCCAGTGCCTCAGCTACTCCTGGCACACCTCATCCTGCAGTGTCAACAGCTCAGCAAGGTGACTTGGAAACAGTGAAGATTCTGCACTATTGTCTCTGCCTCTTAATCAGTTATTTTGAAAACAGCTGCCATTATAATTACATCTGTCATGATAATTCTGACAGTTGTGTGACATAATCTGCCAGATTGGGCATATAATTGCACCTCTTGTCCTCTTTTCCTTCTGTTGACACTGTGTTTCTTTTTAAGCGGTGAGTACGACCGCAAATGCCACGTCAGCCCCCATCAAGCCGCCTCCTGCAACTCACGCTAGCTCTCAGGTCAGCACATCACTTTGCAGAAAAATCCTGTTTATAATTTCAGTTTTGTGTTTCATCAAATAATTTTAGTCTAGTCACATTACAAGAATAGCAGTTCTGATTGTATGTACCATCTGTCACTGTGATACTCAGGAGTCGTCTGAAGAAAAGACTCAACTGATGAAGGCGCGATTGAGCCGTCTCTTCGAAGCAAATGAGCAGCGCTGCAGCCGCAGAGTGTTGTATGGGTCAGACCTGCTACAGGCATGCACTTTAGGCTCAGAGCCCGGTCACTCTGCCCTGACTGCTGGAGGCTGGAGCTGGGTGGGCAGAGAGAGCTGTATCAGAGCCCAGAGAACCTGCGTGGCTACTACCTCTGCACTGAAGTCCTCTCTGCTCTCTGTGGAGGACCGCCTGGAGGCTGCCAGCAGCCTTGTCAAAAGGTACTTGAGATTTGTTTGTTCTGTGCTGCTCGTGTTGTTATAAATCCATTCCATGAATATTTTACAGTGTGTCCTAATATTTTCTGAAATTGTATTATAGCTACAAAGGTAAAAGAAATGACCAGCTAAGATTTCATTGTTGTATTCCAAATCAGTTTTGAATTTTTCCTCTTTTAATCCAAATATCTAATTATATGTGCTACCTTTTAGACTGGTGTGCGTGGTGCCTCCAGCTGTGGCTTCAGCTCCTCACCTGTATGCAGCCAATCCCCCAGTTCCCTACAGACTTGAGCAGAAGTCCCATCGCCGTCAGCTTCAGGAGGCCTCTGTCCCTCACAGTGCAGACATCCACTTAGCATCCAGACATCTCTTCTGTTGTCCTGACTTGCAGTTAATGCAAATGGACTCAGGTTAGTCCATGTAACACACCATTACGCCTGGCTAAAACAAACCACTTTGACCTCTGATTTTGTTCATCAAAGGTGAAGAAGCACCTTGTTTTAGCCTTAACTCAAGAACTGATGCTAGTTTTTACAAGACTTCACAAGTTATTAGTATTCAACAAAACAAAAGTGCTAAATTTTACAAATAAACAAAAAACAAAGCAATAGTTATTTATATTCAATAATTGTGACTTTCACCATTATCATTTAAAATCAGAAAAAGATGAAACCTTCAGCTCTCTCTCCGTCTTTCATTGACTGTATGTTCACTTCCCTGTTGTTTCTCTTCAGTCTGTGGATTGCTTCATTGAGGGGAAAATGTAATTGGGGCCAGAAGTTTGATATATAACCACAAAAACATACAAAAGCTGAGAAACCAACATGACAATTAAGAGAAATGTATTCTGTCTTTCTGTTCCTCACCCTCCAATCACATCTCTGCACCTACAAACGCATTACTGTGTGACCTGAGTTATTGATGTTGACCAGAAGTAAAATATCTCAAGAGTAGACAAACAAGAAATCCAGTAACTTCAGTGATAAACCTGAGAACAAAAGAATGGATACCTAGAATACTAAACATGGGGCATTAACACATTTGATTGTAAAAAGAGGTACCAGAGCCATATAACTAGGTGTCAGTGACCCAGGACTCGACTTGTGATGACTGTCAGCCATCAGTGACACACAAGCCACAGGAAGCTTGAACTGTCAAACCTATTCTTTTAAAGCTCTGTACGGTGTTCTTACTAAAAACATCACAGAAAAAAGGTTCCAGGTAAGGACAAAAACCTGCTTACACAGGCTGAGTGACTCATCTCATGTTTTGCCTTGGATCTGCCTTGGATAATAACATGATCATTTTCTTTCCCAAAGGTAAACTGGAAGCTCTTGCTATCCTGCTGCAGAAGCTGAAGTCAGAGAGTCGCCGTGTCCTCATCTTTACACAGATGTTGAAGATGCTAGACATCCTGGAGGCCTTCCTAGATTACAGGCAGCTCACTTACGTGCGCATTGATGAGAGCTTCAGTTGTGATGAAAGACAGGTAAAATCATACCACATTTAATTTGTTCCTTATAAACATTTTTGCTGAAATCAAGTTTAAAGAAATGAATGTTGACAGAGGGTCTTGTCATTTTAAATATTTTCATGTGAATTAAACTATTTTTCCCCCTTATCTGTCTTTTTTTATTAGTTCATCTTTGAGTTAATTTGTTTCCAGTTACAAATAATCTAAAGATGCAGGCAACTAACTGACAACAGCAGTCTCAAAAATAAACAATGAAAATAAAAATATCTAAAACATCTGTTTCATATTAGAAAGGATAGTTTGTTTATTTACATGGCAAAGCAAATGCATCAATACAATTATTAGTATACAATAATTAAAACTAAACTGCGCCGTCAACTTCTTCTCCAACTCTGTTCATGTGTTTTGTGCCTGCAGGAAAATATGAAGAAGTTCAACAGGAACAGGCAGGTGTTCTGCAGCATCCTCACCAACCGCTGCTGTTCTGCAGTTGGGACTGTGTTTGACGCAGACACCATCATCTTCTACGACACAGACCTCAATCCCAGCATGGACGCACGCACCCAGGAGTGGTGTGACAAAATAGGGCGTTCCAAGGATATTCACATATACAGGTGATATTATAAAAACAGGGCATTCTGATTTTGTTTCATATTTTTGTGCTCCTTATTCTGCCCCCAGATAAAACAGTTTTATCTGTTTTATCAAGTCTTTACTGAAGGACTCGACTTGCGCTTTTATTTCCTTTTGCATGTCCCAAGGTTGGAGAGTGGGAATTCTATTGAGGAGAAGCTCCTGAAGAATGGTACCAAGGACCTGATAAGAGAGGTGGCTGCTCAGGGTACTGACTACACCTTGGCTTTCCTCACTCAAGTAAGATAAACTCACTGAAGCTTCTACAAATATTCAAACTATAAATATATGGAAAAAAGTTTAGATCCCGCATTATTTAGTTCTACCCAAGACATGAAATAACTGGCCTGATATTGTGTTTGTGTAGCGGACAATCCAGGATTTGTTTGAAGTGGAGGCAGGCTCGGGAGAGAAGGTGGAGGAGTTTGTCGTCCTTCACCAGGAGCCTTCAGCCTCTGAGGCCATCTCTCCCAGAGTAGCTAGACCATACATCCAGGCTCTCCAAAGCATAAACTTGGATGCCCTGACAGAGGATGAAGAGCAGCAAAAGCAGGAGGACAAGTTGCCAGACCAGGAGTCAACAGAACGGGACCAGGAGTCAGAAATCCACGCTAAAGAAGAGCCTGCTCAGATAGAGGAGCTTAATGCAGTCATGGAACAGGTGGGTTTGCTTATTTTTTTAATTTATATATGCAGCTTGAAAACTGGTTCAAGCAAAAATAAATTGCCATAATATTAAACGCTGGTTTGTTTTGTTTTTTCATTTACTTGTCATTGAAACAGCTTACACCTATTGAAAGATATGCCCTGCATTATTTGGAGTACCTCCACGTCAGCGATGATGAAAAAGCTCTAAGGGTAAGATTTAAGGCACATCTTTACAGATTTATTGCAGCGAAAATGTGGGAATCTGTTCACGAACAGGTTTTTTATTTTTGTTGTTTTGTTCCTCAGGAGAAGTTGGAGTGTTCAAAGAGAAGCTGGGAGCTGCAGCAGTTGCAAAGGTTGAAGGAGGAGGAGCAGCAGCAGCACATGATGGAGGGAGATGAAGATCTCTTCACCTACACCAGAGAGGATGCCTACAACATGGTGGGTGGGACAGTTTGATCTCTGCTAATCAAGCAAGAAGTGGTGCGTGGATTATTGTGCTGTAGTTGACCTGAACATTTTCTCTGTACTTCAACAGGAGTATGTGTTTGATGTGGAGGATGGCCACACAGAAATTATGCCGGTAAGATGCCAAATGTGACCTCATCTGTAAATGTTTACACAGATTCTTGAATGATGTAGACGCCTGTATCTCTTCCTCGTTCGATGTATTTGTATTGAGCCACAACATGAAATCCTATTTTGCCTTTGGACGGTTTTTGACGTGTGATTTTTCCACCATAGCTTTGGACTCCACCCACACCACCACAGGATGACAACGACATCTACATTGATTCTGTAATGATGCTGATGTATGACACCACACCCATGCCAGAGTCCAAGTTGCCTCCTGTCTACATTCGCAAGGAGCATAAGAGACTGAAAATGGATCCCTCAGGTAAGAAAAATATCTCTCCTTTTAGAGAAGTTGTTGTAAATCTTGGGTTAAAGACCAGAAGAATGAACAAAATGCAAAAGTATCATTGCAAATTTGTTTGGTTTTCTCCTCTAACTTGAGTGTGTTTCTTCAGCAGCAGCCAGAAAGAAGAAGAAGGGCCACGGGGAGACGGTCATTCCTCCACGTTCGCTTTTTGAAAAAGCCAGTATGCTCAAAGTTCGCCGCGAGGTTAAAGACCAGAAAAAGAATTTCTCCCTCAAGCAGCAGGCACCCTTTGCCAAGCCCCTCCCCTCGCTGGCTAAACCTGCTATGGAGGCAGGGCAGGACAATCCAGAGTGGCTCATCAGTGAAGACTGGGCCCTGCTTCAGGTACTGGCTTTATTTACTCCTGCCGCCATGATGGTTTAAGCATCGTTAATACATCCTGTGTTGCATTTCAGTTAACAAGTTATCTTTGCTGTGTGTCCGTTAGGCTGTGAAGCAGCTGTTGGAGTTGCCGCTCAACCTGACAATCGTGTCTCCTGCGCACACTCCTAACTGGGATCTGGTGAGTGATGTGGTGAACTCCTGCAGCCGCATCTACCGCTCACCCAAACAGTGCCGCAATCGCTACGAGAACGTCATTATTCCCAGGGAAGAGGGCAAGGTAATGAAAACAGGGTCACTGTACTTTACTGTCTTGCACACATTTTGCTTGTTTTTCTCAACAATCACTCTTTTTTCCTTTTCTTTTTTTTTTTTAAGTTGGTGTATGAGGCAAACCCCAAAAAGAAAACCAAGAGTATATACAAGGTACTCTGTCTTGCTTGGTCTTTGCGTTCAGCTGTTATTTCTTCTTGAATTCTGGGCCTCATTTTTATTCTTTTTGTGTGTCCACGTTTAGTCTAAGAACAGCCGTCCTCTGAGGACCTGTCAGATCTACACACAGGATGACAATGCCACTCACATCCAGCTCTACAACAGCCGCTTTGAACTCATGAAGATCATTGCCAGCAAGAGAAGCCCACCAATCAAACCACTGTAAGTACTGAGAATATGGAAAAAAACTACATTTACAAAATAAAATAAAAAACTGCACTACATTATGTTCAGATAAGATATTTCCATTTAAATGTATTCATCTATACTGCTTACAGACTCGGCATGAATCCATTTCAGAAGAACCCCAAGCATGCGTCTGTCTTGGCAGAAAGGTGCGACTTAAGTTTGTAATCACTGGGAATCAAAACCTAAACTCGTTAAGCAAACAAAGAAGTGTAAGGTTTTATTTTTTCTCATCTTCAGTGGGATCAGCTACGACAAGCCGCTACCTCCCATCCAGGTGGCATCTCAACGGGCTGAAAGGATTGCCAAAGAGAAAAAGGTGCTTATCAGCAGTGTGCCGCCGCTTGTGTTTTTATTTATCCAGGTGCTATGCCATGCTAGGAGAATGTAAGACTTATTACAGCAAATGTCTGTGAATAATTCTTTAGGTGTTGAGAGAAATCTGGTTAATGTTAGTTTCCACCTGTCAGGACAGTTTTCATGCATGCGATGCACAAAGGTAGTAGTGTGCACGCTGTAGCTGTTGGATTTAAAAGCAATTATGCTATTATCTAGATATAAATCAGTGATCACTTCAAATGTTTTAATAGTATAAAAATTGAAAAAAACAAGAGTGAACTACTAAAAACAGACGTCCATGCATCATCTTCAGTCTGGTTTTTGTTCATCTTTACAAATATATTTGCTTTTGTGTTGCCTCCATGCATTGTTTGTGGATGTGTGTGTTTGCAGGCACTTGCAGAGCAACAGAAGGCTCAGCAGTTGGCCCAGCAGCAGGCTGGAGCCCCCCAGACTCAGGCCGCACCTGGCCAAGCCCAGGCTCCTGCTTCTGGCCAGGCCCAGGTCCCTCAGGCTGCAGCAGTTGCCGGCGCTCCTGCTGTGCCTAATGCCGTACTGGTGAGACTCAGTAGTTGAGCTACTTGTTTTTACATAGTCAGGTTCAAAACAAGCTAATGAAAGCTTTAAACATGCTTCTCATGTTTCACAGGCTGGGGGCATAAAAAATGCCACTGTGGGCACTACCATTCAGGCTGGTACGTACACACACACGTATGGTTTAGATTACAGTGCAGCTTCTGTCCCAGTAGTTAATTCCTTTCACTTTGTTTCTTCTAGCCACTGTTGGAGGGAATGTGATTGTCAACACGATAGCTGGAGTTCCTCAAAGCCCTTTCCAGCCCAACAAACGCCTGGCGTCTTCGGTCATGTCAGGAACGCTGTCTGTGAGTCATGCTTTCTTGCCACTGGTGACCTGGCACTATTAACGTACAATGATATAAATAGTATTTGGATTGGAATAAAGCAGCAAACTCAGTGCAGAGAAAGATCTTCACAAGCATCAAAACCTTTATTCATACTGTTGCTGTTATTTTGATTAATGTAGCCTGCAGGTACAGCTGGAGCACAGGTGGTCCATGCACAACAGAGGCCTGTTACAGCTGCTGGCCCGGCTGAGGTGGTTGCCATAGCTACAGGTCAGGCTGTTAGAGCGGTTACCCCAGTGACAGCATCTGCAGTCGTTTCTACCACTGTGAGCCCAGTGCGCTCACTGGTCACTCAGGTCACAGGTAATGAGCTTATCATTGGCTTTCTTCAGGTGCACATTTTGTTTTACAGCCCTGACCTGTCCTCTGTCCTTTTTCATGCATCGACTGTGCTGTCTCAAGGAAAGCCAATCAGCGCAGCCCAGCTCCATGTGCTCAGACAGCATCTGCCACAGGCTACATCCCCTCAGATGAAAGCTGTTAGCAAAGCCCAGGTAGGCCACTACCACCTTTACAGAATAACTACCCCAAATGCAACAGTAACAGTCGCTTATAGAAAAAGTCATTTCATCTCTTGGATAAGGTGGACATGTGGTTATGGTTACACAGATGACAATATTTCAGCTTTACCCACTAAAAAATGCAGTGCACTATTGTGTCAATGTGTGTAACTTATCTGTATGACCTCTAAGTTAACTTGCATGGAAATATCTGGTGACTTTTTTTCTTTTTTTTAAGGTGCACAAGCAAAAGTTGCAGCAACAGGCAACAGCAACTCAGGGCCAGCAGGCTACAGGGGCCCAGCAGGCCGCACAGGTGCCAGCTGCACAGACTGTACAAGCTAATCCTCAGCTAGCAGCTGTGACAACACAAAGACCCGGAGCTGTGCTGGCCACCAACCTGCCGATGGGCAGATTGGTAAGATTAGGGAAATAGTGATTAGATATTGATGCAGTTGTGCATGTCCACAACAAGATAAATGCTATTTTCAGTATATATTATCAACACAGATCAAAAAGGTATAACATTAATGAGAGAGACTATTACAATTCACTGGTGGATCCTCAGAAACACTGTCCTCTGCTTATGTTAGTGATTGAGCTTGTGCCACCTTTCTTACTCTTCTTTTTTTCACCCCACAGACTGCTCGAGTACCCAATCAGAGCGGGATTCAGGCCCAGGCAGGACAGACGGCTCAGGTGACTCTGACCAAGCCTCCTGTAGTTTCTATGCCAGCTGTGGTCTCATCAGCCGGAGTGATGCCAGTGACTGTAGCAGGCATTAGTGTGGCTATCAGTCAGCCCCAGAAAACAGGTGTGTTGAAATTCTTGAATTGCATACATAACAAGATGCAACAGTATTTGCTGCTGATTATATCTGCATCATTTGGATTGGAAACCCTTTTATGGTAGCAAAATGTATGTTCTCATCATCACAATCTTCTAAATATGTCTTTTAATCTGACGCACTTTCTCCGCTCTGTCAACAGTCGGACCCTTCCCACAGATGCAGGTCCAGCAGCTGATTCAGATGAAGAAACAGCAGCAGCAGACAGTTCAGGTGGCAGCTGCACCCCAGCAGAAGGCAGGGCAGCCACAGCCAGGACAGGCCACTGTACAGCAAAAGGTAATGTCTTTGTTTGCATATAGAGATTTGTGTTTATTGAGAGTATCGGGAAGTAATAGTTCACTAGTAATATTACTGTATTCGATAGCGCCAATCACAGTATTTAATGTATTTTCATTTCCCTTAGATTGGCACACAGCAGGTGACAGTGCAGACCGCCCAGCAAGGTCAGCAGCCACAGCAAAAGTTGACCTATACCACCACCCAACTCCAATCGGGAATCAAGACCCAGTTCTTCGCTACATCGCTCCCCCAGGGCCAAAAAGCAGCTGGAGCACAGCAAATCCAGGTGCATCATCAGTGGCAACCCATACAACAGAATAGTTTCAGTGAAATGGCGAGTTTGTGTGTGTGTGTGTTAACATTTTCTTGTTTACTGCTTGTAGCAGCTGCCTAAGATCCCGCAAATAGTGCAGCAGCAACCAACTGTGGCCAATATTCAACAACTTGTGTCTTCTCCTCAGGTAAGAGTTTTAGGCTTTTTACTTGATTGATTCTACAGACATTGGAGTAACCATCACTGCAGGCTTTCAGGTGTGCTACCATTGACAAAATGCTTATATTTGATCTGGTATTATGTCCTCACTGGTGACAGCTGCAACTGAATGTTTTGTGTTTTCAAGTTGTCCATCCCATTTACCCTCTCACGAACATAAATAATCTATTTTATTACATCTGGCATAATTGTTATCTTACATGTGAATGAACTGATAAAGTATGAATGTAAGATGTCAAGGTGGGACCTTGCAAAACATCTTTGGCCATAACTCAAGGATTTGGACACTAATTAAAGGGCTTAAAATTCTCCAGCACTGTGCCAGAATTCCAGCTCGAGGCCAGTTTGACGTTAATAAATTGTTAATATTGTTTGAAAGGGTTTTTTGTTCTGTTTTGTTTTTTCACACTGTCACTCAAGCAAGAATCTAGTTTCCTATGTTTACAGCAATAAACAGGCTGTTCATTTGTTGCACACAGTTAAGAGCTCAGAGGAGGAGGGAGCATTAAAAGTTTGAAAGATGGGCATGTTTTGTCCTTTGAGGCTTGTATTTAGAACCAATTATAGACTACAGCTTTCAGCTAAAACCAAGGGTGACTGTTTGGATCGTGTGAAGAGAGGATTCACGTTTAGCAACAAATAGATGTGCTCCTGTCTTTGTGAAAGGGGTCATGCTATCATCCATCATGCTTACAGAACTGTGCTGTGTTTTAATTCATCATTGATGTGAAGTTATGCACAATTTGGTGCAGCTGCCCAGAGTGTGGAAAGTAAAATATCAGATGAGATTTCTGTGGGGTTACTTTGTTTTGCTGTCTCGGTCACACTGAACCTTTGACAGTTCATTTTCATTTCTGATTTTGATTCATCACCGATTTTGTTAGCATTCTGTTTGCTTTGACATGCAGGAGAAAGGCTCATATGAAATCTTTGAGACAGGATGGAAATGCTCAGTTTGTGTTGTTTCTCTTCAGATCCAGGCTCAGCCTCAGACTGTGACTCTGACCCAGGCTGCCACGTCAGCTACCGCTCAGGTGCAGATGATTCCTGCTGGAACGGCGACAGCCCAGGTGGTCCAGCAGAAGATCATCCAGCAACAGGTGGTGACCACAGCCGCCTCACCCCAGATCCAGACACCACCTCCACACAGCCCAGCCCAGCAGCCCGCTGCAACCACTACTGCCGAGTCCCCGGTGCAGCAGTCCGCTCAGTCACAGCAGGCCTCCAAGGGTCAGGCTCGCCAGGGGGGCATCAGAGCCAAAACCCCTGCCAAGCCCAGTGGGGGGAGCAGTTAGGAGATACACACTAATGAGACTGTATGTACCAAGCGTTTTCCCGCAGTACAACGACAAGGGTTGTGCTTTCTTGTGGATCCTGCAACAACAACAAACCTTTACTTTACTCCAACCTCTCTAATCTTGTGTTCAACATAATTTCAGTGCTTGTATCTAAATCATTCTGGAAGATCAATCATGATGCTTCTGCCCATAATTCTGCTGGGATCCATAACTATCTCTCACTTGATCAATAACATTCTGCTCTTCATTTGTTTGTTGTAGAGCGTTTCTCAAAATTTCCCCCACACCTACCACATAATCCCACCGTATGACAGCCACAGCAGTCATGCCTTCTGCACAGTGGTTATATGACTCAACAGATGTATGAGGCTGAGGATTATGGGTGATTTTTGTTTGTTTGGTTGGTTTTTTTTGCATTGGGAAATGAGCTCTCTATTAGAGTAAGTGTATTCATAAATAGTCTTGTTTTATGTCCGATTCTCTTGTTGTCTATAGATACTGAATGGAGAATAATGCACGTTCCTTTAGTCATTTTTTTTATTATTATTTCAGCAAATACACTGTAAACATGTACTTTAGTGTTTTGTTTCCTCATAAATTCTCCTTTTTTTATTGATGTGAAAGGAAAAAAAAACATGTAAATATCAACAGCGGACATTTGTACTTGTAAAGTAGTTGTGTTTTCATTGGATTTTTCAGCCCAATTGTAATAAAGTGTTTTGTTTTTATACACAAATTCATCTTTTCCTTTCATTAAATCGTTGTAAGTACTTTGAAATCTTGTGACTTCTTACATCTTATTTCAGCACACATCCTCTTTTGTTTTTACAGCCTTGTATACTGTGGAAATAAACACTTGATTCGAAGAGTTAAGACTAGAAAAGAAATCAGTTTGTCTGCAAGACCTGTAAGATTATTACACTTGGTAAGATTTCTTCAGATGAAGGCCAGAAAATAAAAAAGAAATTGAAAGACCCTTCACCCTAAGCCTAAATTGAGCTTGAGCTGCAGAGCCACATAATCTGGTCTGCACTTACTGAGCACCTTTAAACCTACAGAGCCCTAAATTTTGTTCAGTTTCACCCGTTTACACACACATGGCGGAGCAGCAAACCCAAGAACGCTTTAGGATGCAGAGGAGTCTGACATCAAGCCGCTGAAACCACAGCCGACCCACTCTGATGTGTGCATCAGCTTCAAGTTAAACCACCGTTACACCGCCTCATTTTGGTCCGTATTGACATGATGGCATCACACAGTTGCTGCAGATTTCCCAGCTGCACACCCATGATGTGAATCACCTGTGTCACCACATCCCAATGTGCTCTATTGAGCTGAGATAAGGTGACTGGAAGCCATTCAAGTACAAAGAAGTTATTGTCATGTTCAAGAAACCAGTATGAGATGATCTGATGAGCTTTGTGACCAGCATTATCCCGCTGGAACCAGTCAACAGACGATGAGTACACTGTGGTCATAAAGGGATGGACACTCGGGTAGGCTGTGACATTGTAGTGTGCAAAACAAAATATACTCTACACCATTACACGACCAGCAGCTTGAACTGTTGATCCATGCTTTCATGCTGTTCATGCCAAATTCTGACCCTGCCATCCAAATCTTAGCAGACCAGGCAACATTTTTCCAATCTTCTTTTGTACAATTTTAAATGGTAGCTTCAGTTTCTTGTTCTTAGCTGACAGGTGTGGCACCGGGGGTGGTCTTCTGCTGCTCCAGCTCTGCTGCTTCAAGGTTTGATGTGCTCTTCTGCACGTCTCAGTTGTAACATGTGTGACTTCCTGTTGCCTTTCTCTTAGTTTGAAGCGGTCTGAACTCTGAGATCAACAAAGCATTTTCACCCAGAGAACAGCTGCGCACTGTGGAGTGCTCCCAGCAGATGAGCAGTGTGTGAAATACTCACAGCATTCTCCCCCTTCCTGATGCTCAGTTTAAACTTCAGCAGGTCATCTTAACCTTGTGTACATGCACTGACTGAACTGGGCTGAACTTTAAGTTGAAATGGTTACTGTAACAAACTCTTTTGTCACGCATCTATTAACACCCCCCCCCCCCCGAGTACAAAAAGAAAGATAAAAGTTTTGCTTCCTGGCATGAAGTTGTGAGCAATCAGTGTTGGACTTCCTGCCTGTTTGCACGCTGACTTTCTGAATTAAGAAAATTGGAGGGTTCAAATTCAAATTTTTTATTTGTCACATACTCAGTCATACACAGTCATACACAGTACGATATGCAGTGAAATGCTTAGACAACTGCTCGTGACCTAAAATAAAAGACTATGAATAGGATAGGAAATAAATATGAAAATTAAAATGAAGGGTAAATTTAACTAGGAAAGAATAAAGTAAAATATAAAAATTAAAGTTAAAAATAAAATAACTGTACAACAAAATACAAAATACACAAAATACACAATATAGAAAATATATAAGAATATATGAAGAAATATAGAACAAATTTCATACAAATTTGATTCCAAAAGTGGTGCAAATGGAGATTTGTGATTGTCCAGAAGGGGTCGCTGGTGTATCAGTATCGCCTTGTCTGCTTTCCGAGGGAGGCCCCAACACTACTCCAGATTTTCCAGCTCAGTGATATTTCCCATCTGCTCCTCAGTGCACGCCCTGCCTCTTCCACTGGCACTCGGTGGCCGGCCCGCATTCACCGCTAAACGAGTGAGACAAGAGAGGTGAGGTGGAAGAGAGGACTCAGAGATGACCAGATGGACAGAGCTGGTTTCTTTTGGCCAGGACATCATTCCATCCCTGAGCCCAACCTCTGTCATTGATACTAGTAAAATGCGTCCTTTTTCTCGTATATCTGCGGTGTTTAAAGAGATAAATGCAGAAAAAGATCTGCTCGCCTCTTATTTAAATGGAAGTTTACAGCAGACAGAGGCAGGATGAAGTGAAACCTTTTCTCCTGTGATTTTAAACCAAAGAAACAACAGGCGCTTTGTGATCCGGGCACTGAGAGTGACACATTTCCAGCAGCAGGCTCTGTTTGCAGAGATCCCTCACAGCAGCAGGTTGTTATTTTGATATTTTCATTCCCAATGAGAAAGTCATGCATTTAGGAGGAGGAGGGTGCGGGATAAGCAGTGTGGCGTAAAGGCTGCTGAGTGCTGTCAGTCGCTTTTATCTTCCTGCTCAGACACTAGCCGCCCACCAAGTGAGTGTTTACCTCAGCCGGGTCTTTAAAGCCTCTGAAGAGTGTCAAATACACGAGGGAGAAATGAAGGCTGCTCTTTCACTATTGTGTGCAGCTCTTTTGCCCCCCCTGCATTTGCACAGAGCCGTGAACAAATGCCCCTGAAGCATGTGGAAAAGCAGAGGAGCCCATTTGAGTGACAGCCTCTGGAAAACCGGGATGATACAATGATTACATGTGTTGACACAGCTCCAGTGAAGAGATCAACATGGCAAACGGCTTTGTTGTTGCCTAAGAAACAAGCAGAGCTGAAGGCAATGCGTGCACAAGCAAGCTCAGCAGGCCCGTACGGAGGGCCAAGACTGCCTAAATAAATGGCCAAACGCTTAAAAATAAAAGGAGACATTACAAAGCCGCGTGAGCGTGAAACAACCCATCTTCAAATTATATTCTTGTTTGCTTTTGCCTACGATTGTGTTACTTTCACATTTACTTTCCGATGTTATCCGTTTGATGAGTTGGTGTATTTATTTATATACTAGTTTCCCTTCCCCTCTCTCTCTCTCACATACGCACACAGACACACACTCGTATTCTTTTTACAGTTCTTCCGGTACGCAGCTGAGGGCTGTCAGTCAAACTGGGTCATGGGTTCAGCTTTGCACCTGTTGGTTGATCAAAACAGGATCACAACACAAGTGGTTGCCTCATTGCGGGAAGTTGCTAAAGAAGCGAGGTTAAACAGCCCAACTGAAAATAACGCCGTCAATCAGTACAGTGGAACGGAAATGTAAGCGAATAGGGGAATTTCCACAAAAGCCATTAAATATACAAGAAAATGAAGACAGAGCCGACTCGTTTATTCTTTGTGAGTGCACAGAGTGACAGATAAATAGAGAGAGTATGGCAGTTTCTGTCCTCTGTGAGTGAGTGTGGGGATAAAAAAGAAGGAGATCAGGTATTAGGGAGCGAGCTCTGCCTCACCCTGCAGATGATAAAGTCCAAATCCTCCCTCTCTCTCTCTCTCTCTCTAATGTTCTGGCCAGACGCTGATCACACAGCCCCGGGGGCTCGGCGCTAATGATGCTCCTTCAATGATGCTGATGATCACCGCCGCTGGAAAAGAAGCAGGCCATCTATACTGAAAGGTTGCCATGGCAACCAACTGTGACCCCCTTTAGTGCAAATCACAGGGCTGGTGGAACAATGGTTTATGTAGCACACACTGGCAACACAGCCCTCTAAGCTTCTCAGACACGTCACGCTTCGGGCTTTTATTTTATTTATGCTTTTCCTTTAAATAGATGCATCACATTAGGAACATGTCAGACCGTGCTGTCCAAATGCTGCTCATGTGCCCTTGAGCATGGTATTTGACCTTTTGTTGCTGCTGCTGTGGAGCTTTTCGACAAACGGTGGAACGTCGACGCTTCCCAGGTTTAAAAAAAGAAAGCCTTTTAGCGTCTCGTGAATAGCATTGAAAGCCAGCCTTTTCGATCCGTACTAATAAACATTAAAGCTGATATCAGAGGTGATTTCTGTGAAGTCCTCCCGTCTGTAACGAGACAGCTTCACTCAGTTTAGTTAGCTCCCCGTGCTCCTTAAACCTCCTACAACCTGTGAGACTCCTGAGGCCAAAGCAGGACAGGCCTATTACTCTAACTGATGAGTCACAGGTCTGCTGGCTGATTTCACTGAATTGCAGCGAGGCGGTGAGGTGGGGAGGTGGAGGTGGGGGTGTGGGGGGGGTTTATGTGCCGGTGGTAATTGCTCTGCATGTAAGATGCAGCGAGAGAGAGCTCACCGGAGCTGACACGCTCCACTTCCTTCACCACAGTGATAGGAAGTGTCATTCAGCACTTTGAAAACATACCACGTAGATCCACAATATAAGTCTGCCACTCTCTGCTCCCACCTCCCACTCATTTCCTCTGAATCTCTCCCTCTCCGTCTCTCTGGGCTTCTCTTTCTTACCTCCGTGCCTCTCGCCTCTTTCTCTCTGTCTGCTCCTGTCAGCTCACTACGCTCGGCTGCTCTCATCTTCCACGCAAATGTCTTGTGGCATGACAGTCATGTAAGCGAGTGGCTGTGAACCACAAAGAGGATCTCTGTCTTCTCTCCCAGCCTTGGCGATAACCTTGGCTGAAGTGTGGCCCCTGCCCTTCCTTTCCAGCTCCGGCCTTTAACGCGCGAGCCACTCTCCAGTCTGTCGACATGCCTGTCGTCTGCCTGCCGCTCCTGTGCGTGAGCGTACATGCGGTTTGTGTGCCACACCTAGGTCCATACACTTCGAACGCTGATACGATTATTGTTGTTTTATTTTTCAAGTAGACCCGAGACACATAGCATTTGCAAGTGACAGTTAAAGTACAGACTCTCGGCTTTAATTTGAGGTTATTCGCACCCAAATTGCAGGAAGGGTTTTGGAATTACAACTCTTTAATATGTGGCCCCGTCTTTTTCAAGGGCTCGAACGTAATTGAGCAATTTACTGAAAAGCTTTTTCCTGGAGTGGGGCTCTTTCTTTTAGAAATTCGCTCAGGAGCAGGACTCTTTGGACAGATAAAACTAAAATCAAGATGTACCAGACAAAAAAAAAAAATAGTAGGAAGGAGGACCATGTGTAAAAAACATTAGAGGCGATGTGATGCATGAGCATGTGGAGTGACACCGGGTCACTGGTGTTTATAGATGATGTGACAGAAGACGGCAGCAGCTGGATCAATTCTGCAGTTTATAGATATAATCTGTGAGTCCAGATTCATCCACATTTAGTAAAAGCTTATGAGTCAATCAGCTGATCTCAGTCCAGGTGATTTACACTTCAGCTGCTGAAGGCAAAACTAAATGCAGAAAGGCCCACGATCTGAAAGGTGGAAACCCATTCTCTGCTGATGTGCTGACCAAGTTTTATAAAACACCTCATTTCTGACTGTACAACTGCATTTGGGCTTCTAAAAATAAGAGGAAAGTCTTCCAGTCTCATTTGCACTTTTACTTTGGAGTTTCTCATTTCCAGGCACGCTGGCAATAACCACCTCCTCGATCAGAGCACAAAACATAATGTCCCCTGTCAGTATTCATGTGCAGAACCTTAAGCTGTCAGTTCTTCCATATCGTGATATAGTTTCTGAATTTTACGAGCAATGTGGAGGATCGAGCCTACAGCCACTCATACTGAGAAATAAAGTGTGTCATATTGGCCCATTTTTGATCACAGATTGTAACAGATTGTACCCCAGCTATTAAGAATTTTATATTTAGAAGAAAGACAGGTTGAGTATTTTTAGTTTGAGCCTTGGCGTGCTTAAAATAATGTTTAAAAGACTATTTCCGCTAACATGTGAGTGAAACTGGCGAATGCTCGTACGACAGCTGCGATGCCAGAAATGTAACTGGCTTCGAGGGGAACGGGGAGGACCGTATCCAGTCTGAGGGGAGACGACGAGCTCCTTCTCTTCTTCCCGGCCTCTGTGGAGCGCAGCCCAAAGCGGCTAATGTTTAAACCACCCAACTGTCTTAGTGGAACCACAGCGCAGAGCCTCGTGGTGGTCTGGGATAGGGAGAGAGATAGAGCAGTGTTTGGGAGGGGGATGGGTGCATTGGAAAGGGAGATGATGTGAAGAACATCCACCCCACACACACCCTTCCATCACTCCATCCTTGCGTCTGCACCCCCTCTCGTCCGCTCTGCATGAACCCCCTAAACAAACTCACACACATGCTGAAAGATGAATGTCCAACAAATGGAGGCAAGAGGTGAGTGAGGGCCGTATGAGAGGCGTATTGTGCAGCCCTCCCCCCACCCCGTATGAGAGGCCAGTAATCAAGGGGGCCCAGTCGGCGGGGCCAAAGGGGTTATGGGTGGAACGGGGTGATTGCTGCTGAGGTGGGGGCAGTCGCTGTCTCACTAGGATGTTATTTATTGGCTTACTTTGAATCTCCTGCTGCCGCCTGCATTCTCTGTCACACCCACTGATCTTGTTCCCCCCCCCCATGGATGGTCCTGTAGGCCGTTCTCCACCTCTCTTCCCCACATGAAGTATATTGTTCGAAAGCCTTCTGCTGAATACCAAGGAATCAAGAGTTATCTACCTTATGTGAACATAATTCCACCTCCACGGCAGCTGGGATCGAGTACCAGCCACCAGCAATGAAGATGGATGTATAAAGAGCATCACCTCTTACCGTGTAATATCCTCGGGTGAAAGTTTAGATACTTTTCAGCAACTGACAGAAACCTATCATCCGGAGAAATGCCATTAAAGATGGCATTTTGAAATAAACTGTCAAAACCACAGAGAAATGTAGAACACAATGCACCCGCCTTAAGCTCAGACCTACAGGGAGATTTCTCCCAGGAAAAAAACACTTTAAGGTTTGTCGTAACTCCAAAGACAGAGTAATATGCACTGCTGGGAAGAACTAAGTACCTCCCATGATTTAGTGGCTTATTGGTTCAGTTCATTGACGTTTGCAGGCATTTGTTTATGCACAGCTCTCTTAAGATCCCGCTACAGCATTTCAGTCCGGCTGACGTCTGGGCTTTGCCTGGGTCAGTGAAACATTTTGACGCTGTAGACTTGCTGCTGTGCTTGGGATCATTGTCCTGTTGCGTGACCCAATTTGGGCCAAGCTTTATCTGTGAGACAGCCGGCCTCACATTTGACCCTACATTACTTTTGTATACAGAGGAGTCGACTCAATGACTGCACGGTGCTCCGGCAAAACGAGCCCAAATCCTCACCCGTCCACCGCCGTGCTGACAGCTGGTATGAGGTGTTTGTGCTGCTTTGTTGTTTGTTCCTAGCTGAGCTGCAACGTTCCTTTTAGAAAGAAGAAGCTTCCTCCTGGCGACCCTTCCAAACAAGCCACACTTGTTCAGCCTCTTTCTAATTGCACTGTCATGAACTTTAACATTTAACATGCTAACCGAGGCCTGTGGAGTCTGAGATATAGCTCTTAGGGGTTTTTTTGCATTTTCTGCGAGCATTGCACTGTCTGACCTCGGGGTCAGTTTGCTGGGACCTGCATTCCTGGAAAGATTGCGACACTGTCGTAGCACAAACCGTTTATTTATTTACATATTCTTTTTCTGTGGAAGAAGAAACAGATTCAGATCTGTGAATGCGTAATCTAGCTACAAATGTGAGTCACAGGGACTTTTTGAATATAAAGGACAAAAAAAAGATTCAGTAATTTAATCTTTTCCTTTACTTTTTGTGAAACCTTATGTGTTTCATTCTACCACCGATGGCTCAGTTTGTGTTTGTATGATTTATTTGTTCCATTTTTTCCTGAAGAACTCTGGCAATTCTCCAGAATGACTGGGCAAAGTGCTCTGAACTCCAGCTGTGTTTACACACCTTGTACGACCCCTCCATTTGATCTGTACTTTGAGGAAAATACGAGACCACGTGAAAGGAAATAATCATCAAGATCTTCTTATTTCTGCGTTTAGTTTTTTTTGCACCCATGTTAAAAAACGAGTAAAATTAAGTTTCAGCTAAAACTTAAAAATGAGGTGCTCTGCAGAGGTTAGGGCTCTGATCATGAACCACACTCTCCGTTAAATGCATAAAACGCCCCTATATACACCCATGTGTATATTTGACCTGTTATCTGAACAACCAAAGTGCAAAGTACCACAAGTCACAAACAAGAGATCAGACATGGCAGCTTTTGTTTTAGAAAAAATGACCCTAACTGTGCTTTAGCTTGTCGTTCTGCCTCTCTGTTGGAGGCAGTGAATGTATATTAGAGGGATCCCAGAAGCTACAAAAATAATCTTCTCCCACACAGACGTGCCCAAGTTGCTGGCACAGGAAACTGCAATGTGGCAGAAACGATCCCACGCAATTTGTTTGCCTCCCGTGGCTCTTCATCGCGGGAGGTGACTGTTAGCGCTTCACAGCACAGAAGGTTCAAACCTCCTGGTCAGCTTTCTCCTTACTGTGTGGATCTGCGTGTTCTGCTTTCAGCCTGTGTGGGTTTCCTCCAGCTACTCTGGCTTCCTCCCATCATCCAAAGACACGCTCTCCAGGTCAACTGGTGATTCTAAATTGACTTTAGGTGTGCATAAAGAGTCTGTGCTTGTCTGTCTCTCTGTGTTGGATGGGGGTAGTATTAGGGATGGGCAGGTGGTCACTGCGTTACCTTTGCTGATGTTTTCCGCTACAATCCTGCCGCACATTTTCTACGTCTGCACAAAATCTTGCACTATCAGACGTATGAGGGAAAACCTGTAGACCGACTGATGGTGCACGATCAAAAACAGGAAATCACAATGAGTGTCTGTGCAAAAATGTGGTAATCAATCTGCACTCAACAGAGCAACAGACCAACTGATCAATACACCCCCTGAAAAAAGCCACGTGACCAGTTTTATTTATTAGGGTTGCTATTTCAGCCCGGTAAAGCCCTGAGCGTCACTCCTGGTTTCTTCATAGACTGCTCTTTCATATAACCTATACTACCTGTATTTGTTTCTACATTAATTAAGCTGAACAAATAAAATTAGCCATTCTTTTCAAGTTCCTGTGCTCGGTACATGACAGATCTTTTCTTTCAGTGGAATTTTTTCGTGGAATGTTTGGAATGCCCCCAGCATGATAGGAAACATGTGCGTTAGATGAAGCAGTTGGTTGATTTGGTTGTTGGGAGATAATGAGATAATGGGATTCACAGTCACGTGGAGCGTACAGTACAGTGGATTACAGACGCATGATCCAAAAACACACATTCCAGCCGCAAACACTTGTGAAACTTAACACAGCGAGTTTGAGCAATGCAGAGGAACAGGAGCCATTAATCCGAGGATTGTTATTCTGGTCTGGCAGGATCCACAATCCCCCCTTCCACCGCCCCCACCCTCACCCTCCTGGACAGTTACCATACTGAGGATTCGGGCATTCAGACAAACTATATCTTATAACATTCCTGTTTCAAAATAGCTGTAAGCCTTGCACATGCAGCCAAAGTGCTTCAGGCTAGGTGGGGTTTGGCTTTAAGCTGCAACAGATTAACAACCAGCAGCATTTTTTTTAAGCCACACAGATGCAGGGACTCTAGTGATGGCAATTCCAGTCAGCTTTGGTCCAGACTGAAATATCTCAGCGAGTCTCAGATAGAATACCACACTTTCTTTCTTCCCTGTTTCTGTTTATATCATTTCTCTTCCGCTGAGAATAAATTCCCTGGTGATCCCTGGATTTTTTTTTTCCTGTGACACCATTAGCAGATCCAGCTCAAGATCAATGAAATATCTCAAAGTACCAGATGGATGTGTTCTAAATCCATTCATGGTTATCAGATGGTGCATCCTGGTGATTTCGGTGCTAATAATCACTGATGAGAATTCATTAAAAGCAATAATGGCCATCACATCCTCACTTCTCCAGCTGCACGCACTCTGCTTGAATCACTGCACATCACCTCACTGCAGAGGTCCTTTTTGAGTTTAAACGTGCTGCTGTGTTCCAGTATTATAGCTGATCCATAATGCACTCGATCATCGCCCATTGCTGTTGTTGTGAGGCAGAGGCTGCACTGCTTCAGCAGGAACCGCTGCGGCGCCCGCAACTTCCAGCCTGCGAGCACGTCGATAACGAGCGGCGTGCCTCGCTGACAGAATCGTTTACTGCCCGGAGGGGTTGGAGACGAAAGTGGAGTGTGCATGCCTGCCTCTAACCTACTTAAAGCCTCTCGCTGCACAAATGGAAGTGTTGATATGCAACATGAGATCTCCTGGTGAATTCCTCCCTGCAAGTAGACTGACCAGAATAAATGTGTGAGATTAATGCCAGAGGAAGCACTGATGCGGTTGCTGTGCATGGCTGTGTGTGTGTGTGTTTGCCTTTTTCTTTGCTTGTGTCAGCATGTAAGTGTACAAGGATAATATTTAGCAAGTGTATCATATTTCAGGGGGATTCAGTGCACAGTGCTGGCCAAAAGCTGTGCGCAGTTCCTCTCCACATATACAGATGGCTGTTATGTAAAACAAAAAAGTGTGCAGGTATGAGAAAGAAATAGAAACAGGGAGAGGGAGTGCTGTCTGTCCTGGGCGTGTACTCTTGCTGTCAGCTGAGGAGCTATAGCATAGTTTCAGCTCCTTAATTCTATTTGCCTCTCAGGGGAGCCTCCCCCCAAACCTCTGACACACATTTTTAAAGAGCTTTGTTGGGCAATTGGAGGAGGGAGAATGGAGGTGGTGTTGGTGGTGGTGGTGGGTGGGGGAGGGGGGCAGTGTACTTCCAGCTCTTACTGAGCTGAGTCTGGAGAAGACACATAAATCACACACGCGCAGACACGCGTACGTGCACGAGTCCCGCTGCTTCATGAGGCGATGGAGTCCAATATCTTGGTCAGGGGCCTCGCTCCTTGCCTGAAATGTTGGAACGGGGCGGGAAAAAAAGGAAAAAGAAGAAGAAGAAAAGGGAACGGAGAGAAGAGCAAGACATCTTGTCATCTTCTGGGTGCTGTTACTGGGTGTTGTGGTTTCCAGGACTGGGTTACAGTTTTTCCTGTGTGTATAATTACAAGGACACAGTGATTACTATGCTTATGTATTTATCTCAATCATGCAGAGAGGGGGGTATATTTTGGTCGCTCCTTTTCTTCTTCTTTTTTTAAACCTTAACTTTAACTTGGTTTTCTCATGACTTTTATTCAGTTAGCTGTTTCCCAACATCCACCCTGCTTTGATTCCCTGCCTATAGATTTTAGTCAGGAATCTCAGATGTTTATTTAGTACAGTTCAAGCTTTGTTTTTTTTTAATTTATCAAAGCTTTAATTTACACAGCTGAAGACAGCAGCTCTGTGGAGGACCCGTGACCTATACCAGCAGCAAAGCAAAACCAACACTAATCGGGTAATTGGCAGCCTTTTATGCCCTGCTGCTGCTGATGAGCCACACTTTGCTCATAACCTGCCAGAGTTGTTCCCACACTCTACAAAAGGACAATAGAGCCATGTAAGCATGGTATAATTCTTCATAATTAAAACTATTACCCAAAAGTATCTATAAACTCTGTATTTACATTAAAAACATGTAATGCTACAAATCTCAAAGGATACCTAAAAACCCCAATCATCTTTGCCACCCAGCCCCCCAGGGACACATTTGCCTGAACACCCTGGAGAAGACAAGGGAGAAAACAGGTGAGCGGTTGTGACACCACAAACCCACTTGCAATAAATCAGCACCCATTTTTGAAATCATTGCACAAATAAATTGCCCTCATTTTTCCAAACTACGTGCTAATCAGTTATAGTTGTGGCTAATACTGTGTCGTTGTATTACAGCATCTGCTCACCATGCACTAAGCAGAGATAGAATCACACAAATTGTTAAAACTTTACCGCAAATAAGCAATAAATATTTAAGAGTTTCTAAATGTGCAAATGTATTTCCAAACGTGCAAAGATCTCATCATACCCGAGACAAAAATACAAATTGCTCTAAATGAGTGATGAAGCGTCTTCATTACACCTATCTGAGAATAAGAGGGTCATGTTTTGGTCCTATAGAATTATATGCATGCAGCACTAAACCCATAACCTAAATCAGGTGTAGAACTGACTGTATTAGCTCTGACTTTAACCTAGCAGATGCTTTTAGAGTGTTTACCCTTTAGCGAGATAGTTGAGCTTCTTCTCCAGCAGACACAGAAGCTATTTACATACACACCGCCTATTTCTCTCCCACAGCCATTTCTGCGCTGTGCAGCGCCCCTCTTGTCTCGACACTCTGTCATAACTGTCAGCCTTGCATTACTAAGTGCACCTACACAACCACCGTGCGGGCGTCTCAGCATCACTTTGCTGAGAAATACTGATTATTACGAGCAGGGTATCCCAAAGTTTCAATGATTTAAGTGCCGGGGAGCTAGCACAGGACTGCGGGCCAGACAGGAAAAATGCACACACAGACACCTGTCATTAGTGTTTGTAATGTGTCCGTTCAGGACATTATGTCAGTAAGGGTGATAATTGTGCTGATTTAGTAATATATGTCTCGACGCCAGCTTTGTTTGGCAGTGTTAGGGAGGCTTATTATGCGGTGATGGCTTTAACAGGTGAGAAATACTCCTGTAGACATGAATGATAAATTATTCTTTCTGTGTCATGCTTGAAGGCTTCATTTTTTTTTTAAAAAGAGACGCTACTGCTCCTTAAACTATTTAAGGGGTGAACTAAGTTTATATCTTAAAAATCCTGCTACTGTGGATGACTGCTGTGTAATCTGGTGTTGTTTGCATGCACTGCATTATAGCGCTAAATTGAACTTTGTTCCCTTTATAGAGGCACAGCTACATTTTTCATTGAAAGGACTAGAAGTGAGGACCTGTGTCCAAACGTCCAAATCTTAAAAAGCTTAAAAAGGACAAACAGTGATGGAGTAAATAATATGCCTCTTGAAGTACACAACAGTAGTTAAATACCTCAAGGCCACACAAGCATGTAGGTTCATTATTTTTTTTAAAAAAGGATATTTGAGGGTGATATCTAATTCCACTGTGATACTGAGAACAAGCTTGAGGTAAGCTGTTTTTCAAAACGTCTAGAAGGCAATAGGGGCCAACTTGGCCTCTCCTCGTTGTTTAAACTGCTAGTATCTGCTCCAATATTCATATTTAAATCTTAACCGGGCCTCATGATGTTTTATCGGTTTGGCACGCTGTGGAAAAAGCTGCTCGTTCTCAGTTAACACGGCACACCCACAGTCCTACTTTTCATAATAGGGCGCTCATCGCTGGAGGAGTTCCTTTTACTTTCACTTTTCTTTAGTGGAGCAAAAAATGTAACCAGACTCTAACGTCTGTGACGAGGGGGGGTCTTAGAGACATTCAGTCACTCGCCCATATAGTTTGAATTATCCTCCTCTTCGCTTTCCCTTTGCCCACAGGTTTGATCTTCCTTGCATGCTCGCTGCGTAGCCCGGGGGAATCCTTTATGCGTCCTTGAGCTCCATGTTATAATAGATGTGGCTGCTCAGAGTTAGTGGTTTGGCCTAATATTGAACTTTTCTTGCGCTTCCCCCACGTGTGGGAAAGAAACCTTGGCCATCACACTGGTGTAATGGATTGGTTTAATATCAGAGAAAACTAATTTCTTCTTTCTTTTTTTAATACAGACACTGCATTTCACTCCTGGAAGATGTCGCCTCGAGAGACTCGCACCTATTCAGATGAGAAAAAGAAACCATATGTGGTAAATATTTATTTGATGTTGTTGATCCAATCACAGCTGCGGAAAAGTGCTTTTCACGCTGTATTTTTCAAAAATTGATCGAATTGAGTCAGTCCCTTTTTAGTCATTTTTGGCAAAAGTGACTTTTATATTTCCTTTATTTATCTGGGTAAAAAGTGTCACTGACATTAAAAATTAATTTTTCAAGAGCGATGCGGCCAAGATGGCAGCAGAAATTGCAACAATAGTAACATCAGTGTTCTATAAAGATATTTTTTAATGGGCCAGAAAAGACTGATTTGATTCTAAAGTAGGTACAATGACACAGAGTCATAAAGATGCTGCAAAACAAGTCTTTTTTTTAAATTTTATATCTAATCACTTCATAAATTCTGTTGACTATAGCCTAGTTCTTATTATAAGGAAAATATTGCACACATAAAAACACATAGAAACATCAGAAATCCCTCTTTGGCAGTTGATAGCTTTTTGGCACAACACTGGCCCACTTGTCAACCAATCAGCATTCAACCAACGCACGGCGTCATCCACATCGAGCAATGTGCAGTTGGGACTTTGGAGAACTGCATGGCAGTTGGCTGAAAACCGCTTTCTGTAAGCTGTCCGGAGGCAAATACCTCTGCAGACACACACAATAACAGTACCATAAGTGAAGCATCAGCCACAAGCCAACAGACCAGCCCTCTGAAACCGCTGAGAAGAAACACTGGAGGGGAAAAGTGAAGCGACTATTTTGGGGGAGGTGAAGTGAGGAGGAGAAAGAGCATATTTGGTCTTAGCTGCAGTAGCTGATTCTAGACGGGTATAAATCACTGGTGTTTATATGTTAAGCTTTGATCTGTTTATTCGATCTTTTTTTCATAACTTATTCAGATTTATTCTCGGCGAATGGGGGATTTATTCTGATTGGGCTGGTGTCTTCCTGCCTCTAGTATTCTCATAGCAGTCCACCCTTCACATTTATTACTAATATCACTCTGCAGTTGCCGAAACAGGATGTTAGTTATTCCATTATTCGGTTTACTGGATTAAATATCACATGAAATAACTTCACAGGGTGAAGTAAACACAATCCAAATGATTTCATCAATTGCCGCTCAGTGTTTGCACACCAGCGGACTCATTTGTAACTGCGTAACCAAAACATTCATCTGCTCACTTCCAGCCCGGTTTATCACACTTACACAATTGTTAATTGTTGTTTGCTCACAGTGCTGGAGCCTCAGCTGAATCGTTAGCTTCTTTCAGCGCTGTGCTGAACAGATACTTCGGCTCGTTTCAGCATTTAAACTTAAACTGATACTTTTCAGAGCTTTGCCATATGTGGCACAGGCATCCAGTGGTGTCCAGAGGAGTAATCCCGCCGGTGAATTTACTCTTTTGAATGTTTTTTCTCTTTCTTTCAACAACTGTTGGATGGATTAATACCAATCTATTGACAGCAAACTTCAAGTTTTACAAACAAAAACACTAGATACTAGATTTTCTAAAAGGCTCAGAACTGGGGAATGGAAGCAATGGCTCAGTTCATAAGGTCTGACCAAATCTATAATGTAGATAGGAGCCCATGTAAGACTTTAAAAGTAATATGTTTTTAAGAGTATTTTAGCTTTTATTAGAACAGTGGAGAGCAGCGTGAAGGATGAAGAGGAAGGAGACATGCAGCAGGGAGCCACAGGTCAGACTTGAACCCAGGCTGCTGTTATAAGGCATAGGAGCAGATGCTCAACCACTGAGCTAAACTGAGGTAGACCCTACAATAATACATACAGAGAAAAAACCCAACAATCATATGATCACTATGAGCAAGCACTTGGGCGACAGTAGGAAGGAAAAACTCCCTTTTAACAGGAAGAAACCTCCAACAGAACCAGGCTCAGGGAGGGGCGGCCATCGCAACCAGTTGGGGTGAGAGAAGGAAGACAGGATAAAAGACATGCTGTGAAAGAGAGCCAGAGATTAAAAACAATATGATTCAGTGCAGAGAGGTCTATTAACACATAGTAAGTGAGAAAGGTGACTAAAGAAGAAACACTCATCATGGGAATCATGGCAATCCCCCAGCAGCCTACACCTATTGCAGCATAACTAAGGGAGGATTCAGGGTCACCTGATCCAGCCTTAATTATATGCTTTAGCAAAAAGGAAAGTTTTAAGCCTAATCTGTCTCCCAAATCCAAACTGGAAGCTGGTTCCATAGAAGAGGGGCCTCAAAACTGAAGGCTCTGCCTCCCATTCTACTTTTAAATACTCTAGGAACAACAAGTAGGCCTGCAGTTTGAAAGCGAATTGCTCTAATGGGGTGATATGGTACTATAAGGTCATTAAGATAAGATGGGGCCTGATTATTCAAGACCTTGTATGTGAGGAGCAGGATTTTGAATCAAATTCTGGATTTAACAGGAAGCCAATGAAGGGAAGCCAATATCGGAGAAATCTGCTCTCAGTACTCTTGCTGCAGCATTTTGGATTAACTGAAGGTTTTTCAGGGAGTTTTTAGGACATCCCGATAATATTGAATTACAGTAGTCCAGCCTAGAAGTATGCAAAAATGGATGTATTTCCTTCTGATGATGCTGCCTAGGGGAAGCATGTATAATGTAAGCAGAACTGGTCCTAGCAGGGAACCCTGTGGAACTCCATAATTAACCTTAGTGCGTGAAGACGAATCTCCATTCATATGGGGATTCATATCGGTTGTCATAACTCCCAAGGAGGCAAGAAAAACTTCAAATCAACCATTTTCCACACCTCAGTTTGTTTGCAGCCTTTAAACCTTCGGCATGGACTAAGAAAAATTTTAAAACATTTCGCTCCTTTACAGAGGCATTGTATAAATGATACCAAAATGTCAGAGACAAGACACCGCCCGAGACAAAATGATCACCCCAGCACTCCTCAGTGTGATGATTTTGAAGCCCTCAAAAGAGCATTTAAGCATTTTATCAAGGAAAAACAACATCTGGAGAACATGGTTGAACAAAAGCAAGCGGAGGAAACTCAAGTGACAGAGAAGCCCAGAGAAATGCAGTGCAAACTCCAAAACATTGAAGAAATACATCAAGAGACGCAGTGCAAGCTCCTCAACATGGAGAAGAAAAACAAAGGGCTGCAAGTTATGTTTAATGAAGCGCTCCCAAGAAATACACAACTGCAAAAAGAAAAGGAACAACAGGAGGCAACAAACAGAACTGTAGTGAAAGCTTAAGGAAAAACACCAAGAGATGCAGTGCAAGCTCATCACATGGAGAAGAAAAATGAAGGCCTGCGAGGGATTTTTGATGACGTGCTCCAAAGAAATGCATCACTGCTGAAAGACAACTAACAACTGGAAACATGTTCTCCAAGACTTTGAGAAGAAAAATACAGAATTATGAGTATTTTACAACAAAGCAAAAGACAAAAACACTGAAATTGAGGACGAACAACAAGAATATATCAACAAAAATGCAGAGCAAACTCCAAGCAATGGTGAGCAAAAGACTTTGCAAAGACTATATAACCAAGTACAGTACACAAACATTGGAATGGAAGAGGAGACAAAAGAAAAAACACAAAGACCTCCAGTGTACGCTTCACAAACTGCAGACATCAAGAGTTACTGGCCATCCATGACGAAGTAGAACAAAAAAACAACGAAATGCACAAGGAAAAGAAAGTTCAAGAAGAAAAATACAAAAAACCCCAAGAAAAGCCTGAAGAAAAGCAAGAAAAATTAGAAGAACTGGAGAAAAGGTGTAACTTTGAGCTGCAGCATGAAGAGCTTTTAAGTTATATGACAAACCTCATAGTGCAGAACAAAGACCTGCAAGAACTGTGCCTGAAAAAGAAGAAAAAGCACTTCAGGTTTTTCCGGAAGAAGGACTCTGCTGCTTCTTCACTTCAGCCTGGACATCAGTATCCCCATCTTGTTCCAAATAATACAATAAATGGCACAAATAAAATCCAGTGTGCTTCAGTGAATGTTAATTTTGTTTAGAAACATTACTGATGGCACTGATGGCACTTACTGAGCTTTATTTAACAATGTATTAAGATGAATCGACAGGTTTGAGTTGGATAACAGGAAACAGCTTCAGAATAATTCACCTTAGTTGGACAATTGGACGTAAAGTTTCACTTTAACCATTTGCCTTCATTTTATGAAGAAATTTATGCATTAGTGTTGACAAAAACAGGAAGGGGGTCCGTTGGAGCTACATATGAAGGCCTGCGATGTGTGTGGGGCTTTCACAATATGAGGAATAATTCCATAGATTGTGGAATTAATTCAGAATTAGTCTGCAGAGCACAGATCTTTGAAACACGTACCATCGCATGCATAAGAAAACTATGGATAAGAAAATCACAAGCACACTTAATGGAAGAATTATTCAAAGTAGGCGTACGTTAACTTAAAATCTGATGCACACATCCAACACAATCTACATGTGTTCTCCAGGAAAGTAACTATTTAGTCTTCAAGAGGAAACATAATGAAATAAAACAAACTTGGTTGTATTACAAGATTGAAGAATACGTTGTTAGAATGTTTTGGTTTAAGTGAACGTTTAAACACATTTTCTTGGTTGCAGCTGGTGGTTAAATGAGAATGAGTAGAAACGCAGACGGAGACGGATGATGAAAAATGACCCAAAGTGGATGTTTTTCACTGTAACTGAGCAAAAACCATGAAAAACATGACTCGTCTCTAAAAGCTTCTACCTGCCATCTGGGTGTCTCCTGAAAAGCAGTAAAAAAAACCCAACCAAACAAAAACATCCTGCGTGTGAACAGAGATCCATTCGGACTGTTTTAAGCACATTCTTCATCTCGATGTCTAAAAAAACTCTCCTAGTAGTACTTTAAGACCTAACGGTAGCTTTTGATACTGTCAATCATTCTATTCTTTTATCTTGTCTTGAACAGTGTGTGGGCATTAGAGGTGTAGCTCTTGACTGGTTTAAATCCTCTCTGACTGACAGAAGTTTCTCTGTTAAAAGTGGTGGGTTTTCTTCTTCTGTGGCTTCTCTCTCCTGTGGTGTACCTCAAGGTTCTATTTTGGGCCCTTTTAGTTTTTTTTTTTAATATATTGCCAACGCGGTCAATTTTTAGAAAATGTAACCTGTCTTTTCATTGTTTTGCGGATGACACCCAGATCTGTTTTCTATCAGGTAGCCGGCATATTGTAGCAAGGATGGGAGTGATGTGGAGTTCTGAAAGAGCTGAAGGTGAGAGATTGACTCTTGATTGAGACCAAATTATTGAGGAAATAGTCCAAATGTGACAAGATGAAGGCATGAATGGCTTTTTTAAACATCTGCTTGAAGAAAATTTAAACTTTTGCAATATTTCTTAATTGGGGAAAGTATGATTATCCAACCTTTGCAATTTGGAACTGCAGAAAATAACCCGCTGCTCTCCCTCAACCTGAATATGATATGTTTGGTAACTCTCTTGACTTTCCATCCATCCACTCAATTTTTTAACCACTTATCCAATTCAGGCTGATTGTGTGCTAGAGCCTATAGCAGTTTTTGTGGGGTGAAAGGAGGGCCACACCCTGGACAGGTTGCCAGTCTATTGAAGGCTGAACAAAAACGCACACATACACAAATGCACAGAGACACAGATGCACACACAATTCTACGGCCTCCCCTCCAAGGCGCACAGAGCCATAAATCCTGTCACAGTTTCCAGACAAGTCTGGCCTTTGCCTGTCTTCTCTGTCACTCTGACTCATCCAGTGTACACAAAACTGGGGAGCCCGGACTTTCGGCAGCTCTGTCTTCTCCTAACGTCAGTGGGGAACGGTGTGCAAGAGAATGTAAATATTTGATTAAATATGTATAAGCTGGGGTGATGACAGTCCTTTGGGTAGATCCTGTGCATCTGTGAATGCATTCAAGCAAGCAGCTTGATCAGAGCGATATGAGGAGAAAGGAGAGAGAACGGATTGACATTTCTCCTGCTAGAGCAAATACTGATGGGGTGATATGCACGAGATAGCATATTTACATTTTACAGCCTTTGAGACTGAGTATAAAACGTCAGTCAACATTTAGTCACTGAGCCCGCTCATTCTCAATGAAGAAAATGTTTGCGCTCGGGAAACTATCTAATTTGCCCGTTGCACAACAAGTCTTGTGCGTGATATTCTTGGGATGACTTGAACATGTGCAAGGTGTTAACCGCTTCTTGGATCATCCAGCGGCGGCTGACACTACCTCAAAAGAGCGTCATTAATTAACATGCCATTATCAGAGCTGAATGCTGGCTGGGGGAGATTAATGCTGAAAGGAGCTGCTAGTGGATTAAAGGTCACATCCTGTATGTTAATCAGCCAGCACCCCTGACCCCTGGAAGGAAACACAGTAGAATGGGCACATTATTGCCACCTGGCTAGGCACCAATCATTACCGGGATCAAAATGGGGGCCGTTGCTCTGGGCAGACACAGACAGTGAATGGGTGGGATGCAGAGGTGCAAAAGAAAGGCTTTGTCATTATTAGGCCCTTTGCCTAATAATGACAGGAGAGATACAAATCTGCAGGTGTGAGATTATGGTTGAAATGTTGCACTTGCAGTGGTTGAGTCAATCCTTTATGTAGAGCAAAGGTCACAGAGTGCAATGCTGCTCCCAGGCAGCAAGTAGAACTGGTGTTGTGAAGTTACACAGCTGCACTGAGGCATGAGTTCAAGTTTAGGATATCACTATCACAGAGTTTTGGTTTTCTTTTCTCCAAACAAAAGAATCAGTGTGCATCTTACACAAAATCTTTGGTGTATATGGCATAGTTTTTTTCCACTCCTTTACAGTCTCTATGGACACAAACACACAAAGACCCTGTTCAAGTCTGCTACTAACACATTGCATCCTCAGTGTGAAAAAGCCTTGAGGACTTTCCAAGGTGGATGGATTAATTTCTGGGTGTTCAAGAGAGAACGCCAGCAGGCTGGATTGGCCCTTCTATATCATATTTCTGCAGCCCACACACACACGCACACCTCCCACTCTCCCACATCTGACACGCATCTCACAGATCGGATGTGACTCACTAGCTCTGGCAGTGTAAGACTAAATTCTTCTTCTGTTACTCTCTCCTATAATGTCCACTCAGCTCTTTCCACTGCCTTTATTTTATGTTTTTCCTCTTGTAGTCACCCACAGCAGACTTTTGCATAGTTTTACAGGAATTTACACACAGTCAAAGTGAGGTCTTCACTATATTTGCATGAACGCCATGCAAAGAAGCTGTGGTTTATTTAATTATATCATCAAATCCATAAATCTATTAAATCCCTTTTCATTCACCAGAAGATGACAAAAGGCGTTTCGGCAGACAGAAACTTGAGGGTCTTTGCTAAAGGACAAAATTCAGGTCATGTGGAAAAAGGAATACTCAGTGTGGATGCTCAGGGAGAGACGTAGATGCTTACAGAGCAGCAGCTATTCTCAGAGGACCCGGTATTCCTGCATCAACGCTTTCCACGATGAAACGCTTGGTTCATTGCTTGTTTGATGGACTATTTTCCCTCCTTCCTAAGCAGGGCTGTGTACATTTTGACCTTGATGTCAGCACAACCAAACAGAAGCTGCTGAATAGGATATCACCCTCTTCCTCAAGGACGCATATAGCAACATCCTCCTTTGTGTGTGTGTATTCAGCTATTCTGTGCACATTGTTCTTTGCAAAGTACTGTTCAGATGCTTGTTTTTTTTAATCTTGTGTCACATGTGAGCATGTTTTTCTTTTTTTAAATACATACAACAGCACAGGACATGGACATGACATGTTGGAAGGGGCATAAATGGTGGTGTGGGGGGGGGGTAGTAAGATTTAAATGTAATCAAATGACATAAGAAAGCAGTATCAAGAGCAACAATAATCATTATCCTGATATATATGTTTATCTACACATATATACCCACAAATGTAAAAATGCAAAGCTGCAAACATACCGATATATATAACAGATTTACATACATACATATGTGCTGCTTATATAGGGACATACATCTGTTTACACACAGATACAGATGCATGTGTTTGGATATGCATATGGATATTGAACTTCAAGTTGAGAATGTTAAATAGAAAGCGCTTGTATGAGTTAATGAGACATGTGAATGCTCAAAAGTGTTATATAAGGAGCATTACATTAATATGCATTTAACCAAAATGTCATAAATCTCACTGAAGAGAAATCTTACAAACCTTTTTGGTTCTTTATATCCATAGTGCCACCATCAGGTTAAGCTTTCCATTTCCACTTCAGTTTATGACCAGATATCTGTAAAATGAATGCTTTGGGGGGTTTTGCTAGTTAGCACATATTCGCATCCTAACACACAAGAGCGCAAACATGACTCCATAACATTAATGGGAGTTTTGTTTGCCAGTATTAACATTTAGTTTAAAGCACCATTGTGCATTAGCATAACCTCTCAGTGCCACTAGCGTGGTTATAGACTGATAGTAGCGCTGAATGCATTTGTTTCCACTGCACTATTAAAAAAGTGAACTGCCACCTAACCATGCAGTTCCTCACTGCTAAATATAGAACACTCTTTATATATTTTCATAAGTTGAGCATTAGTTAACGCATTGTTGTGGTTTTCTTTCCAATTTCACTAATCAAAGTTCCTCTTAGAGTTGGTGAAGCAACAAAATAAAACTTCACTAAAACCCAGTGTACACTATCTACCCTGAATGACCAACAAGCTAATGTAACAGAAGGGCTAAAGGCTGGCAGGTACTAAAACCTGAGGGGAAACAAAAAGAGTAAGTACTGAGTATTACCCTTTTTCTACATTAGCTCTGTGAATGCTACTGTTGCTAATATTACTGGTGTAAATAGTAGACTGTTTGCTGAGACATTAACAGCAATATTAAGTTACAGACTGAGGTTAACATACTCTGCATCAAAGCTGTGTTTACTGTTTGTTTGCACAGCCACAGGACAAAATCTCAGCTAGCTGCTGAGAACACCTCACAGATGTCTGTTTTTCAATCAGTTTGAAAGCAAAAAAAACGATTTGACATTCAGTTTTCAGCATGTCTGACAGTCCGGTAAGATCTAAGGGTTGAGCGATTAGAGGCGAGTATGTCTTTATCTCTTTGGTTGTGATTGCAGACAAGCCAAAAGTAAAAAATGAAAAAGTAAAAAAAGAAAAGAAACAAAGATGCAGGGAGGCACGTTATAGACACCTACAGATGGGAGTGGAACTGTTAAATCTGTATAAGCTGTGTGGAGCAGCTTAAAAATAGCTCAGTCTTCCACTGGCCTGTCAGGGCCTGAGTCCTGCTGCATTTCCCGGAGGAGCTACATCTGCATGTCTGCTTAACATGTCTGTTAAAAGAAATGCCCCCTAAGGCTAACTGTATATTGCAACACAGAGGTCGTAGAGTAATATGACAGATAAAAGTGTTCAGAGGTGAAATTCAGTCAGCTTCATTCTCTGTAAAGTTAGAGTTGCTTTCCCACTGCAAACACCTCGGGCCGACGGGACGCGATCCTGGAGAAGTTCTCTTAGGGCAATTGTGAATTCTTGACTTGACACAAGGAGTGAAATCCTCAATTTTGTGATCAAAGTCCAACGTTTACTTAGCTGACACTGGAGCAGCTGAGAGAGAGCGAAAGAGAGAGAGAGAGGGAAAAAAAGGGGGACTTCACAAGGATTTCATTCTGTGTCTTTCTGTGGTTTGAGTGTCGAGCTTCCTCCTTTTCAGCCACACTGCTAAAAAGCTACTCCCTCAGGGCGACTTACTCAGCCTGCACAGACACCGCCACTATCTTGTGATCTCCCTGCAAAAAGCACATGAAAGATATACAGACACGCACACAGACACACACACACTCACATGCACAGAGTGAGGGATGTGTGTCAGAGATTACTTCAGTCACAGTATCTACTATTGCACTCTATTCTTATCTCTCCGCTGTTATCAACTCCCTCTAGACCGTAAGCCCTGTTAACATTTCACCTCATTTCTAGTGTAAAAGACTTCCAAGCCTTATTATCATTGTCACATGGCGTGTTTTAATTCCAAAAAGTCTCTGTTAGACTAAAGAACTGTTTGCTGTGGCTTCACATTTTCAGTCCAACCTTTTGGGATCACTTTCAAAATCCCAGCTCTGTTTATGGTACAGCACGATCTTGGGCATGAACGAACCTGTACGCATCCAGTTTATCACCGGCATTGCTTATGAATTAGGTGAACCTTATCAATCATTTACGAGCCTCTCTGTGTTGTCATTTTCTTAGATGATAGCTCCCAGCGTCATCTTGCTCAGAGAGTGTATGTTTGCACCTCACCGTCGACGTGCACGAAAACATCCAAGCTGCTCCGTGTGTCCATGTGGGAAATGCCAAAAGATTTCCAGCATGCATACGATCATGAGTAGGAGCAATGTGCTGAGTGGTGTTCCGTGGTGTATATTGAGCAACCAACCCCCACCACCACCACCACCCCCCACCCGCACAGCTCACTGAAGTAACCCATCCCCCAGCTGAGACATTTATGTGACTACATTACAGCAACGTCCCATCCCCCCGCTAAGTGAGCTTTTCTGAGCAGGTCCCTGGGGTGGGTGTCAGTGTGGAAAGCAGACCTTTTTCCCTGTCCATGGGATGTTATTGATGAGGTAAGGTAATGGATCCCCCTGCTGTGCTCACAGGGACACTGAAGATAAATCAGACAGTGGGTAAGACCCAACCAGCCATTCCACCTATCTCCACACTGAACTGCCATTTCATTAGCTTTATTTATGGGGGTTTTGCACTCTTCTGAAGCCCTCCCCTCTCTGTCCTCCCACTGAAAATGCTGCTATTTCTCTTCGTCCTTTAGTGCTATGGCAACCTATATACACCCCCACCCCATTCTTCCTCTTCTTCTTTTTTTTTTTTTCCATCGAAATGGTAGTATTCGACCTCCCACACATTTTTCCTGGAACTAGTGCTAGCCTCAGTCTAGTTTATGTAAAAGTCAGCCTACAGCCTGTTATCTCACAGTGGACAAAGGGCTGGAATGGAAAGTGAAGGACATCCTGGGCTTTTTGCATTAGATCCAAGTCTATAGAGCTCAGCATTTCCTGCAGAGCTGTATTTGAGTTGGCTGATCAGCAGCAATTCACCTCTGGGCTTACAGCTCTCTTTGTAACAACAACAACAACAAAAAGCAGCCACTTGAGTAAGAAAAGAAATTCTTTTTTGGACCTTGCTGCAAAGGACTAGTTGAACTCATATCATCATCACAGATCAAATGTAATTTTTTTTTTTTTTTCTGTCAGAAAATGTGTCCAAAATTGGAAAGCAGGCACAATTCACTGCTCGAGCTGAACAAGTTCACTTCTACGCCCATGCCAGCAGAATATGACACTGATTCCTTGTAGCTTTTTCATCACTATTGCCTCTTAGCTGCCAAGGTTTATATCACAACTTTGATAGCACGCTTAGGAAAGTCCACAGCATCGGGAGCCGATTGCATCTGTACAAAGCATCAGTGTTATCGCTGCTGGTCCTATCTGTTGATTGTATAGCATCCAGTCAGAGAGCAGCTATCTATGCTGACTGATATTTCTGACAAGCTTTACAAATGCCAAACCTCCATCCATATGCAAATGTATAATATATGCTGAACCATGTGTCTATCTACCTATGTACTGAAAGTGGTAAATGCAGTGAATCATCACACATCCTCCTCACATCAGTTTTCCATTTAAAAGAGTTTTTTTTTTTTTTTTAACTTCCTTTCATGGTGAACGCTGATCTCATGACAGTCCTGCTGGAACATGTCCATACAAGGTCCACTTTAGTGTACTCCACATGAATCCATGCAACCTGACAGATGGTTGACTGAGCTAAGCTCCAGCTCCAGCCCAGTTCCATCGGTTGACTTGGACATTGGACAAGTGTGAATATGCCTGTCACGCCCACACCAGCCAGAGGAAATTCAAGCATGATTTGTCACATGAAAGCAGAGTGTGCATCATATAGATGTGTTTTTACATCTATCTATCTATCTATCTATCTATCTATCTATCTATCTATCTATCTATCTATCTATCTATCTATCTATCTATGGTTATTTCAGTCAGGGGGTTAAATCACATTTCTGCCTTGCACAGTTACTTGTGCTCCAAACCAATATCTGTGATTTCGTTTTTTTAAAGCTGCTAAATTACATGGATGCATGATGTAACAAAGACACAGAACACTATCCAACTTTGTATTACATGTGGGCGAGGCTGGAAAGACTCATATTATGTCTCAGCAGTAAGATTTAGTCTACACATGATCTTGATAAAAGGCAGGAAAAGAAAAAAAAAGAGAGAGAGAAAAAAGCGTTTGCTGGCTGTCGGCCAGGTGTGGACAGACTCAGGAAGTTAAGCCGGAATTCCAACAATGCAGGCAGTCGTTAGAGTCTTCAGCGAAGGTGCTGCCATTTCTGCTCTCAGTGCTGTCTTTGTTGTGGCGGCGAGGAGGCAGTTAGGTGAAATGCTGTGGCTGTGAATGCATTTCAGCCCTCGCTCTGAATTGTAAAAACCGCGAGTGACGTGTGAATGATACAAAGCAAACAGTGGCATCAAAATCAGGCTCCTCTCTCGCGCCTGCATCCAAGGGGGAAAGATAATTTTCCCAGGCTGTTTGACTCGAGCCCAGTCGTGACAATAATAAATGGCGGAAGTGACAGGATGAATTATGCCTCAGCTAAAAATGTACATCACAGCAATAGGAAGAAGCTGGCATGTAATTACACCGGAGATATAAATAGCGACACATGCCTCAAAGTATCCATCACCTTCATCTAGAAATCACATTAGAAATGGCACACTCGATTTCAATTAGAGATGTTTTTTTGTATTTTTTTTAAAATTTCTATTTATTAGAACAGGCACATTTCCCGGATTAAATGTATTTGAATCCAATTAGTTTAAGCCTAAGTGAACATTCCTTAAATACTACCCATGAATGCACTAAAAAAAAAAAAAAACTACAAATGCCAGAGTCTAATAATGTGTTTCTAATCGGCCACAGGTTTTTGAAGGATGGCACCATGCGGCATGAGAGTATTTGAATTTGTAATCAAAGCTGATCGTTCAGAAAGGGGAGCTCCATTAATCTGGCAGACTCCGGATGGCGGCCCATCTTTTAAGAAGTGCTGTTTTGATGAGGATTTTCCCTCCAGCCTCCTCTCACTTCTAAAAAGCTTTCTACGCTGCTGCTGTTTTCACCTTGTGTGTCTCTGCATGCCAGCGATGCAAAATGTGCTTCTGGATACAGCAACTGTAGCAGTCTGTGTACAAATGATGTCACCGTGACAATGTCACACAAGTGCAAGATACACAACTTTACAGGTGTGCGGTTGAGATTAAAAAGCAGGTCAGTTCATACCGCTGATGGTCTGATCTAAAAGAAAGGAGGACTGCACATTACACCCACGGCTTCTGCTCCATTAATTTGTTATATGTGTAACGCCTTATTTGCAGAAATGCATCTGGTGATAGAAGGATGTGGGCTGAGAACTCAATGGAGTTGTGGCTGTGGTAATGCCGTGCAGGATGGTGTTTAGTTGGTGTTTTATTTCATAGCCATTATGGATGTCTGCAGTGCATCTGCCAGCTGATTGCCTTTAAAATCTCCAAAGTCTTCTTAGTTCATGCTCTCACCCCTGGTGGTGCCTTTCATGTGGGCTCTGGATCTACTGAAGCAATCCTTTAGTTGCATGAGTAACTTGTAGAAAAGATACCCCAGAGGATCCGAAAGTGAACTGCAGAATTTGCTTTGCATTCGGGAAAAAGCGCGACCTGTCCAGATTTATCAGTTGTGAGAATTTGGAGAGAAAGGCAAAGAGAGCGTTGTGTCCATTTGGCCTTTGTCTGGAGCTTTGTTTAACATTATGAGGAGTCTGGCTGCAGATGAAACACAGCTGTTGACATCAAAACTGGCAAGTGAGAAACATTTGCACTTTATCAACAAGCTGATAAATTGGGCATTGCAGATCTGGGAGAGATTGTTCAGACAAACGGCTGGGTCCAGAAAACCCAGCTGAAATAAACAGTTATCTCTCCTGCTCTGTGATGGCGGAATGAAGAGATGGTGGTTATACTGATGGTTAGAGGGGGTCTCCCAAACCACAGAGCAGAAAGAAAAACACAGGGAAGAAAGAAGAAAGAAAAAAAACAACAATCCCAACTGACATCATAGGAAAGGCTGCTGCTTAAATTTAGGGCGAGATAAAGCCTGCCTGGAGTGTGCCAGATAGTTGTGTGGCAAATACAGGTTGCCAAGGACTTCTCCAAGTGGAATAACACAATAAATAATCATAAAATTAACTGAAACTTACTACCATAGACTGTAAAAACCAGGATTACGTTTCAGCAGATTTTTTTTCTGTTTAATGAGCTCCGCTGAGTGAAAGAAACAACAACAAAGAAACACAAGGCAGCCAGACATTTTCCACAAAATCCTCTCTGTGACTCAAGTAGATGCAGCATGGGTAGTGACTTTAGAAACCCGTGTGAAGTAGAGAAAGCAGTTTCAGATCATTTGCAGGGCACCGGCTTCAGCAGAGTCATCAACTCAGTTCACAGCATGGCATGTTGTGATCTCCCGAATACTATCCTTCAATGTTAAGTCAGTGTATTCACAGCTTGTACTTCTCCATGGGAATCAAGCAGCACAGATGTAGACTTCCTGGAGTTTTAATGCTTGAGTTGACCCCCTTTTTTTGGCGTCTCTGGGTTCATAAAGGAGCAGGGAGGGGTGGGTGGGGGGCTGTAGCTGGAGAGGGCCAGTTAGCGTTTGAGTCTAATGTGTAGCAATAAGTCCAGGATAAGATGGAAAATCTTGTGGACTGTTTGTGGAGTGTGTTAGATTATGATGGAAATTTAAGCAGCTGCACAGTGTATGCTTTATACATATATATTTGTTAATCATCTAAATAGCACACCTACAAATCTATATGGAAAATTAATCATAATATTTTATTTACCAATGAAAATGAGTCATGTCAAATTACTATAATTTTGAATATGCTGTGGGCATGGGAAATGTGCAGTGCTTTGAGTAAAGAGGAGGAGCGAGAGGGCTTATGGACCTATTGAGAAAGAGAGAGGCGGTTCAGCCCTGCTATGGTCTCAGCAGCAGCAGCAGCTCAGGGAGTAGTACTAGACCACTGTGTTGTGCAGGAACATGCACGACGTATCCGAAAACCGCTAGCGGAATAAATGAAAACAAAAACTACTCTTTCATGTGGATTAATCCCGGGGAGAGACGTTCAGTCGAAGAGAGAAGACCTTTAAGCGAAATTGGACCGAGTGACGAGAATTGGGACGTTAGTTACACTGCGATAACACCACCGAATGGTTTCTTTTGCCCCGCCGCTAAGGTTAGTTAGCTTTCATTGCTCGCTGTCCATTGGTTTGGGGGGGTCTGTTCTGCTGTTGGATGACGGGGTCCGGCTATTCTTTGGAGGAGAAACAGCAGTATTGACCTTTTCGAGTCTCTATGCTGTGCTATAGTTACACGGTCCGTCAGACCTCTATGAAATTAAATGTTTTAGTGGTGTTCGACTAGCTGGTTACCCATCTTGCCACAGTAGTGCCAGTTGGCTGGTTATTCCCAGCTAGTTAATTATTTTATAAATCCGGAACACGTGCTACATGGCTAGGCTAGGCTAGGCTGGCTAATGGCTAACCAGGGCTAGCTTCCCAAGCTAGCTGTCAGAATGACCGAGTAGCCAGCGCCAGTTTTATTCAGGTGAATTAATCAGACACAGGTGGTGATTCGTTACCGACGCTGTTCCACACACAACACGACCAATATCCGACAATATTAGTGGTTGTCAACTTTTTACTATACGGTACCAGAAAAGGGGTTCAAGCTAAGTCATTTAGCCTGCTAACTTGGCTATGCACAATAGCGCCCGGTTTGCGTTTGTAAACACTGGTTTTACATGAACTGAACTTGATGCGCTGTATCGGCTTTAGCGGGGACGCATTGGTTTGTCAGATGGCTGATAAGCTATATTTGGCGTGCAGTAGTTTTGTAAGCAGCTTGATGTCAAGTCTCTAAAAACAAAAGTAAAGATGGACTGTAGGGAGTTTGCGTTAATGTTTGGCTTCTCAACATTGCTGCTGAGTGAGTATACTTGCTGGAGTTGGACTGGGGGTTTTGGACCTGTGTATTTTCCGGTAAACTGCTTTCCTGTCTCTACAGTCTGTGCAATGATAGTCCGTCATAAAAACATTATAATTTTGGTTGTTCTAAGTAGTTAATCGCTATTGAGACACATCTGTTAATTCTGTAAAGACTAAAAACAATTTGGTTGGATACCTAAGGTAGTGAGTTACAAAATAGTAACAGTAAATAGTTTAAAAGACGTTTTCCTAATATTGAATGCTAGGGAGGACGTTCAGCTTGATTGGTGTCCTTGTTGTCTAAAGTTGTTTGTTCTATATTGTATATCTTCAACTCTTGTAACACGTACTGTAGATAAAAGCTGATTATCAGCAATCAAATAATAGTCATTTGTCCTGTGAATTTTTTGTTGCTGTGATTGTTCCCTAAGAAACACAAACTCATATTTTGTCTCATACCTTACTTTTATGTGCCCACGTTTGAAACGTGTGCCAACACACAATTGCGAACATACATAAACTAGTGGTGTGGTAATGTGTATTTAAAAACTTGCAAACCTTAAACTGTAACTGTCTGGATACCTGGGATTAAATGATGTATTCACTGATCTGTCCTCTCTGGTTATAAAACAGGGTTTTCCCCAGGATATAGTTTGACCAAGTTGGTAAACCACTTTGATGCACTTTATCACGGATGACCAAAGAGTCAATGCATTTTCCTGTTTCCAATAGTACATAGATTATTCACATCACATCACCAATGATAAAAATAGTGATCTGTGGTTTGTAAGACCACAGGTTTGTAGCAGAGCTAAAAAAAAGGAGTTGTACAACAATATGATGAGTGTGTTTGTGTAAAGCAGGCAATGCCTTATCACAAATGAATGAAACGTGTTTCACTCAAAATCAATCAGTATTAAACGCAGTCCATGTATTTATTTTGCATGTCTTTGCGTATAGCTATTCCAGTGTTTTATAACACTTGTGTGATAGGTTACGCTAAACAACTGATTGATTTAGATTACTTCCTATCAACTGAAACATCTAACTTTATCAGCAGGAAGTTTCCTGTTAAACATCTGGTACAGTGTGCAAGTCATTGTTAAATTGGGACAAATTTCCATAATATCCAAAGATAGTTGGAAGATAAAGGGGAAAACCCTCTGATTTATTTCCTTTTCACTCTGATATTTATACATCAGATCCCACCCCTCCCCCAACACTAGCATGGTTTAACCACCCATTAACCACCTACTGCTCCACATTGCTAATTAGCATAAGCAACATGAGCACATGGGTAGTTAGGATATTATGATGCATGTGTGTGTTACTGAAGCTATTTTTATACACATGCTCTTTATAGCAACAAGGAGGGTGTTTTGTCACTGAAAATGGCTAATCAGCTGTTTAGTTTAATGCCATATTTCACCACTAAGGTTGGCTAATGTACAAATAATGTTCCTGCAGTTACCAACAATGATGAAGCAATCCCTCAGTTTCTCCACCATAGCTAAATACAATCATGTATTGGATTGAAGCCCACGCTGTTGGTAAAGTAATGACAGTAATGGCTGTGGCAGCAGAACGGGTGGGAGGAATATTGCGCCGGTACTGCGTCATGACACCGTAATATGTTATTCTGGGGGCTTAATGCTAAGTATTATTAAAAACAAATATCATTTTCCTAAGCTTCAGCCCTCACTTTTTCTGGACAGCTGCATAATAAAATTGGTTGGACTGGACATTAAAAGTCTCTAGTACAAATTCTGTGTGATGTTTGATTGCCCAGGTTATTTAGCTTATTTAGTACATTAATGTAAAATTACTCGGTATTACAAGCAGTTGTAGTACTTGTAGACACTTGGTGTGTGTGATGCGGCAGGCTGAAAAGCTTTTAAACCTTCTAATAATCCATAATGCACTCAAAATCAAAAATCAAATTCTGACGTGAATCCACAAAATTGGAGTCTGTATTGCATACTGTCAGGATTGTAAAGAGTTAAATTGGAGTGAAGTGATATCTCCCCCTTTTCCAGAAGGGTAATGGGGGCAGGAGATAATCCCGTGCTCTGCATGGAGCCTCAGGGAGACCGTTACACCGCTAGTTCAATTTCTTCTCTTATTAAGAAACACAACAGAGTTATGAAACTGGAAAGGGGAAGTTCTTGCTCATTTCATTTTATTTCATTGTGAAAGATGAATCCTTACAGTAAATTCTTGTGGGAAGACAAAGCACATTGCATCATCATAAATCAATGATTTCCATTAAAATTCCAAATGTCTTTCTTTCATAATAATAAATGTCACAAGTTCTTTATTTTTTATTTATGTCACCACTGGCTGCCTCTGATATAGCAGGTAATCTTCCACAAACATCAAAATATACCATATACAGGAAGAGCATGTGTAACACATCTAACTCTTGTAACTAAAAACATATTCTAGATGAGTTAAAAATGGTGTTATAGTCAGAGTAATGTGAGCATTTGCAGTACATGCATAGTAAAAGACTGCCTCAAATGTGATTTAATTTTTTGCTTTTTTGCATTTGTTACATTTGAACTGTTAGATCATTCTTGAATATACTCCAGACACATGCATGGTCAGCTGGACACCCGATAACAGACTAATCAATTCTGTTATACTACTTTGAAGTCAACTTGTGCATGTGTAGATTTTGCAATGTACTGTAAATTTTCTATAGATTTTGCATGGTTACCCCTCCAAATAAACAAACAAAAAACACGAACATCCACATGGATCTTTGCAATCAAATTCTAAACCTGAGTTGATTCTAGTGGACTTGTGGATGTAGAAAGTATATAATGAATGCTTGAGACTTGGGTGTAGTGCCTAAGCATGTTTTTAATTTGGGGAAAAAAAATATTAAATATTTGCCAAAACACCTCAACTGGGTGTTTTGGCAAATAGGCAACACCATGGTGGAGATGGTGAACCCAAGTGAAGCGATACAGAATACCTTCTTGTAGAGCTGCACGATTAATCGTTAGAAAATCGCGATCTCAATTCATACTTATGTGCGATCTCATTTCCAAATGACAACGATTAACAAAAAAAAAAAAGACGACGACGATTGTACCGCATTTTGATCCGGGACGTAATCTGCATGAAAACAAGCGCTCACTCTTCCTGCTCAACAAATGACAAGGGCGGAGCCTTATACCACGTGATACAGAAGCCAGCTGGCTGCTAAAATTGGCAGGGAAAAAACAACGGAGAGCACGTGAGAGATGACGAGAAAGTGACAGGAGAAAATCAGTCCCGGTCAACCACCCAAACATCAATAACGGGAACCTTATACAGCGCTTCCCCATACCCGTCGAACTCCCGCAGACACAAAGAAATTACGGAGGCTATCACTTATCTCCTGGCTAAAGATATGGCTCCCATCAACACTGTGCAAAACGAGGGATTTAGGAAAATGATCAACCCCCCCCCTAGACGCTACACAGTGCCGTCCCGCAACTATTTTTCTATTGTTGCACTACCTGCTCTATACACGCAGTGTCGAGCAACGGTGGAGACGACATTTCAAGCAGTACAACATTTTGCGGCAACGACAAAATGTGAGACATTTGTTGTTTTTATGTTCAGTCTCAACTGTTACGAAGTTGATGTGCAGTTAATAAGTGCAATAAATATTTATACTGGAAAAGAAAATCGTGAGAGAATCGTGATCTCAATTCTAAGCAAAAAAATCGTGATTCTCATTTTATGCAAAATCGTGTAGCCCTACCTTCTTGTAACTCAAATCATGACGCGTGTTTAAAACATTTACAGCCCTAGCCACGTTTCATTACAAGGCTTTGCCTTTTCCTATGCTATCATCATAAATAAGAATGTTTTTAATGACTTGCTGGTTAAATATATGCTACACTGGCTCACTGTTCCTTCTCGTGGTACATATTTGAATTACAGGAAAGTACGGCCTGGTTATAGTCCAATTTTAGTTGATATTTCTTCAGCACAGTGCACACAAGTTTTAGACTGAAGTCATAGCGGTTGGTTCTTCACATTCTGATAATGGATTTAGCACAGCATGCATGTTAGGCCAAACAACAGCCGTCTATATACATCCTAACTGCTAGCTTTATATGCTGTATGTCTTCAGACTTGACCAGTTCTTGTAAAAAAAACTAGCTACTAGATGATGCAACACTCACCCCTCCGCTCTCTAGCAGTGTTACCTTCAGCTTGATCATGTTGAGCAACAGGTGGGGAATGAAGAAATGTATAGATATGTATTCATGCACACGTATGTATGTAGGGTAGGCGAATGTAATTTTTGGTGTGTCAGGGCTGCAAGACATTGTTTTATATCAGATAAAGCCTTGGTTCAAATCTCTACCCGAATCTTGGCTGTTGACAGGCCGGTTGGATGAGGAATTAAATCACAAGTTCACATGGTTTCTTACCCTCATAATGCAACAAATCCAAGCAGATGTGACTTTTCCAACACTTAGCACTTGACACAGCAAATTAAATGTTTATTTACTCTAACTGCTGCACAAACAGAGTGATTATAGGGAAACGACACAAGTTTAGTACGTGGTGCACTTCATGAACCCTCAAGTTTACATGTGGAAACCTAAGAGAGAAATATGAGGCAGTCTCTGTAAAACTGCCTCACAGGCTCTTTCCCTCCTCCAACCCAGTTTCCTTCTCACTGGATGAGTAAGTGCAGCTGTCTAGCATTTCTTGCTCACTAGTGGACTGCACCTGGTAGGTTTTGTGTGTGGAGAATGTTATGCATGACTCAGTGTGATAGAATATTATGATCAAGCACAGCTGGTCTGTTGCTCTGCTTCAGATTACAATCTAAGTGCCATTGAACTGGACAATAGTACCACCCCAGCTATAGTGGCTACATGGGGGGGCTGAAGTTAGGCAGCTGTGCAATATATATTTTTTTTTTTTTGTGATTGCAAATGGAAAAACTTGTTGTGACGTGTTGTTCAAAGAAAATGTCTCTGATACTGGTTATCCTGCAGCCTCAGATTTCTGCCCTAATCATAAGTAATCTAATTATCCCATTTAGGGAGTCTCAGTTATAGAGAGGAAGAGGTTGGGCATGTTCGGTCTGCTGGCCTAGGGGTTAAAAGGGTACGGAGGTCAGACAGATTCTGTGTCCATCACCTTGCAAAGTTTAAAAACGGGAGATCTATTTTTCAATCAGGAATGTGTGTCGCTTGAGAAATAACATGTAAAATTCCTCATATGTATAAACATTGAAAACTGATTGCCTGTCTTGTTATAGCAGACTTTTTTTTTATTTACACTCTTTAGGGTGTTCATGTTGACCTTTATTGTAAAGTAGTTTATCAGGTTTTTAAACAATAACTTATTTTTTGGCTGTTTGGCTTTTGTGTGTTTGTGTTGCATACAAAGTACTTCCAGAATAATTTTGTGGTAAATAGGCTGTAGATGATGTTGACAGTTGGTACGGCACTCTATCACTACGTTAATGCACTACCTGTTCCTGCCAATTACAAAAACTGTATAAACAGCAGTCTAAACTGCTACTATTGTTTGTATTCATGTTGTGCCAGTATGCGTTTCTAGTGGGGTTTTTTTGGTATGTGGAAGAACATGTTTTATAACCCCACGCTTTATCATAATACACTTGAATGTTAGGTGAGTAACAGGAATTTTTTTTGTTTTGTTTTTGTGAGCACCAAACTTCACTTCCTTTTGTTACAATTATCTGTTACAGGAATCTTGGTATCTTTTCCTTTTTTGGTTAACTTGCTCCTTTTTGAGAAATGTCATGAATTTCTCTTTTAGTCGGTGTCTTTGAAGATTAGATGTGACTGCGTTTTAAATACGAGAGAATATAATCAAATGTTTAATGTTGAGCTACTTAATTTACTCTTTTTTTTGTTTCATAGATACAATTACGAAGATAATTAAATGGTCAGAAAAGATACTTAGCACTTCTTATTGTGTTGTAAAAAACCATCTCAAAACCTCTTCTGATACACCTGCGTTTGGATGCTCTTAATAGAGGTGTTGGAACTGTTATTAGAAGGTAGTCATTTATTATTCATAAGGTGTTCTGTTTTGATTTCCCTAGCTATGAAATATTCTTGCTATTAAAACCAGTCACCCATATTTAAACGCTATAAAAGAGAGCCAGACAGCGGATTAGCAAAGATTAGAAATGGCTCTGTGGTAAGTGATTCACTTGACTCAGTTACGCAACACAGATGACAGCATGGTAAAGGGCATTACTCTTGTTTGTGTGTAGGCTACCAGTGTGGGTAGTGTTGCGTTTGCCTCTCTGATTAGCCCAAGTTTTCTACTAGGAGCGTGTTACAGCATTGTTATTCTCCCCCCCCCCCCCCCATTAAAGGATGTTAGTTAGCCAAGCTGAGAGTTGATGAACACATATCAGCTGTATTTCCACTGTAGAAGTGAGAGGTATGGAAGTGTAATTACTGGTTGCGTGTGCTTGTGTGAGAGGATTGAACTCCTGTCTTGACATGTACCTTGGATCCATGACAGTGCAGTTTGGAACAAATTAGTCCTTTTGAATGTGCCTGTACATCAAACTGTTGATATGACATCTGGTCTTTGCTTTGTAATGTTTGGATCTATTCCCTGCTTAAATGTTTCCCTGATTATAATTAATTCAACCTTGTGTGTCATATTTGGGAGCGGTGTATTGTTTGTGCCATCTGTGTCAATACTGGAGGGATGTATGGACTTTAGTATTTGGCAATACATGCACGCTGTCAGTGTACACACACAGACACCTTGTCATGCATAACTGGAAGTTCTATGAAGCTGCTATCATGAGGGGCAAACAGGCACTCGGGTTGCATGCTGCCATACTGAAGAACATTTCAAAGTTCTTGAATAATTAAGCAGCAGTGCGGGGGACGTAGGTCAGCTCAGCAGACAAGTGCACTCCTCAGTTTTATTTCCTGCTGCTTAGAATTGAGAGCTGAATGTCAGGTGGACTTTTAAGAACCATTGGAGAATAAAGGGAGATTCATAAGTTAAGGCTTCATGTTATCATGTCCCACACAGCTGGGAAATAACTTTGTGTGTCAGTAACAGATAAATGATATTTTGTACTCTAACAGTAATGGCCATACAACAATTTCTGCGTAAAATGTAAACTGTTACATGAACAATTCCTTATCTTTACTTTGTGAACTTTACCAGACAAGTTATGAAGGCAGAGTTGGAGTATTGTTGTGCATTTTCTGACATTTCTGACCTGAATGAATAAGGTTTATCTAGACAACTTGAATTTCTATATTATTTAGTTCAGATTTATGTATTTGCCTGACTTGTAGTGCATTTGCCTTGGTCTGTTAATTTTACAAGTATACTCTAAGAATAAATGAACAATATAATTTAGCATTGTGATAGAGAACTTGAGTTGTTTCCAGTTGTTTTACTTACCTACTTACCATTGAATATCCTTGATAGGCCAGTTTTGGCTAATAAAACCCAGATAAACAGTATGTGATGATACAACAGTCGGAAGAGAAAGAAAGTATCTTTATATCTCGGACATAATGCGAACACTTTGCAGAAGATGTAATCATTTAGCCTTGTCAATATACAAACTAAAACATGGCTTTACATAGCTTCCAGGTAGGAAAAGTCGAGCCAAATTTGAAGTGCCTTCGGCCTATTTTCTATCTGAATGCCACCAGATGGTGATAGCTGTGGTTGCAAAAAGACTTGTTTCTATGGGAGTATACGAGGAAAAGCTTTCTGATTTGACTTGGTAAACAATTTCCTGCTGAGTTTATGGTCTCAGTCTCTCATTTGGGGTCGTACTAAAAATTAGGTTTATTTTGTAAATCTTGGGCGCACTGTTTTGAAGAGTAGAATTATTTGTGGTTATTACTTATTGGGTCGTGACTTCTGTTTCACAAGCCGTCAACCAGCCAGCAAGTGGTTTCACAATCAAACCCTCCCCTGCCTGTCACATCTGAATTTTGAAACCAAGATGGTGACAGAAGAAACGCCCATCTTGAGGGTTCAAAACTGGACTTTAGCTTGGTTAGTGAGCTGCACTTATAAAGACACAAAAACTGCTTATTAGTGCTACCAGACTATTAAAATGCTATGAATGATCAGAGGTGAGGCCTTGGGACAGACATTGGTTTTCGTGGCCTTTCCTAGCACATCTGTCAGTCAAAGAAGCCATACCACTAACTCCAAGCATCAACAGTATTCATACAGATATCCAGTTACCATGTATTTAGTTGCTCTACAAGGGGAGAAATAGTCATAGAGACCTAAGTTGCTTTTGTACTGGACTCTAAACCTACTATTCAGTTGTGCATTTTAACATGGGAGTTTTCAGTGGACTCTTTTGGAGCCAGTCTCAAGCCTCAGCACAGTATTTATTGGTACAGGGATGTCTGAATCACCACCATAGGTGGCCACCATTTTTATTCATTTGACTGTCAGCCTGTTTTTTCTTGATGTCTATTATAATTCCATTCCCCAATATGACATATAGAGCGAAGGTTATATATATCTTGGATTACAAGCTCGGAAAATGTTCTGTAAATTCTTTAGACTGTATTGAGTTCAGTGTGTACCAGTGTTTACTTTCTAACCAGTTTCCTCAATACTTTGCATTCTCACTTTGTGGTTTCATATGTTTTGTATGTAGGCGTATTCCTGTAAACTCATTCTTAGGCGCTTATTAAGATTTTTGTTGATTCTTCATAATGGATTTACCAGAGAAATTACGTAAATTTTGCTTCCCTGGCGTCAGCATGTGTCAGTGAGCAGGAGGAGTATCTTTTAGATCCTCAAGAGTGTTTTGGTTGAGTGGCTTTGCTTGCATGATTACAGGGAGTCATAGTTGGCAGTGTGTGAAGGCCTGTGTTCTACACTGGGCAGCAGGGAGGGGGCAGGGTGAGCCTTATGTAATTTCACACAGTGTCGCTGAAGCGGCCAGTAGCGAGGGAACAGGCAGGAAATCCAATAATGGCTCTACTGTACACCATAGACACAGCTGGATGACCACATCTGGAGGTTCAGAACAGCCAATCGCTGGCTCTGTTAGTCTCTCACCTCCTCCTGGCTAGTCCTTTCCTGTCAGATTAGTCCATGTTTAAAGTCTGTGTTGAAACGGTGACAATGATGCGTGCAGTCTATTGCAAAATACAAATGCATTTTTTTTTCCTTCTTCTGGTCTCACATGCTTTTTACCTGATGTCTGATACAGCTATCCTAGTGGATTATTCAGACTAGTTATATATTTTTCTTTTGGTTATTTCCTGTGGGTATAACAGTAGGTGAATCATAGGTTGTTTTTTTTGTTTTTTTTTGTTTCTTTTTGTTTTTTAAACTACACATTTATACTAATAGCTTCAGCATACCAGTCTCATAGAGGCTTACCTTAAAGGTGTGCAGCAGAGCATCTCCCAATGCTAAACTACTATAATGGTTTCAGACCTAAGTTTTATCTGTGTGTAAGGTCAGAAAGTTAACAGATGAGTCATGCAGTCAGCTGACTCATCTTACAAAGGTAGATAAACTGTGATGTGTCATTAATTTAATTTCTGCTGTCTATCTTTTAGAGCTTCTGAAACTCTGCCTTGTTTTTCCTCTGTGGCCTGCGGTCCGTTGATCTGATTGGCTAAAGCCTGTGGTAGACATGGCCAAGATATTTTTGAAAGTACGTACCCCTTTTCCAAACAGCTCTCAGGGATGACTTCTCAGATGGTTCTCTGCAACAAACCCAGCAAATCTAGCGCTTCACTTAGCTTTTGGGCTGTGGCCTTGTGTAGGGTCCAACCCTAAATTGGCAGCAATACTGAACCCTAATACCCACCAAATCTAAAAGTTTTAAGATTTATGAGAGTTCTGTAATTGGCTTTTCTTATGAGAACACAGTACTGGTTCACATCTTGGCACTACAGCCTGAAATAGACATCTAAGCAGCATTAATGTTAATAAGTGTAAAATATATGTGATGCATATGCAACAAATTAGGTGACCTACTTTTGACACATTGCTTTTCAGTGCACAGAATATAAAGGCTTTTAATCATCGTATTGCATTGTATGGCAAGCATTATTTTTCTACTTTTCTTGTCAAACTAAATGGCACAGTAGGTTTGCGTTTAAAAGACCTTATTTGGGTAGCATTACATTGGTTATTTTACCTAATAAGAGCCATATCAGTGAAGCTTCCTGTGCTGTTTATACTTGAATACTTCCACTTTCATTTTCAGTCACGGCATCTGAAATAGCTTTGTTGTTGTTGTTGTTTTTTCTTTTTTTACTCGTGTCTCATGGCTGCAGGTGTCTTTGTTTCTAATCATGCTGCTGTTAGTGTGATAGGCAGTGCTGTTCCGTCAGATTTAAAATGAAAGGTCTGACAGGCTGTGGTTAAGGGTCATTGTAACTCTTTCTATCAGGCAAATTACAGCTGTGTCAAAGTTGACTGTGGGTGTTCACACTTTTTGCACAATGTCTTCAGTTGCTGACTGTGTGTTGTGACCGCAGATTTCCTTTGTGAAAGTCAAGCAGGGGTAGGCTGCAGTGTTTGGGTAACTGCTTTCCTATGTGGCAGCTAGCAGTGTTATCATTAGGAAAGCTTCTAGCATCCTTGCAGCTATTGCCAAATTAAGATCGAGTACATTCAAAAATAAAACACAAATTCTGGCCTGATTTTTAGATATTTGAATGTTGAAATCTTTGTATGTTATCTCTAGATTAACAGAATTTGCCACAGTGTGTGAAGTACACTTCACCTCTTAGCCTTTGTGGTCCCACTGCTTTTTAAAATAGACACAGAAAGCTAACATTTGTGTAAGTTTAACCTTATTTCAAGCTGAAAACTCTGAGCAGTCTTTCTGTTTTGATAACATAGGAGGGCTTCAGATACCTGTTAGTCTGGGTAGAGCAGATGTTAGTGATAGATTCATTACTAGTCCAAACATATTGAGATTTGCCAATTCTGATGCACATTTCAAAGCCTAAATGCTGAACACACAAGAAATCTGTTTTTGAGAATTTAAGCCACACTGGTGACTGCTTTGACGGGTGTCTAATAGTAACCTAGCAGTTATTAGTAAGTTTGGGTGAGTCCACTGTTGCAGAAAAAAGGGAATATTTTTCATAGGCGCGCTGTTCCTCGTGCTGCCTAAAAATAATTGAAAGGCTACTGATGTAGCAGTTGTCACCTTATGAAAGCAACACCAGTGATTGTCTAACTAATGACAACTGCACCAGCCTGAGTCTCCAGCTCTAATATTTAATTAATGCATTAGCACACCAGGCAAATACCCTCTTCATTGGCCAGATGCCGCTGATCATCGCATATCACACGGGTTGTCTGTTGGCACAAATCGTGCCTGTGTTCTTTTTTTTTTTTTTTTTTTTTTTTTTTTTTATGGCTGTGTCTTAGATTAAATATGTACTCACAATAAGGATATCTTACATCATGACCTCTTTACAGCATTGATTTTTATGTCATCATCCTACTTTTTAAAGGCAGAGCAGTCTGCCTTGTCGTCATTGTTTTGGATGTTTCAGCTTGGCAGTAGAAATGCTGGTGCACTTTGGTTTGGATCTTTAGTGTTTTTTGTTCTGGGATTAACTGAAAGGTATTTGCAATCACCTTCTCTCTTTTTCTTCTTTTTTTTCATTTCACTGTTTGTAGTACGTCCTCTTCTTGGCGTTTCTGTTCATGACACAGGCCGATCAGAATGAATTATTTAAACAGTGAAACAAGGCAAGGCCATGTCTGGGAAACATCAGTGTCAAGAGAAACCTTTTTTTTGTCTCTAGATATAAAACAAATAGTGTAATGATTTCCACTGTATCATCTTAGGATGGGCATTGACCTTCTCTGTCCTTTGACCTTAAAAGATCTATTTGGGCCTAATTGTTAGGCTTCAGTGGATTAATTGCAAGGGCTCTGTTTCTGTGTTAAATTTCAGTGGATGGGGAACGAGGAAAAATGTTGGAGTAGAGCTGCATAGTGTTACACATGAATGTGTAAGACTATGCTAAAGTTTCTCCAGAATTAGTTATAAGACTGCAGGTTGCTCCCCCCAAAAAACTAGGAGTTGAAAAATATGAAATCATGTTATGACTACCACAAGATGTTAAGGGTGTCCAGTGACATTAAGCAGACCTGTCTCAGATCACCTGATATGTCTGGGCAGTTCGTACATCTGAAATGTATTTTGCCCATAACCGTTTGGTTTGGTATAAACAAACAGAAAGTTGCACAGGAAGTGCAAAGATGTGTGATGTCTGGTTTTCCTCCTCTCACTGGATCAGCTGCAGACTGGTAAAGACTGAAAAAATACATGGACACACTTAGGTTAAAGTCCTGTTGAAACACAAGCTTACACACTTGTAAATGTTAATACAGGAGGTTACCCAGACTGTAGGAGAGTGTGATTTCAGTACCTGTAAGAAATCTTCTGCCATGTAGATAAAATGGTTTTGAAGCCTCTAAGCAGGACGTCAGATAAGCACGAGGGGTTTTTTAGGTTAATGTGTAAGAGAATCTACTGTGTAATGGTAATCGAATTGGTTTAAAATGAACAAAAATAACAGTACAGTATCTAATTTGGATGACCAAGCAACTTTGTTTTTCTTCAAGAGGCAACAAGCAACATTTGTAACCTCTGGATGTTGGATGAGACACCAGAATCAAAGACAAAAACAAATTGATGCAGTGGCCACATTTTTCCTGTCACTTAGCTGAATGCTGCTTTCACTCGCATCTCTTTAAAATACAGGGAGGTCCCAGAGAGGCACTCTCTGGGTATCTGAGCTGGGTAGGGAGTATAGCAGCCTCACCTACTTGTTGTTTACAAGTGGCAGCCAATCACAAGAAAGTTGGCATAAAGGAAGGGGTAAGGGAGCTAAAATGGCCTGTTTCAGATGGTGGATGGACTGAGGGGATACACTAAGACCCAGTTTAGGATAAACACAGATTACCTTGAACTGTAAATCATGCAAAGCTACTTCAGTTCAGAATAAACATATGGAGCTGGTAGTGAGCTTACTAGGTCCCTGCTAAGGATACAGTTACAGCGTTGTATCTTTACATGGCAAATAGTTGTTTGCTTCTATTTTAGTATTCACAATCATGTATATAAAAAAATCCTTTAATTTTCTCAGGAATGAGGACAATCAATTGTGCTCGAGCTACAAAGTCTGAGCACACAGAGATTTGAATAACTGTTTATGTCAGTAGAATGAAACTGTTGTTTGAAGTCTGCCTTCTGCTCCACTTGAAGGCTGCAAGCCGTCTGTGTGCTCTGTGCTAGTATTTCCACAGCCATTCCTAAAATGGAGAGGGAGGGTGGGGTGTGTGGGGGTAAGAGGATGAAATATTGGCTTGCACTGCTGAAGGTTGAGGCCCACTCTACTATGTGGAAAAGACGAGAGTAAAAAGAGAGAGTGGGGAAGGAAGGCACGCTAGAGCGAGAGAGTGAGGTGACTGAGTTCATTTGCAGCATTGGAAGCAAGCCAACGACTTGCCTGTGGGTGTCTGTAGCAGTGCCAGTGCATGTGTTTAGCCCGTCGTCTGGAAGGCCCCTTTCGCTTCAGAGTGGATGTCAAAGATCACTCATTGTGTTGGTTCTCTCATCTTGATTGAGGTTTTTTGTTCTCTGCTGATCTTGTGACTGCCTGCAGACTTGTTTTCTCACTTCTCAGGGGAATCTCTCTGAACACGACAGTCATCAAAGAGAGGTTTCTGCGTGGGTAGGCTCATCTCAGTCTTTCTAGCCTTTTTTTTTTTTTTTGACCTTTTATTTTGAATAGTACACATTATGTCAATACAGCAAGAGTTTCTTAAATTATTTAAGGGTTTCTGCTAAAGGACTTTCCCTCTGTGGTCTGTTTACTCAAGTCTGTCTGACCAAACAATGAGTGTGCACTAGTTTTGTGAAAATATTTGAAGCCACAGTTTAGACTGCTAGACACAAAGGCACAGTCTCTAGTTGGTGTGAGACTCTGAGCAGTGTTTTCCCATCTTGTGGCCTCTGAGCCTATGTTTACAGAGCTCCTCTGTTTCTTACAGTCAGAGCCATGTTCAGCCTTTCGTAATAGAGCCCTTTGCGTAACTGAAATCAAGTGACACTTTGTGTTTGTGACAGTTGAACAGGAAGGAAGGGTAGATAATGCCCCTCTTTGTGCTGGGGAAAAAAAGAGTCAAAATCATAGTCAGACAATGGAGACTGGCACAATAGTACTCTGCCCAAAGTAGTGCTGTTATTTGGTCTCTGGTTCATTGTGCTATAAAAAGTTCTACTTTATTACCAGTTGCTAAGATTATTACTCAGCCTGTCCCAGCTGAGAGACTTGAAAGGAGCTCACTATGAGGAACTATAGCCAGTAGTTGCGGTTTGTCATGTGATGTCATGGCCGCAATACTCTAGAGTTGTTCGCCATATTGGATGTGATACAACCATCGGCTGCTAGGGAACAACATGTATTCCCCGACTGGTTGGCAGTGGTTACTGAAGGCTTCTGGCTGTTGCTGGATTAAACTTATTGCTGCACCAAGTGATTCATTTGGTTGCTTGCAGATTGCAGTGGTTGACTGTAGTTTTTTAATGTTTGTCTGCCATTACTTGGTAACCTGCCAGCTTTTCTGGAGCAGCCCAGCACAATAACATTGCCACTTTCTGTAAAATAGTGAACATTAATATTTCGTTGTAGAGCTAAACAGCATATTAATTTTCCTTATTATCTATTCTTTAATAATTTAAATCTAAAATTAGTCTAATCTCAGTGTAGGCAAAGTGCTTCTCTTTCCATTACTCACCACTAAAGAAATTAAGTAGTGCTGCTCAGTTAACAGCCAGTAGCAGTAGTTAAGGCTAGATCTGTTAATACAGTATTGGAAATAGAGGGGTTCTACATAGGATATAGGGCATGTCTTTCATATGTGTGTCATCAATAAAATTGGGAAGTAACCAAATGAAACAAGAGAATGTGTTTGTAGTTTCTGTTCTAATATTCATTAATTTATCAAATCACTAAACATTGTTGCATATTAAAGTATGAATACGTAGTTAGTATTACTTATTTCATGTGTTTAATAACTACTTACGTTTGTTGTTAAGTGTTTTTGCATAGTGTTTTTTAGACTAAAGTAAGAAACTATTCCGTGTCCTATCTTGTCGTCGAGCAGTGAAATGCATTTGGACTTGTTTTGAGCGTTTGGCTCAGTGACAGTGGCTTTCCCATTCAGTTTACAAAATTGCAGTGCACTTAAAGCACTTTGCTATCTTGTCAAGATTTCGATCAGTGCCCCTGTTGAGTGCCCATATTTCACCATGCCTCTTGTTGTGAGCCACACACAGCACTGAAACATGAGCTATGAGAGGGAGGCGTCATTAGCCAAAGCCCTGCAGAAATGGCAGGAGGCCTAATTTCTCTGCTGGCAGAAGTCACAGGGACACATGTCGCAGGCACTAGTCCATCCACTACTACTACTAGCAAAGCAGGCTTGTAAGTGTGCCTGAGAATCGCGGTGAACATCATGTGGAGTGTGAAACAAATAAGACTATAAATGTTTCCATCGATCCCATTGAGAAACAAATTTCACATATCCTCCATATTCTTCAATATTTTCTTTAATTTTTATATTGCAAATATGTTTTCCAATGTCTGCTGTAATTTGCATGGTCGCTGTAATGAGGACATGGCAGTTATTCCCTCTTTTTCATGGAGCTTTAAACCCAATTACAGGGTTGCGGCCAGTGTATTGCAAGTACTGCGTGCTGCCACCACTTCTGAGCCTTTGCATTGCAGTTAGCATGTCATTAGATGATTCTTGCTTATTTTGTATGATTATGTTGTCCATAGAAGACACTCTAAGGCAGTTGCTTTGAATGGATATGCAATGATCGATTGAATTAACTATTTATTTATTTATTTTTTGCCTTGCAAGGTAATTGTAACTTATTCTTCTGTATGTCTGTCCTTGTGATTAACACCTGTTACCTTTAAGTAACACATTCTCTTCACTTGCTTCCTTGTCGCAGGAGGTGCCTGAGGTCCACATATATGTTCAGTAATGATAATTAAAGTTGTCTCAGGCCTATGTGACTGGCTTGGCTATACCTCATGTAGTTAGAGATGTGTTACAACTTAGGGCTGTTTTTATTTTTTTGTCCAGCTTTTTGGTCCATATATGCCATACTCTGTGGATGTGACCACTCTGGTTTACATAATGTCATCTGCAGTTAAAATCTAGTGGCCTGACTCTTGAGACCTACATCTCTATCTGGAAATGGGTTATTTATGTTGGTCCTAAAACCCCATTGCACTCTGAGTATTTTTACTGGCTGGTTGCTTGTCTTGGCCGGTGTCTGTCTGCAAGTCCTCCGTGTGTGGACAGTGGGCCATTCAGTAGGCTGTGAATGAGAGGTTGCGTCTAGCAGGTGCAAGGATTCTCACTTCTTTACTAAGGGTGGAGCAGCTGTGGTAGGGAGGTGATGACATTCTAAGATCTCTAGCTTTTCTGGATGTACTAGCCAGAAAGCATCAAAGAGCTGTGCTTACGGCCAGTTTTGTGATTATTCTGTTGTTGAGAGCAATTCCACTGACCTAACTTTCAAAACATCTCATCTGTTTTCTTTTCTTTTCTTTTCTCATAGGTTGCAGGCTAAAAGAAACGGCCGATAATGCGTGGCATCTGCTCTACAGCAACACCCACTTCCTGCCTGTAGAGGAAGCGGCTGTGCCAGCATGTCCTCTCATCCCCAGACTGTGCCGCCGGGCCGGAGGACTGTGGACACACGGCACCTGCCAAACCCCGCCTCTCTACCACTGCAGCTGCAACGGGCACACACGGTAAGGAGCCTTACACACAATGATTTTAATGGAATCACTTGTGTTGCCTTTTTGTTTTGTAGGGAAAACATTTGAAAGATGAAAACTGTAGTTGTGGCTTGGCCGTTCCTACTTGGATATTTAGTAAACAGGGTTTTAATCAGATCTACTGGAAAGGGCTTAACCCTAAAGACCCCCATAGGTGTTTTTCCAGATTACACTGGTGTAACCTGAAAATGGTCCTCTCATTAGATGTTTGAGTTGAAAGTTCATGTTTTTGTTGTGGAGTCGGCATCAAGGCCTTCCGCATGATTTCCACCCACATCTCCTAATTATCAAGATTATATTCTTCCACGCATCAGGGACAAAGCTGTCTGTGCTTGAAAGAAGAGGCCTCTGGCTGACGTAAAAGTTCATTCACTGACCTTCAGTGTTTGCAAGGCTTTTTCCCCCCCACTTGAATGGCAGGAAGATCCAAGACTTTAGGCCACCAGTAGTTTAAGCCTACTGCTCCTTTATGTCATCATATTCATTGGACTATGAAAGTTGATGGACTGTGTCAATTGGTGACATGTCACAGAGAGCTTAAAATAAAAGATAAGACGTTACAGGAGAACCAAGGCAGGAGATTTTTTTGGGGGGGAAAATTTGTGGTTTTCTTACTATGTGGTGTTCTAATGAGGATGGAGTTTATGCAAGATTTGTTGTCTCTGTTGTAGGACGTCGGACTGGTTGACTACCCCTCTCATCATAGCAGGGAATACAACCCCCACCTCACCCAGCCCCATCGTCGTCGACCTTCTTTGCTTTCAGAGTTCCAGCCTGGGAGTGAAAGGTAAGGGTGCCTTCTTCATGAATATGGTCTATCCCCTCACGAGGAACACATTTCTCTAATTTTGAAACCTACCAGAGAAGATTTCTCCTGATCTTTTTTTTTTTTTTTTTTTTTTTATAAATTGCATGAGGTCACTGATTACAATTGAATGTATGTGTAGATATAAAATTGGTGTCAGTGAATGCCCAAAAATGTCTGCTACAAAAAATATTATAGGTTACCATAATTATAGCTTTTGCTGAACAAAAAAAATGCTATTGATGTATTGTTACAAATCATTTCAGCATCTGCCACTGCTTTAGTTTTATTGGTGACACCATATTTTTATACTAGATGCTCATTTCAATAAAAAAAAAAAAAAAATTCATCCTTAATAGTGCAATTTTAGAAATGTGGGACTTTGAGCTGTAGTAGTAGATGAAAGTCAGAGACTTTGTGGTGAATGGGGAAGATGTCACGCATCAAGGGAGCGGCCTTTTGGGCTGCCAGCTCTGGATATTGGATGGATGATGCTTATGTGGCATTGCCAAATTTGATGTATTTGTTCTTGTTGATTGCTAGCCACAGCATGCTCGATAGAGGCTTCTTGCAGACAGGGTTTTTTATGCAGTATTATTCTGTTAAAGCCTGTGCCCGTTAACCCTCCCCCAGTGTAATCCTTATGTAATTGACATCTGCAGCCATTCTTCTGTAATGTTGTATTAAACTGCTCTGCTGGGCAATGAAGCTTGCAGAGGTGTTTTTTTTTTTTTCTTTATTAAAAAAAAAAAAAAAAGGCTTTTCCAATCGACTAAACAGTAAATCAGCCAAAGAATTGTATGAGTAGTAACTTGTCTCTGGAGATGCAGGTCTTGTACCTGCTAATGGTCTTTATTTATATAGCCATTCTCTTTTTGAGGATGAAACTTGATGAGCACTTATAAATAATTTATGTGCATGATATGAATTTTGCATGACGCTCAGAGGATAAGTCACAAGAATTTTTTTCCTCCTCAGTTGTTTGGCAGATTTTCTTGCATGTATTAAAACATGCATGGAATACAAAATGTAGGCAGACTTTACTAGAAATCAGCTGACAGATATTACATGCACAGTAAGTCAGGAGAAGGCTGGGGTCTGTCTTTCAGTATATAAATCATCTTGTGTGTCTGACATGGCAGACAGCAGATGGCAAAATGATTCTGTAGCACTGTGGGGCTGTGGCATATTTTTTATTTTTGGCTTATTTAAGTGTCAGTCTGCTAGCATTATGGTCTTCACTGTAAAACAGAGAGCTGTGCACTGGCCCCATTTAACAGTTATTAGCTTAGCCCGCAGTGCGGGAACATTGGGTCATGGTTTGATAAACAGATAAACACTGCACAGTTTGAATGCTTCCCACTAGCTTCTGATTTTCTGACTCTTCATTCAGTCATTTGGCAGTCTCTCTGAGTTGACTCACTTGTGCCTTGTGCAGCTTTTACAGTGGCAATGAATTATGTTTTTAAGCACATAAAAAATAACCTTCATATGAGAAGGAGAGATTACAGACAGGTAGCCCACATTTCTTTCTAGAAGCTGAAATAAACCGGTGGTCTTGCTGGCAGGCGTCTGTGGGTGGGGAAGCTTTCAACTGAATATTTCAGGGCTTCAGCATTCCTTTAGAGATCTCAGAATTCAGACTGAAGCTCATTCAGAGTGTGAATAGTGTAATTCTGGCCTTTGGAATCCTTCAGTCTATTCTCTTCTGTGTGCTTGTCTTTTCACAAGTCTCGGTAATTCTGCACACCATGTTTCCATTTGTAGCAAGCTCAGGGAGAAAATGTGAGCACTAATATGGCCTTTAGAAACTGTGCCATTCTGCAGAGATCTCTCATACTGAGAAACAGTTTGACAGATCAATGTATTCTCTTCAATAATCTGGACTGAAGGCAGGAGGAAATGTGCTATTTTAACCTAATTACAGGTCAGAAAACCGTTGCAGTGTAATCACTTGTGAACCACTATGGTAGTTGTTTGTTTCACCTTCATTTTTACTCCTTGCAGTATCTCGCTCACTCCCCCTCTTCCCGTCTGTGTGAGATCATCCCGGCTTCTTGAGAAAGGGAGCGAATACATTTTCTAGCAAGCATAACAAGATACTGAAACCACTTAATACTTTATTTTCTGGACAGAACAGAGTGTCTAAACGTGTCTGGTGCAAGAATGGAAAATTAGTTTGCACCATAGCCTGCATTATTCTTGAATTATTCTGTGAAAGTAATCAGAGTCTTTTGGGGATATGGGTAGGTGCAGTTTGGCAGTGTTCGTAGTCTTTTTAAATGAATCCTTTGTATTGCTGCTCTTTGAATGCCTAGACATCCCAGTCTTTCTTTCATTCAAATGTGTTGCAGTTGTAATTGCAATGCAGTCTTTTTTGATTAAGGCCTTTAATGTGCTGAATTACTTTACATACATTATTTCATTTGATTGTTCTGCCTCTACCTGTATTTCACACATGGATTTCCTAGAAACAGATCTTTAAAGTATTTGAATAAATGTGGTTGCTACGATATTTTGTAAATATTCCCCAGTATTTTTGGCCATTGGGCAACTTTATTCCGTAATGTGAACAGAAAAGTAGATGGCTTGCACATTTTGCATGAAGTTTTTGAGCTCCACCCGCTGTCCCCACTCTACTGTGCATTATCTCACTTTCATTCATCCCAGCTGTGGTGCATTTAGCCAGTAGTCAGACACTCTCTCTCTCTCTCTCTCTCTCTCTCTCTCTCTCTCTCTCTCTCTCTCTCTCTCTCTCTCTCTCTCTCTCTCTCTCTGTGTGTGTTAGCCTTCCCTGCACTGTGCACAGCTGCGTAGCTGCTCCTCTGGGGAGCAACGAAGAGATTGGCAGCCACACAAACGCTGTAGTGCTTTCACAACAGGCAGCGATCAGCATACATGATCTCTGTTCTTGGCATAATGGGGCCCAAGCCAGTAAGAAAGTAATGGAGCTGTTGTGGGGTGTTGTGCTGCCCCTTCCCTCTCTCTCCCATACACTCTCAGCCCTCACCTCCATGCACATCTTTCTCCTATCCTCCAGACAAATCCTCCCTAGTGAACAGATTATTCTGCACGCTCACATGGGAGAGAGGGAGAAAGAAAGAGAAGAGAAGAAAAGGACAGGGGGAGAGACGGAGAGAGAAGGGGGTGGGCTAGAGTTTGATGATGTGATTATGTAAGTGCCAGTCCTCTATGGAGATGAGGAAGTATTCGACTGAATGAGTGAGAAAATTGTGTCCGGGGGAGAAATCGCACACCATCTGGGTAATATTTTTGCCCTGCGATTGTTTTTGTTATATCTATAGCTCTATCTTTTACCGTTTGCAGTCCATAATCTTTGATACTTGTCTTTAAATGGGATCAGGTCATATTTTTCTTATTCATGAGAGAGGTTAAAGATTAGCACTTCACAAATCCATTTGCCTTGTCATTGTGGAGTATTGTGTTCAGATTGATTAAAAATGCAGAAAATTAAGAATCTTCTGCAATCCATTGCTCTTCTTGATTTCAATATTTTATTTTATTTTATTTTAAAAAAAAAAAAGCATAACACATTTCAGTCCAACATGCATGACCACATTTTTTGATTATGTTAATGTCTTGATTGTTACACCACCCCTCCAGACAGTGATGGGCTACATGTTCTTTGGCACATAAAGAAACCTCACACTAGGCCATTGTGGGTCTGGACCAGCAATTATGGTTGTGTTTTCCCTCTTCTCTTCAGAAGCCACTTCCATTTTGACACTGGCAGCAAAGTCACTGACATTCTGGCATCTGCCTTCAGGGCAGATTTGAGAAAACTGCTCCCTTAGTAAGAACAGAGAACCATTTACAACCAGGCTAATAAAATTTCCCAGATCTAAGTAGCGAGTGCAGTTAACATGTGGAAACTGTCATTTGACTACACACCAAGACCCCCTTTGTACTGGTTTCCCCAGTGTACTAATGAATTTAATGAATGCGAAAAGTGTGATTTATACTAGCACTGCACATGCAGCATATCATGATTAGATCACGCCACATTGTAAGTAAGTAAGGCTCAAACATCCAGAGCCATTGTTGTTTTGGTGTGCAGTATAGGGAGTGTCATAGTTTCCTCGGAAGCTTTAAACAAAGCCTTTTATGACTTTGTGTGTGGTCACTGCATACAAAACCCCACAAAAGACCTTCGGTATATGCTGCTGTAAATGTTAGTGTTACAGTGAGTCACCATTTCCAATTTTCTTCCTTCCTTCCCCCCCCCCACTTTCCAGTCCTGGGTAACCAATTGCATGCTGCCATATTACAACAACAACAAAAAAAAGGCAGTCAGTGATTATTTGATGATGATTCTGTTTGAACCGAGCCAAGCCTGCTGACGTTTGTGTGAGCCTTGAACACAACAGTAAGGATTTAGGACAGCCTGATCTCAGGCTGTAACTGTCAACTTGTTTACACGTGTCGTTTTTGTTACATGTGGTCTGTGTAAATGGGATTTAATTAGGTCATCATGATAAAACAAGCCTGCTCTGAGTCTTGTCTCTAGCCCACAGGATTAGTGTTGTCCTCTCAGATTCGTTAACTGATGGCGTCATTTTTGACCACAGACCATATCTCTCTTAAATGTCATTTTTATTTCCAAAAACGTGAGGGGAAAACAACAAAACAGGAGTGTCAACACTTCAGGGTGAGCCGAGGCTAAAATAATAAACAAAAACTAAGCTAAGCTCCGATGCCCGTTTATATTAACTCACGGAAAAAGAAAGAAAAGAAAACATCACTTCATTCTCAATACTCATACTTAGGCGGTCGGGGAAGCAAGTGAGCCTCTCTCGCCATTGGTTCTGTGGGCTGTATGTATAGGGTGGGGTTCACAGGCTGGAACCGGTCACCCAGGAGCTGTACATCAGCACGCCAATCACAGATGAGCACCGGCACAGTCGAATTGCCATACATCTGCAATGTTAACAGTTTCCATAATGCAGTGCGTTGTTCGGAAACTGAAACAAAGACAACAGTTGTAACACTGCAAAATGAGATTGTTAAGGATTCCAACACTGGCACTAAAACCTGCCTATAATGTTGCCATAAGATGGTCTGCTTTTATTCTGCAATTATATGGGGTCAAACTGGCATTTCCATGCAATCTATTTCTGATAATACAGCAATTAACTGTGACAAATCAGTGAAAATCACATGTGTTGCTGTCTACATAGTTAAACTGTGAATTTACTTCTATTACATTTGCGGTTAACAACCTTCCTTTTCTATATGAACTTGAATACAGAACACAAACAGCGGGCAGCCAGTGGAGTCAAGTCCCCACAAGTTTTGCTTATTGATAAAGACTCATTCAGACTGATGGTAACATGTTGGCATTCCGCATTTATAAATTAGATGGCAATTATTTTCATACCTTTGCAGTTACTCTCAGACAGAGTTTCAGTCAGTCCAATTTGGACTGTAACTGAAGCTTGAAGTTCTCTTCTACCATGACTTACTAACATGCGGGGTTCAGTCCTGGGTCTGTTGTTTTGTTTTGTTTTGTTTTTCTGTTTTCTTGTGTTATGTGTTATTGTACGTGCTTTACATTGCAACACAAAGTGCCTTAAGGCAGCAGTTGTTAGGATTTGGGCTAAGTCCACACGTACACGGGTATTTTTGAAAACGGAGATTTTCCGTTTTTGTTTTTAAGAAAAATCCCGTCCACACGTAAATGCAAAAACGAAGGAAACGCTGCTAGGAACATGCCAAAGCAACAGGTTGCGATATATTCCTAACCGTGTAGAAATGTTGGCCAATCAGAAGTCTAGAAGCCTGGGTGGGAAAGGGTAAACAAAGATGGCGCATAGAAGCAGAACTGAGTCCTATGTGTGGAGGGACAGAAACTGTGTGTGTATATGTAAGCATTTAAACACTGCAGAGAGTAAAATTAACAGCAACAGTATTTTGTCCAAGTCCGCCATTATAGAAATCCATTTCACCAAAACAATAACGTGGCGCACAGCGTGATGTCAAGAAAGCGCACACACCTTTGACGCTGCGTTTTCTCAGTTTTCCTCGTCCACACGTAAACGCAAAAACGGAGTTTTCGAAAATCTCCACCCTGGCAGGAGTTTTTAAAAGTCTTTTTTCAGTGACCGAAAATGCCGTTTGTGTGTGGATGAAAGGTGTAAACGCATAGAAAAATCTGCGTTTACCGGATACGTGTGGACGTAGCCTTGGTGTCTTAAAAATAAAATTGAATTGAATTTTCTTTATTTTCTTCTTTATTGGGTATCATGATTATTGCTGCACAGACTGTGGACATTGTTTACCGGGTTAGATGACCCATCTTTCTCATATTCAAGAGAAAATGGCGCAGGCAGACTAACATGTTCTAGGGAGTAAGCTCATACTACCCTTATTTTATACATACATTACATTGGTCTCAGTGGATTTTAGAATTTATTTCAAAATGCTTGTATACAGACCACTAAATGGACTAGCTCCAGTCAAGCCTACCACTTTGGGCCCATGTGTAGTCGGTGCCATTTAATGTAAATTCTCTGTCACAAAACATGGGCAGGCTTGTGGATTGTTCAACATGGACCCTCACGCTCAGTCTATTTATGAAATTTACATCAGGTGAACCCAAGCGGACTTGGGAATTATAATAAGGCTTTAGAACTGAAGAGTAGCGGGACAGAGCCTTCACTCGGTGGCAGTAATGGAGTAGTCTTTCACTCTGGTTATATGAGCGCTAACTTTGTAACTTTTTTTAAAAGGAGAGCAAGAGATTCTGTTTGATATTAACTGCCTTTAATTGTTTACTGTAGTTCTATTTTATTCCGTGGTTTTGTCTCGCTACTAACTATATTTTAATTATCTGTTATAGAGCAGGTTTTATTGTGTCTCTCTCTCCAGTAGTTGTATTTATTTTTATACTGTTTTGTTGTAGAGCACTTTGACTTCATGTCTGTGTAAAGTACCTTTATAAATAAACTGTACTCACTTAGCACAAAACCAACAAGGCACTAAATCACCAAGACATCTTTAAGTGCCCTTTCGTATGTGGCACCTGGACTTTAGCAGTATCTTTGGTCCTGTGCGTTTCAAGATGGAGTCACCATGTCTGTGTAAGAACCAGATATCAAGGAAAATGTTGCTTTTCATCAGTATCTGTTTTTTTTCCTTCTGTAACATTTTGTACTTTTTCTTATCTGCTGCATTTGTATTTTTTTTTCTTTTGCAGAGGTCAGGAGCAGCATATCCGCTATGAGCACATCTACCTAACAGAGCCCACTGGCCAATCAGAGGTGGAGTATGCAGATATCAAAAGGCCTCGTTTAGAGATGGGACCAGAGTCTGTGATGAGGCCTTCATCCCACCGCCCGCCATTGCCTCTGGGAGGGCCTGAGGACATGACAAAGGTCAGTAGTTGGTATGAAGTACAGTAAAAGTGCCAGCAAGCGAATGGAAACAAAAAAACATTCGTCCTTGACTTTGCTGTTAATAACAATCGAAGAAAGCTATGCTAAATGCAAAATACAGGGCTAGATGTACCACAAAGTTTTTCAATTAACACAATCAGTATTTTGGGAGGTTGCTGTATTACCAAAATGATATTCAACAATTATGATTCATCATGTAAAAATGGTAACATATTTCCTTGAAAAATAACACACAAAAAAAAATCATCCTAGAAATCTGTTTTTTATTTGCCTCCTTCAGAGCCCCAGAGGATGTTATTAGACACACAGCCGAGGTTGTAGAGAGAGATTCAGCATTGTAGCTAAGCTGGCTCTCTGTGAGCAGCAGTAGGAAGACTAAGGGAGTTGTGAAACAGCAATTAATAAATAATAGAGCTGACCTAGATTTCAAAAGACTGAGCACGAAACTGTGTGAACTACAGATCAAAACGACTTGCTTGTGTGTAGAGCTGCTGATGAGGAGGTGTTCCTGATTTTACACAGAGTGCTTCGAACTGCCAGGGGAGGCAGCCAGCCAAGGAATGGTAAATAGATACAACAATAACAGACGGCGCAGGGGAAAAAAGACACAGACTCTTAGGCTAGCAGGGAAACATTCAGGAATGCCAGCAATTCCCCCTTAGAGCGGCAAGGGCTGGAAACCCATTATGTAAGTGATGTCAGATGCAGTCACTGTGTGGAACAAGTGCACCTAATGATACTGAGTTAGAAAGGGAGATGCGGCTGAAATGAGGCAAAGGGCAAATGTAGGGAGGTGCAGATAAAGGGTAATAGAAAAAAAATAAGAGTAAAAGACTAACAGTAAAAAGGGAGTAGGCCAGTAGTATCAGACGAAGCTGATGCTTGCAGCATGACTCACATGGACTGAGAATCAGAGGGACAAAGGCAACATGTTACAGTAAACCATTGTTCAGTCATCCTGAATTTGTGGTTTTGGAAAGAAAATGAAATATAAGGGAGCATACGAGTGAGACACTAGGAGAAATAGTCTTTACAGGGGTGATCTCAGACTTCACTGGCCTTATATGGCTTAAAAATGAGCATTGCTGTTGATGTTATGAAATATTTATGGCACTGTAGGAATTCACGTGTGACAAAGCTGACTAATGCACTCCCCCCCCCCCCCCCCCCCCTCTCTCTCCCCCTCCCGTCTTTAAAAAATCTGAATGACAGCCATTCTCTCCTGGCAGATTAACGCCGGTCTCCCGTTGGTGCCGAGGTTGTGTATAATACAGAAGTGCACCGCATGTGCTGTGGTTTTCCCATTGAGAGCATTCAGTGACTTTACTTGAGGTCTCGACACTACATGGGAAGGAAAAACGGTGTCATTGCTCCACATGATATTTTTCAAAGGCATACTGGGTATTGGAAAAATTTGAGTATTTTCTTATAAGGTTTCTGCTGCTGTTGCGTGTGTGCAATCCTTTTATTCTGAGGTTTATCACAGAAAGCAGTAATATGTTGGTTAGCTTGACCCACCTTTGATAACCGGGATTGCTTTGAAGGAGGAGGGAATGATATGATTTGGCTTTTGCACACGTGGTGGCATTAGTAGGATTGTGTTTGTGGGCTGTACCTTACTCTAAGCCTTTCTAGCATCTGTGAATGAGTGGTTAGTTGGTAGGGCATCCAATTAAACAAAGTGCTGTTTGGCATTGTTGTTATATTAGGTGCAAAGTATTATAATGACATTCACCTTTGACATATGTGAAAGTCATGTTTCAGTCATATCGGTTTCAGTAGGTTGACTCTAGCACTTTCTCAATCTAGAATTGAGAAAGTGCCCTGAACTTAGCATGAGAACAGGATGTCGAAGGCTTCACATCATGCAGAAGAGTGTGAAGCGGTTAAGCTATAAGCTATACTGGGCCTGGGCTTAGCGATTGAACTGTGACCTTTTCACACAATGTCAAAGGTCTAGGAACTCTTGACGTACCGCTTAACCAAACAAAGGATAGTGTAGGGAGCAAAATCAGAGGGAGAAGTTGATTTGAAAAATGTGTAGTGGTTTAAACTTCATAGTTTTCTCATATCATCAAATCCCATCTGGATAAACAAGGTCTTAACTCAAGTATTTATTTTGCAGCTGTTGAAAGTTATTATAGTTGACTGATGTTTTTTGGACAACATGAATATGTCCTGTAGTTTACTGCTATATATGGTGAGTGCTTTGTTAGGGCTATCCTAGGATTTCATCATTAATGACAGCGCCTCAGCATCCTCTGGCACTGACATTTTCAGTCACAGCAGATCTGCAGGGCTGTAATGCCACCTGCCTGGTCCAGATTAGCCTACTTACGTAACCTTCATTTCAAACGTTTAAAAATAACACAATAAACCCAAGCTGGATAAACACTAAAATGTGTGCATATATTCAGAAAGTAGGAACATTCACAAGCACCCAAATCTTTGGCCCAATTCTTATTGAGAAATGACAGCCAGCTGTTTTCTTTCTTCGTCTAATAATTGTTGATGTATTTTAGACAGTAAAAAAAATGCATTACTCTTGTTCAGACGGTTATTATAGTTTGAGTGTACAAGGGTGTTTGTCCACATAGCCAAAACTTTGGTGTAGAGATCACACGAATCTTTTGTGTTTGTGTGCACAGAGAATAAAAGTACTGTAGAGATTTTTTTTTTTTTCTCCCTGCTTCTCTCCTTTTTCCTTTGGCTGCAAAAAATACCGTGAATACTTGTACACAGTTCCAACAGGCACGCATTAAGCACTGGTATTTCCATTACGGCAGAAAGCCAGAGGAGTAACAGTACGGAGGCTTGACATACTGTCTCTCTACATAGCAATAAACTAATATCATTAACGTAACACACTTAACTCTGTCAGTTCAGTGTCAAGTGGTTTTCTAGTGCAGTGACTTCAGACGAGCTTTCACAGTAGCTCGCTGCACTCAGCGCTGTGGGGTGCTAATATTAGCTGCTTGTGCTGTTTGCCAATCTGTGGTCTAAAAAAAGAAAACAGTGAGACCATGAGTGATCATGTAAACCTCCCACTGTAGCTTCAGCCGTTAGTCTAATATAAACAAAGTTGTGCGGGGGCATTGTCGAAAATGTAAGACGGTGTTAGCAGCTCTGGAAACAGCAGGCCAGCTTTTAAAGAAAATACAAATGCATAAAATAGTAAAAGTGAATTTTTCCTGATGTGTTGAATTCATAAAAACGATTTTGGATACCGGTATAAAATGTGTGGCATTATTGTTATTTTTTTTCTCTGCTTGTCATCCATGCTTTTTATTTTTGATTATGTTCTTCTTAAGTGCTGGTGGGCGGCTGCACACTGTTGCAATTCTGTAGCTGCGGCTGTGTTGAATTCCCGCAATCCCTCTCTTTGTGTAGCCAAAAAGCCACAGAAATGGATACCAATGCAGGGCCACAAACCCTGCTCAGTTAATGGAGATACCCCTGTATTTTTTTTTTTTGACTGACTCACATCATTTCTACTTTGCTGGTTAATGAGTATCACCAGAACTTAAACCTCCCGCACACCCACTACCCATCCGATATCTCCCAAAGTGTCGTCACAGCAACAAAAATGGAGTGATTTTGTATTTTTAAACAGTCACTATTGTGCCTAAATCTGGTGAGAGGATCTGTGTGTTCACGGAGCCAATGTGCTGGCACACATGTGCTGGCATTTATTTACTGGCATGTGCTATTGACGTAAAGGGTACACACACTGTTTGGATGATTTTTCTTATAGAGTGGCCTTGAGAAATGGAAGGCATGGGAGGAAACCTACAAGGTCGTTCTCTATAAAGAGCTTCTAGCAACAGCTTTTATGCTTGTTGTTTGTGAGGGCTCTTTTTTCTCTAAACTTCTGGCTATAACATTGTGTACATGTGTCACATTACAAAAAAACCCCCTTTGCTTAATTCTCACATCTTTTATATGTTTTACATCTAATCATGACACTGCGCTCTCTGTTGTGCTTCTGTAGGATCGTGGAAGCGCCATTGGGAAGCTGGAGCCCATCTCCCCTGTAAGTCCTGTCCATATGGATCCTGACTTGGAGCTGGTTCCAGCTCGCTTCTCCAAGGAAGAGCTGATCCAGAACATGGACCGTGTAGACAGGGAGATCAGCATGGTGGAGCAGCAGATTTGCAAGCTTCGCAAAAAACAGGTGTGTGCACGTACAATTCTGCTCTTAACTTTGAGAATATACTGGTTGCAGAATGTTGCCATCTTATGAATGTACTAGCATCACAAAAGTGTTGTAAGCTGATTTTAATCAGTGGGAACATGTGTTACAAGATTGTCTTTGCTAACTAGGTTGCAAAATAGTTTGTCTTCATTGTTGAACAAGACAAAGCTGCCATTCTTCCCTTTTTAGTCAGTATGACACATTTACCACGTGTCATATTGCAATCATTGTTACCTTCCTAGATTACAAAATATGGTTTTATTAAACATAAATTTAGACTGTAAATAATAATGCAGGGTTTCCCACAAAAGTGGATTCTGTTTGTGATGGTAACTGTGTGGTGGGTTGCTGTGCGCATGTCGCTCTTACCTGCTCTTCTAGCTCCCAAAACGGCATATTGGCTGCTGTCCTCTTCCTCTTCCTCCTCCTCATAACCTACTTCTTTCTTCATTAGCTATCTCTTTTTTTTTTTTGCTGCTTCTGCTGCCACAGCAACCCTGGAAATATTTTAAGCACATTAGTTGGCATGATAATCACATGGGTCAGACATTTCTGCTTTCATTTTAAGAAAATTCTATAACCATTTAAAGATTTTGGGAAAACTAATTTTGAGTCTTTAAATTTTTTCAATATCCATGTGAGTTAAGTTAAACATTCTACACATAATCAGTTGTGTGCATGAGATATTTTGTGCATAGAAGTTCAGTAGAAACTGCTGTGATGTCATTCATGTGCAGTCATCCTGCATTCATGCTAATAAATCACAGTGAAATTGGGTTTAAAAAAAAGAAAAAGTACTGAACTGTTTGTCGTGCTCATAGAAGACTTTGCCAGCACTTGCATACGCCTGTGTTGAGTTTTCTTAGTGTACTGTCGTGTTTGTTTGAAATAATTGGTTTTCCAGCGTGACTTTCCCTGCCAGGCTTCAGTTGGCATCAGAGCAATAAAGTCTTAAATAGTCTTTGCTGTGTTGTAATCACCACGTTTGAGCTTGTAGCTGTTTTTTGCTTGGTGTGCAGTGATTATGTTCACAAACTACACCAGGCGTAGTTCTCTTCACTATTTAATTTGGGAGAAAAGTAAGTTGAAAATGTATATGGAGCTATATATAACAGCTTCTCTGGGGGAGGAGTGAGACTATGGTGCACCACTCGTATGCTGACCACACCACTTCCACTTTGGCCTCCTTCCATGATCAGTGATAGAATTGTATGGCCAAGCTTGTTCTTTTTACTGAAATTGTTCCTTCAACATACATGTGATAGTTTGTGTGGGGTACGGTTTTCACCCTGTCAAAGTATGTCACATGTACTCCTGGAGACACCTGCTGTACGAGAGCTACCACAAAATAGGTTTGAGTACTTTGCCAGATGTTTATATGTTTACATGTCTGTGGTTTCTGTTTATAGTAGCGTGTAAAAGCCTTTATTCACCGCTCACTTTTTCATATTTTGTTATGAAAATAGGAAAGATGTGTAGGATTTATTGAAACATGAAAACATGCATAGAAAGTATATGACGCGAAAGAGTTTGTACAACTCGAACAAGCTTGAGGTACAAGTGGTATGACCACATTTATTCTTCAACACAGCCTCTTTTAGGCAGGCTTTCTACCTTAAGTAGTCTTCAGCAATAGTTCTCTAGGCTTCTTAAACGACATTGAAAGCTCTTCTGTTGTGTTAAAATGATTTTGCATTGCTGTCCGGTTTCCTCCAGTTTTTAAAAGGCACACTGCACCATGCTGGGATATGCCGAACTTTTACTTAATAGTTTTTTGTGCAAAAAATACAATTTTATGTTTGACAAACTGGCTTCTGGTAACAAACTGACTAAATATGTTCTTAAAATTGGTTCTTTGCAAAGTTGTATGTATGACACAATACTGGTTCATCCATTGAGTTAAGTTCCTTCTTTATGCTTGGGTGATTCATAGGTCTGTGCTAAGTAGCAGGAGTGAAAAAGCAGCAAATTGAAAAACCCTCAGAAAGCCTGGAGAGCTATTGCTCAACAGTACTTCAATAAAAAGAAATACAAGAAAGTCTGGGTTGGAAGGAAAAAATACAGAAATGAGAGTGGCTCAAAACTTTTGCACAGCGCTGTAAGTAACGCAGTAAAGCTGACAGTAAAATGATGGCTCTGACATCAGAGATGGGGGTGGTCTGAGACCCCATTGGTGTCACAGCTGATGTAGTCTCATCACAACATGTTCTTTAGTTTGTCCTGTTTTTGCCACAGTAACATAAATCAACCATTGCTGTAAAAAATTTGCTGGCAAGAACAACACGACTGCTGAAACTGAGAACGCCCCCCCCCCCCCTTTTTTTCAAATTACCACAAGAACCAAAATGAAGCCGGCTATTGGATTTCAACCTTGGTGTCGAACCTTTTTAAATGATGGAGAACCTAAACTCTGCTGCTCACCAGCATAAATCAAGATCCCTCCCCTCATCATCGTCGCTTAATACACACAGTATTTTTTTATGGATATTTTTACAGTCCGGCTCTCTTCGAGCATTAAAACATCTGGACTAATTAGGTGGCATGCTAAAACTTTATTAAAAGGTTTTGGCAGAGTTGGTGAATGGGTGGTGGTTAAGGTTTAGGTTACAGCCAGCCTGATTCATGTCAGCCAAGCTCAGGATGGCTGTTTTATTTTGTTTTACTTCATGGTGGGTTTGAACAGGGAAGGGGGCTCTCTGTGGGGATGTCTGTTTGCCTCACCAGATTCTTATCCAGGGCTATAATGGCAAAAGATGATCCATCTTACACTCTTCTCAAATATATCCTCTGGAGGCTGCCTTTCCCCCTTTCTGAAGCCCCTGTCAGGAGATCAGAAGGAGGAGTAAGGGTGGGTGGGGGTGGGAATGCTCAGCAGCACTTGGTCTATTCTTCCAGATAGCTAGTTATAGCTGAGTATACTTCTCCAGTTTCTGTCTCCAGCTTTCAGACCCATAGACTGAATCTCATTCAAATCAGGTAAACAGGAAGTGAGATCTTAGCTCTCTTTTGTGTCTTTTATAGACTTGTCACCTCTTTGAGAGGGTGTCAGAAATGTTAGTTTCCTGGCTGCTGTAATAAGAGGGAAACATGTTTTTTCTTTTAGTACGTGCCTAATTCTGTTAGATTTGTGCTGATAGTTTTGTGATATTTGTCAATGTATTTCATGCGCAGTGTTTGAAATGCACATTTCCTTTTAGCTAGAGGTGCATAACTCTATTATTACTGTAAATGGGTGAGATAGTTGGGTCTTAGATTTACCTGATTGAGACTTTTGATGCCTTTTAAGTTGAGTTTCTTATAAATATCAGAATATACTTGCTGCTGAATTAGATTTTTGTCAAGCTTTTACTGAAAGTGTGTCCTTGGGTCTGGCTCTTTCAGTGTAGCGATTGAAAAGAAGCAGTAAATTAAATGCAAAAGTCCTTGTAATCAGATTTTTCTCCACCTTGCTTCGCATCTATGTATACAAGTTTAATTTAGATACTTGTTCTTTTGGTTTAGTAGTTCAGAGTTTAAGCACTACCTAACATATCTCACAAGGAGGACTGCAGAAAACTGAATTGTGATTGGATAATTTAATCAGGTAATTTTAAGTTTTTGGAGTTTAAGAACAGGCTAACGGTTAATTTCTTGCTAACTAGCAAATCACTGTTAGACACAGACTTTGATAACTGGCACTGCTGAATAATAAGAAGGATAACGGTTGTTCATAGGTAGATTCTACATATGCAACATGTCCTATTTAAAAGTGAATGTGTTAAAGCTCCAGCTTTCTGTGTTCTTCTTTTAAGTGTCTAAAAGTTTTTTAATAGGTTTAAGCTCCTCATCGCCTTCCATTTTCAAAGTCAGAAGGAAGTGGCTGTGTCCACATGCTACATATTGGTGTCATAAAGTGTGGGTGGATTAATTATCCTGACTGGTCCATTTAGCCTCTTCCACATATGGGTAGAATGCACAGTTCGAATAGCAGTCCCCCAGTCCCAGTCTAAAGCCTTTGGTTGCATTTACACTTTGCTTTTTCCATTTATGATTTCTGCTTTTCTTTATATAAACTGTTTAGCTTCTTTCTGAATGCCAAAATGCTCCACAGTAGTTTCCTTAAGTCCTCTGGTCCTGTAGTGTAATCACAAGTAAAGCTTGGTCACCTGCCAAGATGACTAGTAGGTTAAAGAACTTCCTCTGTTCCAGTATATGTCTGGTGTTGTTTTTCCACATGTTCATGTCATTATGTCTCTGTCTCTGTCTCTCTCTCTCTTTTGGTCATTGAATATTCAAGCTACACACCAGGCATTGGCTCTGTTTACAAGCTGTTTTGGTAACTCTTTGATTAACTAGACCCTGGGGAGCTAATAGCTATTACAGTAAATAGGCCAGTTAATGCTGTCCCTGTTGGAGAGCTAGAGAAGGACAGCTGATCTAATGCACACTGTCTAACCTCACAGCAGAAACCTGTGAGCCGCAGGTCTTCCTTGAAGTCCAGGGCCTTATTTTAAGCATTAACTGTCATCTTTGTTTACATGCACGCTACAGCAACAGCTGGAGGAGGAGGCCGCAAAGCCCCATGAGCCAGAGCGACCCATCTCGCCACCACCAAGTGAGGCCAAGCACCGCAGCCTGGTGCAGATCATCTACGATGAGAACAGGGTCAGTGGAATATACACACACACACTCACACATGCACACACACGCACCTAGCATTTGAAATAGTCTCACTTTATTTTGACTATATTTATCAGCACAAGTAAATAATAGTGGAGGAGGAGGGCACACGTTTCCTCATGTTTGGGTGATTTTTGGCTGGTGCACAATAAGCCCCTAAATTAAGGTGTTGTCCTCTGAACATTCTCTGATGCGTGATGTATGCTAATTTTGTTCTAATGTCAGAGATGAGAAGCTGCTCAGAGTTTGAAAATTGTTTCTGTATGCTAATCTAAATTGCACAGCAGGTGTAGCTTTGAAGAAACCGCATAACATACAAGTAGTGCATAGTACTTTTGTTTTTCATTGATGGACGCCATAATCAAAGTGTGTGTTGCTCATGGTGGGTTTATACAGTCTCTGAAGAGACAGATGTCTTTTAGGATTAGCAAGAATGTTTTTTTTTTTTCTCTTCTCATTGCGATCTGTCATTTTCAAAGACCTTATTTGGTTAAATTCTTGAAAAAAAGCCCAACCCTAAATT